>NC_090649.1:358038026-358638026 GCF_040937935.1 Hyperolius riggenbachi | reverse complement strand
TACAGATTAGCAAGGTATATGCCCCAGTATAGATTAGCTAGGTATATCCCCCAGTATAGATTAGATAGGTATATGCCTCCAGTATAGGTTAGATAGGTATATGGCTCCAGTATAGATTAGATAGGTATATGCCCCTCAGTATAGCTTAGATAGGTATATGCCCCAGTATAGATTAGATAGGTATATGCCCCAGTATAGGTTAGATAGGTATATGCCCCAGTATAGATTAGATAGGTATATGCCCCAGTATAGCTTAGATAGGTATATGCCCCCCAGTATAGATTAGATAGGTATATGCCCCCCAGTATAGCTTAGATAGGTATATGCCCCCCAGTATAGATTAGATAGGTATATGCTCCTCAGTATAGCTTAGATAGGTATATGCCCCAGTACAGGTTTGATAGGTATATTACCCAGTATGGGTTAGATAGGTATAAGCCCCAGTATAGGTTAGATAGGTATATGGCTCCAGTATAGATTAGATAGGTATATGGCTCCAGTATAGATTAGATAGGTATATGCCCCTCAGTATAGCTTAGATAGGTATATGCCCCAGTATAGATTAGATAGGTATATGCCCCAGTATAGGTTAGCTAGGTATATGCCCCAGTATAGATTAGATAGGTATATGCCCCAGTATAGCTTAGATAGGTATATGCCCCCCAGTATAGATTAGATAGGTATATGCCCCCCAGTATAGCTTAGATAGGTATATGCCCCCCAGTATAGATTAGATAGGTATATGCTCCTCAGTATAGCTTAGATAGGTATATGCCCCAGTACAGGTTTGATAGGTATATTACCCAGTATGGGTTAGATAGGTATAAGCCCCAGTATAGGTTAGATAGGTAGGCGGGGGGGGGGAGCGGGGAGAGAGGAGTTTCCACTTACCTGCCTTCATCCTGCACGCAGCTTCTATCTTCTGCTTGTCCCGGCGCGCGTCGCATCGGTAAGAGCTCCCCCTGTGATGACATGCGGTACGTCGCCGATGTGCAGTACGTCGATGACATGCGGTACAGCCGCCAGCAGCAACCGAGGCCCCCGCAGCGCCGCACACATATCCTTCTGCTCGCGGGGGGGGGGGGGGGGGGGGGGGGGTCCAGACACCCGGAATACCCCCTTAGCGCCAGTGCCGCTACTTTCTTTGTTTCTAACTGATGGAAATACCAAGGTAGTTTTTCCAGTGGTGTCCCTGGGGACACCTGTTTTATCCACGTATGTCTTCCACCATGACTTGAGAGGTCAGCATTTTGTGTTGCTCAATGGAGAAGTGAAACAAGTAGACTTGTCATCATGCTGGCAATTTTCAGATAAGTACCTGTGTTTGCCAGGACAAGTCAGATTTAGTGCTGAAGCCTGCTGGGTTAATAGCACCGAATGCACAGCAGCCATTCAATAGATCCACCCTGAAGCCAAACCAATATTTCCAGTGGCTGAAGGAAAATTTTTTTTTTTAACCACTTAAAGAGACACTGAAGCGAAAAAAAAATATGATATAATGAATTGGTTGTGTACTATGAATAATTACTAGAAGATTAGCAGCAAAGAAAAGATTCTCATACTTTTATTTTCAGGTATATAGTGTTTTTTCTAACATTGCATTATTCTATAATATGTGCAGATTACACAACACTCAGCATTCAAAATGATTCTTTCAGAGCAGTCTGTGAAGTAATGACCTCTCCTCTAGCAGAGAAAAAGTAAACAGTTCACTTACAGTTGAGATAATAAAAGTCAGATAACAGCCCTCTCCACGACTAACTTAGTGGGAGAGCTTAATGGCTTGTTCGCATAGAGATAACAACTGGAGTTTCTCAACTCTTCCTGTACTGGAAACAATTAGACTGATGTATCTGATCTTAATGTTTTATTTCTTAGCTGTACTACACATACAAATCATAATATCATAATTTTTTTTTCGCTTCAGTGTCTCTTTAAAGAGTAACTGTCAGGCTGCAAAAGCTAATTTAAACCTCTATTCTCCTGTGTTAAACAGTTTAGAAGGAAGCCAAAAAGGCAATACTGAGGTTAAAAATCTCTCTTAGTTTTGATGTGTGCTTATCAGCAAAGCTGTTAGACCCAAGCTCTTAAGAAGCCGAGAGCCACATACCATACAGCAAAGCATTCTGGGGCCCTCCCCTCGGCTGCTAGTGATAAGTTACAGGGCTCGTGTTACAAAAGCAGCAGCCCACAGCACTGAAAAAACTCCGGGCAGAGTACACTGCAGGAGTCCGCTATTGTTCCTAGCCACATGGCTAATTAATATTCACTGCTCAGTAGTGTTTTACATTACCGATCTTTTGTGTGAGTCTAATCATCAGGAAGCAGGCAGGACATGAGGACACATTTGGCTTCATAGGAGACAGACAAACATGGAACCTGCCATGAGCTGTCAGGAGCATCATTCTCTGCAAATACTATATAAAGATTCTTTGAAATCCAAACGTGGACAGTGAAATGCATATGTAATGTAAGTACAGCCAATGTTTAGCTACTGATATATGTGTTTATTTTCTCTGAGACCCTATACCTAACAGCTCCTCTTTAAGGACTGCAGTCTTAAAACCCCTTAAAGGGAGTCATCAGGGGAAATCTAGTAAAATGAGTGGTACTTACCGGGGGCTTCCTCCAGCCCCAAGTTCCCAGGACCTCCCTCGCCGCAGCTCTGCCCGCAGCCGTTCGCCGGAGCTCCGACCCGGTCCCCGGCGATGACGTCAGAGCGACCTAGAGGTCGCTCTGTACTGCGCCTGCGTGATCGGCGCTG
The DNA here is from genome assembly GCF_040937935.1 of Hyperolius riggenbachi. Classification (NCBI taxonomy): domain Eukaryota; kingdom Metazoa; phylum Chordata; class Amphibia; order Anura; family Hyperoliidae; genus Hyperolius; species Hyperolius riggenbachi. The sequence continues at coordinate 358,635,262 of NC_090649.1, read as the reverse complement.
TCAATCACCGCCACGTGGGCCGGAGCGGACTGCGCAGGCGCAATAGTTTCTTGCCTGTGCACTCCGCTCCGGCCCACGTGGCGGTGATTGACAGCGCCAATCGCGCAGGCGCAGTACAGAGCGACCTCCAGGTCGCTCTGATGTCATCGCCGGGGACCGGGTCGGAGCTCCAGCGAATGGCTGCGGGCAGAGCTGCGGCGAGGGAGGTCCTGGGAGCTTGGGGCTGGAGGAAGCCCCTGGTAAGTACCACTCATTTTACTAGATTTCCCCTGATGACTTTGAGGACCAGACACTTTTTTTCCATTCAGACCACTGCAGCTTTAACGATTTATTGCACGGTCATACAACCTACCACCTAAATGAATTTTACCTCCTTTTCTTGTCACTAATACAGCTTTCTTTGGTGCTATTTGATTGCTGCTGTGATTTTTAGTTTTCATTATATTTATCAAAAAAGACATGAATTTTGTCAAAAAAAATATTTTTTAAACTTTCTGTGCTGACATTTTTCAAATAAAGTAAAATTTCTAAATACATTTTTGTCCACATTTATTCTGCTACATGTCTTTGATAAAAAAAAATCCAATAAGTGTATATTTATTGGTTTGGGTAAAAGTTATAGCGTTTATAAACTATGGTGCAAAAAGTGAATGTTCTCATTTTGAAGCATCTCTGACTTTTCTGAGCACCTGTCGTGTTTCATGAGGTGCTAGAATTCCAGGATAGTATAAATACCCCCCAAATGACCCCATTTTGGAAAGAAGACATCCCAAAGTATTCACTAAGAGGCATGGTGAGTTCATAGAAGATTTTATTTTTTGTCACAAGTTAGCGGAAAATGACACTTTGTGACAAAAAAAAAAGTTTCCATTTCTGCTAACTTGTGACAAAAAAAAAATTCTGCCACGGACTCACCATGCCCCTCTCTGAATACTTTGGGGTGTCTACTTTCCAAAATAGTTCAATAAAGTTTAGGCTAGAACACCTGCTTCAAAGTGCAATCGTTCTCCTTTATTGCTCCATCAACACAAAGATTGACAATTGTTTCGGAGCCACGGCGGGTCTCCTTCCTCAGAATGTGCAGACAAACAATACACCAAAAAGTGCTCAAAACATATATACCTTAGGGTAAGTAACCACCCATGACAATCATCCAAGAACATAGTCCCTCCCCTTCAGCTGTCTACATCACAGGCATATACAAATGTAAACAAAGTCATATCTCATGCAATACATACAGGAGTCTATGCACCATCCAGTTCATTATATTGCATATACATTACATGTATTGTGAAAACCATCTTATCACTAGTGTATCCAATAGATTGCTTATTACACTACTAATCTCACCACAGTTGATGCTGTCAATCCATTGTCAGGTAGGCGGAAACTTTTGCCATTTGAACCTAATAGGTCCCTGAATTCGCGCCACGGCTACCTTAGCCGTTACCGAGCGCTCCGTGTGACTGCCCCATACCCTCGTCGCTTCCTGCCTCACTTCTGCTGGGCGCTGTGCCATCCGAACGTCACATCCGCCCAGCGCGTTGCTATGCCAACCTGCAACACAAACGCTTAGACGGGTCTAAAACGTACGCATGCGCCGTCGGCACTGTCCGTCACCCGGGGTACAGACGGCGCCAAAGCGTCAAGAAATACGACTAGAAAACGCGTATATCTCGCCGGCCAACTCTGGCTCTCATGCGAGTTCTGACGGGGAGCAAAGTATCAGGTTGCCAAAGCAACCTGAAATCACATGTCTCCCCATCACATGGTGAGTTCATAGAAGATTTTATTTTTTGTCACAAGTTAGCGGAAAATGACACTTTGTGACAAAAAAAAAAAAGTTTCCATTTCTGCTAACTTGTGACAAAAAAAAAAAATTCTGCCACGGACTCACCATGCCCCTCTCTGAATACTTTGGGGTGTCTACTTTCCAAAATAGGGTCATTTGTGGGGTGTGTTTACTGCCCTGGCATTTTGGGGGTGCTAAATTGTAAGCACCCCTGTAAAGCCTAAAGGTGCTCATAGGACGTTGGGCCCCTTAGCGCACCTAGGCTGCAAAAAAGTGTCACATGTGGTATCACCATACTCAGGAGAAATAGTATAATGTGTTTTGGGGTGTACTTTTACTCATACCCATGCTGGGTGGTAGAAATATCTCTGTAAATGAGATTTTTTTTTATTTTTTTACACACAATTGTCCATTTACAGAGATAGTTCTCCCACCCAGCATTGGCATGTGTAAAAATACACCCCAAAACACATTATACTACTTCTCCTGAGTATCGCGATACCACATGTGTGACACTTTTTTGCAGCCTAGGTGCGCTAAGGGGCCTAAAGTCCTATGAGTACCTTTAGGATTTTACAGGTCATTTTGAGGCATTTGGTTTCCAGACTACTCCTCACGGTTTAGGGCCCCTAAAATGCCAGGGCAGTATAGGAACCCCACAAGTGACTCCATTTTAGAAAGAATATACCCCAAGGTATTCCATTAGGAGTATGGTGAGTTCATAGAAGATTTTATTTTTTGTCACAAGTTAGCGGAAATTGATTTTTATTGTTTTTTTTTCCACAAAGTGTCATTTTCCACTAACTTGTGACAAAAAATAAAATATTCTATGAACTCACCATACACCTAACGGAATACCTTGGGGTGTCTTCTTTCTAAAATGGGATCACTTGTGGGGTTCCTATACTGCCCTGGCATTGTAGGGGCCCTAAACCGTGAGTAGTAGTCTAGAAACCAAATGTCTCAAAATGACCTGTAAAATCCTAAAGGTACTCATAGGACGTTGGGCCCCTTAGCGCACCATGGGCTCGATTCACAAAGCGGTGCTAACCCAGTTAGAGACTTTAGGCATGATAACCATTGCACCACTCTGGTGAAAAGCCAGTTTAGGTGTGATAAGTTTAGGCATGATAAGTTTAGGTGTGATAAGTGTAGGCATGCTAAGTTTAGATAAGTTTAGATCGCTTGCAAAGTCCGGCACGCAAAGCAGCGCCATTAAACTTTATACGAAGTGCACCAGTCTTTGCTAGCGCAAAACTTTTGATCAGCTGTGCACTGCGGGGCTAACGCAGTTGGCTCTTAAACTTATCATGCCTAAACTTATCACACCTAAACTTATCATGCCTAAACTTATCACACCTAAACTTATCACACCTAAACTTATCATGCCTAAACTGAGTTTAGGCATGATAAAGGGCTTTTCACCAGGGTGCTAACTGTTAGCACCGCTTTGTGAACCAGGCCCCTAGGCTGCAAAAAAGTGTCATACATGTGGTATCACCGTACTCAGGAGTAGTAGTATAATGTGTTTTGGGGTGTATTTTTACACATACCCATGCTGGGTGGGAAAAATATCTCTGTAAATGACAATTTTTTTAATTTTTTTTTTACACACAATTGTCCATTTACAGCGATATTTCTCCCACCCAGCATGGGTATGTGTAAAAATACACCCCAAAACACATTATACTACTACTCCTGAGTACGGTGATACCATATGTGTGACACTTTTTTGCAGCCAAGGTGCACTAAGGGGCCCAAAGTCCTAGGAGTACCTTTAGGATTTCACAGATCATTTTGAGGCATTTGATTTCCAGACTACTCCTCACAGTTTAGGGCCCCTAAAATGCCAGGGCAGTATAGGAACCCCACAAGTGACCCCATTTTAGCAAGACAACACCCCAAGGTATTCTGTTAGGAGTATGGTGAGTTCATAGAAGATTTTATTTTTTGTCACAAGTTCACGGAAATTGATTTTTATTGTTTTTTTTTTTTCACAAAGTGCCATTTTCCACTAACTTGTGACAAAAAATAAAATCTTCTATGAACTCCTCATACACCTAACGGAATACCTTGGGGTGTCTTCCTTCTAAAATGGGGTCACTTGTGGGGTTCCTATACTGCCCTGGCCCAAAACCGTGAGGAGTAGTCTGGAATAGAGATGTGGCGAACCGCCGATTTTCGGTTCGCGAACCGGGTTCGCGAACTCCCGCGGAAGGTTCGGTTCGCGGAAAAGTTCGCGAACCGCAATAGACTTCAATGGGGAGGCGAACTTTGAAAAATAGAAAAAATTATGCTGGCCACAAAAGTGATGGAAAAGATGTTTCAAGGGGTCTAACACCTGGAGGGGGGCATGGTGGAGTGGTATACATGCCAAAAGTCCCGGGGAAAAATCTGGATGTGACGCAAAGCAGCGTTTTAAGGGCAGAAATCACATTGAACGCTAAATTGCAGGCCTAACGTGCTTTAAAACATCTTGCATGTGTATACATCAATCAGGGAGTGTAATTAGAGTACTGCTTCACACTGACACACCAAACTCACTGTGTAACGCACCGCAAACAGCTGTTTGTGTAGTGACGGCCATGCTGGACTACTGCGCAACATGGCGAGATTGCTCTTCCTCACTCAGTGATGTCAGGTAATGTGTGACTTCCTTCTCAACTTTCCATGGCATTGTTAAAAAGCCTACGTTTTGTTTTTAAATTACATTTTCTACTTGCTGTGTACGTGTTCAGTACCGCTACAATGAGAATCCTGTGGAGGCGGGCAAGTCTACCATTGTGACCCCGGGTAATGGCCGGGGAATGAGGGGTTTGAATTCGGTGTGGAGCCTGAGCAACGGCTACCACTACACATCCAAGGAGGGCAGCAGGCAGGCATGCACGCCCGCCCGCCCCGAGGTAGTGACCAAAAATAACAATACAGGACTCAGGTGGACCTTTTGCGGCCCTAATTGTCATGAATCAACTTTAAATCCTTTAACGAGAATCCGTTATGGCGGGCAAAGATGACACCACATTCCTTTCACGAAAGTCATATGGAGGCGGGCAAGTCTGCCATTTGTGAGTGACCCCGGGTAATGGCCGGGGAATGAGGGATGGAATCCGGTGTGGAGCCTGAGCAACGGCTACCACTGCACATCCAGGCAAGGAGGGCAGCAGGCAGGCAGGCATGCACGCCCGCCCTGAGGTAGTGACCAAAAATAACAATACAGGACTCAGGAGGACCTTCTGCGGCCCTAATTGTCATGAATCAACTTTAAATCCTTTAACGGGAATCCGTTATGGTGGGCAAAGATGACACCACATTCCTTTCACGAGAATCATATGGAGGCGGGCAAGTCTGCCATTTGTGAGTGACCCCGGGTAATGGCCGGGGAATGAGGGGTTTGAATCCGGTGTGGAGCCTGAGCAACGGCTACCACTGCACATCCAGGCAAGGAGGGCAGCAGGCAGGCAGGCATGCATGCCCGCCCTGAGGTAGTGACCAAAAATAACAATACAGGACTCAGGAGGACCTTTTGCGGCCCTAATTGTCATGATTCAACTTTAAATCCTTTAACGGGAATCCGTTATGGCGGGCAAAGATGACACCACATTCCTTTCACGAGAATCATATGAAGGCGGGCAAGTCTGCCATTTGTGACCCCGGGTAATGGCCGGGGAATGAGGGGTTTGAATCCGGTGTGGAGCCTGAGCAACGGCTACCACTGCACATCCAGGCAAGGAGGGCAGCAGGCAGGCATGCACGCCCGCCCTGAGGTAGTGACCAAAAATAACAATACAGGACTCAGGAGGACCTTCTGCGGCCCTAATTGTCATGAATCAACTTTAAATCCTTTAACGGGAATCCGTTATGGCGGGCAAAGATGACACCACATTCCTTTCACGAGAATCATATGAAGGCGGGCAAGTCTGCCATTTGTGAGTGACCCCGGGTAATGGCCGGGGAATGAGGGATGGAATCCAGTGTGGAGCCTGAGCAACGGCTACCACTGCACATCCAAGGAGGGCAGCAGGCAGGCATGCAATACAGGACTCTGGGGCCCTAATTGTAATGAATCAACTTTAAATCCTTTTAACGGGAATCCGTTATGGAGGGCAAGTCTGCCATTGTCACCGCGGGGAATGAAGGTTAGATTCCGGCCCGAAGTGGGAGCCTGCTGAGACCCATGCTGTAGCTGCCCTGACCGTGCTTTGCAGACCAGGCATCTGTGGTCAGATGGACCCTTGACCCAGCGGAAGACAAACCAAGTCAAAAGCATTTGCCAAGAATGTTTTACGGAGGGCAAGTGTTAAATGGTTGTATTTTTTAATTGTTTGAAACTTTAGACGGTTGAATTTTTAAATTGTTTGAAACTTTAGATGGTTGTATTTTTAAATTGTTTAAAAGTGTACCCATTCAAGTGCAAGTTATGCACTGACTGCCAGGTATAATGTGCAGTCACAGATGCAGTGAAAGGTATGCAGTGACTGCAACAGCCGTTTGTGTAGTGACAGCCGTGCTGGACTGGTGCGCACCATGACGAGAGTGCAGGTGATGGTGGCTTTTCAGCCCATATGCTCGCCCGGCTGATGTAGCTGAATGACAGAACAGTGACTGTCCAGCTGATCAAATTTGGTCTGACCACAATGAAGCAACGACCTTATTATCTTTTGTGTGCCACCGCCACCCGAGACACTCAAATAGCCGGAGGTCATGGCTTCATTGTGATGCGCAAGCCCCTTCACCGCGGCAAGGTAATGATCACGAAGGAGGATGGGCACATGTACACGCACCAGAAAAATTAGTGTAGAGGCCGCTGCTGGCAGCGGCCTTAAAAATTCAGGAATCCGCCTAGAGTCCTGGACCCTGTTGGTGGTGGCGGAGAAGGCAGTCAAGCGGCCTGCAGGCAGAGATGCTGTGTGTGGGGACTGACTTAGTCTTCGGTCGTGCAGTAGCCCTCCGTGATCCATTCCTCATTCATTTTGATAAAGGTCAGGTACTGAACACTGTCGTGACTTAGGCGACTTCTCTTCTCAGTAACTATGCCTCCAGCTGCACTGAAGGTGCTTTCTGACAGGACGCTTGCGGCAGGGCAAGAGAGAAGTTGTATGGCAAATTGGGACAGCTCTGGCCACAGGTCAAGCCTGCGCAACCAGTAGTCCAAGGGTTCATCGTCGCTTTTCGCAGAGTCTACATCCACACTCAAGGCCAGGTAGTCGGCTACCTGCCGGTCCAGGCATTGGTGGAGGGTGGATCCGGAAGGATTATGGCGAGGAGTTGGACTAAAGAACGTCCGCTTGTCCGACATCACCCTGAGATCGCTGGAGCGTCCTGTCCTTGCCTGCGTGGACTTGGGAGGAGGAGGGTTACTGCCAGTGGTACCTTGATTGCGTTGTGCTGCCACATCACCCTTAAATGCATTGTAAAGCATCATCGACAGCTTGTTCTGCAAGTGCTGCATCCTTTCCGCCTTTTGTTGAGTTGCTAAGAGGTCCGCCACTTTGTGCCTGTACCGAGGGTCTAGTAGCGTGGCCACCCAGTACAGGTCATTCGTCTTGAGTTTTTTGATACGGGGGTCCCTCAACAGGCTGGACAACATGAAAGAGGACATCTGCACAAAGCTGGATGCAGACGTGCTCTCCATCTCCTCTTGCTCTTCCTCAGTGACGGGACGCAACTCCTCTTCCTCCCCCCAGCCACGAACAATACCACTGGAACGTGGAGCAGCAGAAGCCCCCTGTGATGGCTGCCGCGGTTGTTCTTCTTCCGCCGCCTCTTCCTCCTCCACAGAAACACCTTCCTCATCATCACCATCATCAGAGTCTGACTCCTCCCCTTCCCCACATAACTCCTCTTCTTCCTCCTCCTCCCCCCTCTGTGCTGCCGCCGGTGTTGTGGAAACATCGGGTTCGTGTGTAAATGGCTCCCACGACTCCTGCTGCCCTAACTCTTCTTGTTCATGCTCCTCCACAGCTGTATCCACCACTCTACGCACGGCACGCTCCAGGAAGTAGGCGTAGGGGATCAAGTCGCTGATGGTGCCCTCATCGCGACTCACCAGTTTGGTCACCTCCTCAAAGGGCTCCATGACCCTGCATGCATTTCGCATCAGTGTCCAGTTGTTGGGCCAGAACATTCCCATCCTCCCAGATTGTGTCCTTGTACTGTAATTATACAGGTACTGGGTGACGGCTTTTTCCTGGTCTAGCAGGCGAGAGAACATCAGCAGGGTGGAATTCCAGCGAGTCGGGCTATCGCAAATCAGGCGTCTCACCGGCAAGTTGATTCTACGATGAATCTCCGCAAAGCGTGCCATGGCCTTGTAAGAGCGCCTGAAATGCCCACACAACTTCCTGGCCTGCTTCAGGACGTCCTCTAAGCCTGGGTACTTGGACACAAATCTTTGCACGACCAGATTAAGCACATGTGCCATGCAGGGTATGTGTGTCAGCTTTCCCAAATTCAACGCAGCAATGAGATTGCTGCCGTTGTCACACACCACGTTGCCGATCTCAAGCTTGTGCGGGGTCAGCCATTGCTCCACCTGTTTGTTAAGAGCAGCCAGGAGAGCTGCTCCAGTGTGACTCTCCGCTTTCAGGCAAGACATGTCTAACACTGCGTGATACCGTCGTACCTGGCATGCAGCATAGGCCCTGGGGTGCTGGGGCTGTGTAGCTGGAGAGGAGATCGTGGCACCAGCCAAGGAGGAGGAGGATGACGACAGCGAAGCGGGGATAGCAGGTGGAGAGGAGGTGGCTGGAGGCCTGCCTGCAAGTCGTGGAGGTGTGACAAGTCGGTCCTCTGCGCAGCCACGTACTCCCCTGCTTGCTGCCATCGGTCACCAGGTTGACCCAATGGACTGTGTATGTAATGTAGTGGCCCTGCCCGTGCTTGGCAGACCAGGCATCCGTGGTCAGGTGGACCCTTGACCCAACGCTGTGTGCCAGAGATGACACCACTTGCCTCTCAACTGCACGGTAGAGTTTGGGTATGGCCTTTTGTGAAAAATAATTGCGGCCTGGTATCTTCCACTGCGGTGTACCAATGGCCACAAACTTACGGAAAGCCTCCGACTCCACCAGCTTGTATGGTAATAGCTGGCGAGCTAATAGTTCCGCCACGCCAGCTGTCAGACGCCGGGCAAGAGTGTGACTGGCAGACATTTGCTTCTTCCGCTCAAATACTTCCTTCACGGACAGCTAGGTACTGCTGTGGGCAGAGGAGAAGGAACCGCTGAAGGGAAGAGGCGGTGTGGAGGAGGGTGGCTGTGAAGGTGCAAGGGAGAAAGTGGATGAAGACAATGCACCTGAAGGAGGAAGAGGAGAAGGAGGGTGGCTTGTCTTTTGAGGGGTGCTGCTTTTCCTCAGGTGTTCTTGCCATAGCTGTTTGTGCCTTCTCTCCAGGTGCCTTCGTAAGGCACTTGTCACTACGTGAGAGTTGGCCTTTCCACGGCTCAATTTTTGTTGGCAGAGACAACAGATGGCTTTGCTCCGATCTGAGACACACACGTGAAAAAAATTTCCAAACCGCTGAGCCCCCCTGGGCTGATGGCACTACGGTGGCATCAGCAGCTGACGTTGAAGGGCATGTTGGCTGGCTGGCCATAGCTGGCGATACATGGCGCCGGACACTGCCCCCAGCTGTTTCTGAGGACGAGCTCCCTCTGCTTCTATCATGGAGTCGTTTCCTCCTAGTCCTCTCTGACTCCTCCTCTGAACTGTCCCCCCGGACATCTCCTCTACCAGGAACATATGTGGTATCCGTATAATCATCATCATAATCCTCCTGGCCAGCTGCACTTTCCTCAGACACCTCCTCAACTGCACCAACTTCAGGTGTTTCATCAGCCCCCTCCTCACACGTTACGTCCATACTATCGCCACCTAACTCAGACGTAGGAGGTGGTGTACCAGCGCCTTCTTGTTGTTGTTGCAGTAGTGGCTGTGAATCGGTGATTTCACCACCACCACCAAATAACTCCTGCGAAGTGTCAAATGCAGCGGATGTGGTGCTTGTTGTAGCACTGGTGGCTGCGGGAGATGAGGTGTTCTGTGTTAAATACTCAATCACCTCCTCACAATTTTGGGAAGTGATGGCACGTGCCTTCTTCTGAGCACTGTATTTTGGGCCAGGTCCGCACGAAATCACAGCAACACCACCTCGCACAGACCTGCCGGTGCCTGGTGGCCTTCCTCTGGGTCTGCCTCTACCTCTTCCTCTACCTGGTTTGTCCATTTTGTCCATCTCGGGGGGATGCTAGGTATATGCAGTGAGCTGGGTTCACTGAACAGTAAAGGTACTAGGATGCAGTGAGGTGGGTTCACTCAACACAACAGGTAGTATGATGCAGTGAGCTGGGTTCACTCAACACAACAGGTAGTAGGATGCAGTGAGCTGGGTTCACTGAACAGTAAAGGTACTAGGATGCAGTGAGGTGGGTTCACTCAACACAACAGGTAGTAGGATGCAGTGAGCTGGGTTTACTGAACAGTAAAGGTACTAGGATGCAGTGAGCTGGGTTCACTGAACAGTAAAGGTACTAGGATGCAGTGAGGTGGGTTCACTCAACACAACAGGTAGTAGGATGCAGTGAGCTGGGTTCACTGAACAGTAAAGGTAGTAGGATGCAGTGAGCTGGGTTCACTGAACAGTAAAGGTACTAGGATGCAGTGAGGTGGGTTCACTCAACACAACAGGTAGTAGGATGCAGTGAGCTGGGTTCACTGAACAGTAAAGGTACTTGGATGCAGTGAGGTGGGTTCACTCAACACAACAGGTAGTAGGATGCAGTGAGCTGGGTTCACTGAACAGTAAAGGTACTAGGATGCAGTGAGGTGGGTTCACTCAACACAACAGGTAGTAGGATGCAGTGAGCTGGGTTCACTCAACACAACAGGTAGTAGGATGCAGTGAGCTGGGTTCACTCAACAGTAAAGGTACTAGGATGCAGTGAGGTGGGTTCACTCAACACAACAGGTAGTAGGATGCAGTGAGCTGGGTTCACTGAACAGTAAAGGTACTTGGATGCAGTGAGGTGGGTTCACTCAACACAACAGGTAGTAGGATGCAGTGAGCTGGGTTCACTGAACAGTAAAGGTACTTGGATGCAGTGAGGTGGGTTCAACCAACACAACAGGTAGTAGGATGCAGTGAGCTGGGTTCACTGAACAGTAAAGGTACTAGGATGCAGTGAGGTGGGTTCACTCAACACAACAGGTAGTAGGTAGAGTTGGGCCGAACCTCCGATTTTAGGTTCGCGAACCTGGTTCGCGAACTTCCGCGGAAGGTTCGGTTCGCGTTAAAGTTCGCGAACCGCAATAGACTTCAATGGGGATGCGAACTTTGAAAAAAAAATAATTATGCTGGCCACAAAAGTGATGGAAAAGATGTTTCAAGGGGTCTAACACCTGGAGGCGGGCATGGCGGAGTGGGATACATGCCAAAAGTCCCGGGGAAAAATCTGGATTTGACGCAAAGCAGCGTTTTAAGGGCAGAAATCACATTGAATGCTAAATGACAGGCCTAAAGTGCTTTCAAACATGTTGCATGTGTATACATCAATCAGGTAGTGTAATTAAGGTACTGCTTCACACTGACACACCAAACTCACCGTGTAACGCACCGCAAAACAGCTATTTGTGTAGTGACGGCCGTGCTGGACTGGTGCGCACCATGGCGAGAGTGCAGGTTTTGGTGGCTTTACAGCCCATATGGTCGCCTGGCTGATGTAGCTGAATGACAGAACAGTGACTGTCCAGCTGATCAAATTTGGTCTGACCACAATGAGGCAACGACCTTATTATCGTGGGTGTGCCCCCCGAGACACTCATCTAGGCGCCGGTCATTGCTTCATTGTGATACGCAAGCCCCTTCACCACGGCAAGGTAATGATCACGAAGGGGAATGGGCGCATGTACATGCCTTTACTTTTGTTGTTGCAGCTGCCCGCAGTGCAGCCAGAAAAATTAGGCAGTCATGTTAACGCACCAGAAAAATTATTACAGCGGCCGCTGCTAGCAGCGGCCTAAAAAATTCAGCAATCCGCCTGGAGTCCCGGACCCTGTTGGTGGCGGCGGAGAAGGTAATCAAGCGGCCTGCAGGCAGACATGCTGTGTGGAGGGACTGGGAGCGACTTAGTCTTCTTGGGGCAGGCCAGGCAGCCAGTCACACGGCGTGCAGGCAGAGATGCTGTGTGTGCGGGGACTGACTTAGTCTTGGGGCGGGCAGCAGCCCTCCGGGATCCATGCCTCATTCATTTTGATAAAGGTGAGGTACTTAACACTTTTGTGACTTAGGTGACTTCTCTTCTCTGTGACAATGCCTCCAGCTGCGCTGAAGGTCCTTTCTGACAGGACGCTTGCGGCAGGGCAGGAGAGAAGTTGGATGGCAAATTGGAACAGCTCTGGCCACAGGTCAAGCCTGCGCACCCAGTAGTTCAAGGGTTCCTCATCGCTGTTCACAGCAGTGTCTACATCCACACTTAAGGCCAGGTAGTCGGCTACCTGCCGTTCCAGGCGTTGGTGGAGGGTGGATCCGGAAGGGCTACGGCGAGGCGTTGGACTAAAGAACGTCCGCATGTCTGACATCACCATGAGATCGCTGGAGCGTCCTGTCTTTGACTGCATGGACACGGGAGGAGGATTAGTGGCAGTGGTACCTTGCTGGCGTTGTGCCGTCACATCACCCTTAAAGGCATTGTAAAGCATAGTTGACAGCTGGTTCTGCATGTGCTGCATCCTTTCCACCTTCCGGTGAGTTGGTAACAGGTCCGCCACTTTGTGCCTGTACCGAGGGTCTAGTAGTGTGGCCACCCAGTACAGGTCATTCCCCTTGAGGTTTTTTATACGGGGGTCCCTCAACAGGCAGGACAGCATAAAAGACGACATCTGCACAAAGTCGGATCCAGTACCCTCCATCTCCTCTTGCTCTTCCTCAGTGACGTCAGGTAAGTCAACCTCCTCCCCCCAGCCGCGAACAATACCACGGGAAGGTTGAGCAGCACAAGCCCCTTGCGATGCCTGCTGAGGTTGTTCTCCTGCCGCTGTCCCCTCCTCCTCCTCCTCCTCCCCCAAAGAAACACCTTGCTCATCATCCTCTGAGTCTGACTCGTCTTCTGCACATGACTTCTCTTCTTCCTCCTCCTCCCCCCTCTGTGCTGCCGCAGGTGTTGAGGAAACAGCTGGGTCTGATGAAAATTGGTCCCATGCCTGTTCCTGCCGTAACGGTTCCTGGTCACGCTCATTCACAGCTTCATCCGCCACTCTACGCACAGCACGCTCCAAGAAGTAAGCGTAGGGAATTAAGTCGCTGATGGTGCCCTCACTGCGGCTCACCAGGTTGGTCACCTCCTCAAACGGCCGCATGAGCCTGCATGCATTTTCCATCAGTGTCCAGTTGTCGGGCCAGAACATCCCCATCTTCCCAGACTGTTTCATTCTACTGTAGTTGTAGAGGTAGTGGGTCACGGCTTTCTTCTGTTCTAGCAGGCGGGAGAACATGAGCAGGGTCGAGTTCCAGCGAGTCGGGCTATCGCAAATGAGGCGTCTCACCGGCATGTTGTTTTTGCGCTGAATTTCCGCAAAGCGTGCCATGGCTGTGTAAGACCGCCTCAAATGCCCACAGAACTTCCTGGCCTGCTTCAGGACATTCGCTAAGCCAGGGTACTTTGCCACAAATCTTTGAACCACTAGATTCATGACATGTGCCATGCAGGGTATGTGTGTCAGCTTCCCCATATGCAAAGCGGCAAGCAGATTACTGCCGTTGTCGCACACCACGTTGCCTATCTGCAGGTGGTGCGGGGTCAGCCACTCATCCACCTGTTTCTTAAGAGCAGCCAGGAGAGCTGCTCCAGTGTGACTCTCCGCTTTGAGACAAGACATGTCTAAGATGGCGTGACACCGTCTTACCTGGCATGCAGCATAGGCCCTGCGGAGCTGGAGCTGTGTAGCTGGAGAGGAGAACTGCCACTCAGCCAAGGAGGAGGAGGACAGTGAAGAGCATGTAGCAGGAGGAGAGGAGGTGGCAGGAGGCCTGCCTGCAAGCCGTGGAGGTGTCACAATTTGGTCCGCTGCGCCCTGCTTGCCATGGTTCACCACCAGGTTCACCCAATGAGCTGTGTAGGTAATGTAGCGGCCCTGCCCGTGCTTGGCAGACCAGGCATCCGTGGTCAGGTGTACCCTTGACCCAACGCTCTTCGCAAGAGATGACACCACTTGCCTCTCAACTTCACGGTGCAGTTGGGGTATGGCCTTTCTCGAAAAATAAGTGCGGCCTGGCATCTTCCACTGCGGTGTTCCGATGGCCACAAATTTACGGAAGGCCTCAGAGTCCACCAGCCGGTATGGTAACAGCTGCCGAGCTAACAGTTCCGCCACGCCAGCTGTCAGACGCCGGGCAAGGGGGTGACTGGCCGAAATTGGCTTCTTCCGCTCAAACATTTCCTTCACGGACACCTGACTGCTGCTGTGGGCAGAGGAGCAGGAACCACTCAAGGGCAGAGGCGGAGTGGAGGAGGGTGCCTGTGAAGGTGGAAGGGAGAAAGCGGCAGAAGCAGATAATGCACCTGATGGAGGAGGAAGAGGAGAAGGAGGGTGGCTTTGCTTTTGTGTGCTGCTGCTGCTTTTGCTCAGGTGGCCATCCCATTGCTGTTTGTGCCTTTTCTCCAGGTGCCTCCGTAAGGCACTTGTCCCTACGTGAGTGTTGGCCTTTCCACGGCTCAATTTTTGTTGGCAGAGCGAACAGATGGCTTTGGTCCGATCTGAGGCACACACATTAAAAAATGTCCACACCGCTGAGCCACCCTGGGATGTGGGCACTATGGGGACCTCAGCAGCTGATGCTGAAGGGCAAGTTGGCTGGCTGCACATAGGTGGCGATACATGGTGCCGGACTCTGCCACCAGCTGTTTCTGACGAAGAGCTGCCCCAGCTTCTTTCAGCAACTTCTCTCCTCCTACTACTCTCTGACTCCCCCTCTGAACTGTCCCCCTCTTCATCTCCTCTATTGGGAACATACAGAGGATCCCTATTACCGTCATCATCCTAGTCATCCTGCCCAGCTTCGCTTGCCTCAGACAAATCCAAACTTGCACCATCAGTAGGTCCTTCATCCTCCTGACACGTTACATCCTTAGTGTTGCCGCGTAACTCAGACATATGAGCTGGTGAAAATTCATCTGGCTGTAACAACAATGGCTGTGCATCAGTGATTTCACCACTAAATAATTCTTGCGAAGTGTCAAATGCAGCGGAAGGGAAGTGGTGCTAGTAGTAGCGCTGGTGGCTGAGCAAGATGAGGTGTTCTGTGTCGCTAAATACTCAACCACGTCCTGACAATCTTGGGAGGTGATGGGACGTGCCTTCTTCCGAGCACTGTACTGTGGGCCAGGTCCACATGAAATTACATTTACAAGACCTCGCGCAGACCTGCCGGGTGGCCTTCCTCTGGCTCTGGCACTACCTCTTCCTCTACCTGTTTTGTCCATATCGGGTATGCACGGAGTGGTATATCACACTGTGTGCACTCACGTAGGTAGGTGGGTTCACTTAACTGCACAGGTATGCGCACTGATGCGGTGGGCTCACTGAACAGAACAGGTATACAGTGGCGGGTTCACAGAACAGGTATGCAGTGGCAGGTTCACTGAACACAACAGGTATGCAGTGGCAGGTTCACTGAACACAACAGGTATGCAGTGGCGGGTTCACTGAACAGGTATACAGTGGCGGGTCCACTGAACAGAACAGGTATGCAGTGGCGGGTTCACTAAACAGAACAGGTATACAGTGGCGGGTTCACAGAACAGGTATGCAGTGGCAGGTTCACTGAACACAACAGGTATGCAGTGGCGGGTTCACTGAACAGGTATACAGTGGCGGGTCCACTGAACAGAACAGGTATGCAGTGGCGGGTTCACTAAACAGAACAGGTATACAGTGGCGGGTTCACAGAACAGGTATGCAGTGGCAGGTTCACTGAACACAACAGGTATGCAGTGGCGGGTTCACTGAACAGGTATACAGTGGCGGGTCCACTGAACAGAACAGGTATGCAGTGGCGGGTTCACTAAACAGAACAGGTATACAGTGGCGGGTTCACAGAACAGGTATGCAGTGGCAGGTTCACTGAACACAACAGGTATGCAGTGGCGGGTTCACTGAACAGGTATACAGTGGCGGGTCCACTGAACAGAACAGGTATGCAGTGGCGGGTTCACTAAACAGAACAGGTATACAGTGGCGGGTTCACAGAACAGGTATGCAGTGGCAGGTTCACTGAACACAACAGGTATGCAGTGGCGGGTTCACTGAACAGGTATACAGTGGCGGGTCCACTGAACAGAACAGGTATGCAGTGGCGGGTTCACTAAACAGAACAGGTATACAGTGGCGGGTTCACAGAACAGGTATGCAGTGGCAGGTTCACTGAACACAACAGGTATGCAGTGGCGGGTTCACTGAACAGGTATACAGTGGCGGGTCCACTGAACAGAACTGGTATGCAGTGGTGGGTTCACTGAACAGAACAGGTATGCAGTGGCGGGTTCACTAAACAGAACAGGTATGCAGTGGCGGGTTCACTAAACACAACAGGTATACAGTGGCGGGTTCACAGAACAGGTATGCAGTGGCAGGTTCACTGAACACAACAGGTATGCAGTGGCGGGTTCACTGAACAGGTATACAGTGGCGGGTCCACTGAACAGAACAGGTATGCAGTGGCGGGTTCACTAAACAGAACAGGTATACAGTGGCGGATTCACAGAACAGGTATGCAGTGGCAGGTTCACTGAACACAACAGGTATGCAGTGGCGGGTTCACTGAACAGGTATACAGTGGCGGGTCCACTGAACAGAACAGGTATGCAGTGGCGGGTTCACTAAACAGAACAGGTATACAGTGGCGGGTTCACAGAACAGGTATGCAGTGGCAGGTTCACTGAACACAACAGGTATGCAGTGGCGGGTTCACTGAACAGGTATACAGTGGCGGGTCCACTGAACAGAACAGGTATGCAGTGGCGGGTTCACTGAACAGGTATACAGTGGCGGGTCCACTGAACAGAACAGGTATGCAGTGGCGGGTTCACTAAACAGAACAGGTATACAGTGGCGGGTTCACTAAACAGAACAGGTATACAGTGGCGGGTTCACAGAACAGGTATGCAGTGGCAGGTTCACTGAACACAACAGGTGTGCAGTGGCGGGTTCACTGAACAGGTATGCAGTGGTGGGTTCACAGAACAGGTATGCAGTGGTGGGTTCACAGCACAGGTATGCAGTGGTGGGTTCAATGAACAGGTATACAGTGGCGGGTCCACTGAACAGAACAGGTATGCAGTGGCAGGTTCACTGAACAGGTATGCAGTGGTGGGTTCACAGCACAGGTATGCAGTGGTGGGTTCACAGAACAGGTATGCAGTGGTGGGTTCACAGCACAGGTATGCAGTGGTGGGTTCAATGAACAGGTATACAGTGGCGGGTCCACTGAACAGAACAGGTATGCAGTGGCAGGTTCACTGAACAGGTATGCAGTGGTGGGTTCACAGCACAGGTATGCAGTGGTGGGTTCACAGAACAGGTATGCAGTGGTGGGTTCACAGCACAGGTATGCAGTGGTGGGTTCAATGAACAGGTATACAGTGGCGGGTCCACTGAACAGAACAGGTATGCAGTGGCAGGTTCACTGAACAGGTATGCAGTGGTGGGTTCACAGCACAGGTATGCAGTGGTGGGTTCACTGAACAGGTATGCAGTGGTGGGTTCACAGCACAGGTATGCAGTGGTGGGTTCACAGCACAGGTATGCAGTGGTGGGTTCACAGCACAGGTATGCAGTGGTGGGTTCACAGCACAGGTATGCAGTGGTGGGTTCACAGAACAGGTATGCAGTGGCAGGTTCACTGAACACAACAGGTATGCAGTGGCGGGTTCACTGAACAGGTATACAGTGGCGGGTCCACTGAACAGAACTGGTATGCAGTGGTGGGTTCACTGAACAGAACAGGTATGCAGTGGCGGGTTCACTAAACAGAACAGGTATGCAGTGGCGGGTTCACTAAACACAACAGGTATACAGTGGCGGGTTCACAGAACAGGTATGCAGTGGCAGGTTCACTGAACACAACAGGTATGCAGTGGCGGGTTCACTGAACAGGTATACAGTGGCGGGTCCACTGAACAGAACAGGTATGCAGTGGCGGGTTCACTAAACAGAACAGGTATACAGTGGCGGATTCACAGAACAGGTATGCAGTGGCAGGTTCACTGAACACAACAGGTATGCAGTGGCGGGTTCACTGAACAGGTATACAGTGGCGGGTCCACTGAACAGAACAGGTATGCAGTGGCGGGTTCACTAAACAGAACAGGTATACAGTGGCGGGTTCACAGAACAGGTATGCAGTGGCAGGTTCACTGAACACAACAGGTATGCAGTGGCGGGTTCACTGAACAGGTATACAGTGGCGGGTCCACTGAACAGAACAGGTATGCAGTGGCGGGTTCACTGAACAGGTATACAGTGGCGGGTCCACTGAACAGAACAGGTATGCAGTGGCGGGTTCACTAAACAGAACAGGTATACAGTGGCGGGTTCACTAAACAGAACAGGTATACAGTGGCGGGTTCACTGAACAGGTATGCAGTGGCAGGTTCACTGAACACAACAGGTGTGCAGTGGCGGGTTCACTGAACAGGTATGCAGTGGTGGGTTCACAGAACAGGTATGCAGTGGTGGGTTCACAGCACAGGTATGCAGTGGTGGGTTCAATGAACAGGTATACAGTGGCGGGTCCACTGAACAGAACAGGTATGCAGTGGCAGGTTCACTGAACAGGTATGCAGTGGTGGGTTCACAGCACAGGTATGCAGTGGTGGGTTCACAGAACAGGTATGCAGTGGTGGGTTCACAGCACAGGTATGCAGTGGTGGGTTCAATGAACAGGTATACAGTGGCGGGTCCACTGAACAGAACAGGTATGCAGTGGCAGGTTCACTGAACAGGTATGCAGTGGTGGGTTCACAGCACAGGTATGCAGTGGTGGGTTCACAGAACAGGTATGCAGTGGTGGGTTCACAGCACAGGTATGCAGTGGTGGGTTCAATGAACAGGTATACAGTGGCGGGTCCACTGAACAGAACAGGTATGCAGTGGCAGGTTCACTGAACAGGTATGCAGTGGTGGGTTCACAGAACAGGTATGCAGTGGTGGGTTCACTGAACAGGTATGCAGTGGTGGGTTCACAGCACAGGTATGCAGTGGTGGGTTCACAGCACAGGTATGCAGTGGTGGGTTCACAGCACAGGTATGCAGTGGTGGGTTCACAGCACAGGTATGCAGTGGTGGGTTCACAGAACAGGTATGCAGCCAGACAGGAACAAGTTAAGCCTAACTAATCTTTCCCTGAGAGACAGTCTGCAGCAGCTCGCCCTACTCTCACTAACGCAGGCAGCACACGAGTGACCGTAATGGCCGCCGCTGCCTGCCTTATATAAGGGGGGGGTGGGGCTCCAGGGGCTAGTGTAGCCTAATTGGCTACACTGGGCCTGCTGACTGTGATGTAGAGGGTCAAAGTTGACCCTCCATGTGCATTATGGGGCGAACCGAACTTCCGCAAAGGTTCGCCTGCGGGACGCGAACGCGAACCACTGAAGTTCGCATGGAACCGTTCGCAGGCGAACCGTTCGGCCCAACTCTAGTAGTAGGATGCAGTGAGCTGGGTTCACTCAACACAACAGGTAGTAGGATGCAGTGAGCTGGGTGCACTCAACACAAAGCTAGGTATATGCAGTGATGACGAGGTGGGTTAAGTCAACACAACAGGTAGTAGGTATATGCAGTGAGCTGGGTTCACTCAACACAACAGGTAGTAGGTATATGCAGTGAGCTGGGTTTACTCAACACAACAGGTAGTTATGTGCAGTGATGAGGTGGGTTAAGTAAACACAACAGGTAGTAGGTATATGCAGTGAGCTGGGTTTACTCAACACAACAGGTAGTTATGTGCAGTGATGAGGTGGGTTAAGTAAAAACAACAGGTAGTAGGTATATGCAGTGAGCTGGGTTCACTCAACACAACAGGTAGTAGGTATATGCAGTGAGCTGGGTTCAGGGCCAATTCAAGTAACAATTGGGCCCTAGGGCAAAATTAGCCTGGGGGCCCCCCGACACCCCCCGACCAAAAAGCTCCATTAGAGGCCCTTTGTTGCAGCCAAATTTCCCTCCTGGGCCCCTGAGCTGGCTGCTGACCCTCCCCCAATCATTTCCCAACTTAACAGACTCTGAAGAGTCCCTGGGGAGCAACAGCTAAGATGGGGAGGGACACCTTGGGGGCCCCTACAGGCTCTGGGGCCCTGGGGCAATTGCCCATTTTTTCCTATGGTAGCTCCGGCCCTGGCTGGGTTCACTTAACACAACAGGTAGTTATGTGCAGTGATGAGGTGGGTTAAGCGAACACAACAGGTAGTAGGTATATGCAGTGAGCTGGGTTCACTCAACACAACAGGTAGTAGGTATATGCAGTGAGCTGGGTTTACTCAACACTACAGGTAGTTATGTGCAGTGATGAGGTGGGTTAAGTAAACACAACAGGTAGTAGGTATATGCAGTAAGCTGGGTTCGCTCAACACAACAGGTAGTAGGTATATGCAGTGAGCTGGGTTCACTCAACACAACAGGTAGTTATGTGCAGTAAGGAGGTGGGTTAAGTAAACACAACAGGTAGTAGTAGGATTCAGTGAGCTGGGTTCACTCAACACAAAGCTAGGTATATGCAGTGATGAGGTGGGTTAAGTAAACACAACAGGTACTGGGTATATGCAGTACTGGGTAGTACAATGTGCAGCTCCCTGCACTGCCGTTTCTTGGGCCGTGCAGAGCGTGCAACTGCCCTGAGCGCAGTACCGGAGGTTGGAGTAGGGGGCGCTGAGGAGAGGAGAAAGTGTCAGACCAGCAGAGCAGAAGATGCGAGGAGGAAGTGACAGGGCGATCATGTGACCCAGCTCCTCTGCTGTAACATAGCAGGGAGAGGAAGGAAAGTGCTGCCCCAGCCAGTGGAGGGAAACATATGCATGGAGTCAGGTATTTATTAGGCAGCTGCTGAGAGCTCTGCACAGGAGAGAGGGAGGATGTCAGCAGGGGAACAATATAGAGCTCCAGCAGAGAGGAATCACAACGCTGTTGTGCTTGTGCCCTGGACATCCCTCCCTCATTGCAGAGCACATTACAAAAGTGGCAGTAAAGAAATCCAAAACATGTGACAAACTTTTATGTAGTCTCACTCCCACCAGGTGAAATTCTGTGGGAAAACTTTGCAAGAGGAAATAGATTGGCTAAAGAGAAATGTTTTCTTTTCGTGCATTGCTTCAGGCAGGGGTGCTTTTTATGATCAGGCAGCACACAGGAGAGAGGGCTGAACTGAAGTTGTGGGTCTATCAGTTTGGTATACGAGGTTCCCCCACAGCTATAGTGATGGATGGACCTTTCTGTCTCTTGTAAGTCACTGGGAGTTTCTGTGTGCACAGGGCTTACAGTAGTGAGAGGACTGGGCAGTGAGCTGGGGAGATTGACTTGCACTTTGTATGTCCATAGAGTATAGCTGCACACCTGACACCTTTTATAACAGTGGCAGCTTCTCCTACAGGCTAGTTAGTGTTAACCTCTTCTGTACTATTTTTTTTTTCACCATTTACCTCCAAACATCAGTATCAAACTGCTACTTCATGCCTCACCCCATTGGCTTCAGACTACTGCTGAACCCAAGTCTCTGCTGCACTCTATTATTATTTTTATTTAGTATTTATATACTGGCAAGTGCCAACATCTTCCACAGCACTGTACAGAGTATATAGTCATGTCACTGATTGTCCTCAGAGGAGCTCTAATCCTACCGTAGTCATAGTCTTATGTCCTACCATATTATTATTATGTATTTATATAGCACTGACATCTTCTGCAGCACATTACAGAGTACATAGTCATGTCACTGACTGTCCCCAGAGGAGCTCACAATCTAATCCTACCATAGTCATAGTCTAATGTCCTACTATATTATTATTATTATGTATTTATATAACACTGACATCTTCTGCAGGACATTACAGAGTACATAGTCATGTCACTGACTGTCCCCAGAGAAGCTCACAATCTAATCCTACCATACTCCTAGTCTTATGTCCCCCCATATTATTATCATGTATTTATATAGCACTGACATCTTCTGCAGCACTTTACAGAGTACATAGTCATGTGACTGACTGTCCCCAGAGGAGCTCACAATCTAATCCTGTCATAGTCTTATGTCCGACCATATTACTATTATGTATTTATAAAGCTCTGACATCTTCCACAGCACTGTACAGACTACATAGTCATGTCACTGACTGTCCTCAGAGCAGCTCACAATCTAATCTATGTATGTATTGTATATTGTAGTCTGTAGTGCTACATGCTATCATGTAACATCCCCACCTCTGTTCATTTACACTTAATTTCCAGCTTCTTTTCCTGGCAGATCGATTCTTCCAGGCTATGAAATCATGTTTCCCAAATCTAACCAATTCAGTCAGTGTTAGATCCTATTTTCCTCTACCATCTATGGCTCCCGCCCATTCCGGGAACAGACTCCATACATAGCTGTGATATCATGAGTAAGCCCATTGTGCTCATACATGCCCAGACACTATGTGCCAGCCAATTGTACCTCCCACCTGCCCCTTTCTTCATGGAGTAGAAAGTATAGCTCAGCCGTGTGCCTTCTAAGACCTTGCTCCCCAGAACTGGCAACCTAATGATTAAACGTGAAGAGCGATATTGGTCAACCATGTACACGGACCTTTGGTTTTAGTGTAAGAAATACGATATTGCTGAAAATATTGCCTCAACAATGGGATATTAATAAAGACAACAATACCGATTTCTCGTAAGTTCTAGGTGGTCGTTAGGCAAAGAAATACACATCAACAACAGTATAAATAATGTTTATATTGCAAGTGGTATTTGCGATACAGGTACAGATACTGATGAACTACAGAAAACAACATGTACAGAGCAATCCAACATTATATACACATAAAGCTTAGGAAACAATGCCCACAAATTATACTTTAACACATAACATTAGTGCAGCATCCCAATATATCCTAACATACATCCCACAATGCGCAGATACAGCTTACCTAGCCATGGTTTCCCGCTAACAGCCTCACCAGCCCATTCCAGCAAAAGACCTAAAGAAGACCCTCGCAGATTCCAGCAAAAGACCTCTCACAGCACATGGTCAAAGACAATATACCCCTTGACTCCACCCCCTCACCATGCATCACTTCCCTGTGAGAAGGCTCAGTGTGATTGGCTGAAAGGATGCAGATTTGAACTTTAGCTCCGCCTAAGGTCAGTTAAACAGGAAGTGAGTCTTTTGTCTCTAGGGCTTTTGTTTAACTGTTGCTTGTGAAAGAAGAATCCAGCACCCAGACTATTGTTTACCTGTGTGGATGGGAAATGGCTGCTCACACAGACAAAAGCATTGAGACCTGTATAGCTCATATCTTACAATCCCCCACTTGAAGGTGATCGAAATTTATGAGAGAACCTTCACCAAAATGTAGCAGTCCATAGATCCATGAATGGGAATTAAATATCCAATGTCCATATAAAGAGTCCATCATTGTAAGTTTCCCACAAAAACGGTCCATAAAGTTCTCCTTCTATGCAAATATTTTCCAAATTGCAGATGTAAAAGTTCATAATGACTCCAGTGTGGATGCATTCAGTCTCTTGCACAGTCCCAGAAGTTATCAAGACGTTTGCAGATGGCACATCCGACTCAGGGTTCCAGCACACTGGATTCTTGGATAACCTACATTTGCGCAAAATAACAGAACACAAAACAACACAGTTCACAGAATCACAAGTCCTACCCCATTATTTACTTTAAGCAGCTTTGATAGGACTTCTGATTGAAAATGACAATGATATATCAAGACACTGCATGGGACCCATAACATTTTCCAAGTTTACCATTTTGCAGACTAGCACATGCTCTGTCCACTACTACTCCAAGATCAGGCCATGAATGGGAATTAAATATCCAATGTCCATATAAAGAGTCCATCATTGTAAGTTTCCCACAAAAACGGTCCATAAAGTTCTCCTTCTATGCAAATATTTTCCAAATTGCAGATGTAAAAGTTCATAATGACTCCAGTGTGGATGCATTCAGTCTCTTGCACAGTCCCAGAAGTTATCAAGACGTTTGCAGATGGCACATCCGACTCAGGGTTCCAGCACACTGGATTCTTGGATAACCTACATTTGCGCAAAATAACAGAACACAAAACAACACAGTTCACAGAATCACAAGTCCTACCCCATTATTTACTTTAAGCAGCTTTGATAGGACTTCTGATTGAAAATGACAATGATATATCAAGACACTGCATGGGACCCATAACATTTTCCAAGTTTACCATTTTGCAGACTAGCACATGCTCTGTCCACTACTACTCCAAGATCAGGCCCCGCCTATAATGTACACATCTGCCATTATCTGCCCAGCTCAGTCTCTGCTCTCTGATCACTCACCACTCTGGGTGGTCACACTCCAGCTCTGTGTGGCTTCCATTGCCGAGTCCCTCTCCCAGCTCATACTGGTTCACAGTGGTTTTGCGCGGTTGCTGAGATTTGGACTTAGACATCCATGGCAAGTTACACCTGCCTCTCCACTTACTCAGCCCGCACTGACAGTACCACGTCATACTCTGGCAGCACTCAAGCATGCCACCTACCAAGCCAGGATGGACTCATGATGCTCCCACACTCAGTTTGTGAGGCACACAGCACCTTATATGCCACATGCACTGGAAAATTAGCCAAAGAGCTCTCCACTCCGTGATTCTGAAACAGACAGGTTAGCAGACAAAGCACAGCAATGGAACCTCATTATGATTTCATAGCTTCAAAAGCATATGCGTGAACATTATTACCTACTAAGTACAATAGTACTGTAAACTGAACCAATCACTCGGGTCTCCCATGTCTCTGTACATCAGCATCATCTCCAATTGTGACTCTGTAGACTTGCAACACATAGAAAACATTATAAAAACATAACCGACTTTGATATCTGGACTGTGATGCTCTTACAACACTCTGGAAAACGATCTCTGTAAAAGGTAGACATAACAGTTAAATCCCAACACATAGTTATACAATTCTGTGGACCTTTGACTGCATTTATAAAAACATCTCCAGGGTTTAGATGCTCATAAAGAGAGCACATGGACTTTCAATATTTGCTGAATATGATTAATAATTCTGGCTAAATCTTGGCTAAGATATGATCTGCATATGGAAACTGTACAATTATTTGGGCATCTACAATAACAATAGGAACAGTTTAAATTGTGCTATCTGTAACAAAACAAACAGAGCAAACATCCCCCACTTGGCTATATGCAAACCCCCATCAACACAGTAAAAATAATAAAAGCAAAACTGTTGTGTGCTTTGCAGTTTCAGGTTAATACAAAATACCTGACACAAAAAAAAACCCACACGAAAAACAAAAAACTTCAGATTGAACATGCCTTTCCGTATGTTAATTTTCATAACCAACTTTAAATTACAAATTTTAAGACATGTTAAATCTGGTTCACCCGAAATAAATTGTTGCCTTGCAAAACGCAAAATTAAAAACATCACAATGGCCAGCAACTTTGTGCATGGGTCCTTCAGGCCATTCACAAACCCTCTGCTATAGTAAAGTAACAAAGGCAACCTATTCAGATTTACATAGCTACAGTCAGCACCTTAAACTACAAAAAGTAATTTAGAATTTGACTTTTCTGACTGTAGATAAAATGCTCAATTAAATAAAGAGGCTTATTCCCAACTCTAAAAATATGTTAGGATCCTCTTTATACCTAAATGCATACATAGACAGACAGACAACAAAACACAGCCAGGATCTTCTTTTGTTCCTCGGTTTCCTACGAAATAGAAACTGAAAAACCATTATTAACATTTGACAAAGTTCCTCCTAGGAAGACTGTGTTCTGGAATGTCCCTCATTGTTCTACATTCCAGTATCTCCTGCTTTATTTCACTAACTTCCAGAGCAAATTTCCCTCGAAGCCAACTTACCTCAGCTTGTAATTGCTCAGTCTGTGATCTGAGAACTTTGTAAGGAATCCAGGCCCTATCCTGGCTCCTCTGCCCGTTCCCCCACCTAGGAGAGTACACCTCCGTTTCTCTCCTCCTGGTAAGGAATTTGTTATCTAGGAAATAATTCTGTCTGTCTCTCCCAAGTGATGGACAAAACTGTTTTATGTGGCCCTGCTCCCCACATTGGAAGCAACGCCGGGTCTCATGCCTTCTCTGGGGCTTATTCACTATATGTACAGCGCTGTCCCTTACGGGCTGCACAGCAAACACCTTATTGAGATTTCTCTTGTGCTGCACTGACGATTTGAAAGGGTTCCTTTTCAAATCATCTCTTGGACTCTCTAAAGTCCTGTTCCCCTGAATGGGCCTTTCCAGAGAATGTGCCTCCTGCATACTCTCTGGCAACTCAATAACTGAAGAACCACTGCATTCAGAAGAACCACTATAACCAGCATCACTTTCACTTGGACACTGATTAACTGCTTCACTACTGGAGGACACAGACAATGTTTCCAACTTGCATTGTGCATCCTTCAACTGCTCAGTCAGACCTGCATTCTGACGAAGCAATCTTTTATTTTCCACAACAATTCGTTGCTGGGTAATGGAAACCACATTGGCCTCTTCAGCAGCAATTGTTAAAATGGAGACTGCACTTTGTAAGTCTTTTACATTGTCCTTCAGCCTCTGAACCTCATGTTCTAGGTTTGATTTTTGTTCAACAACACCTCTGTATCGCTCTGCTATCCACTGTGCTGCAAAGATAAGCTTAGCTTTGGCCTCCTTTTTCTTCAACTTCTTATTATTGATCAAATCATACACATACATCTGGGCATGCTTCCACGGATCTACAGAGCTCTGCAATATATTCACAATACTTTCCTGGTTTTTCAATTTAGTCAGTTGCACAGAGGTCTCCATTTTGTTTACCCCTAAACAACAACAATGGACAGTCTATTCAATGCAAACACTGTGATCTCTGCACACAACAATAGGCAGAGTTTACACTGAAACCATGTGGCTGCCTACCACAATTTCTCACAAAACCTTTCTGCAGTATAAGCTCAACATCAGACCTATCTCACAAATCCAGCATGCAATATTATACAGTTATTAATATGCTTTCCCGCCAAATCATAACACACCTCCTACCTGCCGCTCACCATTTATGTAAGAAATACGATATTGCTGAAAATATTGCCTCAACAATGGGATATTAATAAAGACAACAATACCGATTTCTCGTAAGTTCTAGGTGGTCGTTAGGCAAAGAAATACACATCAACAACAGTATAAATAATGTTTATATTGCAAGTGGTATTTGCGATACAGGTACAGATACTGATGAACTACAGAAAACAACATGTACAGAGCAATCCAACATTATATACACATAAAGCTTAGGAAACAATGCCCACAAATTATACTTTAACACATAACATTAGTGCAGCATCCCAATATATCCTAACATACATCCCACAATGCGCAGATACAGCTTACCTAGCCATGGTTTCCCGCTAACAGCCTCACCAGCCCATTCCAGCAAAAGACCTAAAGAAGACCCTCGCAGATTCCAGCAAAAGACCTCTCACAGCACATGGTCAAAGACAATATACCCCTTGACTCCACCCCCTCACCATGCATCACTTCCCTGTGAGAAGGCTCAGTGTGATTGGCTGAAAGGATGCAGATTTGAACTTTAGCTCCGCCTAAGGTCAGTTAAACAGGAAGTGAGTCTTTTGTCTCTAGGGCTTTTGTTTAACTGTTGCTTGTGAAAGAAGAATCCAGCACCCAGACTATTGTTTACCTGTGTGGATGGGAAATGGCTGCTCACACAGACAAAAGCATTGAGACCTGTATAGCTCATATCTTACATTAGGAGGGGCGTTCAGTGAGGCCTTGGGTAGTTAAAAATACTAATCCGACCTTGGCTGAGGGAGCCTGGGTGCCAGCAAGAGGCAAATGGCATCACCACCTGTACTGGAAGGGGGGGGCGTATTTTTTGACACTCGTCCTGGTAGCAGTTTCATCTAGAAACTGCACTGGCTCCCTGTCACACACACAGGTAGTCAGTCACTGAATGTGCTGGGCTGCTGGCAGTGGCACACACACACACTATCAATTAGCAAGGCTGTGCATGCAACAAAAGTGTCAGTTTGACACACAGTAAAAAAAATAAAGTACAGGATGAGCTCTGAAAAGAGCTAGGTTGCTATAAAAGCAATAACAATCAGCCAGGAGCAAACTAAGCAGCCAAGAACCTAACTAATCTGTCCCTAGAAGAACAAGTCTGCAGCAGCTCGCCCTAGTCTGTCTAATAGCAGGCACACGAGTGAGTGTAATGGCCGCCGGACCCTGCCTTATATAAGGGGGGGGTGGGGCTCCAGGGCTTACTGTAGCCTGAATGTCTACAATGTGCCTGCTGACTGTGATGCAGAGGGTCAAAGTTGACCCTCATAGTGCATTATGGGGCGAATCGAACTTCCGCAAAGGTTCGCCTGGCGCAGGCGAATGCGACCCCCCAATGTTCGCCTGGAACCGTTCACTGGCGAACCGTTCGCTACATCTCTAGTCTGGAAACCAAATGCCTCAAAATGACTGTTCAGGGGTATAAGCATCTGCAAATTTTGATGACAGGTGGTCTATGAAGGGCCGAATTTTGTGGAACCGGTCATAAGCAGGGTGGCCTCTTAGATGACAGGTTGTATTGGCACTGAAGTGCAGGAAGCGCACGATGTTCTCAAATCGTGACCTGGACATGGCAGCAGAGAACATGCCATGTGATGTATTGGGTGCGTAGACCAATAAGACCGCAATACATTCTTTTTGACTACACCCATGTTAAGGAGAAGGCCCTGAAAAATGTTACGTTCGGAAACTTGGAGTGGTTTCCACCGAAAAGGCTGGGCATGGTAGCTTCTTGGATTGGTGGTTGCGTATTGTGTGGCATAACGGTTAGTCTCAGCCACAATTAAGTCGTAGAGACCAGCAGTGATCAGAAAAAAAAATTCTGTTGTCACTGCGGTGGGGCGGGTGAGGGTTTGGCCTGGTGATCAGAAGCCCGTAGGGGGCAGATTAGGGCCTGATCTGATGGATAGGAGTGCTAGGGGGTGACAGGTGGTGACAGGAGGTGATTTATGGGTGTCTCAGGGAGTGATTAGAGGGGAGAATAGATGCAATCAATGCACTGAGGAGGTGATCAGAAGGGGGTTTGAGGGGGATATGAGGGTTTGGCCGAGTGATCAGGAGCCCACATGGGGCAAATTAGGGCCTGATCTGATGGTTAGGTGTGGTAGGGGGTGACAGGTGGTGACAGGAGGTGATTGATGGGTGTCTCAGGAGGTGATTAGAGGGGAGAATAGATGCCAGCAATGCACTTGGGAGGTGATCAGGGGGGTATGAGGGCGATCTGAGGGTGTGGGCGGGTAATTGGGTACCTGCAAGGGGCAGATTAGGGTCTGATCTGATGGGTAGCAATGACAGGTGGTGGCAGGGGGTGATTGATGGGTGATCAGTGGGTGATTAGAGGGAAGAGCAGATGTAAATAATGCACTTGGGAGGTGATCAGGGGGGTCTGAGGGCGATCTGAGGGTGTGGGCGGGTGATTGGGAGCCCGCAAGGGGCAGATGAGGGTCTGATCTGATGGGTATGATTAGTAGCGGTGACAGGGGGTAATTGATGGGTTATCAGTGGGTGATTAGAGGGGAGAACAGTTGTAAATAATGCACTGGGGAGGTGATCGGGGGGGTTGAGGGCGATCTGAGGGTGTGGGTGGGTGTTTGGGTGCCTGCAAGGGGCAGATTAGGGTCTGATCTGATGGGTAGCAGTGACAGGTGGTGACAGGGGGTGACGGGGTGATTGATAGGTGATCAGGGTGTGAATAGAGGGGAGAATAGATGCAAGCAATGCACTGGCGAGGTGATGGGGGAGGGGTGTCTGAGGGCGATCTGAGGGTGTGGGCGGGTGATTGGGTGCCCACAAGCGGCAGATGAGGGTCTGATCTCAAATCTGATGGGTATAATGGGTAGCAGTGACAGAGGGTGATTGATGGGTGATTGATGGGTTAATGATGAGTGATCAGTGGGAGAACAGATGTAAATAATGCACTGGAGAGGTGATCAGGGGGGGGGGGGGGGTCTGAGGGCGATCTGAGGGTGTGGGCGGGTGTTTGTGTGCCGACAAGGGGCAGATTAGGGTCTGATCTGATGGGTAGCAGTGACAGGTGGTGACAGGGGGTGATTGATGGGTGATCAGTGGGTGATTAGAGGGGAGAACAGATGTAAATAATGCACTGGCGAGGTGATCGGGGAGGTCTGAGGGTGTGGGCAGGTGTTTGGGTGCCCACAAGGGGCAGATTAGGGTCTGATTTGATGAGTAGCAGTGACAGGTGGTGACAGGGGGTGACGGGGTGATTGATAGGTGATCAGGGTGTGATTAGAGGGGAGAATAGATGCAAGCAATGCACTGGCGAGGTGATCGGGGGGGGGGGGGGGGGGTCTGAGGGCGATCTGAGGGGGCGGGTAATTGGGTGCTCGCAAGGGGCAGATTAGGGTCTGATCTGATGGGTAGCAGTGACAGGTGGTGATTGATGTGTGATCAGTGGGTGATTAGAGGTGAAAACAGATGTAAACAATGCACTTGGGAAGTGATCTGAGGGTGGGTCTGCGGGCGATCTGAGGGTGTGGGTGGGAGATCAGGTGCCTGCAAGGGGCAGGTTAGGGTCTGATCTGATGGGTGGCAGTGACAGGTGGTGACAGGGGTGATTGATAGGTGATTGATAGGTGATCAGTGGGTGATTACAGGGAAGAATAGATGTATACAGTACACGGGGAGGGGGGTCTGCGGAGGATCTGAGGGTGTGGGGGGTGATCAGGAGCCCCCAGGGGGCAGTTTAGGACCTGATCTACAGGATAGCGTTGACAGATAGTGACAGGGTTGATTGATGGGTGATTAGGGGGGTGATTGGGTGTAAACTGGTCTGAGGGGGTGATCGGGGGGGTCTGAGGGGTGCTGTGGGCGATCAGGGGGCAGGGGGGGCAGGATCAGTGTGCTGTTGTGCTTACTAGAGGTGCTGCCTCTTGCCCTGGTGGTCCCTCGATCACTGGGACCACCAGGGCAGGAGGCAGCCTGTATAATACACTTTGTATACATTACAAAGTGTATTATACACTTTGTATGCAGCAGGTCGGGAGTTAACAACCAACCGGCGCTTCTAAATAGCCGGCAGGTTGACGTCGCGGGTGGGCGGATGCGCACGCCAGTGATGCTCGAATGCCTCGATCCACAAATTCGGCGACCACGGCCGTTGTCCCCAAAATATCCGCCTCCGGCGTACTTGGATCCGGATTTCGATACGCGTTCACGGCACGACGCGGATTTTTGAATGACGTGATCACGTCCAGATCCACGTCCGGATTTTCTTTTAACGTTAATAGCAAAGCCCCCATACATGCTACAATCCCCCAAATTGCATGGATTATCAAGGTGATAAGAGGCTACAACTTCAACACAAAAAGTTCAAAAAATATTTTTTTTTTGAGAAAATAGATTTTAAAGTGAAATCAACACTTTAAATTGTGCTATTAATTGGTAATAAGTGGTTTTAAACAGGGATATACACGTTAAGCAATCACAGAGGTGAAGGTGAGTCCCAATGGCACTTGGCGGTGATGGTACCACTGGAGGAGGATGGGTGGCTGACACCAAAAAGGCCCAGAGAGGTTTTTGTAATTTGTTAGGTTTTTTTTGCAGCGATTAGCAATGACACAACAGCAGAGTTGTCAGTGGACCTGGGCAGTGTGAACGCAGACTTTAGTAGCGAATTATAGTGTTGGGCGAACACCTGGATGTTCGGGTTCGCGAACATTCGGCTAACATGGCCGCGATGTTCGGGTGTTCGCGCCGAACTCCGAACATAATGGAAGTCAATGGGGACCCGAACTTTTGTGTTTTCTAAAGCTTTCTTACATGCTACATACCCCAAATTTGCAGGGTATGTGCACCTTGGGAGTGGGTACAAGAGGAAAAAAAGATTTAGCAAAAAGAGCTTATAGTTTTTGAGAAAATTGATTGTAAAGTTTCAAAGGAAAAACTGTCTTTTAAATGCGGAAAATGTCATGTTTCTTTGCACAGGTAACATGCTTTTTGCCGCCATGCAGTCATAAATGTAATACAGATGAGAGGTTCCGTAAAAAGGGACCGGCAACGCTAACCCAGCAGCAGCAGCAGCAGCACACGTGATGGAACAGGAGGAGGCGCAGGAGGAGAAGGCCACGCTGTCAGACACAACAACCCAGGCCTTGCATGAGGACAAAAAGCGTGCGGATAGCATGCTTTTTACCGCCATGCAGTCATAAATGTAATATAGATGAGAGGTTCCGTAAAAAGGGACCGGCAACGCTAACCCAGCAGCGGCAGCACACGTGATGGAACAGGAGGGGGCGCAGGAGGAGAAGGACACGCTTTCAGACACAACAACCCAGGCCTTGCATGAGGACAAGAAGCGTGCGGATAGCATGCTTTTTACCGCCATGCAGTCATAAATGTAATATAGATGAGAGGTTCCGTAAAAAGGGACCGGCAACGCTAACCCAGCAGCAGCAGCAGCACACGTGATGGAACAGGAGGAGGCGCAGGAGGAGAAGGCCACGCTTTTTGAGACACAACAACCCAGGCCTTGCATAAGGACAAAAAGCGTGCGGATATAGCAATGCTTTTTGCCGCCATGGAGTCATAAATGTAATAAAGATGAGAGGTTCCATAAACAGGGACTGGAAACGCTAACCCATCACAGATGGTCATTGTTCATGTTACTTGGTTGGGGTCCGGGAGTGTTGCATAGTCGTTTCCAATCCAGGATTGATTCATTTTAATTTGAGTCAGACGGTCTGCATTTTCTGTGGAGAGGCGGATACGCCGATCTGTGACGATGCCTCCGGCAGCACTGAAACAGCGTTCCGACATAACGCTGGCTGCCGGGCAAGCCAGCACCTCTATTGCGTACATTGCCAGTTCGTGCCAGGTGTCTAGCTTCGATACCCAATAGTTGAAAGGTGCAGATGGATTGTTCAACACAGCTACGCCATCTGACATGTAGTCCTTGACCATCTTCTCCAGGCGATCGGTGTTGGAGGTGGATCTGCACGCTTGCTGTTCTGTGGGCTGCTGCTGCATGGGTGTCAGAAAATTTTCCCACTCCAAGGACACTGCCGATACCATTCCCTTTTGGGCACTAGCTGCGGCTTGTGTTGTTTGACTTCCGCAAACCCAGGACGACCAGGAGGGCAGCAGTCTGTCGGCGTACAACTGGCTAGAGGAGGGGGAGGATGTCAATCTCCTCTCTAAAGTCTCCACAAGGGCCTGCTGGTATTCTTCCATTTTGACCTGTCTGACTCTTTCTTCAAGCAGTTTTGGAACATTGTGTTTGTACCGTGGATCCAGAAGTGTATAAACCCAGTAATTGGTGTTGTCCAGAATGCGCACAATGCGTGGGTCGCGTTCAATGCAGTCTAGCATGAATTGAGCCATGTGTGCCAGAGTCCTGCCAGAATCCTCATCATCCTCTTGTGAGCGTTGTGATAGTTGTTGTGATGCATCATAGTCGTCACCTTCTTCCTGGTCTGCTTCTGCTGACCATTCGCGCTGAATTGTGGAAGTCCAACGTGCACCGCTCTGGCCCTCGTCAGTGGTGGCAGGAAATTCCTGCTCCAACTTCAGCTGTTCCTCCTCCTCTTCTTCGTCATAGCTGCTGGGGCCAGCGTTTCCTGAGGCGGATGGCCTGATGTTGGTACCATCACGCTGATCGTTTTCTCCTTCAGATTCCCCCAGTTGCATCATGACAGCTGTTTCCTTGATTTTCAACATTGACCTCTTCAGTAAACACAGCAGTGGTATGGTAATGCTGACTGAAGAGTTGTCACTGCTCACAAGCAACGTGGATTGCTCAAAATTTTGGAGGACTTGGCAGAGGTCCAACATGTTGGCCCAATCGGATCCACAGAAGCGTGGCAGCTGGCCGGATGCGCTTCGGTACTGCGCCGTCATGTACTGGACCACTGCACTCTTCTGCTCGCAAAAGCGGGCTAGCATGTGCAGCGTAGAATTCCAGCGCGTAGGGACATCACACAGCAAGCGATGGTGGGGGAGATTGAAGCGCTCCTGCACCTTGGCGAGTGCCCCCGAAGCAGTACTGGAAGTTCTACAATGTTTGGCCACTCGTCGCACCTTCACCAGAAGATCGGCCACGCCTGGGTATGTCCTCAGGAACCGCTGAACTACTAGGTTCATCATGTGCGCCAGGCAAGGGATGTGTGTCAGCTTAGCCAACCTTAAAGCGCGAATGAGATTACTCCCATTATCACACACAACCATGCCCGGTTTCAGGTCCAGCGGTGCCAGCCACAAATCCGTCTGTTCCTTTATTCCCCTCCAAATTTCCTCCCCTGTGTGCTGCTTATCCCCAAGGCAGATCAGCTTTAGCAACGCTTGCTGACACATGCCAACAGCTGTGCTGCACTGCTTCCACGATCCTACTGCTGCTGGGTTAGCGTTTCCGGATGAGGTACAGCTTTGAGATGCATTGGAGGAGAAGGAGTCAGAGAGGTAGGTGCTGCTGTTGTTATCCAGTGGGAGGGACGGCGGTGCAGCTGTTTGCGGCGTGGGCAACACCCGCGCCGTAGCAGGTGAGGAATCGCTGCCAGGCTCCACAAGGTTCACCCAGTGCGCGGTAAGGGAGATGTATCGACCCTGGCCGAACGCACTCGTCCAGGTGTCAGTGGTGAGGTGAACCTTGCAGGCAACGGCATTCTTCAAGCTTCGGGTTATTTTGCTGACCACGTGCTCATGCAACTCAGGCACTGCAGAGCGCGCAAAGTGGTAGCGGCTGGGAACCACGTAACGTGGGATGGCCACTGACATCATGCCCTTGAAGCTGTTTGTCTCCACCACTCGATATGGCAGCATTTTGCAGGCCAGAAGCTTGGCTATGCTGGCTGTTAGTGCCACGGCCCGGGGGTCATTTGCTGGCAATTTCCTCTTGCGCTCAAACATCTCCAAGACAGACAACTGAACCGTAGGGCTGCACACTGAAGGGCTGTTGGTTGTTGTGTTTGATGAAGACTGGGAGACCTCAAGAGCACTAGTCCGGAAAGTGACAGTGTCAGTGTTGTCTGATGTTTGTGAATGTTGTGAACCATGCAATGGCTGGGCTACTGCTGCTGCTGAGGCGGGTGTGGTGGTGAGTCTGGTGAACCCAAGGAAGGCAGTGTTGCTGGTACCCTGTCCTGCCGCATTTGCCCACAGAGTGGGATGTTTGGATAGCATGTGGCGGCTCATGCTGGTGGTGGAGAGGTTGTTAATATTTTTCCCCCTGCTCAGGCGGGTCTTGCACACCTTGCAAATCGCCATGGTACCATCCTCAGTGCAGTCTTCAAAGAAAGCCCAGACTTTGGAGCACCTGCCTTGCTGGCGATTTCTGTTTGCGCCTGTTTTGCGCCACGCTTGTGGTGCCTGAAATTTCGCGCCGCCTACCTTGTGGCACAAGGCGAACTCGTGCAGCAGTGGGTTCTTCAACAGACTCATCTGTGCTGCTATGACGGTGATGTTCTCCTTCACATACAAAATCTGGGTCTGTGTCCACATTGTCCATACCCTCCTCTTCCATCTCCTCAAACTCGTCATATGTCATTGTGGGAGGCCGCCGCCGTGGAGTAGAGCTCCCCAGAACAACCTCTGCGCAGCTCACTCCAACGTCGTCTTCCAGATCTTCTCGCCCGACCTCCTGCAATTGCAACCCCTCCTGCCCAACTTGCTCTGAGATTTGGGTTTCAAAGTCCTTGGACTCGCCTTGTATTTCAGTGCGCGGTGCATTTCCCACAGTTAATGGTTGTGAATCCGGGCACAACATTTCTGGCTGTTCCATTGACCTTTGAAAGGTGGAAGTTTGTTGGACTGGGAATAGCTCCTGCGAATACCCCATTGTGTCCTGGGGTAATTCTTGGGACTGGTTATCTGGCAGTTGTGTGCATGGTGTCGCTGCCGGTTGTGTCAGCTTTGTGCCCACTGGCTCCTTGTAACTGGCTGAGGACTCGGACCTCGTGCGTGATGTGCTGGTGCTGCTTAACCCACTGCTTGACGCTTGAGAGGTCATCCAAGTAATTATCTGGTCCTGTTCTTTTGGATTTGTGAGGGTTGTTGTCCTGGACAACATGGGCGGTATTAAGTGGGTTTTCTTCGGTGCTCCCCTGTGGCCTGTATGTGAACCGTCAGGGGAAACACCTCTTCCCTTGCCCCTCCCTCTTTCACCGGATTTCTTCCTCATTTCACTTATCCTTAAAGTACACGCTGACTGGCAGCAGTACAGTGGCAGTACAGAAATGCTATACAGTGGTGGGTGAGCGGTGTACCACTATTCCCAGCAGCGACACAGAGCACAATGCTATACAGTGGTGGGTGAGCGGTGTACCACTATTCCCAGCAGCGACACAGAGCACAATGGTATACAGTGGTGGTTGAGCGGTGTACTACTGTTCCCAGCAGACACACAGAGTGGCAGTAAACACAATGCTATATAGTGTGGGTGAGCGGTGTACTACTATTCCAAGCAGCAACACAGAGCACAATGCTATACAGGGTGAGCGGTGTACTACTGTTCCCAGCAGACACACAGAGTGGCAGTAAACACAATGCTATATAGTGCTGGGTGAGCGGTGTACTACTGTTCCCAGCAGCGAGTCAGAGCACAATGCTATACAGTGGTGGGTGAGTGGTGTACCACTATTCCCAGCAGCGACACAGAGCACAATGGAATACAGTGGCGGTTGAGCGGTGTACTACTGTTCCCAGCAGACACACAGAGTGGCAGTAAACACAAGGCTATATAGTGTGAGTGAGCGGTGTACTACTATTCCCAGCAGCAACACAGAGCACAATGCTATACAGGGTGAGCGGTGTACTACTGTTCCCAGCAGACACACAGAGTGGCAGTAAACACAATGCTATATAGTGTGGGTGAGCGGTGTACTACTATTCCCAGCAGCAACACAGAGCACAATGCTATACAGGGTGAGCGGTGTACTACTGTTCCCAGCAGACACACAGAGTGGCAGTAAACACAATGCTATATAGTGTGGGTGAGCGGTGTACTACTATTCCCAGCAGCAACACAGAGCACAATGCTATACAGGGTGAGCGGTGTACTACTGTTCCCAGCAGAAACACAGAGTGGCAGTAGACAAAATGCTGTTCCCAGCAGCGAGTCAGAGCACAATGCTATACAGTGGCGGGTGAGCGGTGTACTACTGTTCCCAGCAGACACAGAGTGGCAGTAAACACAATGCTATATAGTGTGGGTGAGCGGTGTACTACTATTCCCAGCAGCAACACAGAGCACAATGCTATACAGGGTGAGCGGTGTACTACTGTTTCCAGCAGACACACAGAGTGGCAGTAAACACAATGCTATATAGTGTGGGTGAGCGGTGTACTACTATTCCCAGCAGCAACACAGAGCACAATGCTATACAGGGTGAGTGGTGTACTACTGTTCCCAGCAGAAACACAGAGTGGCAGTAGACACCATGCTATGTACTGTGGGTGAGCGGTGTACCACTATTCCCAGCAGCGACACAGAGCACAATGCTATACAGTGGCGGGTGAGCGGTGTACTACTGTTCCCAGCAGACACACAGAGTGGCAGTAAACACAATGCTATATAGTGCTGGGTGAGCGGTGTACTACTGTTCCCAGCAGCGAGTCAGAGCACAATGCTATACAGTGGTGGGTGAGCGGTGTACCACTATTCCCAGCATCGACACAGAGCACAATGGAATACAGTGGCGGTTGAGCGGTGTACTACTGTTCCCAGCAGACACACAGAGTGGCAGTAAACACAATGCTATATAGTGTGGGTGAGCGGTGTACTACTATTCCCAGCAGCAACACAGAGCACAATGCTATACAGGGTGAGCGGTGTACTACTGTTCCCAGCAGACACACAGAGTGGCAGTAAACACAATGCTATATAGTGTGGGTGAGCGGTGTACTACTATTCCCAGCAGCAACACAGAGCACAATGCTATACAGGGTGAGCGGTGTACTACTGTTCCCAGCAGACACACAGAGTGGCAGTAAACACAATGCTATATAGTGTGGGTGAGCGGTGTACTACTATTCCCAGCAGCAACACAGAGCACAATGCTATACAGGGTGAGCGGTGTACTACTGTTCCCAGCAGAAACACAGAGTGGCAGTAGACAAAATGCTGTTCCCAGCAGCGAGTCAGAGCACAATGCTATACAGTGGCGGGTGAGCGGTGTACTACTGTTCCCAGCAGACACAGAGTGGCAGTAAACACAATGCTATATAGTGTGGGTGAGCGGTGTACTACTATTCCCAGCAGCAACACAGAGCACAATGCTATACAGGGTGAGCGGTGTACTACTGTTTCCAGCAGACACACAGAGTGGCAGTAAACACAATGCTATATAGTGTGGGTGAGCGGTGTACCACTATTCCCAGCAGCGACACAGAGCACAATGCTATACAGTGGCGGGTGAGCGGTGTACTACTGTTCCCAGCAGACACAGAGTGCAGTAAACACAATGCTATATAGTGTGGGTGAGCGGTGTACTACTGTTCCCAGCAGCGACACAATGACTGGGGGGACCCTGGCTAGCCTGGCTGGAGAGAGAACTACCCTGCCTGCCTACCCAAAGCTAAACGCACAGACAAATGGCGGAGAAATGACGTGGTTTGGGTATTTATTGACCCGAACCAAGTGACCCGTTCGGCCAATCAGAGCGCGTTCGAGTCCGAACCACATGACCCGTTCGGCCAATCACAGCGCTAGCCGAACGTTCGGGGAACGTTCGGCCATGCGCTCTTAGTTCGGCCATATGGCCGAACGGTTTGGCCGAACACCATCAGGTGTTCGGCCGAACTCGAACATCAC
This sequence comes from Hyperolius riggenbachi, assembly GCF_040937935.1. Taxonomy (NCBI): domain Eukaryota; kingdom Metazoa; phylum Chordata; class Amphibia; order Anura; family Hyperoliidae; genus Hyperolius; species Hyperolius riggenbachi. Next base: position 358,596,369 of record NC_090649.1, on the reverse strand, counting down.
CCGAACAGGGTGATGTTCTGCAGAACCCGAACAGTGGCGAACACTGTTCGCCCAACACTAGCGAATAAGTCAGGAGGACAAAGCGGCCGGTCATTGCAGCAGCACAAAAGGACCATGGCAGCTCACTGGTAGTAGTACGACAGTGTTATAGTGCTGCCCCAAAAATTAGATGCGTCCGGTGACCCGGCCAGAGTGAACACAGAGTAGTACTAGTAGTGACTGAGCCAGGAGGACAAAGCAGCCGGTCAGTTCAGCAGCACAGAAGGACCATGGCAACTCACTGGTAGTAGTACCACAGTCTAATAGTGCTGCTCCAAAAATTAGATGCGCCCCGTGACCCGGGCAGAGTGAACGCAGAGTAGTACTAGTAGCGACTGAGTCAGGAGGACAAAGCGGCCGGTTAGTTCAGCAGCACAGAAGGACCATGGCAACTCACTGGTAGTAGTACTACAGTGTAATAGTGCTACCACAAAAATTAGATGCGTCCGGTGACCCGGGCAGAGTGAACGCAGAGTAGTTCTAGTAGTGACTGAGTCAGGATAACAAAGTGGCCGGTCAATTCAGCAGCACATAAAGACCATGGCAACTCACTGGCAGTAGTAGCACAGTGTAATAGTGCTGCCCAAAAAATGAGAAGCGCCCTGTGACCCGGGCAGAGTGAATGCAGAGTAGTAGGCCAGTCAGTTCAAAGGCAGGCATGGTTAACACATTGCAGCAGCTATTTCATGTCCCCCTGTGTCCGACAATAGGGGCCAGGAACTCACCTTCCACCCAAGCCTGGTTGATTTTCAGGAAGGTGAGTTTGTCCACATTGGCGTGGGAGGACACTGGAAGGGGGGCAGGACAGGAGTTTGAGGGCGTACTGGGCAAGCTCCCTCCAGATGTCCAGTCTCTTGACCCAGTACTCCAAGGGGTCCACGGGGCTGTTGGTGTCATTGAGCCCGCTGAATGACCCCATGTAGTCAGCCACCATGCTGGTTACTCGCTGCTGGTGCTGGTTGAAGGTGGATGCTGTGGCTGGCACCTCTGCTGTGGGCTGCTGCACTGCATACAGGCTCTTGCTTAGGCTCTTCAGATCTCCGGGGCGCCAGTTGCTGCTGCTGGTGGTAGTTGTTGTGCTGGTGGTAGTTGTTGTGCTGCTGGTGGCGATGTCAGGCACCTGTTGCTGGGTTGGCAGAGCAGTTACAGTGGGGGTGGAAGGCTGGGGGAATGCTTCCAGTAGTCTGCGCACAAGGGCCTCCTGCAACTCCCTTGTGCGTTGCTCGGTGGAGGATGGCGTCATGAACTCTCCCAGCTTCCCCTTCAGACGTGGGTCCAGCAACAAGGTGATCCAGATGTCCTCCCTTGAACGCATCTGCATCACCCGGGGGTCCCTGCGAAGGCAGCGCAACATGTGCAAACCCATGGGAAACAAGTGGGCCTTGGCAGCAAGATCTTCATCGTCCACGTCATCCCATATCACATGCCTGTCCTCTTCCTGTGCCGTGTCGTCATCCTCCCCAAGCTGCCATCCCCGTACAATGCACTCTGCTCCTCCTCCTCAGCATTCAGGTTAGGGACCTCCAACTCCTCCACTACCTGTGAGCCCTCCTGTGCTGCCATCTGGTCCTTTTCCAGTTGCTTCAGGGCTTCCTCCCCATGATCAATTAAATTGCCCACTGCCTGCTCCAGCAGGTCCAGCAGGCAAACCATGGGCACCCTGTAACGATTGTGGAATTATCTCCGTGGTCAGCGCACAACCTGCGCCGACACCACGGAAATCCTCCACGAACGTTTGGATAAGAGAACCCAGCTAAGGTGCGGATGCACCCGTAGAGAGGAATTCCAACCGGCAGATGGAGCTGTGGAGTGCAGAGGAACAGATCCTCTGCACATCCACAGATGCCAGATAAGGATTGTACGTAATGGGGCAATACAGAGCAGGATAGTTTCTCTCGAGGGAGAGAGCACAGAGACAGAAAGTATGTATGTCTACCAATCTAATCGCCGCCCGGCGACGGTCGACATACAACAGCAAAAACCAAAGTGTGAACGCAATCGCAATAGTAGCGATTGCCAACAGTGACACAAGACAGAGTAAAGGTTAAACACAGGAGCAGAGCGAAAGGCACAGCATATCATACAATGAGAATGTCAACGAAAATAACAAACGCAATACCTAAACGCGGTCACCATGTGTTAGGCGCAACAGCGACAAGCGCGTTTACGGCGCGGTCTCCACACGATAAGTGCAACAGAGACAAGCAAGCCACCCTGACTAACAAATGAACACAAATGAACAAATAACAGGAACGCTTGCTAAACGGCTGCCTTACCTCAGGCAACCGCAAGCGTTTAATAAATCACAAGAGAAGCAGCGCAGATACGGAGAATTGCTGCTAGAGGTGGGCTGGCTTCACAGCGCAATGGAAAGGGAGTAAAGGTCTATGGTACCTCAGCGCAAATGGATAACAGTTTTCCCGTATACAGGGTGGTCACAGTACCTGTTCCTGGAGTTCCCACCTCTGATAGTATGCGGGGTATACTTAGGAGGATCTACCGTCTTGCTGTAATCCCGACAATCCAAGCTCCGCTCCGTGTAGGTAGCAGGGTAATAGCGCTGGACGGATTTCCGGACTTCTGAATCATGTGATCCACGTTGTAACTCGTGGACGTCCCCTGTGCGTTCCAACAGCGTCTCCTGCGTCTCAATGGTACTGCAAGAGATACGGAGAACAATAGTGCACACCGTGGGGGCCAGAAAAACCATGCGCAGGAATCCACTTACTGGATAAAAGCTTTTTTATTTGCAGTATTGCAGCGTAGCCTCCACTTCCCGACTCGAGTTTCGGCTCTCGCCTTCGTCAGGGGCCCCCTGACGAAGGCGAGAGCCGAAACTCGAGCCGGGAAGTGGAGGCTACGCTGCAATACTGCAAATAAAAAAGCTTTTATGCAGTAAGTGGATTCCTGCGCATGGTTTTTCTGGCCCCCACGGTGTGCACTATTGTTCTCCGTATCTCTTGCAGTACCATTGAGACGCAGGAGACGCTGTTGGAACGCACAGGGGACGTCCACGAGTTACAACGTGGATCACATGATTCAGAAGTCCGGAAATCCGGCCAGCGCTATTACCCTGCTACCTACACGGAGCGGAGCTTGGATTGTCGGGATTACAGCAAGACGGTAGATCCTCCTAAGTATACCCCGCATACTATCAGAGGTGGGAACTCCAGGAACAGGTACTGTGACCACCCTGTATACGGGCAAACTGTTATCCATTTGCGCTGAGGTACCATAGACCTTAACCGCAAGCGTTTGCTTCAGACAGACAGACGAACGGAAAACAGAAATAGGTCAGGTAAGATCCACCGCTCTTCCGCCAGAGTGAGTGCGATCCGGGTTCAGGGACAGGACAGGAAGAATCCACTGCTCTTTCCACCAGAGCGAGTGTGAACCCAGTGCAGAAACAGAGCTAGCAGGATCCACTGCTCTTTTCCACCAGAGCAAGTGTGAACCAAGTAGAGAAACAGAGCTAGCAGGATCCACTGCTCTTTTCCACCAGAGCGAGTGTGATCCAAGTGCAGAAACAGAGCTAGCAGGATCCACTGCTCTTTTCCACCAGAGCAAGTGTGAACCAAGTAGAGAAACAGAGCTAGCAGGATCCACTGCTCTTTTCCACCAGAGCAAGTGTGATCCACACGGCAAGACAGACAGAAGGAGTAACCAGTAGCAACCGCAGCTCTGGCCTACACTCCCAGACAGACAGAACGATTCCCTGTCGACCGCCGCTGGCGACAAGGCAATCGAGACAGAGAGGGAGAACAAGGCAATACAAATAATACAACCTGACTGCACTAGAAGGAATGCCTAGTGCAGTCCCCAGGAATACTCTAAGATATCTTTAGCAAACAATCGCAAGGCTGACACTCCAGGAGTGTTTTAGCAGTAACAAACCATCATGACCAGCAAAGGATCCTGGGAGAACATGGTATTTATACTGAAAGCCTTCAAAGGAGGCGGCTAGGCAATTTGCATGACAAGTGTATGCAAATTCCTCAGTGACAGGGCAAGTCTGAAACTTGCAAAGTAAAGACAGGTCTCTTTTCCAGAGACCTACAGCCCTCAGACTTAAAGGGAACCTTAACCGGCGGGGAAAAAAAATTCACTTACCTGGGGCTTTCCCAAGCCTCCTGCAGCCGTCCTGTGCCCGCGCCGGTCCTTCGGTGCCCTCCGGTCTCCCTCCGCCGCTAAGTTTCGTTTTCGGACGACTGCCAGTCGTCCTCGGGCAAATCGTCATCTTCTTCTGCATTCCACGTCGTAAAGAGCCGTAAAGCACGTCCGCATGACGCGTTTGGCATCATGCGGACGTGCTTTACGGCTCTTTACGACGGGGAATCCGGAAGAAGATGACGCTTTGCCCGAGGACAACTGGCAGTCGTCCGAAAACGAAACTTAGCGGCGGAGGGAGACCGGAGGGCACCGAAGGACCGGCGCAGGCACAGGACGGCTGCAGGAGGCTTGGGAAAACCCCCAGGTAAGTGAATTTTTTTTCCCCGCCGGTTAAGGTTCCCTTTAAGGAATGGTCAAACAGCTGTCTGCCTGTGCAGACAGCTGAGTGGATCATAACACACCCACTGACACACAGAGGCCCGCTCCTCGCTGACCATCTTGGTTGCCTCCAGGAAGGTATTCAGCACCAGGCATATTTGCTGCATCAGTGTCCACTGAGTTGCAGTGATGATGGGGACTTGCTGGTTGCTGGGGACACTTGGGTCTAGCATGTAGGCCCTAAGAGCCAGCCTGTGCTGACATAGCCACTCCAACATGGCCAGAGTTGAATTCCACTGAGTTGGCATATCTATAATCAAGCGGTGTGGCTTTCCATATTGCTGCTGTAAGGTGGACAGGAGTGCAGAGGCAGTGGCTGAGAGGCGGAAAAAGCATACCACCACCCGGGCATCTTGCAGCAGGTCGCTCGTCCCCTGGTAGGTGCGCAGGAAGCACTGCACCACAAGATTCAGCACGTGGGCCAAGCAGGGGATGTGCTGGAGGTTTCCCTCCTGCACTGTGTCCACCAGGTTGGCCCCGTTATCGGCTGCCACATACCCAACGTCCAGGCCTCTGGGCAGGGCCGCCATCAGAAATTTTGGGGCCCCTTACACATAATCAGACCTGGGCCCCCCCACTGGTTACTGTGCCCGCACACTTGCCGGGGTGGCACTTGCTGTGCGCGAAGTGTGTGATGCGGCAAAAAGTGAGCATGATCATGGCATGTTGTGGGTGGAGCCAAATACTATCAAAATACAGGTAGTTCCCAGTTAACAAATGAGATATTTACTTGTAAGTCCGTTTTTATCCTTTACCCGTTCTCTTTTGTCCCCCTCTTTTCTTCCTGTGCCTCTTTTGTCTGCTCTGTTCCCCCTGTGCCTCTGTTACCTCTTGTCCCCTTCTGTCTCAGCTCGTCCCCCTGCCCTAGCCAGGTATAGGTGTCCCCAGCATAGGTATCCAGACATAGGTGCTCCCAGTAAAGGTAGCCAGGTATACGTTCCCCCAGTATAAGTAGCCAGCTATAGGTGGTGCCCCAGTATAGGTAGCCAGATATAGGTGGTGCTCCAGTATAGAAAGTCTGCTGTAGCAGGCTCACTCATCTGGTCCCCATGGTTCAAGCGCTGATGTCACTCTTCTCTCAGTGGTGGAACGCGGTGTGCTGGATAGTGAGCCACAGGCCCGCAGGCAGCACATGCGGCCCTTCCAGCGCTTTGGGTGGCCCAGGGCCCCCAGAAGCCCTGGGTCCCTCACTGCAGTGTCAGTTGTCCTCCCCTGATGGCTGCCCTGCCTGTGGGGGTCAGCCACCCGGAAACAGTAAATTCGGGCGCCTGAGGCAAGTGGACAAAAAGGGCGCCGCCATTCACTCCCATAATAAATATCGTTTAATGGGCGCCCAACAGGAAAAAAGGGCGCCGGAGAAAAATAACGTTTTACAAGCGGCGCCCGGAGTCTTTTACTGTTTTATAACTGCTTCTCATGATTACACATTATTTAATGATTTATAATTTTTTAAACGTTATTTTTAAACGAAAAACAGTACAATCTTTTTTAAAACATTATTTTTAAACGAAAAACAGCACAATATTTTTTTCAAACGTTATTAATGCTTATCACAGGGGGGTCTTAGGTTTAGGCACCACCAGGGGGGTCTTAGGTTTAGGCACCACCAGGGGGGTCTTAGGTTTAGGCACCACCAGGGGGGTCTTAGGTTTAGGCACCACCAGGGTGGTCTTAGGGTTAGGCACCACCAGGGGGGTCTTAGGGTTAGGCACCACCTGGGGGGTCTTAGGGTTAGGCACCACCTGGGGGGTCTTAGGGTTAGGCACCACCTGGGGGGTCTTAGGGTTAGGCACCACCTGGGGGGTCTTAGGGTTAGGCACCACCTAGGGGGTCTTAGGTTTAGGCACCACCAGGGGGGGTCTTAAGTTTAGGCACCACCAGGGGGGTCTAGGGATTAGGGGTAGGTACAGAGAGGGTTCTGTATGAGAGTAGGGTTAGGTATGGCTTTAGTAAAATTCTTATTAATCTTTTATAAAACGTTATTATACATTTCACTTTGTAAACAGGGAAGATTAACGTTTTTACAATTGCCGATTTCATACACATTATTTAATGATTTATAACTTTATAAAACATTATTTTTAAACGAAATATAGCACAATTTTTTTTAAACGTTATTCATGCTTATCGTTTAAAACCCTGCGCCATTTTTCCCCACCTCCCTTTTTAAACGTATGCCAGCCACCCTGCTTGGACGTCCTGCTCCCATGCAGCTCTTCGTTTGATTGACCTTGTGGTGGTCTATCCTGGCTTTGTATTTGTCCAGATGAGAGTCTATCTTGTAATTCAATTGTGCAGATGTTCACTGTATATATAAAGGCCTGAAGAAGGGTCACCAACCTGAAACAAATCGATGTTGTTGCCTTTTGTCAATCAGTTATATGCACTTTTTTAGGTGATTAAAGTTTTTGTATACAAATGTCTGCACTTTTTTGCAAATTAAAAAGAAAAAGTATTTTTCAATTTTTTGGTTTCCTGTGTCTTCAGTATATCCCTGATTATTGTTTAGATTTTGCTTGGTGTTTGTGGTGCACCTGCAGGGATTTATTTTGTTTTTGTTTCTCCCAAATACATTAACTACTGGTCAGCCACCTCCACTCCTGCTTCCTCAGAGCGGCCAGGAAGCCTCTCCTTCCCCAGGGTCACCAATTTTAGCAGCGCTTGGCAGTGCCGAGGCTTGGCGCTGCTGCTGCCGAGGCGGGCTTGCTTTCCAGGTGTAAAGAGAGTGGGATGAGAGGAGCCTGCTGCATCCCCCCTGATCCCACGTGGTGGCACCACTAACTGGGCTGCTGCGCTCTTGTCCTCCCTCCCTTCCACCAGTGTCACCCAGTGGGCCATAAAGGACAGGTAGCGACCTGTCCCAAATTGGCTACTTCACGAGTCCATGGTGACGTGGACCCGCTCGCCCACAGAGTAGTCAATCGAACGGGCCACGTTTTCCACTACAAACTTGTGGAGTGCTGGGATGGTGTTCCTGCTAAAATAGTGGCGACTGGGGATTTGCCACTCGGGGATGCCAAATTGGAGCAGCGTCTGCATATCGCTCCCCTCCTGCACCAGGGAGTAGGGAAGGAGCTGTGGTGCCATGGCTCGGGCCAGCATGCCATTTAGTTTCTGGATCCGCCTGTGGCTTGGAGGCAGAGGCTTGGTCAGACCCTGAAAGGTGTTGCTCAGCAGGGTCTGACGACGATGGGATGCAGGGGAGACAGAGGAGAGAGATGACTGGCTGCCAGCCGCAATGTCTGTGTCCTGAGCAGCCGAGTTGGAATAGTGCTTGCGTGCTACTACTGCTACTACACGACCCTGAGGGAGGGATGATGCTGCTGCGGTGGTGGGCCTTGTGCTCTCAGCACCCCCTGCTTGCAGTGCCTGCCTCCTCTTGAAATCCTCATACTGATGGCAGTGGCGGCTCTTCAGGTGGCCCTGTAGGGATGAGGTACCCATCTTGGACATATTTTTCCCACAGATTAATTTTTTGCTGCATAACTTACACACCGCATATTTTTTGTCCTGCCTTAACACCTCAAAATTGCTCCATACTGGTGACTTTAATTTACTGTGGCCCTGTTCGCTACCACTAGCAGAGGGTGCAGCAGAACAATCTGTGCTAGTTGGGGGTTGCATAGTGGTGGTGCCGGCTGAAGCAGTGTCCTGTCTACTTCTTCCACGCCTACTGCTGCACCTGCCCCTGCCTGATATATGGCAATATCCTTGCCTAGGTGACTCGTCATCCTGCTCCGAGGGTGCAGCGGAACAATCTGTGCTAGTTGGGGGTTGCATGGTGGTGGTGCCGGCTGAAGCAGTGTCCTGTCTACTTCCTCCACACCCACTGCTGCACCTGCCCCTGCCTGATATAAGGCGATATCCTTGCCTAGGCCTAGGTGACTCATCGTCCTGCTCCAACCATTCTTCCCCGGAATCAGGCTGCACATACGGATGGTCCGCAACATCATCGTCATCATCATCAAGCTCTACCTCTGACTCCCCCACCCCTTCTTCCGCCCCTACATCCCCAGGCACAGACCCTTCTTCATCAACATCATCCAATAACAGTTGTGATTGTGGCCCGGGCTCAATCTCTGCCATATCAGTCCCCAGTATGTCCTGAGCTTCTTCCATCAGTATGTTCCCAGATGCGGGACTGAGGGACAGAACGCTGTCATCCTGGGAGGGTTGCTGACCACTGGGTGCTGGGGTGGATGTCGCATCAAGCGTGGGGCATTGGCTGCTGCTGCTGCTTGGAGTGCTGCTCACAGTAGAGGTCTGGGATGCAGTCATGATGTCCATCAATACGTCAGGTTCCATCTGCTCAACCACCACACGGGGACCAGAAACTTTAAAACATTTTGATAACGGCGTCCGCTGACTTGGCCCAGGCTGTGCTGCCCTTTCTGCTGCATCACAACCCCGTACAGCTGGGCGTCCTCTCCCTGGCCGTGGAGCAGTCCCAGAAGTGGCTGAGGCAATGGAACTCCCTTTCCTGCCACCCGCACGAACCCTGCCAGACATGTTGCTAATGAATCGCTGGCTAATGAGATGATTAATAACAGTGAGCAGTGAGCACAGTAGAACCTAAGCAAAGGGTATCACTGCCAAATGAAATGATTAATACCACTGAGCAGTGAGCACAGTAGAACCTAAGTGAAGGGTATCACTGCCAAATGAGATGATTAATACCAGTGAGCAGTGAGCACAGTACAACCTAAGTGAAGGGTATCACTGCCAAATGAGATGATTAATACCAGTGAGCAGTGAGCACAATAGAACCTAAGTGAAGGGTATCGCTGCCAAATGAGATGATTGATACCAGTGAGCACAGTACAACCTAAGTGAAGGATATCACTGCCAAATGAGATGATTAATACCAGTGAGCAGAGAGCACAGTAGAACTTAAGTGAAGGGTATCACTGCCAAATGAGATGATTGATACCAGTGAGCAGTGAGCACAGTAGAACCTAAGTGAAGGGCATCACTGCCAAATTAAATGATTAATACCAGTGAGCAGTGAGCACAGTACAACCTAAGTGAAGGGTATCACTGCCAAATGAGATGATTAATACCAGTGAGCAGTGTGCACAGTAGAACCTAAGTGAAGGGTATCACTGCCAAATAAGATGATTGATACCAATGAGCAGAGTACAACCTAAGTGAAGGGTATCACTGCCAAATGAGATGATTAATACCAGTGAGCAGTGAGCACAGTAGAACCTAAGTGAAGGGTATCACTGCCAAATTAGATGATTAATACCAGTGAGCAGTGAGCACAGTAGAACCTAAGTGAAGGGTCTCACTGCCAAATGAGATGATTAATAACAGTGAGCAGTGAGCACAGTAGAACGTAAGTGAAGGGTATCACTGCCAAATGAGATGATTAATAACAGTGAGCAGTGAACACAGTAGAACCTAAGTGAAGGGTATCACTGCCAAATTAGATGATTAATACCAGTGAGCAGTGAGCACAGTAGAACCTAAGTGAAGGGTATCACTGCCAAATGAGAGGATTAATACCAGTGAGCAGTGAGCACAGTAGAACCTAAGTGAATGGTATCACTGCCAAATTAGATGATTAATAACAGTGAGCAGTGAGCACAGTAGAACCTAAGTGAAGGGTATCACTGCCAATTGAGATGATTAATACCAGTGAGCAGTGAGCACAGTACAACCTAAGTGAAGGGTATCACTGCCAAATGAGATGATTAATACCAGTGAGCAGTGAGCACAGTACAACCTAAGTGAAGGGTATCACTGCCAAATGAGATGATTAATACCAGTGAGCAGTGAGCACAATACAACATAAGTGAAGGGTATCACTGCCAAATGAGATGATTGATACCAGTGAGCAGTGAGCACAGTACAACCTAAGTGAAGGGTATCACTGCCAAATGAGATGATTAATACCAGTGAGCAGTGTGCACAGTAGAACCTAAGTGAAGGGTATCACTGTCAAATAAGATGATTGATACCAGTGAGCACAGTACAACCTAAGTGAAGGGTATCACTGCCAAATGAGATGATTAATACCAGTGAGCAGTGAGCACAGTAGAACCTAAGTGAATGGTATCACTGCCAAATGAGATGGTTAATAACAGTGAGCAGTGAGCACAGTACAACCTAAGTGAAGGGTATCACTGCCAAATGAGATGATTAATACCAGTGAGCAGTGAGCACAGTAGAACCTAAGTGAAGGGTATCACTGCCAAATGAGAGGATTAATACCAGTGAGCAGTGAGCACAGTAGAACCTAAGTGAATGGTATCACTGCCAAATGAGATGGTTAATAACAGTGAGCAGTGAGCACAGTACAACCTAAGTGAAGGGTATCACTGCCAAATGAGATGATTAATACCAGTGAGCAGTGAGCACAGTACAACCTAAGTGAAGGGTATCACTGCCAAATGAGATGATTAATACCAGTGAGCAGTGAGCACAGTACAACCTAAGTGAAGGGTATCACTGCCAAATGAGATGATTAATACCAGTGAGCAGTGAGCACAGTACAACCTAAGCGAAGGGTATCACTGCCAAATGAGATGATTAATACCAGTGAGCAGTGAGCACAGTAGAACCTAAGTGAAGGGTATCACTGCCAAATGAGATGATTAATACCAGTGAGCAGTGAGCACAGTACAACCTAAGTGAAGGGTATCACTGCCAAATGAGATGATTAATACCAGTGAGCAGTGAGCACAGTACAACCTAAGCGAAGGGTATCACTGCCAAATGAGATGATTAATACCAGTGAGCAGTGAGCACAGTAGAACCTAAGTGAAGGGTATCACTGCCAAATGAGATGATTGATACCAGTGAGCACAGTACAACCTAAGTGAAGGATATCACTGCCAAATGAGATGATTAATACCAGTGAGCAGTGAGCACAGTACAACCTAAGTGAAGGGTATCACTGCCAAATGAGATGATTAATACCAGTGAGCAGTGAGCACAGTAGAACCTAAGTGATGGGTATCACTCCTAAATGAGATGATTAATACCAGTGAGCAGTGAGCACAGTAGAACCTAAGTGAAGGGTATCACTGCCAAATTAGATGATAAATACCAGTGAGCAGTGAGCACAGTAGAACCTAAGTGAAGGGTATCACTGCCACATGAGAGGATTAATACCAGTGAGCAGTGAGCACAGTAGAACCTAAGTGAATGGTATCACTGCCAAATGAGATGGTTAATAACAGTGAGCAGTGAGCACAGTACAACCTAAGTGAAGGGTATCACTGCCAAATGAGATGATTGATACCCGTGAGCAGTGAGCACAGTACAACCTAAGCGAAGGATATCACTGCCAAATGAGATGATTAATACCAGTGAGCAGTGAGCACAGTACAACCTAAGCGAAGGGTATCACTGCCAAAGGAGATGATTGATACCAGTGAGCAGTGAGCACAGTAGAACCTAAGTCAAGGGTATCACTGCCAAATGAGATGATTGATACCAGTGAGCACAGTACAACCTAAGTGAAGGGTATCACTGCCAAATGAGATGATTAATACCAGTGAGCAGTGAGAAAAGTAGAACCTAAGTGAAGGGTATCACTGCCAAATGAGATGACTGATACCAGTGAGCAGTGAGCACAGTAGAACCTAAGTTAAGGGTATCACTGCCAAATGAGATGATTAATACCAGTGAGCAGTGAGCACAGTAGAACCTAAGTGAAGGGTATCACTGCCAAATGAGATGATTGATACCAGTGAGCAGTGAGCACAGCACAACCTAAGTGAAGGGTATCACTGCCAAATGAGATGATGCAAACAAGTGGTTAGACCCAGCACTCTCAATGGAGACAAGCGTGCTATAGCTGATCAGAACTTGTTGCTCATCAAGTTCAAAAATAGCAAAAAAAGAGATATCAGCAGCACCGCTACAGTGAAAAAGTTAGCTCTTTTATTAGTGCAGTAAAATCATGTGGCAAAGATAGAGCTGGAGGCAACTACAGCCCGCTGTTTCGAAGCGACATGCTTCTTCTTCAAGTTGCAAGCTCATAATGAGCTTGCAACTTGAAGAAGAAGCATGTCGCTTCGTAGGAGCGGAGTGGCAGATGTAGGAGGGATAATAGTCATAGAATACCTTTTGTTACTAGATTAAATACACTGAGTGAGAACATAGCAAAAATCATTAGACGTCATTGGTATTTGCTGACAGATAGTTTCCCTAATATCGAACAGTTCAAGAACCCTCCAATTATTGCCTACAAAAGAGCACCAAATTAGAGAGACCGGTTGGTCCGTGCTGATATGGGTAGTAATGCCAGAGGTCGCTCAAAATCTAATCGTATTGGAACCTTTCCGTGTATGAACTGCGTACACTGCAGTTCAGTAAAAAAGGGTGATTATATTACCCATCCCCATAGTGGTATTAAATTCAAATTGAAGGATTGCTTTACATGTGATTCGACATACGTTATATATGCACTAAAGTGCCCATGTGGTTTATTATATATTGGCCAAACGACTCAAAAAATTAAAAAACGATTATCATCACATAAACATGCGATTAGGGAGTCTTTAACCGACCAGGCTGTAGCCTTCCATTTTAAAAAGGCTAACCATCAAGTTAGCCAACTAAGGTACATGGTGATTGCACAGGTAGGGCCCCTTAGGAGGGGGGGAGATAGAGTGAGGAGATTACTGTAGAGGGAGGCATACTGGATCAAAAAACTTGATACTATGGAACCCCGGGGATTGAACCGGGAATTAGATTTGTTTCCATTGATTTAAATATTATGTTGTTCCATGTGTGCCTTCCTATATGTGATCTATGTCACTTTCATATTTGGTGTCATTTTTAGACATGTTAAGTTCAGTAAATGTGGTGTTTACTGGTTAATGTAGTGTATATTTATGTGACTTTACCTTTTTGACCCAAATTTATATAGCAAGCTCTATGATAGATAAGCCTGTGAGTCTAATGATTGACTTGTCTGCGTGATTAATCAGCGATATGTTATAACAATATACTTATAGCATTGATATGTAGGTTAGATCTAGTTAGAATTGAGGTATCTTCCCCTCACATGCCTCTGTCCTTCCTTGGTTTATATTTATATTCATTAGCTAATGTCTGTCCTTAGAATATAAATTTATATGCAGCACGATTAGCTGCTTTGTTTATACTAGATACGTATATGATGTGAGTTTCCCCCATTGGTGTGTGCGAGAGGGACACGCCCCATTCCATCTGCAGCGCAGAGCGGCGATACTCTCGCCGTCAGCATCTGCTGTTGTCCAGGAAACGTGGGCGGAGACGCGTGATGCTGTCTCCGCTCACGTGACACTTGCAGGTTCCCCATCAGGTCCGCCGGACGGATGGCCCATTGTGGGACATAGCAAGGCGTCCCTGGACACAGATGCTGCCCCTTATTGCGCATATTGATGGTGAGAGTGGGAGGTGGGTGTATACAAATTTGAAAGCACCTATTGGGATCAACTTGAATAGTTCCCCATCAGGTCCGCTCTGAGGATGGACCATATGATTGGATAAGATATGTGTATGTATTTTATTGGTTGATTTCCATCATGATGGGTATAAAAGTGCTGTGCATGTTAGAGTGTGTTATACTACTGACAGCTTAGCTTGATAAAGGGGCGGTTGCCCTGAAACATCGCTGTAATAGCTGCTACTGAAAATAAAAGAGCTTATATTAATCAGATGGTGCCGGTTTCATCCATTGGAAAGCCACCGGCCGCACTGAAGCACCTCTCGGACAGCACGCTGGAAGGGAGGCAGACAATACCTCCAGGGCATACTGCGCCAGCTCCCACCAGATGTGCAAGCGCTCCACCCAGCACTCCATGGGGTCCACAGGCTCCTCGCTGCCGGTGTCAAGCCCACTGAAGGACCCCATGTAGTCGGCCACCATCCGGGTCATGCGCTGGCTGTGACTCTCAGCGAAGGTGGCTGCTGCATGCACCTCCTCTCTCGGCTGCTGTACCTTCATGTAGAACGCCTGCGTCAATGACAGCAGGTCTCCTGGGCACCTGACTCTGCTGCCGATCGCAGGCACCGGCTGCTGTGCTGGCTGCTGGACAGGGACAGAGGGGATGGAAGGTGGGGGGAAGGCTTCCTCCAGTCGCAGAACAAGGATCTCCTGCAACTCCCTTGCTCGCTGCTCACGGTCTCTGGCAGGCAGAAACTGATCCCACCTCCCCCTCAGCCGTGGGTACAGGATCATGCTGATGCAGGCGTCCTCCATTGCTTGCATCCCCTTGACCCTGGGGTCTGTGCGCAGGCAGCGCAGCATGTGCGCTGCCATGGGGAACAGGGTGGACTGTCCAACAGAGACATCAGGGTCAGCATCCTTCTCCTCTTGCCCCTCAGCCTCTTCGTCCTCTCCCCACCCTCGCACCACTGCTGCTGCGCTCCGATGTCCCCCACCCCCAGCAGCAACGTCCAGCACCCCCAACTCCTCCTCATCTTCCTCCAGGGACTCAAATACCTGCGCAGCAGTGGACTGTGCAGGTGGCTGCTGTTCCAGCTGCTTCAGGGCCTCCTCTCCCAAATCCACGAAATCGCCAAGTGCCCTGTCCAGCAGACAAACAAAGGGCACCCACTGGCAGAGGGATGCCCATTGTTCACTCACCAGGTTGGTTCCCTGCAGGAAGGGAGCCAACACCAAGCAGACCTGCTGCATCTGCCCCCACTGTGTGTTGGTGAGGAGCTGGAGTTTGGTGGTGGTGCTGCCAGTGCTGGCGACAGTGGCATCATTGATTTACCAGTTGACAGCCCTCCTCTGCTCAACCAGCTGCTCCAACATCGCCAGGGTGGAGTTCCAGCGAGTTGGCAGATCAATGATGAGGTGGTGTCGTGGAAAGCCCTCCAGCTGCTGGATGTCTGCCAGTTTCGCTGCGGCAGCTGCTGATTTGCGGAAAGCGCGCACAATCTTCCGCGCCGCTTCTAACAGCTCCTGTATCCCCTAGTAGGTGCGCATGAACTTTTGCACCACCAGGTACAGGATGTGGGCCAAGCAAAGGACGTGGAGCAAGTCTCCCCTGCTGATGGCAGCCAGCAGGTTGGCGGCATTGTTGAACACCACCAATCCCACAGTGAGGCCTCTGGGGGTCAGCCACGTCCTCTCCTGCTCCCTGAGGTACCGAAGCACGTTGGATGCCGTCAAGGAGTTTTTCCCCAGGCTTTTAATCTCCAGCAGCGCTTGGCAGTGGCGGGCCTTCACGCTGCTGGAGAGAAGGGATCACTTGGCGGCAGGAGCTGCTGCTTCTCCCCTGACCCCGCGCAGTGGCACCACATAGTGGGCGACCGGTGCCGCTGCTGCGCCCGAGGGTGGACCTGCTGCTTCCTCGCTCGGGCTTTCCACCAGGCTGACTCAGTGGGCCGTAAAGGACAGATAACGGTCTGTCCCAAAATGGCTACTCCATGAATCCATGGTTATGTGGATCCGCGCACTCACAGCGTGATCGAGCGCGCGGCCCACATTCGCCATGACAAAGCGGTGCAGTGCTGGGATCGCCCTGCGGGAGAAGTAGTGGTGGCTGGGGACTTGCCACTCCGGGATCCCAACCTGCAGCAGAGCTCTGATGTCACTCCCCTCCTGCACAAAGGTATATGGCAGGAGCTGGGAGCACATGGCCTGGGCAAGCAACCCGTTCAGCAAGCGGATGCGCCTGTGGGTGGGAGACAGCACCTTGGTCACACCGGGGAAAGACTCGCTGAGCAGGGTCACGACCTCTGCTGAGACTGACACCGCAACTGTTGCAAATTGCACATGTTGCGTCCAGTGGGCACTTGGTGAAGTACCGCCAGACTGGGGACTTCAACCTGCTCTTTGAGCTTGAGGGCTGGGGTTTTTGGGTGCCTTTTTGGTTTTAGCTGGAGGTTTGCTGTGGGTGGTGGTAGCAGCTGAAGCAGCAGGCTGTGGATCCTGCCTTCCATGCCCTGTGCTGGCCGCTTTGCTGCTGCCACGCCTCTGCGCCAGAGACGCCTCCTCCTCCGATGACGAGCTGCCTTCAACCAACTGTGCTGGTGGTACTGCTGGCACATAGGAAGGATCCAGCAAGTCATCATCATCATCCACAAACATATCCTGTGAGCCCGCCTCAACCAACTCTTCTACCCCAACATCCCCTGCATCACGCCCCTCCTCCTCAGTGCCAACCACAAACTTCTGCACCTGTAATCCCTCATCCTCCTTGCATTGCACCATCATATCCAACTCATACTTCTCCAAAACATCCCTGTACATGGTCACAGTATCAGGGGAGAAGAGCATGCTCATTGAGGGCAGGCTGGTCGATGGGGTCACCGTGACCTCATCGACCTGGTGGAGGCATGCTGCGGACCGGACTGCTGGTGGTGGTGGCACTGGTCTCGCTGGTGCTAGAGGCCTGGCTGGAAACAGTGGCTTCCTGCTCCGCCATCATTTCCACCACAACCTGCACCTGACTCTCCACAATGGGCCGTGGACGACGACCCGTCTCAAAGATGTAGCCAGTGGTTGGCGGCGGACCAGTCCCAGACCTGCTGCTGCTTGCAGTGGCTCCTGCAATGGCGCTGCCTCTCCTGGCTGTGCCTCGCCCTCTACCTCTGTCAGTCATTAAGCACTATACAAATGCAGTAAAAACAAAACAAAAAGGTAGAAGAGGGCGGGAAAGGGTGTAAACTTCATAAAGTCTGTGTTCTTGGTGACTTGGTGGTGACTAGTAGTAGTAGTAGACAGTAGACAGTAGTAGTAGTAGTAGTAGAAGTAGTAGTAGTAGTAGTAGTAGTAGTAGTACACACGCAGGTAACTAAGAAATCCCTGGCGTACTACACAATAACTAAGTCGTGCGGCAGACAGTTGGTGACAATTACAATCGGTCACACATGGTCAGACGCAATCAATCAATCAATAGGCTCGGGTAGGTGACAGTCACAGGTCACTCACAACGGATGCTGGTGGTGGCCTGTGATGTAACTATTATTTATTACACGCTACAGATGCTAATAAAATCACACACTAACAGTGAAAAAAAATTAACTGAACGGGTACTAGTAGTAGTAGTAGACACTAGACAGTAGTAGTAGTAGTAGTAGTAGTACGCACACAGGTAACGAAGAAATCCCTAGCGTACTACACAATAACTAAGTCGTGCGGCAGACAGTTGGTGACAATTACAATTGGTCACACACAGTCAGATGCAATCAATCAATTCATAGGCTCGGGTAGGTGACAGTCACAGGTCACTCACAACGGATGCTGGTGGTGGCCTGTGATGCAACTATTATTTATTACTCACTACAGATGCTAATAAAATCACACACTAACAGTGAAAAAAAATTAACTGAACGGGTACTAGTAGTAGTTGTAGACACTAGACAGTAGTAGTAGTAGTAGTACGCACACAGGTAACTAAGAAATCCCTAGCGTACTACACAATAACTAAGTCGTGCGGCAGACAGTTGGTGACAATTACAATTGGTCACACACAATCAATCAATCAATAGGCTCGGGTAGGTGACAGTCACAGGTAACTCACAACGGATGCTGGTGGTGGCCTGTGATGTAACTATTATTTATTTATTTATTACACACTACAGATGCTAATAAAATCACACACTAACAGTGGAAAAAAATTAACTGAACGGGCTAGTAGTAGTAGTAGACAGTAGTAGTACGCACGCAGGTAACTAAGAAATCCCTAGTGTACTAAAATAACTAAGTTGTGCGGTAGACAGTTGGTGACAATTACAATCGGTCACACACGGTCAGACGCAATCAATCAATAGGCTCGGGCAGATGACTGTCTGTCACAGATCACAACGGATGTTTGCTGGCCTGTACACAGTCAGTAACTAACTAACACAGTACTGAAGCTAATAAACTAACAGACTACAGCAGTACTAAATAATTAACTAAACTAGTACTAAACTAACTACAATCCCTAACCTACCTAACCTAGTAGTAGGTTAAGGCTGCCCTAGGCTAGCAGGCCTAGCCTGCACACAGACTAACACTAGCCTAGCACAGTATACACTATACACTAGCTGACTAAAAACAATCAAAATACTATCTAACTATATAAGACTACAATCAATGTGTTCAGGAGGTGAATAGGATGCAAAACGCTTGGTTTAGCAGTGGAATGCACTTGCTCAGACACAGCACAGCACTGGAGAATCTCTCAGTACCAGGCACAGTCACACAAGTGCGTGGCTCTGCAAGATGGCCGCCGCCTTATATAGAGGAGGGGAGGCCCAGGCTCCCCTCCTCTGATTGGTTGCTAGGGTTGCCAGGTCCTCAGCTGGAGGACTTCTGATTGGCCCAATGAAGTCATCCTCGATTCCCGAAGCCGAACCCATTCGGCCATCCGGCCGAATTCGAGTGCGCACATTTGGGAAACTTCGCAATCGGATTCGGATCGTTTTGAAATCTTCGGGTTCGGGTTCGCATTCGGGAAGCCTTAAAAATGGCCCGAATTTTCGGGTAAACTTCGCATTCGGGGTCCTGCTGAGCACCCCTGCCAGTGAGCAGTGAGCACAGTAGAACCTAAGTGAAGGGTATCACTGCTAAATGAGATGATTAATACCAGTGAGCAGTGAGCACAGTAGAACCTAAGTGAAGGGTATAACTGCCAAATGAGATGATTAATACCAGTGAGCAGTGAGCATACAGTACACAATTTCACTCACAAAACTTGCTGAATGACCAGCCCTGGCAGTGGCAGTGCGACTGTAAGTAGTATCTGAACTGTATGACTGGCTAGCTGAATACAAGTGAGCAGTACACTCTGAACCTGCCTGCCTGCACTACACTAATCAGTAATCACCAATACACTCTGACTACACTGACTACAACTAACTACAGCAATGACTCACTGGCTAGCTAACTGAATACAAGTGTAGTATAAAAGCACTGTTAGCAGTAAAAACGCTAGGTTTTTCACACAAAAATGCACTTGCTGAAGCTACAATGGCCTGGAGATAATCCTCTCAGTACCAGAGTCTAGCAATGACGTAGCTTTTCCATCATGGTCGCCACTTTATATACAGGAGGGGAGGGCATAGCCTCCCCTCCTGTGATTGGTTGCTAGGGCCTGGCTGGGGGCCTCTGATTGGCGCAAGGGAAGTCACTTCCGCCTACTTCCGCTATTCACGCCCTAACCACGACTTCTGCTCCGTTTTCACGAGCGTGAATGTGTTCGGATGTACGCATTCACGGTCTGCCGAAGCGGCTTTTAGTGAATGAAAATTGGTCCATGGCGACGAAAGTCCGTGGCGGATAGCTGAAAAATGGTCGTGGAATCATGGCAACTCGTGATTACGACCTGTGGGTGAGCACCAGTGATGCGTGCGATCCCCAGCTAATTAGTCCCCCAGGTGCCGCTGCCGTTAGGCGTTACGTGGTCCTGGGGGTGCCACTTTGCCGCCTCCAATTGGTAGTGGGCGGTCGGCAAGTGGGTAAACATGATGTCCACGGACACATTCATTGTACATTTTCATAATTGTTCAGACAAGTTTGATCTTACGAGGGGGACGTACTGTGTGAGCGGAGATCTTACATGGATTCAGACGTCGAGGTTTGACTACGTTATTCCTCAAATCGTTAAGAGAACTCTAAAGTTCAAAGCTCCAGAAGTGCCCATACTGAGAGATAACACACCATGGGATAAATGGGTACAGGTTTTGACACAAGACAACACTAACAAACCTAACACTAAATGTGATATTTCACCATGATCAAGGAGAGTTGACAGAGGTTGAACACAAATATGATCAGGTGAGTTCCAGTCTGACCTGGTGGAGAAGGTTTCTGGCGATATTCCAGGGGCACTCAGACTGGGCCTCCGCAGTTCAAACCTTTTTTTCTGCACCTACTGGTCGTAGTGATGGGGATTACAATCATATGTATCATTACACAGGTGAATTTGTGTCTCACAAGCCTATATTTTCAAGCTAAGCCACATAATACAAGGTTTCAGCAGTACCTATGGGTTGGAGCTGATTATATAAAGCTGGTTTTCTAGAAGGCCCCTAGCACTGCTCCGTCGCTTTGGGTACAAACAAGTTTCACTTTTCTATGGTCAAGTGGAATATGTAAGGGATACGCCTGTGACGAGAATGCTGAGCGTAGAATGGGATGAGGGTGTAACGATTGGTGTCAGCAAGAACAGATTTTCTGATTATTGGTGATCTGCAGTATCACCAATAATACAGATACTATACCTGATTATATGGTGATCTGCAGAATCACCAATAATGCGAGTATAGCGAGACACAGGACAACCAAATGTAAAGATAGGTGTTTGGTGTAACAGTAATACAGATAGAGATACCAACTCCCCCAGAGAAGCTGGTAGAGGGAGATATCTCTATAGAACACAGGGTATAGCACTCCAGCAAGCTGGAGATGCAGATGAACTAGTAATCAGTTCAACCGAGGAGCGGGTGGTGCACAGTAAGACAACGTATACTGATCACCCGTGGAGCGGGTGATTCAGACTGTACTGCAGCAGGTGATCACCTGAAGGGGCAGGAGATCAAGACTGTACTGCAGCTACTGGTCACCTGAAGAGCAGGTGATTAAGACTGTACTGCAGCTACTGGTCACCTGAGGAGCAGGTGATTAAAGAGAACCTGTACTGAGTAAAAATATTTAAAATAAACACATGAGGTAACCTCAAATGAACATTACATAGTTACCTTGCCATCAGTTCCTCTCAGAAGCTCACCATTTTCTTCTGACAATAATCCCTTCCAGTTCTGACAATATTTTGTCAGATCTGAAATATATCAGTTGCTGTCAGTAAAATATCAGTTGCTGTCAGTTATAGCTGAGAGGAAAACTGATGTACCAGGTAATGTCCATCTTTCCCTATGGCCCAAGTGGGCGATGTTACAGTTTAACTGTGTGCTGACCAGAAAGCTGTTATGGGTAATGCCCATTTTCAAAATGGAGGATGGAAAATTCCCTTGATCACAGTGAACAAACAGGACGTGGGCCAGGAGAAAGACACTGAGGAGTAGACTACATGGAAGGTAAGTATGACTTGTGTATGCTTATTTTGATTTTAATTTTCAGTTCAGGTTTTCTTTAAGCTATGCAGAGAATCTCTCACCAGGGACTAGGCTCACTGGTGAGGGTAGTAGAGTCAGACAAGCAGATTCGTCAACAAACGGACAGATACGGTATAAAGACAGAAGGCTTAAGTCAGAGTAGTGTTCAGGCTGAGTCGGCAACAGGATCAGATAGGCAGAAACACAGAATCAGTAAGCAGAAGAGTAGTCAAGGCTAGCAGAAGGTCATAACAAATAATACAATTCAATTAGTACTTTAGCTATCAACAGAATCTGACTAAGTGTGGATCCCCAGATCCTGTTGGTTCTAGCACACTTTGGGATCTGACTAAGGTCTGAGTGCTAACACATAGCATTTGCAACAGCAGACGAGGAGCTACTGACAGGCAGGTCCTATGTATACTGAGAGCGCCCCACAGCGCCGCCCCAGTCACTCAACCAATCAGGAGCACTGCTGGAGTCAGCTGACCGGCCGATCAGCTGACTCCCATTCTATTCGCATAAATGTCCTGTCGCCTGGCGCGCGCGCGTAGCCCTCAGTCTATGTGCAACTGACGGAGCAGGGAAAACTCCACCATGTAACTGCGCGGCGTAGGCCACCGGCTGAGACGCTCACCGCTGCGGCGGCATCTGCGCTATCTATTACAGTACCCCCCCCCCCCCCCCCCCCCCCCCCCCCTGAGGAGTGGACCCCGGACACTTCTTACGCGGCTTTTCAGGGTGTAACTCATGAAACTCTTTCTTTAGATCCTCGGCATGCATGCGGCAATCTGGAACCCAAGTTCTTTCCTCCAGGCCATACCCCTTCCAATGGACCGGGTACTGTACAGAGTTCTGCACTAATCGAGAATCTAAAATTTTCTCGATCTCATACTCAAGTTGGTCGTCAATCATCTCAGGGGGGGGGGGGGGGGGGGGGGTTGGAGAGGAATCCACATGTACAGCAGGCTTCAACAAAGAAACATGAAATGATCTCACACCTCTCATGCTGGCTGGGAGATCAATCACATATGTCACGTCATTAATCTTTCTGAACACAGGATATGGGCGTACAAGCCTGGGTCCTACCTTAGGTGATGGTTGCTTTAATGCCAGATGCCGAGTAGACACCCACACAATGTCTCCTGGGGAAAACTTCCACTCAACAGACCGCCTTTTATCCGCCTATTTTTTCTGCGTCTGGAAGGCTTTTCCCAGATTCCTTTTTACAAGCCCCCAAATTTCCTTCAATGCCCTTTGCCAATCCTCTAGAGCCGGAAAAGGGGAAGATGCCACTGGTATTGGGGAGAATTTGGGAGATCTCCCCGAAACCACTGGAAAGGAGAAAAACCTGAAGAGGAACTCTTCAGATTATTATGCGCAAATTCCGCAAATGGCAGAAACTTTACCCAATCTGACTGCGCATCTGCCACATTAACACCTGAGAAATTGCTCCAAGGACTGATTAACTCTTTCGGTCTGTCCATTGGTCTATGGGTGGTAGCCTGATGAAAATGATAGGTCCATACCGAGCTGGTGGCAAAAGGCTCTCCAGAATTTAGACACGAACTGGACTCCCCTATCTGACACCACATTCTCCGGAATGCCATGCTGCCGGAAAATGTGCTGGATGAAGAGATCAGCCAATTCCTGGGCCGAGGGGAGTCCCTTCAGAGGTGCAAAATTAGCCATTTTACTGGACCTATCAACCACCACCCAGATGACCAACTTGCCCTCAGACCTGGGAAGTTCTCCTACAAAGTCCATAGACAAGTGGGTCCATGGTTCATTTGGCACCGGTAAAGGTTGAGGGTTTATTTCTGGCACACACAGAGCACTCTCTCACAAACTCTTTGCAATCTAGAGCCAACGAAGGCCACCATACACATCTGGCCAGTAGGTCCTGAGTTCGAGCAGCCCCGGGATGCCCTGCATTCTTATGGGCGTGGAACAATTGCAAGAGTTGTAGGCGAAAAGGAAGTGGCACAAACAGAACCCCCTCGGGCTTCCCTTCTGGAATATCTTGCTGGTAAGGCCCTAGGGTAACCGCCCAGTCTTCCCAGGTTTTCGTGGCTGCCACCACCAGTCTTTGAGGTAAGATGGTCTCGGGTTGATGGCTGAACTGTCTTGGGCTCAAAACACCTAGATAATGCATCTGCTTTGACATTCTTACTTCCCGGTGTATACGTGATGACAAACCTGAACCTTGAAAAGAACAAGGACCAGCGAGCCTGTCGGGGGCTAAGTCTTTTGGCCCCTTCGATGTACTCCAAATTTTTATGATCAGTATAGACCGTGATCGTATGTTCTGCCCCTTCCAGCCAATGGCGCCATTCTTCAAAAGCTAACTTAATGGCCAAGAGCTCCCTATTGCCAATATCGTAGTTCCTCTCGGCTGGAGAGAACCTACGAGAAAAGAAGGCACAGGGATGTAGTTTGCCTTGAAGGCCAGAGCGTTGAGACAGTACAGCCCCAACCCCAATCTCCGATGCATCCACCTCAACAATGAAGGGGAAGGTGACATCCACGTGTCTCAAAATGGGAGCAGAACAAAATAACTTTGTCAACGTAGCGAAGGCAGACTGTGCCTCTACTGTCCAATGGTACGTGTCAGCCCCCTTCTTGGTAAGGTTGGTGAGGGGTGACACTACAGAAGAAAACCCTTTGATGAACTTCCTGAAGTAATTGGCGAAGCCAAGAAACCTTTGGAGTGCCTTCAATCCTACAGGTTGAGGCCGCTCCAATACAGCAGCAACTTTTTCAGGATCCATGGAGAGACCTGAAGTGGAAATAATATATCCCAAAAAAGGGACCTTAGTGACTTCAAAGAGGCATTTCTCTAACTTCGCATACAACGAGTTCTGCCTCAATTTTCTTAAAACGAACTTCACATGTTTCCGATGTTCGGTTAGATTGGGTGAGAAAACTAAACATTAGCTTACCTGGTAATTTAATTTTAGATAACCCTCCAGGACAGGTATACATCGAGATTTGGCCCCTCCCAGGAAACAGGAAACATCCACAAGCCTCTCTATAAATAAAAAACTTTGTCAGGTATCCGGCAGTATTAAATAAAGAAAACATCCAAACAGGTCTCAACTACCTGACACCTAACCATCCATAACAGTGTAATCTATACATACACATATACATCCATATATATACATATATACACATAACATACTTATACATAAATAGTGTATAAAGGAAGCGGGGTGGGTTACCCCACCTGTCCTGGAGGGTTACCTAAAATTAAATTACCAGGTAAGCTAATGGTTAGTTTTTTCCATTAACCCTCCAGGACAGGTATACATCGTAATGATACTCAAGAAAACACTAACCTTAGGGTGGGCTAACCGCCTGTAAGACTTTCCTTCCAAAGTCTTGATCTGATGAAGATATCCGATCCAACCTGTAATGCCGCATGAACGTTCCCAAATTCTTCCACGTTGCTGCCTTACAGATTTCCAGAGGAGAAGCACCAGCTCTGAAGGCCCAAGATGTTGCTGTCTCTCTAGTAGAATGAGCTTTAAGATCTTTTGGCAGAGCAGTTTCCATAATCTTATAAGCATCCAGAATACACAGTTTAATCCAGTTAGCTATTGTTCTCTTCGAAGCTCTCTGGCCCACTAACTTTCCCGTGAAATTTACAAAAAGAGCTTCAGTTTTTCTTAAACTCTCCACTCTTTCCAGATAATCTTTAAGTATTTGTCTCACATCCAGTAAATGTCGCTGCTTTTCCTGCTCATTTTTTGGACTAGGATAGAATGTTGGTAGTATAATCTCCTGAGATCGATAAAAAATATCCCCAACCTTTGGAATAAACTCTGAACTAGTTCTAAGAACTACCCTATCAGCATAAACAATACAATAAGGCTCCTTACAGGATAAGGCTTCCAATTCACTCACTCTCCTTGCAGAGGTAATTGCTACTAAAAAAATAGTTTTAAAGGTCAATAAATGTAAATTCATGCTACCAGCACAATCAAAAGGCGGCTTTGTCAAAGCCTTCAGAACTAAGGATAAATCCTATTTTGGGAATGGCTTACCAGCAATCGGTCTATTCCTTTCTATTGATTTGACAAAACGAGCAATCAAAGGGTGAATAGCCAATTGTGTGTCTAAAAAAACCGAAAGAGCTGAAATCTGTACCTTAATAGTGCTTAAAGAGACACTGAAGCGAAAAAAAAAATGATATAGTGAATTGGTTGTGTACTATGAATAATTACTAGAAGATTAGCAGCAAAGAAAACATTCTCATACTTTTATTTTCAGGTGTATAGTGTTTTTTTTAACATTGCATCATTCTATAATATGTGCAGATTACACAACACTCAGCATTCAAAATGAGTCTTTCAGAGCAGTCTGTGAAGTAATGACCTCTCTTCTATCAGAGAAAAAGTAAACAGTGCACTTACAGTTGAGATAATAAAAGTCAGATAACAGCCCTCTCCATGACTAAGACTTAGTCGAAGAGTTAATGGCTTGTTTGCATAGAGATAACAACTGGAGTTTCTTAACTCTTCCTGTACTGGAAACAATTAGAGTGATGTATCTGATCTTAATGTTTTATTTCTTAGCTGTACTACACATACAAATCATAATATCATAATTTTTTTTTTCGCTTCAGTGTCTCTTTAAGGCCAATTTCTTATCTACCCCACTTTGGAGGAATTCTAAGACAGTAGCCACCAGTGGCGTAGCTACAAACCTCTGGGCCCCGATGCGGAATCTGGATGTGGGCCCCCCCCCCCCGGCAACAACAGCCCCCCCTCCCCCGGCACACACATATCAAAATCCCTATAGCCAGCTATAGGTACCCCCAGTATAGGTAGTCAGGCATAGGTAAGCCAGTATAGTTGCCCCCGGTATAGGTGAGATAGGCAGGCGCCGCCGGTATAAGTTAGATAGATAGGTGCCCCCAGTACAGGTTAGCTAGGTGGGTGCCTCTAATATAGGTAGCCAGAATAGTTGCCCCCAGCGTAGATTAGATAGGTAGGTGCCCCCAGTATAGGTTAGTTAGGTAGGTGCCTCCAATATAGGTAGCCAGTTTAGTTGCCACCTGTATAGGCTAGCTAGGTGCCCCCAATACAGGTTAGATAAGTAAGTGCCCCCAGTATAGGTTAGATAGGTAGGTGCCCCCAGTATAAATTAGATTAGGTTGGTGTCCCCTAGTATAGGTTAGATTAGGTAGGTGCCCCCCAGTATAGGTTAGATTAGGTAGCTGCCCCCCAGGATAGATTAGGTAGCTGCCCCCAGGATAGATTAGGTAGGTGCCCCCCAGTATAGGTTAGATGAGGTAGCTGCCCCCCAGGATAGATTAGGTAGCTGCCCCCCAGGATAGATTAGGTAGCTGCCCCCCAGGATAGATTAGGTAGCTGCCCCCCAGGATTAGGTTAGAATAGGTAGGTGCCCCCCAGGATAGATTAGGTAGCTGCCCCCCAGGATAGATTAGGTAGCTGCCCCCCAGGATTAGGTAGATGCCCCCCAGGATAGATTAGGTAGCTGCCCCCAGGATAGATTAGGTAGGTACCCCCCAGTATCGGTTAGATTAGGTAGCTGCCCCCCAGAATAGATTAGGTAGCTGCCCCCCAGGATAGATTAGGTAGGTGCCCCCCAGTATAGGTTAGATTAGGTAGCTGCCCCCCAGGATTAGGTTAGTTTAGGTAGCTGCCCCCCAGGATAGATTAGGTAGCTGCCCCCAGGATAGATTAGGTAGGTGCCCCCCAGTATAGGTTAGATTAGGTAGGTGCCCCCCAGGATAGATTAGGTAGCTGCCCCCAGGATAGATTAGGTAGCTGCCCCCCAGGATTAGGTTAGATTAGGTAGCTGCCACCCAGGATAGATTAGGTAGCTGCCCTCCAGGATAGGTTAGGTAGGTGCCCCCCAGTATAGGTTAGATTAGGTAGGTGCCCCCCAGGATAGATTAGGTAGCTGCCCCCCAGGATAGGGCAGGTAGGTAGGTGCCCCGTCCCCATAATGGAGGGGGGGCGCAGCCGCGGGGAGGGCAGCCCGACCTCTCCCTCCCTTCCTCTCCCCGGGGCCCCCCCCCTCAGATGCAGAGTGAGCGGCTCACGGAAGCGCTGTAGGCAGAACTCACCTCCGTCCCTGGTTCCAATCGCCGCTGATCTCCTCTCTGGCTGGCTCTACATAGATGCTTACACACGCAGCTTCCTGTTTAGCCGGAAGCTGCGTGTGTAACAACATCTATGCAGAGCCAGCCAGAGAGGAGATCAGCGGCGAGTGGAACGCAGGGAGGTGAGTTCTGCCTACAGCGCTTCCGTGAGCTGCACTCTGCATCTGTGGGGGGGGGGGGGCCCCGGGGAGAGGAAGGGAGGGAGAGGAAGGGAGGGAGAGGAAGGGAGGGAGAGGTCGGGCTGCCCTCCCCGCAGCTGCGGCTCCCTCCTACCAGCGCGCACGGTCGCATGGCCCTCCAGACGGAGATGGGCCCCTCCCCCGCCTCCTCAGGAGCCGGGCCCGGTCGCCAAGGCGACCGCTGCGACCACGGGCCCTACGCCCATGGTAGCCACCTCATTGGACCTAAATCCTGACTGTTCTTTCCATAAATTATATGTCTTCCAATATTTGAGGTATATTGCTCTTGTGTTCTTTTTTCGACTTTTGATAAGAGTATCTACTACCTTATCAGAATCAGAATCAGAATCAGAATTTATTTCGCCAAGTACAACAGAGTTATACCCGGAATTGATTTTGGCACAACAGGGTCGGTGGTGGTACAGTAGAAATGCATACAGTAGATATACAGTATATACATAAAGTGCATACAGATACATACAGTAGGTTCAGTGCTTATGCAAGCATAAAAATATAAAGCATAGATAGAGAGGGATACATAAGGGATAGATCAGGAGAAGGACCAGGGGGTAATCCGCTGCCGTACATGGCACTCAAAACGCTTCTGCAGCTATACTTTGAATCGGATGCCCGGGTCCGACCTGGGAAGAGAGAGAGAGGTGAGTGAAGAAAGAAGGTGAAAAAAGAACAGTGAGAAGGAGTCCCCTTCGAATTACAGTGTGACCTGGCCGATTAGTGTCCTGGTGGCTGGTTTTGCGCTGGAGATATGGGCATTGCGGACTCTTCGGATCGTGGAGGGGCTGTTGCGATGGTATGGTTGCAGCGGAACCCAGCTGCCTGTGCGTGGGCTGACTGACCTTTTTACAGGCGGCAGGCAGAAGATGGGTGCCGGGGGCGGCAGGCAGATGATGGGTGCCGGGGGCGGCAGGCAGATGATGGATGCCGGGGCCGGCAGGCAGATGATGGGTGCCGGGGCGGCAGGCAGATGATGGGTGCCGGGGAGGCAGGCAGATGATGGGTGCCGGGGCGGCAGGCAGATGATGGGTGTCGGGGCGGCAGGCAGATGATGGGTGCCGGGGCGGCAGGCAGATGATGGGTGCCGGGGCGGCAGACAGATGATGGGTGCTGGGGTGGCAGGCAGATGATGGGTGCAGCACAGAAACAAGGCTGCAGTGGAGCAGTAGAGCCTGCCGAGCTCTCCAGCGGCAAACATCCCCGCCGGATTGCAGGGGATGGCCCCCTGCATGCAGCCAAAAACTCCATATCGGCTGGGCAGACTCACAGGGAGGACGGAGCCAGCAGAGGATGGTGCGCGCTTACCCCGTGTCCGGATCTGTGGTGGTGGCCCGGCGGCCTGCGCAGTGATGTCCCCTATGGCTGGATGTGTGGAGGATGGGGGCCTCTCTGCAGGGAGCCGTCCCGGACGCCGAGCTGCGGCGCTAACAATCCATAGCTTTTTAGGATGAGCTCTTCAGTAACCAGGCTGTTAACTTCCATTTTTTGATGTCTGGAACAACCTGGTTCTGAATCAATACTAAGTTGTCTAGCGAAGGAAGTAGCATCTGTTCTGCTATCTTTAACTTCAGTAGCAGTGGATACCACGACCTTCATGGCCAATTTGGAGCAATAAGAATCACCCTTGTTCTGGATACTGCAATCTTTCTCAATACCAACGGTAACAGATTCAGAGGAGGGAATGCAAATGCTAGACTGAAATCCCATGTCTGGGACAGAGCATCTACTGCCGTTGGAATGTCCTTGGCGTTCAGGGAAAAAAACTGACGACATTTTGTATTTTCCTTGTTGGCGAATAGATCTATGATAGGCGTTCACCATATTGATGTTATCCACTGATATACTTCAGGGTTCAATTGCCATTCCGAATTTGATAGTTGTTTGTGACTCAGTAGATCTGCTAGCACATTCATAGACCCTTTCAAATGAACTGCTGTAATTGACAATAGAGTCTGTTCTGCCATGTCCAGTATTTCTAGTGCAAGTGTCAATAGCCTGTGTGACTTCGTTCCTCCTTGGCGATTTATATAAGCCACTACTGTGGAGTTGTCTGTCCTTATCTGCGCATGCTTGGATGCTATCAAATGCTGAGTTGATATCAGAGCTAACTTTACCGCCAATAATTCCCTGTAATTTGAGGACTGATTTTTCATATGATGTTGCCAAAGTCCCTGTACTTTGAAGTCTTGAATGTGAGCCCCCCATCCCGACAGACTTGCATCCGTGGTCAAGATTATTTGTGTTGGAAGGTGCCAAGGTCTGCCTTGAGATAATGAGTGGGGAACAGTCCACCATTCTAGACTTTTCTTTACAGCCATAGGGATCTGCACTAACTGATCCAAGGTTTCGATCGTCTTGCCCCAGTTTTTCAGAACCCAGGACTGCAGAATTCGAGAATGTTTCATTGCCCATTGCACTGCTGGTGCCACTGAGTTCAGAAGTCCCAGGAGTCTCATAGCATCTCGTATTGAAATGACCTCCACTCCCTTCAACTCTTCCACCTACTGTACTACCTTCGCAATCTTTTGCTCCGGTAAGAACATCCTTTGTTCTACTGAGTTTATCATAAACCCCAGAAAAAGAATATTCTGAGTGGGCTCTAACTGTGACTTTTCCACACTTATAACCCATCCTGCTTGCTGGAGTTCTCTCACAACTATCTCCCTGTGGAGTAATAATGTTTGTCTTGATTCTGCCACTATCAATAGATCATCCAAGTAAAAACAATCATAATTCCTTTTTTGTGCAGGTCTGAGATGTTCGACAATCACTTTGGTGAAAATCCTCCGAGCGGACTTTATGCCAAAGGGGAGGCAATGGAACTGGTAATGAGTCACCATATTTCCTTCCTTCACTGCAAATCTTAGAAACCATTGCGATTTTTGTTCGATCGACATGCCAATAGGTGTCCTTGAGATCGATACTCAGCATGAAGCAATTGGCTGTCAGCAGATTTCTCAGTGAATAAATGGATTCCATCCTGAACTTCTGATGTTTTATGAACGGATTCAGAGGTTTGAGGTTTAGAATTAAATGATACTTGCCCGACGGTTTCCTCACCAGAAAGATTTTCGAATAAAATCCCTTTCCCTGCTCCAGAATTGGTACCAAAGTGACTACCTTCCTTGTCAACATATCTTGTAGTATGTAAGCTATGGCCCTTTGCTCTTCGTCTGATCTTAACTCCTTTGTCACAATGAATCTTGTTGGAGGCTTTTGCTGGAATACAATATGATATCTCAGCTCGATCAGGTTGAGAATAGATGGACTGGTCGCAAATTTCTGCCACTGAGGAAAGAAGGAGCCCAACCTTCCTCCCACAGCTACTTCGTTGTCACTGTTTTTTTGTAGTGGTGTCTGAACCGCCAAACAAGGCATTTGGCTTGTTCTGCTCCCGGGAGAAGGACCAGGGTTTGCGTCTGTTTTGGGGTTTAGTCTTATTTTCTTGTCGGTTCTTACGAAAAAACCTCTTTCCCTGTCTGAATTGCCTTTTCTTAGGAAAGCCTTTCTTTTATCTGATGTTCTCTCTAAGATTTCATCTAGCTCTGGCCCGAACAATAAGTCACCTGAGAAAGGTATGGTACATAACTTGTTTTTCGAAACATTACTACCTTCCCAGGTTTTAATCCAGATATTCCTTCTGGCTACGTTAGACAAAGCAGCCGCCCTAGCTGTCAAACGGATAGATTCCGTTGCAGCATCAATAATAAAATGTATGGCCTTAAACATTACAGTAAAGGAATTTAATATAGTTTCTTTACTTGACCTCATCTTAATATGACGCATAACCTGATGCATCCATAAATCCAACGTGTGGCCCACTCAAGTAGTAGCAGCGGCAGGGCGGAAGATTGCACAGATAGCCGACCATGTATTTTTTAAGGCAAACTCCGCTTTCTTGTCTGATTGGTCTTTTAAGAAGCCCAGATCCTCAAAAGATAACTCATTCTCTTTCTGTACTTGCGAAAAAGCTGCATCTAACTTAGGGCATTTATCCCACTGTTTACAGTCTTCTTCTGCAAAAGGGAATCTTCTTTTAAAGCCTCTGGACAAAAAGACCTTTCTATAAGGGTTCTTCCACTGGCTATACATCAACTGCTTAGTTGACGAATGCACTGGAAAAACCATAGGCTTTTCTCCTTCCATGCCTGCATATAATGCATCATGCATAGACACCAAAGAAGGAGCATCATCTTTTAAACCTAAAGAATCATAAATTGCTTTTAACAACTCCTCTGTTTCGTTTGCAGAAAACCTAAACTTAGAAGGTCTGTCCTGATCTTTTTCAGACAATTCCTCGTCAGAATCACATTCAGATATATCATCTGAATATTCTTCAGGCTCAGAATCTGACAAAACAGGCCGATTTGTTTTAGAGGTTGCTTTTTTTGTGTCCTGTTGTAGAAGGTGGTGATTCCTCAATAGGTCTATCACTTAGTACGTCTAAAGGTATAGTGTAACGATCGGTGTAACACAGAGAGGATCTGATTACCGGTGATCTGCAGTATCACTGGGAATACAGATATTTACCAGATTATTGATGATCTGCAGTATCACCGATAATCAGATATATAAGCTAACCTCTGGACACCTGAGTAGAGTAGGAGTGATTAGTGCAATCATAATACTTAGAGGACTAGGCCTCAGAGCAGTAAAGAGTACTGCACAAATTCCTTCCAAAGACCTGAACTCTCCCGGGGGGAGGAGTCAGGCTGAGAGTAGGAAGGACAAACCGAGAGTGACACTCAGGAGGGAGTGTCACTACCAGGACTGGGAACCGCCTCTAATAGTAAGGCCGGTTCTTGAGGTCGGACAAACCAGGTCGTAACCACACAGACAGATACAGTACAGATTCAGAAGGCAGATGCGGGGTCTAATAAACAAGCAGAGTTCGGCAACAGGGTAACAGAAATATCGAGGTACAGAATCAGGAGGCAGATGCGGAATCTTAGGACGAGCCGGGGTTCGGCAACAGAGTATCAGAATAGCAAGGTACAGGATCAGAGTTCAGAAGAATAGTCAGGCAAGCAAAAGGTCATAACAGATAATCACAATCAAACTAGTACTTAAGACTATCAACAGAATCTAGCTAAGTGTAGGATTACAGCTCCAGCTGGTCCCGGCACACTTTAGGATCTGATTTAGGTCTGAGTGCTACCACATAGTGATCGCAACGCCAGACAACCAGCAACTGAACAGCCAGCGGTATATATACTAAAACACTCTCCAGCCCCTCCCTAAGTGCTGGACCAATGAAACGAAGCAGAGTTGTCAGCTGACCGACTTGGTCAGCTGACCCTTTTCTGACTGCCATATAAGTTCTGCCTCTCTGCGCGCACGCGCGTCATTCTGTACCTTGGTGGACTATCAGTCCCAGCCACACCAGTACTGTCTTGCAATGTGCTCGCTGACCTGTGCCATCAGCCCCGGCGGCGGCCTCCCCGCGCTGGGTCAGACTGTTTGCAACAAGCCTATGCGCGCTAACCGCCGTGTCAGACGCGGCGGTTCTTCCGCGTTCCGCCATGCTATGCGCGGAAAGAGCCGCCTCCCGCTGACTTATAGCGGCGGCTCTTCCGCGTTTCTTCACATATAGCTGTTTGACCTACAGGATAATTAGCTGTAACAGTAGGTGATTGAGAAATGACCACAGGCTGAGGTATAATAGGCTGTGGAACTGAAGCAGCAGAAGATACAGTCCCGGAACCAGCAGGCATCTGTGCAATAACAATAGGCGGTGGATTAACCACAGATTGAGCTGACATAGATTCTCTGAAAACCTTCATAGACTCAGTCATTTCCTTGCGAACCATTCTAAGAAAATCTTTGTAAGCCACAGCTGATTCTTCATTTAAAACTCGGGTTGCACATTGCTGACACAATAACTTATTCCAAGGCACTGGCAGCTTTACATTACAAGAGGGACAGCCCTTTTTAGGCCTAGCAGTATCTGATGCTTCAGCAGATGGGGCAGAGGATGAAGCTGCAGTGCTCTGTAACACAGTATAATAAAGTACAACTATAGTAACTTTTAACACAGTCAGCCAACCATAATCCACCATATTGTGATCCAACTTCCCACCAGAAGCTATTCACCAAAACAATTTCCCCGTAACACAGCCAGAATAGTGCCACCATATAGAGCCTCCACATAAACAACTGTTTTTCATGTGCATAAAATAGATACCTTAGTATCCGATTTCGGCTCTGGCGCTTTGGGATCCTCCTGAGCTGCCTGCAGACCTACGCTTGCCCCAGACTCTGGCTGTGTCTCCATCTTGCGTCCTGCACGAGTGCAGAGACGCGGGGAATGCTGTGCGCTCTTCTATCTGGCAGGCGGAAATGACGACAAGCCGGAACCGGAAGTCCGCCGACCGCCATATTTGATCCTGGCACGCTCTGCCCACTCAGCCTCCGCTTTCACCGCAGCGTGCGTTCACCATTCCGGCCGGCGGCGCCTGCCAACAAGAAGCCATCACAGCCCTTTCTCTCCCCAGTCCATCCACAAAAGCTATAGAGAAAGGTAAGTGGCAGCCAGCAGATAACAAAGCCTATTGATCCATACCTGCCACCGCAGCACCAACAGTCCCTAGCCCCCCAGGCTCTCCAGGACATGCAGCGCAGGGTATAGAGAGACCTGTCTCTGGAACAGGAAACATCCATACTGCCGGATACCTGACAAAGTTTTTTATTTATAGAGAGGCTTGTGGATGTTTCCTGTTTCCTGGGAGGGGCCAAATCTCGATGTATACCTGTCCTGGAGGGTTAATGGAAAAAATCAGTATATTGTCCAGATACACTAGCACAAATTTTCCCAGAACTTCCCTAAAGACTTAATTGATCAACTCCTGGAAGACGGCAGGAGCATTACACAACCCGAAGGGCATGATCAGATACTCGTAGTGCCCATCGGGCATGTTGAATGCCGTCTTCCATTCATCACCGTCCCTAATGCGTACCAGGTTGTATGCTCCTCGTAGGTCTAGCTTAGAGAAGATACTGGCATTGGTCACCTGAGCAAACAAATCGTCAATCAAAGGCAGTGGATAGCGATGTTTCACTGTGATCTTATTCTTTAAGTCAATACAAGTCCGAAGCCCACCGTCCTTTTTCTGTACAAAAAAGAACCCAGCCCCTGCTGGTGACCGGGAAGGATGGATAAAGCCCTTGGCCAAATTTTCCTTAATGTATTCCTGCATAGCCAGCTTCTCTGGCCCCGACAGATTATAGAGATGGCCTCTAGGGGGCATACATCCTGATCTTAACTCTATAGGACAGTCGAAGCTCCGGTGTGGCGGGAGTTTCTCTGCTGATTTTGGACAAAACACATCAGAAAATTCTGCGTACTGCACTGGCACCCCTTTCACCTGAACCTTGGTGGCGCAAACAGCAACTTTCTCCAAACAATGATGATGACAATGGGCTGACCAGCTTTGTAGCTGACCTGAAGCCCAGTCGATCTGATGGGAGTGTAGTTGCAACCAAGGCATACCGAGGATTATGGTGGAGGTTGCATTTGCAGGACAAAGAACTGTAGTTTCTCCTTATGTAGAACCCCTATATTACACAACAATAAGGGGGTCTGGGAAAGAGGCTGTCTACACTGTAACAGAGAGTCATCTACCGCTGTGATCAAAGTCTGATGGTCTAAAGGAAGTAAGGGAATCCCCAATTTTTTGACAAAGTCATAATCTATAAAATTAGCTGCAGAGCCGGAGTCCACGAATGCTTCTGTGGCCGTGACCCGACCCTCCCAGGTAATATAGCAAGGGAGGAGTAAGCGTTTATTATCTAGAGGTAAACACGGCTCGCCTAGGGTATTACCTCTGACTACACCTAGGCGGCAGCGTTTCCCGACTTTTTAGGGCAATTCTGGACAATGTGACCCTCCTCAGCACAGTATAGACAGAGTCTTTCTGCCCTTCTGTGATTCTTCTCCACTTGTGTTAACCTAGACTGACCGAACTGCATCGGTTCGTCCTGAGGTGAGGAGGGTGGAGAAGAGGCATAGGAAACAGATCTTACAGCATTTCTGCCACGGGTTTGTTTTTGATAGCGAAGGCGGCGATCGACCCGCACCGCCAATGAAATTGCTTCGTCTAGAGATTTAGGCTCAGGATGACCTAACATCAAATCAGAAACTGCATCGGATAGTCCTGACAGGAAGCAGTCTAATAAAGCATACGTTCCCCATCTAGCTGATACAGCCCACCTCCTAAATTCTGCGGCATAAACCTTGCCTGAGAGTCTTTAGTTTCCTCTCAGCCGTGATAGCAATATCCGGATCCTCGTATATAATGGCCATGGCCTTAAAAAACTCCTGAACTGAGGATAATGCCTCATGCCCTGTGCGAAGACTATATGCCCATGTTTGTGAATCTCCTGACAAAAGGGTCTTTATAAAGGTTACCCTCTGGTTCTCAGATCCTGACAGATTGGGTCTCAACTCAAAATAGGATAGCACACGGTTTCTGATATTCTGAAAGTCAGATCTATGCCCAGAAAACTTTTCGGGTACGGACATACGAAGGTCCTTGACTGAAGGGGATCGCACTGTATCAATAGTCATTTGAAATACCTGTACTGTCCCAGACAGTTGAGTGATCTGAGTCTGTTGAGTATTGATCACCCCGGTAAGATTGTTTACCGCGGTGGTCAGCACTTCAACCTGACTACGCAGTGCGTCCATAATGTTTGGTCTGCTGTTCTGTAACGATTGGTGTCAGCAAGAACAGATTTTCTGATTATTGGTGATCTGCAGTATCACCAATAATACAGATACTATACCTGATTATATGGTGATCTGCAGAATCACCAATAATGCGAGTATAGCGAGACACAGGACAACCAGATGTAAAGATAGGTGTTTGGTGCAACAGTAATACAGATAGAGATACCAACTCCCCCAGAGAAGCTGGTAGAGGGAGATATCTCTATAGAACACAGGAATCAGCACTCCAGCAAGCTGGAGATGCAGATGAACTAGTAATCAGTTCACCCGAGGAGCGGGTGGCGCACAGTAAGACAACGTATACTGATCACCTGTGGATCGGGTGATTCAGACTGTACTGCAGCACGTGATCACCTGAGGGGCAGGAGATCAAGACTGTACTGCAACTACTGGTCACCTGAGGAGCAGGTGATTAAGACTGTACTGCAGCTACTGGTCACCTGAGGAGCAGGTGATTAAGCTGTACAGAGAATCTCTCACCAGGGACTAGGCTCACTGGTGAGGGTAGGAGAGTCAGACAAGCAGATTCGGCAACAAATGGACAGATACGGTACAAAGACAGAAGGCTTAAGTCAGAGTAGTGTTCAGGCTGAGTCGGCAACAGGATCAGATAGGCAGAAACACAGAATCAGTAAGCAGAAGAGTAGTCAAGGCTAGCAGAAGGTCATAACAAATAATACAATTCAATTAGTACTTTAGCTATCAACAGAATTTGACTAAGTGTGGATCCCCAGCTCCTGCTGGTTCTAGCACACTTTGGGATCTGACTAAGGTCTGAGTGCTAACACGTAGCATTTGCAACAGCAGACGAGGAGCTACTGACAGGCAGGTCCTATATATACTGAGAGCGACCCACAGCGCCGCCCCAGTCACTCGACCAATCAGGAGCACTGCTGGAGTCAGCTGACTGGCCGATCAGCTGACTCCCCTTCTATTCGCAAAAAGGACCTGTCGCCCGGCGCGCGCGCGCGTAGCCCTCATTCTACGTGCAACTGACGGACCAGGCAAAACTCCACCATGTAACTGCGCCGCGAAGGCCACCGGCTGAGACGCGGAGACCGCTCACCGCTGCGGCGGCTGTCTCCGCTATCTATTACAGAGGGCTTAGGAGAAGGGCATTCCCAGAGACACAAGAGGTCTTGCTCTCCCTCCCAGGGGCATTCACCTAGAGCATGGAACGAGCATGGAAGGGTGAAACATAACAAAAACAGGCTCATAGGTACCGTCTGAACCCTAATGGAGACACCTGCAGCTCAAGTCATTTCAGGGGGGCTAATAGAATGTAAGTATACTTGAATTCTAGGCCCCAGGTACTAAAGTCTCTTTAAGCATAGTTTCTCAGAGAGAAATTATGAAGTCATTTACAAAAAGCATGTTCCTCTAGAAGGACACAGAATGGGTTATTAGGTCTAAATGTCCCGACATTCAGACTACGAAAAGGTAAACAGAGACAATATTTGGAAAACATTGCATTCCGTGCATCTAGGGCATAAAACACTGGCGCACTAGATGATGGTGTGGGTCACATGCCCATGCCTGCCAATTGTAGGCTTGGGGGTATGGCTCGGGTGATGTCAGAATTTAACTCTTTGATGTTCATATCAAAGTAAGAGACGGGATGGCAAAGGGGGCTTTTTCTTCTGTATGCTATCCTGCTCTCTACGCTTTCTATTTAGAATAATAGCTTCATGTCTGTATGCTGTAAATATATGTGATGTACATAGGATATAGGAAAGACTGATTATACTCTGAAGAAATCAACACGTAACAAAAGATGCCTGATGGAATACTTGTATAACTATGATTGCTGAATAAACCCCTTAAAGAGAACCAGAGACGAAGCACCCTCATGTATTTTATTACATTTATCAGTGGGAACATGACAGTAAACACCTACCCTGCTTTTAGTTTTATTCTTCTCAGTCTAACCTATCTGTTAGCAGCTGTGATAACAATCTACCGACTGATTCAGTCTAGGTTTGACCTGGAATCATTATAGCTGAGTCACTCTTCTGTGGAGTCTTTTCAAGCCCAAGCCTGCCCCCTCCTGGCTCAGATTTCCTACTCAGAGCTGTTGACATGGGAGGGGCTGCTGCTGCCGAGAAGGAAGCTCTGAAACAGACAAGTGTATCTGTGTGCATTGTGCAGCCAGTCATTATCTACTGTATGCAGTTTCCTTTCTATGAGAGACACTTCCTACAGGCAGCCACACAGCATGCCAGAATAATAAAGTTGAAAGCACACAGATTAAAGCCTGCAGCAGTCCTGCTTGTCTATAGTCTCATAAAGGCTAGACAGCACATCCAGAACAGCTTATAACCTGGAAGCAGAAGGGATATGAGCCGGCGGCCATATTGGATATTTCCTGGAGCAATAATGGATAAAAAACACTCAAAAAGGCACACCAGAGCGGCGAAATTATCAGGTAGAGCATTTAGTCTTTACAAGCTATCGACTGATAAGTTTATTTTGTGTGAATCGTTCATCTCTGGTTCCCTTTAAGGTGAAGGTGGCTGTCTCCGCTCTATCTCCTGCATGCTGTCGCTGTGAGTTGCAGCTCTAATGAGTTGCTGGTGCCGGAGTAAAAGGTGTATTGTGCTGTTGCCAATAGCAACCAACGTATAGGTTCTTACACAGTATAGGTAGCCAGATGACTCCCTTAATCCCGCCTCCCCCCTCCATTTCAGTATAGGTAGCCAGCTCACCTTCACACCACAGCAACCATCAGTGTCACTCATTTCTCTGCTCATTTCCAGTGCAGAAGCTTCCTCTTCCTTTCCGTCTCCAATGCTGCCCAACAGCAAGGTGGTTGCTGCACAGGCCGCTGGAGCAGAGTACAATGGTCAGGCGCTCGTCTGATCTCTCAGTCTTGCAGCATTTGCAAGCGTGCAAATGCTGCACCAGTTTAGCCTGCTGCTTTGCTGCCCTTGCTCCTGTGGTGCCCTAGGCCATGGCCTAGGTGGCCTTGGCCTGACTCCGGCCTTGATTGGTTCCTGACCCTTTTAATCAATGTAAGCGAATGCGATTGGCTCACAGTGATCACGCGGTCAGGAGCGAATAAAGTCGGCTCCTGACTGGCTCTAAGGGCTCTGCCATCATATTAATGGCAGAGATAGTGTGTTGCGCCAGGGATAAAGCAGCAGGAGTGGCGGGACTGCGTGGCAGCATTGAGATTTCAACCGCGCTTGTCCGGAAGCGGTAAAATATAGTTCCCATTTTGAATAAGTGTAAATTTGCATTTTAGAACAATGTTTTGCTAAACACAAAATTCCTTAACCATGTAAACAAAACAGTTGCTGTACAAGTTTGGGGGTGTTGCATAATAAATTACTCATTCAAAGACTTACCGCTAAAGTAGTTATAGGAAGTGACGGTTTCATGCGGTCAATTAGGACACAACCATCACCTGTACATTCTATGTCTGGAAGAGACCAGTTAAGTTCAGGACAGCCTTCTGCAAATCCACAACAATACAGGTTTCAGTTTGGATTTACTTTTTCAACTTTCTTTTTATTCAAAGACTTTTGTACAAACAAAAATAATCATACAACAATCAACATTGCAGTATAAGTGCAGATCTTTAAAAAACATACGACAACAGTAAATAAGTAGTATGTCCAGATACTGTAGGTCATTATGCTCATAAGAGTAACTGTATGCCACAATGTAATAAAGTAGTATGGTGACAATAAATAATAATCCTGCCGACAGGGTCATCAGTTTTGGTGAGCATGGGAATCTAATTAACAGTGTAGAGAAATGGTTTTCTTTGTATTATGTTTTATGATTATGAGTGTCATTAGATTATTTGGGTATAATCACAAAAGAATGTTAACATCTATGGGCTTGATTCACAAAGCGGTGCTAACAGTTAGCACGCTGGTGAAAAGCCCCTTATCACGCCTAAACTCAGTTTAGGCGTGATAAGTTTAGGTGTGATAACTAACTAACCAACTGGGTTAGCACCGCAGTGCACAGCTGGTCAAAAGTTTTGCGCAATGAAAAGTCTGGAGCACTTCGCATAGACTTTAATGGCGCTGCTTTGCGCGCGGGACTTTGCGCGCGATCTAATCTTATCTAAACTTATCACGCCTAAACTGGCTTTTCACCAGCGTGGTGCAATGGTTATCATGCCTGAAGTCTTTTAGGCGAGCTAACTGGGTTAGCACCACTTTGTGAATCGAACCCTATGGGTGAACACATTCATTATGTGATGTACATAATGTCTGTCACAATTTATATGTGCTGTGTGAATATACCCCATTATGCCAAAGGACAAAATTAGAGGGTCATTGGGCCATGGTTCAAACCGTGCTCTCGAGTTCTTATGCCCTTCAAAGTTTAGATTTCTTTTACCTACTCAACCTTTATAATGATCTACATAATAGAGTCACTTAAACGCGTGTATCAAAAAAGGGCGCCTGGAAAAAAGGGCGCGGGGTATAGCCGAAATTTTAAGTTTTAATGCAAAACCATATTTTTCTTTTAAGGGATTGTAAACGAAAATTTAGTGCTAAATAGGTTAAATAAGTGGAAATGAAATGGCAAAATACCGTCTATTACAACAAACGAATTCTGAAAAGAAACATCAAATATCGTCTATAACAAAAACCATATTTACACTTGTATTAAGCATAGCAATGCAATGGTAGGTTTTACAGATATTTTACTGTAATTATACCAAACTGTAGGCTCACACAGATCTCTCCCTATCCCTAACCCCTAGACAAGTTACAAGGATTTTAATTATAGTAGCATGCATTATTTAAAAACTATAATGGCAGAAAACTGAAAAATAATGTTTTTTCTTCCAAATGTTTTCCTATTTTCCCATTAAAACACATTTAGAATAAAATAATTCTTGGAATAATGTCCCACCTAAAGAAAGCCTAATTGGTGGTGAAAAAAACAAGATATAGTTCATTTCATTGTGATAAGTAATGATAAAGTTATAGGCGAATGAATGGATGGAGCGCTGAAAGGAGAAAATTGCTCTGGTGGTCAGGGGGTAAAACCCCTCAGTTGTGAAGTGGTTAAAAACGATATTTTAGAACTATAATCAACGCATTATAAGTAGAGATGAGCGTAATGACCTAATTACGATTTTGCGAAATTTCGCGTAATTAGTGTAATTACGATTATGGCCGTAAGTACATAATCGTAATGAAGAAGGATTTCGCGAAATTTCGCGTAAGCGTAATTTTCGCGTAATTTTCGCATTACAGTCGTATCATGCCGTAATTTCGCATTAAACGCTACCGTAATTTCGCGTTAAACCGTAACGCTCCATATAATATAAAAAAGCCGCCGACTTTAAGGGTTAATAGCAAAGCCCCCTTAAATGCTAAGAGCCTCAAATTTGGAGAATATATTAAGGAGATCAGGAGGAATAAGAGGAAAAATTTTTTTTTCAAAAAGACCTTATAGTTTTTGAGAAAATCGATGTTAAAGTTTCAAAGGAAAAATGTAAACATTTAAAAACCCGCCGACTTTAATGGTTAATAGCAAAGCCTGCTTAAAGTTTAGGAACACCAAATTCCCAGGGTATATTAAGGGGATCAGTGGGAATAAGAGGAAAAAAAATTTTTTTCAAAAAGACCTTATAGTTTTTGAGAAAATCGATTTTTAAGTTTCAAGGGCGAAAATGTCTTTTAAATGCGGAAAATGTCAGTTTTTTTTGCACAGGTAACAATAGTGTATTATTTTCATAGATTCCCCCAAGTGGGAAGAGTTTTACTTACTTCGTTCTGAGTGTGGGAAATATAAAAAAAAACGACGTGGGGTCCCCCCTCCCAGACCTCTTTAACCCCTTGTCCCCCATGCAGGCTGGGATAGCCAGAATGCGGAGCACCGGCCGCGTGGGGCTACGCACCCTGACTATACCAGCCCGCATGGTCCATGGATTGGGGGGTCTCGGAAGGGGAGGGGCAGCCAAGCTTTCCCCTCCCCCTCCGAGCCCTTGTCCAATCCAAGGACAAGGGGCTCTTCTCCACCTCCGATGGGCGGTGGAGGTGGAGGCCGCGATTTCCTGGGTGGGGGGTTCATGGTGGAATCTGGGAGTCCCCTTTAAAAAGGGGTCCCCCAGATGCCCACCTCCCTCCCAGGAGAAATGAGTATAGAGGTACTTGTAGTACCCCTTACCCATTTCCTTTAAGAGTTAAAAGTAAATAAACACACAAACACATAGAAAAAGTATTTTAATTGAACAAAAAACATAACCACGAAAAAAGTCCTTTAATATTCTTAATTAACCATTAATACTTACCTGTCCCTTTAAATAAATGATCCCACGCAATATCCTCGGAAATGTTCTATCAGTTACAATGTAACAAAGTTATTATGTAACAACTTTGTTACATTGTAACTACGCCGCACCCGACGCCACTCGCCGCTCAGCCGCCGCATACGCGTCCGTGCAGGACGCTAAGTCCCCGCAGCTCCCGCTGTCCACCCCGCCCACATCTGTCACCCACATGTCACCCACATGTGGGTGACATGTGGGTGACATGTGGGAGAGGCGGGGAGGGCAGCGGAGCCGGCGGGGACTTAGCGTCCTGCACGGACCCGACAGAGCTCTGAGCTATATAGCTCAGAGCTCTGAGAAGCATCTTTGTATTTGGGCTCCAAGGAGCCCCATTGGTCCTTAGCAGACCAATGGGGTTCCTTCAAATCAGAAGGAACCCCATTGGTCTGCTAAGGACCAATGGGGCTCCTTGGAGCCCAAATACAAAGATGCTTTTGAGAGCTCTGAGCTATATAGCTCAGAGCTCTGTCGGGTCCTGCAGCGCAGACGCGGTGGCGGCGGCGGCGGTGAGTGACGTCGGGTGCGGCGTAGTTACAATGTAACAAAGTTGTTATATTGTAATAACTTTGTTACATTGTAACTGATAGAACATTTCCGAGGATATTGCGTGGGATCATTTATTTAAAGGGACAGGTAAGTATTAATGGTTAATTAAGAATATTAAAGGACTTTTTTCGTGGTTATGTTTTTTGTTCAATTAAAATACTTTTTCTATGTGTTTGTGTGTTTATTTACTTTTAACTCTTAAAGGAAATGGGTAAGGGGTACTACAAGTACCTCTATACTCATTTCTCCTGGGAGGGGGGTGGGCATCTGGGGGACCCCTTTTTAAAGGGGACTCCCAGATTCCACCATGAACCCCCCTCCCAGGAAATCGCGGCCTCCACCTCCACCGCCCATCGGAGGTGGAGAAGAGCCCCTTGTCCTTGGATTGGACAAGGGCTCGGAGGGGGAGGGGAAAGCTTGGCTGCCCCTCCCCTTCCGAGACCCCCCAATCCATGGACCATGCGGGCTGGTATAGTCAGGGTGCGGAGCCCCACGCGGCCGGTGCTCCGCATTCTGGCTATCCCAGCCTGCATGGGGGACAAGGGATTAAAGAGGTCTGGGAGGGGGGACCCCACGTCGTTTTTTTTTATATTTCCCACACTCAGAACGAAGTAAGTAAAACTCTTCCCACTTGGGGGAATCTATGAAAATAATACACTATTGTTACCTGTGCAAAAAAAACTGACATTTTCCGCATTTAAAAGACATTTTTGCCCTTGAAACTTAAAAATCGATTTTCTCAAAAACTATAAGGTGTTTTTGAAAAAAAATGTTTTCCTCTTATTCCCACTGATCCCCTTAATATACCCTAGGAATTTGGTGTTCCTAAACTTTAAGCAGGCTTTGCTATTAACCGTTAAAATCGGCGGGTTTTTAAATGTATACATTTTTACTTTGAAACTTTAACATCGATTTTCTCAAAAACTATAAGGTGTTTTTGAAAAAAAA
This sequence comes from Hyperolius riggenbachi, assembly GCF_040937935.1. Lineage (NCBI taxonomy): Eukaryota > Metazoa > Chordata > Amphibia > Anura > Hyperoliidae > Hyperolius > Hyperolius riggenbachi. Next base: position 358,551,931 of record NC_090649.1, on the reverse strand, counting down.
AAATTTCCTCTTATTCCTCCTGATCTCCTTAATATATTCTCCAAATTTGAGGCTCTTAGCATTTAAGGGGGCTTTGCTATTAACCCTTAAAGTCGGCGGCTTTTTTATATTATACGGAGCGTTACGGTTTAACGCGAAATTACGGTAGCGTTTAATGCGAAATTACGGCATGAACGAAACGCGAAATTTCGCGTTGAAAATTACGCTTACGGTATTTTCAATTACGATTTTAATGGCAATTTCGCTACGCTAATTTCGCATCGTAATCGCAAATTTCGCATGCGTAATTATAGTAATGCGAAATTACGAAAATTTCAGCTCAACTCTAATTATAAGTGTAAAAACAACCTTAAAATAACAGTAATATTAAAAGCGATATTTTAGTAACTATAATCAACGCATTATAAGTGTAAAAACAAAGTTAATACCAAAAGCGATGTATTTCTAATACAATAAGGTTGAAAACGGTATTTACGCATTATACATATGAAAACAAATTTTTAAATGATCAAAGAAGTGTAAACAAAAATTTAGTTGTTATACTTTTGTAAGCGAAATTTTTAAACTAAATAATAAGTAAAAATCAGAATCAGAATTTATTTCGCCAAGTACAACGGTGGATTGTACCCGGAATTGGTTTTGGCGCATACAGGGTCGTTGGTGAAAAACAAGAAAATAGCACGGTTAAGCATGGTACATACGTAGACGTGGGACAAGCATACATAGGACAACATTACAGTTTGTGCGTACATTCAAGCAAAGCGTCATATACAATTAAGCATGGAACATACGTATAAACAAAAGCAAAATCAAAGCAAAAACAGAGCATTACAGCATACACGTACAGTTAACATAATACAAACAGAGCATTACAGCATACACGTACAATTGACGTAATACAAACATAGCATAGCAAGACATACACTGATAGCGGGAACAGAAAAAGAGAGGGACTGGAGGAACAGCCTGAGAGCTGATATGAGCGCTGCCATTTTCGGCACTGGACGCTACACAGCGACGCGCTCCCAACTAGACAGGTGCTACCGATTGTCCGCGAAAAGCAGAGAGGATGCTGGGGGGGGGGGGGGGGGATTCATGATGGAGGCGGCCAGCAGGGATCAAAAACTGATATAAGCGAAATTTAAAAACAAAAAAATAAGTAGAACACAAACTCAAAACGAACTTGTAAACGATATTTGTTATAGACCTTATTCTGTAAACGAAAAATTTTGTTTACACGATCCCTGTAACCGCTATTTTCTCGGGCGCCCTTTTTTCCTGTCGGGCGCCAAATAGCCGATATTTTGCATTGCAGTCTATGGCTGCGCCCTTTTTGTCCACTATCCCTGTGCGCCCTTTTTTACTAGCACCCACTTAAACCACCTTCAGCCCAATGTTCTAACAAAGACAGAGAGTAGTAAATGACTAGCAAATATTCTAACCCCTCTGAATATTACAAAAGCAGTTTTTAATAGAGTTGGGCCGAACGGTTCGCCTGCGAACGGTTCCATGCGAACTTCAGTGGTTCGCGTTCGCGTCTCGCAGGCGAACCTTTGCGGAAGTTCGGTTCGCCCCATAATGCACATGGAGGGTCAACTTTGACCCTCTACATCACAGTCAGCAGGCCCAGTGTAGCCAATTAGGCTACACTAGCCCCTGGAGCCCCACCCCCCCTTATATAAGGCAGGCAGCGGCGGCCATTACGGTCACTCGTGTGCTGCCTGCGTTAGTGAGAGTAGGGCGAGCTGCTGCAGACTGTCTCTCAGGGAAAGATTAGTTAGGCTTAACTTGTTCCTGTCTGGCTGCATACCTGTTCTGTGAACCCACCACTGCATACCTGTGCTGTGAACCCACCACTGCATACCTGTGCTGTGAACCCACCACTGCATACCTGTGCTGTGAACCCACCACTGCATACCTGTGCTGTGAACCCACCACTGCATACCTGTGCTGTGAACCCACCACTGCATACCTGTGCTGTGAACCCACCACTGCATACCTGTGCTGTGAACCCACCACTGCATACCTGTTCTGTGAACCCACCACTGCATACCTGTGCTGTGAACCCACCACTGCATACCTGTTCAGTGAACCCACCACTGCATACCTGTGCTGTGAACCCACCACTGCATACCTGTTCAGTGAACCTGCCACTGCATACCTGTTCTGTGAACCCACCACTGCATACCTGTTCAGTGAACCTACCAATGCATACCTGTTCAGTGAACCTGCCACTGCATACCTGTTCAGTGAACCCACCACTGCATACCTGTGCTCTGAACCCACCACTGCATACCTGTGCTGTGAACCCACCACTGCATACCTGTTCAGTGAACCCACCACTGCATACCTGTGCTGTGAACCCACCACTGCATACCTGTTCTGTGAACCCACCACTGCATACCTGTTCAGTGAACCCACCACTGCATACCTGTTGTGTTCAGTGAACCCGCCACTGCATACCTGTTGTGTTCAGTGAACCTGCCACTGCATACCTGTTCTGTGAACCCGCCACTGTATACCTGTTCTGTTCAGTGAACCCGCCACTGCATACCTGTTCTGTTCAGTGGACCCGCCACTGTATACCTGTTCAGTGAACCCACCACTGCATACCTGTGCTGTGAACCCACCACTGCATACCTGTTCTGTGAACCCACCACTGCATACCTGTTCAGTGAACCCACCACTGCATACCTGTTGTGTTCAGTGAACCCGCCACTGTATACCTGTACTGTTTAGTGAACCCGCCACTGCATACCTGTTGTGTTCAGTGAACCCGCCACTGTATACCTGTACTGTGAACCCGCCACTGCATACCTGTTGTGTTCAGTGAACCCGCCACTGCATACCTGTTGTGTTCAGTGAACCTGCCACTGCATACCTGTTCTGTGAACCCGCCACTGCATACCTGTTGTGTTCAGTGAACCCGCCACTGTATACCTGTACTGTTTAGTGAACCCGCCACTGCATACCTGTTGTGTTCAGTGAACCTGCCACTGCATACCTGTTCTGTGAACCCGCCACTGCATACCTGTTGTGTTCAGTGAACCCGCCCCTGCATACCTGTTCTGTTCAGTGGACCCGCCACTGTATACCTGTTTAGTGGACCCGCCACTGCATACCTGTTGTGTTCAGTGAACCCGCCACTGTATACCTGTACTGTTTAGTGAACCCGCCACTGCATACCTGTTGTGTTCAGTGAACCTGCCACTGCATACCTGTTCTGTGAACCCGCCACTGTATACCTGTTCTGTTCAGTGAACCCACCGCATCAGTGCGCATACCTGTGCAGTTAAGTGAACCCACCTACCTACGTGAGTGCACGCAGTGTGATATACCACTCCGTGCATACCCGATATGGACAAAACAGGTAGAGGAAGAGGTAGTGCCAGAGCCAGAGGAAGGCCACCCGGCAGGTCTGCGCGAGGTCGTGTAAATGTAATTTCGTGTGGACCTGGCCCACAGTACAGTGCTCGGAAGAAGGCACGTCCCATCACGTCCCAAGATTGTCAGGACGTGGTTGAGTATTTAGCGACACAGAACACCTCATCTTGCTCAGCCACCAGCGCTACTACTAGCACCACTTCCGCTGCATTTGACACTTCGCAATAATTATTTAGTGGTGAAATCACTGATGCACAGCCATTGTTGTTACAGCCAGATGAATTTTCACCAGCTCATATGTCTGCGTTACGCAGCAACACTATGGATGTAACGTGTAAGGAGGATGAAGGACCTACTGATGGTGCATGTTTGGATTTTTCTGAGTCAAGCGAAGCTGGGCAGGATGACTACGATGATGACGATGATAGGGATCCTCTGTATGTTCCCAATAGAGGAGATGAAGAGGGGGACAGTTCAGAGGGGGAGTCAGAGAGTAGTAGGAGGAGAGAAGTTGCTAAAAGAAGCTGGGGCAGCTCTTCGTCAGAAACAGCTGGTGGCAGAGTCCGGCACCATGTATCGCCACCTATGTACAGCCAGCCAACTTGCCCTTCAGCATCAGCTGCTGAGGTCCCCATAGTGCCCACATCTCAGGGTGGCTCAGCGGTGTGGAAATTTTTTAATGTGTGTGCCTCAGATCGGACCAAAGCCATCTGTTCGCTCTGCCAACAAAAATTGAGCCGTGGAAAGGCCAACACTCACGTAGGGACAAGTGCCTTACGAAGGCACCTGGAGAAAAGGCACAAACAGCAATGGGATGGCCACCTGAGCAAAAGCAGCAGCAGCACACAAAAGCAAAGCCACCCTCCTTCTCCTCTTCCTCCTCCATCAGGTGCATTATCTGCTTCTGCCGCTTTCTCCCTTCCACCTTCACAGGCACCCTCCTCCACTCCGCCTCTGCCCTTGAGCGGTTCCTGCTCCTCTGCCCACAGCAGCAGTCAGGTGTCCGTGAAGGAAATGTTTGAGCGGAAGAAGCCAATTTCGGCCAGTCACCCCCTTGCCCGGCGTCTGACAGCTGGCGTGGCGGAACTGTTAGCTCGGCAGCTGTTACCATACCGGCTGGTGGACTCTGAGGCCTTCCGTAAATTTGTGGCCATCGGAACACCGCAGTGGAAGATGCCAGGCCGCACTTATTTTTTGAGAAAGGCCATACCCCAACTGAACCGTGAAGTTGAGAGGCAAGTGGTGTCATCTCTTGCGAAGAGCGTTGGGTCAAGGGTACACCTGACCACGGATGCCTGGTCTGCCAAGCACGGGCAGGGCCGCTACATTACGTACACAGCCCATTGGGTGAACCTGGTGATGAACGATGGCAAGCAGGGCGCAGCGGACCAAATTGTGACACCTCCACGGCTTGCAGGCAGGCCTCCTGCCACCTCCTCTCCTCCTGCTACATGCTCTTCGCTGTCCTCCTCCTCCTTGGCTGAGTGGCAGTTCTCCTCTCCAGCTACACAGCTCCAGCTCCGCAGGGCCTATGCTACATGCCAGGTAAGACGGTGTCACGCCATCTTAGACATGTCTTGTCTCAAAGCGGAGAGTCACACTGGAGCAGCTCTCCTGGCTGCTCTTAAGAAACAGGTGGATGAGTGGCTGACCCCGCACCACCTGGAGATAGGCAACGTGGTGTGCGACAACGGCAGCAATCTGCTTGCCGCTTTGCATATGGGGAAGCTGACACACATACCCTGCATGGCACATGTCATGAATCTAGTGGTTCAAAGATTTGTGGCAAAGTACCCTGGCTTAGCGAATGTCCTGAAGCAGGCCAGGAAGTTCTGTGGGCATTTGAGGCGGTCTTACACAGCCATGGCACGCTTTGCGGAAATTCAGCGCAAAAACAACATGCCGGTGAGACGCCTCATTTGCGATAGCCCGACTCGCTGGAACTCGACCCTGCTCATGTTCTCCCGCCTGCTAGAACAGAAGAAAGCCGTGACCCACTACCTCTACAACTACAGTAGAATGAAACAGTCTGGGAAGATGGGGATGTTCTGGCCCGACAACTGGACACTGATGAAAAATGCATGCAGGCTCATGCGGCCGTTTGAGGAGGTGACCAACCTGGTGAGCCGCAGTGAGGGCACCATCAGCGACTTAATTCCCTACGCTTGCTTCTTGGAGCGTGCTGTGCGTAGAGTGGCGGATGAAGCTGTGAATGAGCGTGACCAGGAACCGTTACGGCAGGAACAGGCATGGGACCAATTTTCATCAGACCCAGCTGTTTCCTCAACACCTGCGGCAGCACAGAGGGGGGAGGAGGAGGAGGAAGAAGAGAAGTCGTGTGCAGAAGACGAGTCAGACTCAGAGGATGATGAGCAAGGTGTTTCTTTGGGGGAGGAGGAGGAGGAGGGGACAGCGGCAGGAGAACAACCGCAGCAGGCGTCGCAAGGGGCTTGTGCTGCTCAACCTTCCCGTGGTATTGTTCGCGGCTGGGGAGAGGAGGTTGACTTACCTGACGTCACTGAGGAAGAGCAAGAGGAGATGGAGGGTACTGGATCCGACTTTGTGCAGATGTCGTCTTTTATGCTGTCCTGCCTGTTGAGGGACCCCCATATAAAAAACCTCAAGGGGAATGAGCTGTACTGGGTGGCCACACTACTAGACCCTCGGTACAGGCACAAAGTGGCGGACCTGTTACCAACTCACCGGAAGGTGGAAAGGATGCAGCACATGCAGAACCAGCTGTCAACTATGCTTTACAATGCCTTTAAGGGTGATGTGACAGCACAACGCCAGCAAGGTACCACTGCCACTAATCCTCCTCCCGTGTCCACGCAGTCAAAGACAGGACGCTCCAGCGATCTCATGGTGATGTCGGACATGCGGACGTTCTTTAGTCCAACGCCTCGCCGTAGCCCTTCCGGATCCACCCTCCACCAACGCCTGGAACGGCAGGTAGCCGACTACCTGGCCTTAAGTGTGGATGTAGACACTGCTGTGAAAAGCGATGAGGAACCCTTGAACTACTGGGTGCGCAGGCTTGACCTGTGGCCAGAGCTGTCCCAATTTGCCATCCAACTTCTCTCCTGCCCTGCCGCAAGCGTCCTGTCAGAAAGGACCTTCAGCGCAGCTGGAGGCATTGTCACAGAGAAGAGAAGTCGCCTAAGTCACAAAAGTGTTAAGTACCTCACCTTTATCAAAATGAATGAGGCATGGATCCCGGAGGGCTGCTGCCCGCCCCAAGACTAAGTCAGTCCCCGCACACACAGCATCTCTGCCTGCACGCCGTGTGACTGGCTGCCTGGCCTGCCCCAAGAAGACTAAGTCGCTCCCAGTCCCTCCACACAGCATGTCTGCCTGCAGGCCGCTTGACTATCTTCTCCGCCACCACCAACAGGGTCCGGGACTCCAGGCGGATTGCTGAATTTTTTAGGCCGCTGCTAGCAGCGGCCACTGTAATAATTTTTCTGGTGCGTGTACATGACTGCCTAATTTTTCTGGCTGCACTGCGGGCAGCTGCAACAACAAAAGAAAAGGCATGTACATGCGCCCATTCCCCTTCGTGATCATTACCTTGCCGTGGTGAAGGGGCTTGCGTATCACAATGAAGCAATGACCGGCGCCTAGATGAGTGTCTCGGGGGGCACACAAAAGATAATAAGGTCGTTGCTTCATTATGGTCAGACCAAATTTGATCAGCTGGACAGTCACTGTTCTGTCATTCAGCTACATCAGCCAGGCGACCATATGGGCTGTAAAGCCACCAAAACCTGCACTCTCGCCATGGTGCGCACCAGTCCAGCACGGCCGTCACTACACAAACAGCTGTTTGCGGTGCGTTACACGGTGAGTTTGGTGTGTCAGTGTGAAGCAGTACCTTAATTACACTACCTGATTGATGTATACACATGCAAGATGTTTTAAAGCACTTTAGGCCTGTCATTTAGCATTCAATGTGATTTCTGCCCTTAAAACGCTGCTTTGCGTCAAATCCAGATTTTTCCCGGGGACTTTTGGCATGTATCCCACTCCGCCATGCCCCCCTCCAGGTGTTAGACCCCTTGAAACATCTTTTCCATCACTTTTGTGGCCAGCATAATTATTTTTTTTTTCTTCAAAGTTCGCATCCCCATTGAAGTCTATTGCGGTTCGCGAACTTTAACGCGAACCGAACCTTCCGCGGAAGTTCGCGAACCTAAAATCGGAGGTTCGGCCCAACTCTAGTTTTTAATGCTATTTGTCTCGCACCTGGAAATCTTCATTCTTAAAGCCTATTCACAAATGCAGCAGTGTTGAGAGATACACAAGGTTTGCCATAGCAGATTGCTGAACTACATCAAAATGTGGCTGGCTACAGTTTTTATTTTTAATTAGTGCATTTATTTATGTATTTAAATCCTCAAGTAGTGGCAGTCAGGAAAGTGCAGTGCAGACTGGTGAGTTGGGTAACATATATTGGGGCACATATTGGGTAACATATATTGGTGCTGTCTGTTAATAATATATTCAAGGTTTAAATTTGGATTAGGTCGTCTTCCTCTTTAAAGAGACTCTGTAACAACATTTTCAGCCTTAGTTCTTCTATCCTATAAGTTCCTTTGCCTGTTCTAATGTACTCTGGCTTACTGCAGCTTTTCCTAATTGCACAGTGGCTGTGTTCTATCTGTTACATGATCTAATCTGTTTTCTTCTGTCAGCACAGTCGGGCTAAGGCTGGAATGTGTGGAATGTGCAGGGCTGCTTGTGATTGGTAGAAGCTATACACACCCCCTCCCGGCCCCCTGCAGGCTCTGTATGACTCACACACTCTGCTTATGTGAGCCTATCACAAGCTGGTTAGTTTGTTTGTAAACACTGCCTAAAACTGGCAATTACAAGCCAGGTTTGCAGCAGAGAGTGGCAGAAACAGCACAGAGGGGCCCAGGACAACATAATGAATAGAATGGTATGCTTTTTGCTGTAAAAATTTTAGAGTACATGTGATGATTTGCTCAGCTGCCTGTGCAGGCAGGCAGCTTTTTGACCATTGTGTAGGTTTGCATGCTGCAGGACTCTGGAAAGAAGAGCTTCTGTCAGTTTTGCAGCTTGTGCTTGCAGAGGAATTTGCATACGTTGTCATGCAAATTGCCTGGCCACATTCATTGGAGGCGTGTACTATAAGTACTATGTCTTTCCCACAATGCTTCGCTGGTCATAAGGAGTCTTCCTGTGAAACACTCTGGAGAGTGTCAGCCATGCTCTTTGTTTGAAGATCAGCTTAGAGTAATTCCTGGAAACTGTGCTAGGCAGATTCCCTAATGCAGTTAGGATTGTTTATCTGTTTGTTTGTTCTGTTGCTGTTGTCCTGTCCCAGCGGTGGTTGACAGGAAATGGTTCTGATCTCTGATCTTGGAGTATAGCTAGTGCAGCGGTTGCTACCAGCTATCTCTTCTGTTCTGTCTCCTGGGATCGCGCTAGCCACTTTTCGCTAGCGCTGTGGATGCTTCTGTTCTGTCTCCTGGGATCGCGCTAGCCACTTTTTGCTAGCGCTGTGGATCCTTCTGCTCTGTCTCCTGGGATCGCGCTAGCCACTTTTCACTAGTGCTGTGGATCCTTCTGTTCTGCTACTCTGTACCTGGATCGCGCTAGCCACTTTCGCTAGTGCTGTGGATCCTATCTCTCGCTTGTCCCTGTTTTCGTGTGTCTGTCTTGTCTGCTACGGACGCTTGCTGGAGGCTCGGTGAGGTAACCGTTAAGCAAGCGTTCGCGTCCTCTGTTTCATGTTTGTCTGTCGATGGTTAGTTAGGCATGCTTGTCTCTATTGTGCTTATCACGTGGAGACTGCGCATAACCGCGTGCACTGTTGCGAATGAGTGCGGTGTTCGCGGTTAGCTAGTGTTTGTTGTTTTCCGTATCTCCTCATTGTATGATTTGCTGTGCCTTTGCTACTCTCGTGCTCCGCCTTGCTGTAGCCTTGTGTCACGTCTGGCGATCGCACCTCTCGCGATCGCGTTCCTGCTTCATGTCTGCTGTGGTGTGTGCACAGTCGCGGGTTGGTGACTAGTTTTATGCACACACACACAATCTGTCTCTGTGCTCACTCTCAATCGCTTCTCTTGTGATTACGTTTCTTCCCTTCGTACAATTCCTGTCTGGCGTGTGTGGTAGGGCAGAGGAGCTGTTCCTCTGCACTCAACAGCCCCACCTGCCGACAGGAATTTCCCTCTGCAGGTGCATTGCAACTACTGCTGGGTTCCTGCAAATTTATACGCTTGTGGAGGAAATCCACCGTGTCAGCGCACGTCTGGTGCGCTGACCACGGAGACGATTCCACAATCGTTACAGTATGACCAGCCAAACCAAAATTCCCAGGGCAGAGGGATCCTTCGATTTGTTTCAGATGTCATTGCCTGAGGCAAAGGCATATGTGGATCCTATTATAGGTAGGATCGCACACTACATTTAAGCAGTTAAAAAGTCTGTCCTCGTTCCTGACCCCAACCCATATGGAGATTACCTAGATACTGGGTTGTTTGAACCGCCATTTGCCTCATGGGAGATTGGGGCCTTGTTGGAAGAGTTTGATTTCGATTGGAAAGCCTTTTGCGATTTTTATATCGCAAAGAGCGCGGATGACCTGAATGATTGTCTCGACTATGTACCTTTTCATTGATTCTGATGAATGTGATGAGTGTGATGTGGATCTGGTGATTTATGTGTGGCAGACTATTTTGGACGAATTGCACACACACCAACCAATTATTTCCAATAAAGAGACACCATTGTCACATGATTATTCCTGTCTTTCTGGGGTAAAGCAAGTGAGTTTGGACACTGTGCGACCTGAAATGAATGGGTGTGCCTCGACTGTGGACACCTGCGTGAATTCTGATGGAGTTTCTCCCGTTTGTTTAGAGGTTAAATCTGTGTGATCTGATGCCTGTTTCTCAGATGTTCCTGCCGATTGTGATCGGCGTGAGTGTGTCAGTTTTGTCAATGATTTGTGGGATCCCTTGTCATGTAAAAACAGATCTTCTTCTCTCAGTACTACTTTAAGATCCTCCATCTATGATCTTGCTATGGGGAAAATTCCCAAACTATGCAGTTTCAAGAGTAAAATGAATATGATTCCTCATGTTGTTGCCACAACTTCCCCTAACATTGTTCAGTATGAATGCTCAGACCTAGTCAGGTGTGAATGGGAGCCCCCGTTTCAGAAAAAACAGCTCAAAGCGTTGGTGTATGAATTGGAGAACGATTCAGAGTCGTTTTGGGAGTACTACATTGCCAGAAGTGAATCTGTCTTGAGAGCATGTATAAGTTATGCTTCCGCCTTAAGAGAAAAAAAGGGGTGTGAATTTGACTTTGTGAGTCCGCTGATTTGTATGTGGAAAATGATTCTGAATGAACTATGTGTACGTCATTCAGGTGACGTTTGTAAAGGTACATTGTCAGCTGGCGTTTCTGAGATCCAGCAATCCAGCCTGGAGACCTCAGAATCCCTGTCTTTGGAGTGTTCGGTTTCGCAACCTAAAGCGATTGTGGATTTGCAAATTTTGCGTTCTGTCTCCTCGGATTCGACATCGTTAGCCGAGTCTAAGAATGAGACAGCACTTTGGTTTTGTGAACCTGATACTGAAGCACCTTTGCTCTGTTCAGAGAAGATGTCTCTGAGCCTGCCCTGTATCATGAATAAAGACATTATGTCCACTCGCATTGACATTTGCCAGTCTGATTCTGAAGTAAGTACTGACTCTCCACCCAGTAATCTGGATGAGTCAATATTACCTTGTTTAAAATCTCCTGCAGTGTCCCTAGAGGCTCATCTAGGTATTGCAACCATTGTTACCTGTTTCTCTGCTATTTTGGAATTGCAGTCTGGTTTGACTGCTATGGAGGAATTTCCCTGCAGTGAAACGAAACTCAGAAGGCCAGAGTTAGTTTCACTAGATATTTCTGTGTATCCCTGTCCTGATGATGAAATTCAGTCTCAGTTTATGGTGGAACCTTCCCTGGGACATCTGCCCGGTTCACAAAATAAAGTTCAAGCTTTACCCTGTAACATGGATAGTTCAGAATCCTTCTTAGGAGACTTGAAAAAGGATGTTCCTGAGGTCCTGTCTGACCTCCTGGAGATTTCCGAGTTCCTCCCAAGGGGTGCAGAACTCGTAGGAGACGTCTCCTGCCCCCCAAGTCCTTCTGAGGTGTTGCCCACTTCAGTAGGCATTGCTGCCTTGCTGGCTACCTTTTCAGCCCTGATGGAGCTTCACGCCTGTGTAGTCAATGATAATATTGCAGTCACAGAAATTTCTGAATTTGAGTCTAAACCTTCGTTTGAAAGTCCAGTGCTTGTGACCACTACTCGTGATGATTCTATGCCTGGTCCTCGTTTTGGTTTTCTCGTCTCGGACTCTGAGGTTGGCAGTTCCCCAACATGTCCTGAGGTTTCTCCTGTGCTGGTGTACCCCAATGTGCTCTGTGACTCAGAAAGCCCAAGTGTGCCTCGGTTACCAGCGTACTCAGATGCTTCCTCGGTGGAGACATGTTCTGATTTAGCCTGCCTGCTTGCATGCCCAGAAGTGGTCCCTGAAAGTCTTGATCTTGATGGGTGTCCTCGTAATTCTGAGTCTGGAATTGTCATTGGTTCCATAGGGGTTCTTGATAGTTCTCCATGTGAGCCTGGTGATTGTTCTGCCCTCTTGGGGTCTCTGTGGAGCTTCAAAAGGTTCTGGGAGATTCCGGGAGAAATTTTGCTTGGTACCCTGGATAAGATCAACGGTGGCTTTTGTGTTGTAAGGGACACTTCGAACAGGTTTTGTGGCAGATTCGGTATTTTCAGGCGCTCCTTGGAAGGTGGTGGGTATTGTCTGGAGGGTGTCGATGGCTTCCTCTCTGGTATCCACAGTCCTGATGGGTGTTACGCTAAGACTTGTAGTGCCGATGGGCATGTTTCGGTGGCTTCTGTTTCCGATGAGGTCGGTTTCGGGTGGACTGACTCTGGAATTGGACCTTGTCGGGCTGTCCCGACCTTCATGAGTCTTCAGTTTGAGTCTGTTGCTAATAGCACTTTTGAGGGTCGTCTGGAATTCGACCCTGGAGGGGGGGGGGGGGGGTACTGTGATGATTTGCTCAGCTGCCTGTGCAGGCAGGCAGGCAGCTTTTTGACCATTGTGTAGGTTTACATGCTGCAGGACTCTGGAAAGAAGAGCTTCTGTCAGTTTTGCAGCTTGTGCTTGCAGAGGAATTTGCATACGTTGTCATGCAAATTGCTTGGGTACATTCATTGGAGGCGTGTACTATAAGTACTATGTCTTTCCCACAATGCTTCGCTGGTCATAAGGAGTCTTCCTGTGAAACACTCTGGAGAGTGTCAGCCATGCTCTTTGTTTGAAGATCAGCTTAGAGTAATTCCTGGAAACTGTGCTAGGCAGATTCCCTAATGCAGTTAGGATTGTTTATCTGTTTGTTTGTTCTGTTGCTGTTGTCCTGTCCCAGCGGTGGTCGACAGAAAATGGTTCTGATCTTTGTTCTTGGAGTATAGCTGGTGCAGCGGTTGCTACCAGCTATCTCTTCTGTTCTGTCTCCTGGGATCGCGCTAGCCACTTTTTGCTAGCGCTGTGGATCCTTCTGTTCTGTCTCCTGGGATCCCGCTAGCCACTTTTCACTAGTGCTGTGGATCCTTCTGTTCTGCTACTCTGTACCTGGATCGCGCTAGCCACTTTCGCTAGTGCTGTGGATCCTATCTCTCACTTGTCCCTGTTTTCGTGTGTCTGTCTTGTCTGCTACGGAGTCTCGGTGAGGTAACCGTTAAGCAAGCGTTCGCGTCCTCTGTTTCATGTTTGTCTGTCGATGGTTAGTTAGGCGTGCTTGTCTCTATTGTGCTTATCACGTGGAGACTGCGCATAACCACGTGCACTGTTGCGAATGAGTGCGGTGTTCACGGTTAGCTAGTGTTTGTTGTTTTCCGTATCTCCTCATTGTATGATTTGCTGTGCCTTTGCTACTCTCGTGCTCCGCCTTGCTGTAGCCTTGTGTCACGTCTGGCGATCGCACCTCTCGCGATAGTGTTCCTGCTTCATGTCTGCTGTGGTGTGTGCACAGTCGCGGGTTGGTGACTAGTTTTATGCACACACACACAATCTGTCTCTGTGCTCACTCTCAATTTCTTCTCTTGTGATTACGTTTCTTCCCTTCGTATAATTCCTGTCTGGCGTGTGTGGTAGGGCAGAGGAGCTGTTCCTCTGCACTCCACAGCTCCACCTGCCGACAGGAATTTCCCTCTGCAGGTGCATTGCACCTACTGCTGGGTTCCTGCAAATTTATACGCTTGTGGAGGAAATCCGCCGTGTCAGCGCACGTCTGGTGCGCTGACCACGGAGACGATTCCACAATCGTTACAGTACAGATTCTCTTTAAGATGAAGACATTGTTGCATATCATCTGTGGGTTTGAAGACATATTTGGGATTTCCACATGAAAGAATAAGGAAATGTTTTTAGAAATCCTTTTGGCAGGGGTCACACTTGTCGGCTTTCTGGGGCATTTTCTGCACCGAAAAACTGATTTCAACCAGTGGTGCTCAGATACCTCTTTTTGATATCTGGGTTGTTCCGGATCCGGATAGAAAAAAATCTGGATAAATCCAGATATCCGAATTCGAACCGTTCGGAAATCCGAGTCCAGATATCCGAACCCATTATCTGGAAATCCGGTATCCAAACTGAAATCCGAACTGGCCTTTAAATTGCTTACAAAATGTCTTTTATAGTAAATAATACATGAAGCATCGTGCTTTTTTTAAATAGAGTGCACCTGTGTGTAATCTAATGTATGTCAGTACAAATACAGCTGTTCTGTGACAGCCTCAGAGGTTGTCTAAGAGAATATTGGGAGCAACAACACCATGAAGTCCAAAGAACACACCAGACAGGTAAGGGATAAAGTTATTGAGATATTTAAAGCAGGTTTAGGGTACAAAAAGATTTCCAAAACCTTGAACATCCCACGGAGCACTGTTCAAGCGATCATTCAGAAATGGAAGGAGCATGGCACAACTGTAAACCTACCAAGACAAGGCCATCCACCTAAACTCACTGGCCGAACAAGGAGAGCGCTGATCAGAAATGCAGTCAAGAGGCCCATGGTGACTCTGGACGAGCTGCAGAGATCTACAACTCAGGTGGGGAAATCTGTCCATAGGACAACTATTAGTCGTGCACTGCACAAAGTTGGCCTTTATGGAAGAGTGGAAAAAAGAAAGCCATTGTTAACAGAAAAGCATAAGATGTCCCATTGGCAGTTTGCCACAAGCCATGTGGGGGACACAGCAAACATGTGGAAGAAGGTGCTCTGGTCAGATGAGACCAAAATGGAACTTTTTGGCCAAAATGCAAAATGCTATGTGTGGCGGAAAACTAACACTGCACATCACTCTGAACACACCATCCCCACTGTCAAATATGGTGGTGGCAGCATCATGTTCTGGGGGTGCTTCTCTTCAGAAGGGACAGGGAAGCTGGTCAGAGTTGATTGGAAGGTGGATGGAGCCAAATACAGGGCAATCTTGGAAGAAAACCTCTTGGAGTCTGCAAAAGACTTGAGAATGGGGCTGGGTTCACCTTCCAGCAGGACAAGAACCCTAAACATAAAGTCTGGGCAACAATGGAATGCTTTAAAACAAAACATATCAATGTGTTGGAATGGCCCAGTCAAAGTCCAGATCTAAATCCAATCAAGAATCTGTTGCAAGATCTGAAATCTGCTGTCTGTTCACAAACACTGTCCATGTAATCTGACTGAGCTGGAGCTGTTTTGCAAAGAAGAATGGGCAAGGATTTCAGTCTCTAGATGTGCAAATCTGGTAGAGACATACCCTAAAAGACTGGCAGCTGTAATTGCAGCAAAAGGGATTCTACAAAGTATTGACTTAGGGGGCTGCACTTTGCAGTTATTTTTTTTTTTTAAATGTTTGGAATCCTGTATGATTTTTGTTCCACTTCTCCCGTGTACACCACTTTGTGTTGGTCTTTCAAGTAGAATTCAAATCAAATTGATTCATGTTTGTGGTAGTAATATGACAAAATGTGGAAAACTTCAAGGGGGGCCTAATACTTTTGCAAACCACTGTAATTCTATGGGCCTGTTCATAGTAATGGATCACATTATACTAATTTGCTGCATGCAGGCTTTGTCCAGTCTATGTCCAGTCTTCTTTGCAGTACACACAACTGTTGTATTGAGCTGCCGCTTCATTGGGGCAGGTTAGGCTGGGGAGGGAGGAGGAGAGGGAGTGGAGGGGTGTGGCTAGTACATTGGGGTCAAGGTTGCGCAGATCTCTCTGCCAGCGTCCAGTTTGGGGAGGGGGGCAGGGGGTGCTGGACACAGTGAGGGTGAAGTTGATGAGGTGGTGGTCGGAGATGGGGAATGGTGCAATGTCCAGGTTTGTAAGTGTGATGGCTTTGGAGAAAATTAGGCCTAGAGTATTAACAGCGCTGTGGGTGGGGGTGTTAGTATGCTGAGTGAGGCCAAGGGAGTTGGTAAGGGAGAGAAGCTGAGTGGCAGCAGAGGTGGTAGGCTCATCAATTGGAATGTTAAAGTCTCCGAGGATGGTGGTTGGGAGGTCAGAGGACAGGATGTGTGGGAGCCAGGAGGCAAGGTTTTCTAGGAAGTGCAATATTGTACTGAAGGGGGGGGGGGGCGCGATGCAGGACTGCAATAATGGCTGGGAGGGGATGGTAGAGGCAGATAACATGCGCCTCAAAGGAAGTAAAGTAAAGAGAAGGGTTAGGGGTAAGGACACGGAAAGTGCAGGACGGGGAGAGGAGCAGGCCCACCCCTCCCCCAGGCCTGTTATCTGGTCTTGGGGTATGGCTGAGGTGTAGACCCCCGTAGGATAGGGTTGCATCCGCAGGCAGGTCAGAGGGGCTGAGCCAGGTCTCAGTAAGGGCAAGGAAAGTGAGGGTTTTTGAGATAAAGAGGTCATGGATGGTTGTAAGCTTGTTGCGGATAGATCGGGCATTCCAGAGACCGCCGGATAGAGGAAAAGATTGTTTGAGTATGGGGCGGATGGGAATGAGATTGGGGTGAGAATGTTCGTGGGTATGGGAAGGGTGGGAGGTGCGGTGGGGAGAGGGGCTTAGTGGGTGAATTTGGTTGTGGTGGGCGAGGGGGGAAGTAAGAGGAGGGGAATGGGGGGGGGGGGCTGGGAGACAGGATAGTCACTGAATGTGCTGGGCCTGGCTGGCAGTGACACACACACAGTATGAATTAGCAAGGCTGTCTATGCAACGCAAGTGTCAGTGGAACACACACAGGGAAAAAAAAAAGGATCACAAGAACAAGATTAGCCCTCAAAAGAGCTGTTGTGGGGTGCTATTTTAGCAATAAGAATCAGCAAGGAGCAAGCTAAGAAGCCTACAAGAGCCTAACTAATCTTTCCCTATGAGAGAGTCTGCAGCAGCTGTCTCTTCTCAATTTACTTCAGGCACACAAGTGAGTATAATGGCCGGTGGTGCCTGCCTTTTATAAGGGTGGGAGTGGCTCCAGGAGGGAATGTAGCCCAATTGGCTACAATGTGCCTGCTGACTGTGATGTAGAGGGTCAAAGTTGACCCTCATGATGCGCTATGGGGGCGAACTGAACTTCCAGAAAAGTTCCCGGTTCGCCGCGATCTCGAACCATGGAAGTTCGCCGGGAACCGTTCGCCGGCAAACCGTTCGGGCCATCTCTAGCCCAAATAAGTTCTTGTTTCTCTGAATAGCAATCGAATTGAACATGGCTGTGTTTGACAATACTATCCGACATGATGTACTGTGACAGATATTTGACCAGCTGATCTACTTAGTCTCTTAGCTGCTTTACACAGCAAAGTACAGTGAGAGGATGGCCTGCATTATTCACTACACTTAAAGAGACTCTGAAGTCTCAAAAAAACCATCTTTTTATTTAACAAATGTGTTTAATATGTTTGCCCTAACTAAACCGCCGTATTCCCACCGCTCTAATCTATCTATATCCCCCCAAACTCCCTGGGGGGCAATCCGGGCAGCGCTTCCGTGGGGGGCTTAGCTATGAGCCGCAGCTCTGCTGCTCAGCGCGTCTGTCAGCCCGGATTGCCACTTCTCCCTGCCCCTCTCAGTCTTCCTTCACTGAGAGGGGCGGAGTAGAGGCGGTGATCCGCCGCTGATAGACGGCGCATAGAGGCAGAGCTGTGGCTCATAGCTCTGCCTCCTAGAGCAGCAAAATCCACGACCAAGAAAATCGTGGATTTTGCAGGGGAGAGGGAGGGCGAGTTAGGGGGGGATTTAGATAGATTAGAGCGGCAGGAATGCGGCGGTTTAGTTAGGGCAAACATATTAAACATATTTGTTAAATAAAAAGATGGTTTTTTTGAGACTTCAGTGTCTCTAAGCTTCTGGGGCTAAATAGGCTTGGTGCTAGTGTCAATATGAGCTGGCAGCAGAAATTGATTATGAAAGAGAGCTTCAATCCTATTTTTTAATATTTTTGGCTGTGTCGCCCTAGACACACAAATATACAGTATACTGAATAAAGGGCATAAAGCCTGAAACATTAGTTTCAGTATATCCCTTAACTTTTGTGGCTGTATAACATGTTTTTTTCTTTTCTTATAATACCTGTTTGGGCATTAAATGACAAGGAAAATTATCCTTTATCTGTAATATCATGGAAATTCTTATATGTAATTGCAGGAGTCTGTCTGTATATATTGCACTGTAGCATTATATGATGCCATAAGGAATATACCTGTTGTTTATGCTGATTCCGCTGAGACCCATTCGGATTACGCCGCTTCTGAGTCTCGGCGCTTGTTCCCCGTTGATGATGCTGCCGGTGGCTCACAGGCCGCACATTCTGATAGGCGGAGGACACATTCCCAGTACGCCCTCCACAAAGGAAAACAATAGTCAGCTGACTCTGGTCAGCTGACAGAGCAGTGTCATCTGACTTTACAGCTGTTGTGTGATTGGATGTGTGGAGTGTGGCCGGCCACTGATTGGATGATGTATTGTATTTAACCTTGCAAAGTGCTCCCAGTCATCGCCCGTGATAAGCATAGCTTTGGCTAGTTACTGGGTGCACACTCACTTTCTATTGATACTCTGGATATTGACCTTGGCTTGTATTTGACTACTCTTGTCTGTTGTGCTTAACCTTTGCTTGATTCCTGGAAATCCTTGTCTGCTGCGTGAACCGACCTTGCCTGTTATTGGATACCACTTGCTTGCCGCCTGGGCCGACCTCTGCTAGTTAGTGGACACACCTTGCTTGCCACCTGAACCGACCTCTGCTAGTTACTGGACACCCCTTGCTTGCCGCCTGGACTGACCTTGGACTGTTACCGGATATCCCTTGCATTGTACTTGAACTGGTCGATAAGTATACTACATTCCTTATCAGCCAACTAAACAGTGTGCATGTAATCTCGCATAAACTTTGTCACATATCATCTGGAACATCTGTTACCAGTTAAATAACTTTGCATGCAGACTAAAAGGAATTGTGTCATAACTTGCATCAACTATTACCTGTTGCATAATACTGCATGAAAACCTGCTTGAACTATTTCATAACTCAGATCAATCATCATCACCTGTTGAATAACTTTGCATGAAGACTTATCTGAACTGCATCATATCTGGTTTACTCATTACTTGAACCTTGCCTGTGGATTGCTTGATCCCTCTCTTGTTACTGGATAATCTGCAATCGATATCTCTGCTACTACTGACACACGACGCTGATTGCTTCATTCCTCTGAATCCAGGTAATAACCCTGTGTGATACAGCTGTTGAACTGTGTTACTAGCCTTATTAGGGCTCTAACGGACTGTTCCTCTTTCATATCGGTTTGTATGCCTTGTACGTTAAGAACTGGGGATAACCGTAATCAGGAGACAAATAACGTGTTCTGTTCACGCGGGGGCTTTACTATAGGTGAAGACGTGGGTCGGGTGCAGAGCTGCGGTAATAAATTGGGGCATAGGGACTGAGTGTGGACATAGCCTGTCAAGCCTTACAGATGCAAATATTATACGGACAGGCATTTTCTCTATTATTATTATTATTTAGTATTTATATAGCGCCGACATATTACGCAGCGCTGTACAGTGTATATATATATATATCTTGTCACTAACTGTCCCTCAAAGGAGCTCACAATCTAATCCCTACCATTGCCTATGAAATACTGTATATTAAAGTATGAACGCGGCTATTCGTACTGTGAGGATAACCCTTGCGTGCAGCTCTTGAATAACACAATAATATTCAGCAATTGTTGAAAAATGATAAGGGTTGTTGTCTGTTACTTTAATTATAACCTTTGTGCTTTTGCAAAAATCATAGACTACGCTTCGCGATACGCGTATTTGCGTATTTTAATGCGTATTCTACAAAAGTATACGAAACGGATATTTGATTTCAAAGCCGTAGTTTGGTGAAGCGTAACTGCGTAAAACTAGTTCCAGCGTAATGAAGTTGGCTGACTACGACCATCCCTGCTATCCATAAGTACCAACGAGAATTAAAATCAATCATAGTACCAATCTGTAGAAATCCTTGGACCATGCCAGTGACTTTTTTCCAAATGATCATGAAGGGCTTGATTCACTAAGACAAATAGCATCAAAGTTAGCACGCCTTATAAAAGTTAACATGCCTTATCAGAGTAGCATAGCGAGTGTTACGAACCCACAGGGGCTCAGGGCAGGACCAGTAGATTGCCAATTAGCAGGCATACCGTATATACTCGCAAGCAAGCTGACCCGCATATAAGCCGACCCCCCAACTTTTACCTGGAAAACCAGGGAAAAAATATTGACCCTCATATAAGCCGGTGGTAGAAAATGCTGTCCGTGTGATCCCCCAGTGTGTCCCGGTATAGCTAGTAAAGTGCCCAGTATGGGTAGGTAGTGCCCCAGTATAGCTAGTATCGTGCCCAGTATGGGTAGGTAGCGCCCCAGTATAGCTAGTATGGTGCCCAGTATAGCTAGTATAGTGCCAAGTATAGCTAGTAACGTGCCCCAGTATAGCTAGTATAGTGCCCAGTATAGCTAGTAACGTGCCCCAGTATAGCTAGTATAGTGCCCAGTATAGCTAGTAACGTGCCCCAGTATAGCCAGTATAGTGCCCAGTATAGCTAGTAACGTGCCCCAGTATAGCTAGTATAGTGCCCAGTATGGGTAGGTAGCGCCCCAGTATAGCTAGTATGGTGCCCAGTATAGCTAGTATAGTGCCCCGTATAGCTAGTAACGTGCCCCAGTATAGCTAGTATAGTGCCCAGTATAGCTAGTAATGTGCCCCAGTATAGCCAGTATAGTGCCCAGTATAGCTAGTAACGTGCCCCAGTATAGCTAGTATAGTGCCCAGCATAGGTAGTATAGTGAACCCCACCCGCTCCCCCCGCAACCGCCGCTGCTATTACTTTAGCTCAGCGCCGCTTCTATTCCCCTGTCCTGCTCGTATAATCCACAGCAGCGCGCGGCTGCTGTGATGAGGGAGGAAGCCGTAGAGAGAGCGGCTTCCTGTAGCACCGTTACTATGGGAAGCGCTCTCTCCCTCTACGGCTCTATCATGACAGCAGCCGCCGTGGGCGCGCTGCTGTGGATTATACGAGCAGGACAGGGGAATAGAAGCGGCGTCGAGCTAAGGTAATAGCAGCGGCGGCCGCGGGGGGAGCGGGGAAGCGGAGGGGGGGCTTCATTTTTTACACACTCGCAAGCAAGCCGACCCCCCACTTTTTGGGGGTCAAAAATTCGGCTTGCTTGCGAGTATGTACGGTAAGTTTGTAGCGCTTCCTATGTTACTCTGATAATGCGTATTAACTTTGATAAGGCGTGTTAACTTTGATAAGGTGTGCTATTTGTCTTAGTGAATCAAGCCCGAAGTCAGAGGCGTAACAATAGATCCTGCAGAGGATGCCTCCGCAGGGGGGCCCAGAAGCCACAGGGGGCCCGTGGGGGGAAAGTTTGAGAGACTGGCAGCTAAGGGCTTGGAGAAAAAAAACGTATTTTGCTCTCGCACCATTGTTATATTGACTGCATGTGTCCACCACACAGATAAGGACTCACACACACTTTGGAATTTGTACACTGTCCCTGCTCCCTGGGGTTCGTAAAAAACATCTGTCTCACATTGCAGCAAAGTTCTGAAGACTTAATGTACAAGTTACAAATAAAGCTGGCCATACACTGGCCCGATTTGCGCCCGTTTCGACAGCAGATTCGATCACTGGGATCGAATCTGCTGCCAATCGTTCACGCTACACGCCGAATTTCGATCCATTTCATCCGATCCCGTCGATCGCGCCGTGCGGAAAATAACCGTCAATCGCCCGCGGGTAAAGAGCGCATCGCTAGCGGCGTTCAAATGCCCGACGACCGACGCATATAGAGCCCGCATACATTACCTGCTCCGCCGGCGCGACTCCAGTCCCCCGGTCACCGCTGCTCTGTCTGCGTTCTGGTCTCCAGGTCCGGCATGCCTCACTTCTTCTAGCAGGAAGTTTAAACAGTAGAGCGCCCTCTACTGTTTAAACTTCCTGCCGGGCTAGAAGAAGTGAGGCATGCCCGACCTGGAGACCAGAGCGCAGACAGAGCCGCGGTGACCGGGGGACTGGAGTCGCGCCGGCGGAGCAGGTAATGTATGCGGGCGGGCGGGGGCAGCAGCAGCAGCACCACCACAACAGATTGTGATCGGTTTCAGGCTGAAATCGGTACACAATCTGTTTGCTGTAAAGGTAGCCATACGATCCCTCTCTGATCAGATTCGATCAGAGAGGGATCTATCTGTTGGTCGAATCTGATGGCAAATCGACCAGTGTACGGCCACCTTAAGAGTCACAGGCTGAAAAAAAGTTCTACACTGTCCCTTATTAGGAATCATTCCAAAGAGATTCCTAGATTCTTATCACACATGACTTTATGGCCTCTGATTACTTTTACAACACAGCAGAGTGGGTAAGATTGATGTCTGACTGTCCCTGCCTCATTGAGAGCTTGTCTTATACTGAGTCCAAGATCCTGTAATAACAGTGGCAAAACATTCAGAATGTCACTGATTGATAAAGTTACAGTGAATATATCTTATGTTCAGCATGTCATTGTTGTTCCTCCATATAGCATGTGCTCTCATGTAGTCAGAGGTGTATCTGGAGCCTTGCACATAGAGTAGTGTTGGGCGAACAGTGTTCGCCACTGTTCGGGTTCTGCAGAACATCACCCTGTTCGGGTGATGTTCGAGTTCGGCCGAACACCTGATGGTGTTCGGCCAAACTGTTCGGCCATATGGCCGAACTAAGAGCGCATGGCCGAACGTTACCCGAACGTTCGGCTAGCGCTGTGATTGGCCGAACGGGTCACGTGGTTCGGACCCAAACGCGTTCTGATTGGCCAAACGGGTCACGTGGTTCGGGTAAATAAATACCCGATCCACGTCATTTCTCCGCCATTTGTCTGTGGGTTTAGCTTTGGGTAGGCAGGCAGGGTAGTTCTCTCTCCAGCCAGGCTAGCCAGGGTCCCCTGGTCATTGTGTCGCTGCTGGGAATAGTAGTACACCGCTCACCCACACTATATAGCATTGTGTTTACTGCCATTCTGTGTCTCTCTGCTGGGAACAGTAGTACACCGCTCACCCACACTATATAGCATTGTGTTTACTGCCACTCTGTGTGTCTGCTGGGAACAGTAGTACACCTCTCACCCTGTATAGCATTGTGCTCTGTGTCGCTGCTGGGAATAGTAGTACCCCGCTCACCCACACTATATAGCATTGTGTTTACTGCCACTCTGTGTCTCTGCTGGGAACAGTAGTACACCGCTCACCCACCACTGTATACCATTGTGCTCTGTGTCGCTGCTGGGAACAGTAGTACACCGCTCACCCACCACTGTATAGCATTGTGCTCTGTGTCGCTGCTGGGAACAGTAGTACACCGCTCAGCCACCACTGTATAGCATTGTGTTTACTGCCACTCTGTGTCTCTGCTGGGAACAGTAGTACACCGCTCACCCACCACTGTGTAGCATTGTGCTCTGTGTCGCTGCTGGGAACAGTAGTACACCACTCACCCACCACTGTATACCATTGTGCTCTGTGTCGCTGCTGGGAACAGTAGTACACCGCTCAGCCACCACTGTATAGCATTGTGTTTACTGCCACTCTGTGTCTCTGCTGGGAACTTCTCCTCCTGCGCCTCCTCCTGTTCCATCACGTGTGCTGCTGCTGGGTTAGCGTTGCCGGTCCCTGTTTATGGAACCTCTTATCTTTATTACATTTATGACTGCATGGCGGCAAAATGCATGCTATCCGCACGCTTCTTGTCCTCATGCAAGGCCTGGGTTGTTGTGTCTGAAAGCGTTGCCTTCTCCTCCTGCGCCTCCTCCTGTTCCATCACGTGTGCTGCTGCTGGGTTAGCGTTGCCGGTCCCTGTTTATGGAACCTCTTATCTTTATTACATTTATGACTGCATGGCGGCAAAATGCATGCTATCCGCACGCTTCTTGTCCTCATGCAAGGCCTGGGTTGTGGTGTCTGAAAGCGTGGCCTTCTCCTCCTGTGCCTCCTCCTGTTCCATCACGTGTGCTGCTGCTGGGTTAGCGTTGCCGGTCCCTGTTTATTGAACCTCTTATCTTTATTACATTTATGACTGCATGGTGGCAAAATGCATGCTATCCGCACGCTTCTTGTCCTCATGCAAGGCCTGGGTTGTTGTGTCTCAAAGCGTGGCCTTGTTAGGGCCCCTACGGCGCAAAGTAAATGCGTTTTTTACATGTCAGACAGAATATGTCGTATACGCAATATGGTGTCCCTGCGGTCGCTTCTATGTGGGAGAAACTACAAGATCAATCAATAGACGTTTCAGGGAACATTTTAATTCAATTAAATCAGGCCATGGCTCACCCAGACTAATTGAGCATATAAGAGAAGCACACAACAGTAATCCCGCAGTGCTAACTTTTGCAGGTATCATTCATGTCCCCCCATTGAAAAGAGAAGGAGATCGGGAAAAAAAGCTTAAAAGGGAAGAAATACTGCTGATAATCAGGACTGATGCCATGGGCCCCATGGGTCTAAATGACTATGTTAATTTTTCATGCTTCCTAGACCCTTGAATACGAATACCCTGATTAAGTATTAAGTAATATTCGAGAGCTGTTTATAACCACCCTGTTCCCCTAATTTACTAAACATGTTCCTGTTTTACTTAAAGAAATTAGCAGCGCTCAGTGGCTTGAAACAAACAGAGGCACTTAAAATCACCATCCAGTAGTCTGGCAAGCGTCAAGTAGACTGTCCCAGAGTCTCAATAAGTTTCCTCAGTGCTCAGCCGACATGTCAAAAAGAGAGGAGACAAAAAGGCACATAGTGTAATCCTGTATTGCACAGAAAATGCCCGTCACCACATCCAGAGTGAAAGGACCACCTTGTGCTGGGACACACTCCCCCCTATGTGCCCGCACTCACCCGAACAGCCTCCAACAAATCCGGAGGTATGGATATACAGCGTAGTCAAGGGGATAGGGATCAATTCAATCCACCACGATCAGTTTCTATAACTCAAGGAAGCGCCATATAGTGTAAAATCATTTAATATAGTAAAGGTAAAAAAGTATCAAATTTACAAACGAAGGTAGTCAAAAGGCATGTAATCACATGAGTGATAGCAGTCCCGGGTAGCCGCTCACACACACGCTGCCTCAGATCCTCGTCCTGGACTTCCTGATACTCCTGGTCACGTGACGTAGCTCCGCCCTATGCATTTCGTCATGAGAATGACTCATCAGGGGCTCACGTATACAGTATTGTATATGATTAGGCAGGTCCTTATGAGGATACGTGTAAGAAGCGCTGCCAGACAATCATGTATGTTGCTATGGTGGTTGTTGTTATGGTGGATTTATCCGTAATGTATTATATGCAGCTTGTCCCTGAGGTGAACGCTGATACACAGGCATGCGGAGGATTCTGCTTCAGCGATAGGTGGAGCTAGACCGAGGGGAGGTCCTAGGGTTGGGTTATAGGAGCTGTGGATGTTGTAGTGACGTGAGCCCCTGATGAGTCATTCTCATGACGAAATGCAGAAATTGATCCCTATCCCCTTGACTACGCTGTATATCCATACCTCCGGATTTGTTGGAGGCTGTTCGGGTGAGTGCGGGCACATAGGGGGGAGTGTGTCCCAGCACAAGGTGGTCCTTTCACTCTGGATGTGGTGACGGGCATTTTCTGTGCAATACAGGATTACGCTATGTGCCTTTTTGTCTCCTCTCTTTTTGACATGTCGGCTGAGCACTGAGGAAACTTATTGAGACTCTGGGACAGTCTACTTGACGCTTGCCAGACTACTGGATGGTGATTTTAAGTGCCTCTGTTTGTTTCAAGCCACTGAGCGCTGCTAATTTCTTTAAGTGACTTTGGATGACAATATACAGCATTGTTTATTTAGAGCGCTCCATGTGATTGATGTTTTTTCCATTAGCGCAGCTTTTCATTTTATTGTTATGTTCCTGTTTTAGACTTAATTATTACATTTATAGTCCCTAGCACTGGAGGCAGTGCTTTTAGTGTGCTTTTTTCACCCAGTCATCTCTTTTTAACTTGCTCAGGTGATGAGCATTTTAGTCCACATGATTTTGGCACTTTATTGCTATACACTATATTTAATAATAATGTTTTAAAACCAAGATTTTTGCACGTACTTTTACATGCACTAGCACTTTTTTGAGGCTTTGCCCAAAATTTTTTGCACTTGATTCTGGTTACAACCAGTCTGAATAATGATATCACTATATGCATGGTTCTATTTTTCACACAATATAGTCAAAGCAGTATGGTCTACGGCCACAAGATGGCGCCGAACTCTCTACTAGTGCCTTATAGAGCAGAAGCTCGTATATCCATCTAATATAGTATGGTTAAATGCAGCACCCGTAGTTTAGTCTTCCTTCCCCACGGAAGCCATTCATGAAGCGCAGATGCGCTCCAATACATGATTGGCCGAAGGGGAAGGAAAGGGGCGGCACCAGAAGGCGGAAGTGCGCCGAACGCCCGAGCAGAGGATATTTCTACCCGGTCAGCCAGCCCCAGAGACACAGCCTCCGTAGAAGCGCCTAGATAGCGCGAAACGGCCGTCAGGCTATTCCTGCACCTAGCGCCCACCACCAGCTCTCCACTTTCAGCCTTCAATGCACGGTATGTGTTAAGAATTTACACTGCACGCTATTTGATGTACACCTATTGGCAATAAATGCACTAGGAGCAGCAGTGCCGACTCTGCATCTTCATTATTGAACTGACCTTTGCCTACTTCAGCCAGAGCACGCTGCCCATACCAATGGGGCCACATCTGCCATGATTCCACAGACCCTTCCAACCAGCGGTATGTTATGCATGTAGTGCCGACTTTTTTTCCTGTTTTCTTTTCCATTGATGTTTCAACATATGAACTATATCTATAGTTTGAGCACACAATATGACTACATCCGCAGCTTCAAATATTGATGTACACACTGAATCTGGGGAAGATACCACAGACAGTGATATTGAATTGGAAGGAGCAGCAGTAGCCAGTGGTAGAAGTGACATCAAAGACTTCTTCAAAAATCGAGCAGTGTCTAGTACTTCGAGCAAAATAGTGGGCGCTAAGGTAGCAGAAACTACTCTAGAGAGGCTGAGTGACAAAGAGGTAAAGCTATTCTGGACATTAACAACCTTGCAACAATATAAAGATGATAAAATCACAGCAAGAGGTTTCAGACGATATGTAGAACCATCAGAATACCAAGATGACGAAGAGTTCGTTGGTAAATGGAAAACAGCCTTCCTGGAACTAGCAGTTAGGCTACAAGATATCGTCTTAGAACGCACTACACAGGAACACACAAAAACACTCAAAGAGATCGAGAATACTAAACATCGATATCAGGATTTGGTGGAACGCACTCGATACACTAAGACCCTAAAAAGGATTGACCGCAAACTGACTGTGGTACAAGACACCATCAAAGAACGTAAATTACGTAAATTTCAGAGAGACAGAGACGACTACCGTCAGAAGAAATATTTTTCCTGGCAATTAGCCAGCAAACCAAGAACCCCAAGAAAGGGGAAAGCAGGGGCGTAGCAATAGGGGGTGCAGCGGTAGCGACCGCATTGGGGCCCTTGGGCCAGAGGGGCCCCGAAGGGCCCTCCCTCAACTACAGTATTAGCTCTCTATTGGTCCTGTGCTCATAATAATCACTTCTATAGATACTTTGAATAGTGGTAATCATTAACAAACTGTTTCCCATCCCTTCCTTGCACCTCTGACTCTGTAGTTGCCATTGGCAGGTTTTGGTGCACCGTATCAATTGCTATGTATAGAGTGCTTGGGGGGCCCCATTGTAAAACTTGCATCGGGGCCCACAGCTCCTTAGCTACGCCACTGGGGGAAAGGGCACTGGAAGACGGACACGGACTCCAGTGACGAAGAAAAAAGAAACGTAAATATTCCTTCTGACAACCCTACTGGAAAATCAAGATCTGACCAGCGATCACACCCTTTAGGCGGAGCACAAGGAGGGGAAGAGGGAAACACAAGACAGAAAAGAAAAGGACGTCATTTACAGTGGGAGGACAGGAAATATCCCAAGAACCCGAAACGGAGAAGGAACTGAATCTTCCCGCTTCATCTAATAGTGAAAATTTAGAAATTCTGAACCTAACGAATGTGTCACTTCCTGACGGAGTAAAAGATCTTTTACAGAAAGGCCTTAATTTCAGCCTTGCCACCGACTTCGACTACGCCAAGTTTAGAGTGGACCTATACAAAAATATCAGACGCCTTAATATTAAGTTACATTTTCTTAAAAAAGAATCCCCGGCCAATCAACCAAAAGCTATGTGCTGGGGTGATGCCAAAGTAGGGCCATTGGGCTTTAGCCCTGGGATTGAATGGTCTGAACAAGTCCAACAAAATCTGGACATTTTAAGAGAATTAGAACTACAAAGCGATGAAGGAGTACAGAGAACACAAAAATCTTTTAAGCCCTGCAGATCCACAGCCCCTTTTCACATACAGCCAGGGTCCAGTCTAGATATATTCCAAAAAGTGGTAGAGAGGGAGATGAAGGCACAAATTTACCCCAAGGCAGATAAGAATCTTTCAATTAAAGAAATACGGGCCCTCAAGTGGTTGCAGAATCGTACTGATCTGCAAATACGTCGAGCAGACAAAGGAGGAGCCATCGTGATATTATCAATAGTGTTGGGCGAACACCTAGATGTTCGGGTTCGCGAACGTTCGCCGAACATCGCCGCGATGTTCGGGTGTTCGCGCCGAACTCCGAACATAATGGAAGTCAATGGGGACCCGAACTTTCGTGCTTTGTAAAGCTTCCTTACATGCTACATACCCCAAATTAGCAGGGTATGTGCACCTTGGGAGTGGGTACAAGAGGAAAAAAAATATTTGAAAAAGAGCTTATAGTTTTTGAGAAAATTGATTGTAAAGTTTCAAAGGAAAAACTGTCTTTTAAATGTGGAAAATGTCATGTTTCTTTGCACAGGTAACATGCTTTTTGTCGCCATGCAGTCATAAATGTAATACAGAGAAGAGGTTCCAGGAAAAGGGACCGGTAACGCTAACCCAGCAGCAGCAGCACACGTGATGGAACAGGAGCAGGCGCAGGAGGAGAAGGCCATGCTTTTTGAGACACAACAACCCAGGCCTTGCATGAGGACAAGAAGCGTGCGGATAGCATGCTTTTTACCTCCATGCAGTCATAAATGTAATAAAGATAAGAGGTTCAATAAACAGGGACCGGGCGTCAATGCTAACCCAGCAGCAGCAGACGTGATGGAACAGGAGGAGGCGCAGGAGGAGAAGGCCACGCTTTCAGGTGCAACTCAGGCCTTGCATGAGGACAAAAAAATGTGTGCGCAAAGCAATGCAATGAGTAGTTTTCAGGACACAATGGGCTATTCGGAGGAGCTATTCCCACCCCCACAATCTTCTACGTGTGAAAGGTCAATGGAACAGCCACAAATGTTGTGCCCGGATTCACAACCTTTTTCTGTGGAAAATGCACCTCGCACTGAAATGCAAGGCGAGGCCGAGGATGAACATGACGTCAACAACTCAACATGACGCAAAATGGGGGCGGAACAGAAAGCTGCTTTCAATGTTTTGAAGGCCTTAATTGCCTCCGGTGGCCAGTTAGATGCATCATTCATCACACCCAAATCCCAGAGCAATGTGTGCAGGAATTTGAATCGCAGGAGGTGTACCGAGATCATCTGGACAAGTGACCAAGTGACAAGTGACCAAGTGACAAGTGACAAAGTGAAAAGTGACAAAGTGACCAGTGACAAAGTGACAAAGTGACAAAGTGACAAAATGACAAAGTGACAAGTGACAAGTGACAAAGTGACAAGTGACAAAGTGACAAGTGACAAAGTGACAAAATGACAAAGTGACAAGTGACCAAGTGACAAGTGACAAAGTGAAAAGTGACAAAGTGACCAGTGACAAAGTGACAAAGTGACAAAATGACAAAGTGACAAGTGACAAAGTGACAAGTGACAAAGTGACAAAATGACAAAGTGACAAGTGACAAAGTGACAAGTGACAAAGTGACAAAATGACAAAGTGACCAGTGACAAAGTGACAACTGAGAGGTTGTTCTGGGGAGCTCCACTGCACTCAGTCGCATATGAGGAGAGGTCTCGTCGGGACTGCTGATCCTCCTCAGCTTGCTCAAAGCCTTGAGGGTTCCTGAAGATCCTCTGCTTGGAGTTCGCCGGGGTTCAGCTTGGTGTCGGGGTCAGCGGGGTCCTCCTCACTCCAACGTGGCAGATCTTCTGTTGAAGGAAAAAAAAAAACATTGTTAAAAGTCCAGTACCGCTTCTGAAGGACTCACCAAGAGATGCAGGAGCGCTTCAATCTAGCGCACCATCGCTCACTGGGTGATGTCCCTCCCTACGCGCTGGAATTCTACGCTGCACATGCTAGCACGCTTTTGCGCAGTGCCGAGGCGCATTCCAGCAGCTAGCTACCAAGCTTCTGTGGATCTGATTGGGCCACCATGTTGGATCTCTGCCAAGTCCTCCAAAATTTTGAGCAATCCACGTTGCGTGACTGAGCAGTGACAACTCTACTGTCAGCATTATAATACCACTGCTGTGTTTACTGAAGAAATCAATGTTGAAGATGGAAACCGCTGGCATGATGCAAGTGGGGGATTCTGAAGATGAAAACGATCAGCGTGATGATACCAACATCAGGCAACCTGCCTCAGGAAACGCTGGTCCCAGCTATGACAAAGAACAGGACGAGGAACAGCTGGAGTTGGAGCAGGAATTGGATGTTCCCACTGCCGAGGGACAGAGCGGTGCACGTTGGACTTCCACAATTTAGCGGGAATGGACAGCAGAAGAGGAAGAAAGTGATGCTGGTGACGAATATGGTGCATCACAACAATCACAACGCTCACAAGAACATGAAGACAGAGGAGTCTGGCAGGACTCTCTGGCACACATGGCTCAATTCATGCTAGACTGCATTGAACGCGGCCCGCGCATTATTCACTATTCATTATTATTCATTATTCTGGAATCTGGACAACACCAATTACTGGGTTTATACCCAGTTTATACAAACACAATGTTAAAAAACTGATTGAAGAAAGTGTCAGACAGGTCAAAAATGGAACAATTCCAGCAGGCCCTTGAGGATGGAGACTTTAGAGAGGAGATTGACATCCTCCTCCTTCTCTAGCCAGTTGTACGCCGACAGACTGACTTCAGCAAACCCAGGAGGACCAGGAGGGCAGCAAAGAACACAAGCTGCTGCTAGTGCCCAAAAGGGAATGGTATTGGCAGTGTCCTTGGAGTGGGAACATTTTCTGACACCCATGCAGCAGCCCACAGAACAGCAATCGGGCAGTTCCACGTCCTCCAACACCAATCGCCTGGAGAAGATGGTCAAGGTCCAGGACTACATGTCAGATGGCGTAGCTGTGTTGAACAATCCATCTGCAGACAGACGGTGAGTGTGACAGGCAGCACAGAAGGACCATGGCAACTCACTCATAGTACCACAGTTTGATAGTGCTGCCCAAAAAATTATATGGATCCGTGGACCCGGGCACTGCGGGCAGTACTGGGAAGTGGGAACGCAGATTTTAGTACCTAAACACACGATACAACATGTTTTCCGGGTCGGACTCTGAGGCACATACAGATGGTCCCGATCATCATCCTCATCATACAACTCTTCTCCTGAGTCTGACCTACCCACCACCTCTGCCACCCCAACATCCCCAGACACAGACCCCTCATCGTCCTCAACATTAACTTGGGATGCTGGCCTGAGCCAGACCTCCTCCTCCACATCAGGCCCCATCATCTCCTCAATGGCAGCCCTCATTAATCGCTCTGGCGACGGACCGATGGACACAACGTTCTCCTCCGGGGAGGGCTGCTGCTGACCACTGGCTGCTGGGGTGGATGTTATAGCTTGCGTGGGGCGTTGGCTGTTGCTGTTGTTGGGAGTGCTGCTCACAGCGGAGGTCTCTGAGGAACTCATGGTGAGCTCATATAGTGGTTGGCGGTGAGTGGAGTATTACTGATCCCAGCAATATACACACTGACTGGCAGAGTACGCAATGCTATATAGTCTGGCTGAGCGGTGTACACAGAGTGGCAGTACATACAATGCTATATAGTCTGGCTGAGCGGTGTACACAGAGTGGCAGTACACACAATGCTATATAGTCTGGCTGAGCGGTGTACACAGAGTGGCAGTACACACAATGCTATATAGTCTGGCTGAGCCGTGTACACAGAGTGGCAGTAAACAATGCTATATAGTCTGGCTGAGCGGTATACACAGAGTGGCAGTACACACAATGCTATATAGTCTGGCTGAGCCGTGTACACAGAGTGGCAGTACACATAATGCTATATAGTCTGGCTGAGCGGTGTACACAGAGTGGCAGTACACACAATGCTATATAGTCTGGCTGAGCGGTGTACACAGAGTGGCAGTACACACAATGCTATATAGTCTGGCTGAGCGGTGTACACAGAGTGGCAGTACACACAATGCTATATAGTCTGGCTGAGCGGTGTACACAGAGTGGCAGTACACACAATGCTATATAGTCTGGCTGAGCGGTGTACACAGAGTGGCAGTACACACAATGCTATATAGTCTGGCTGAACCGTGTACACAGAGTGGCAGTACACACAATGCTATATAGTCTGGCTGAGCCGTGTACACAGAGTGGCAGTAAACAATGCTATATAGTCTGGCTGAGCGGTATACACAGAGTGGCAGTACACACAATGCTATATAGTCTGGCTGAGCCGTGTACACAGAGTGGCAGTACACACAATGCTATATAGTCTGGCTGAGCGGTGTACACAGAGTGGCAGTACACACAATGCTATATAGTCTGGCTGAGCCGTGTACACAGAGTGGCAGTACACACAATGCTATATAGTCTGGCTGAGCGGTGTACACAGAGTGGCAGTACACACAATGCTATATAGTCTGGCTGAGCCGTGTACACAGAGTGGCAGTAAACAACGCTATATAGTCTGGCTGAGCGGTATATACAGAGTGGCAGTACACACAATGCTATATAGTCTGGCTGAGCCATGTACACAGAGTGGCAGTACACACAATGCTATATAGTCTGGCTGAGCAGTGTACACAGAGTGGCAGTAAACACAATGCTATATATAGCGTGGCTGAGCGAGGTACACAGTGGCAGTACACACAATGCTATATAGTCTGGCTGAGCGGTGTACACAGAGTGGCAGTAAACACAATTCTATATATAGTGTGGCTGAGCGAGGTACACAGTGGCAGTAAACAATGCTATATATAGTGTGGCTGAGCGAGCGGTGTACTACTGTTCCCAGCAGCGACACACAATGACTGGGGGGGGACCCTGGCTAGCGTGGCTGGAGAGCGAACTACCCTGCCTGCCTACCCAAAGCTAAACCCACAGACAAATGGCGGAGATATGACGTGGTTCGGGTATTTATTTACCCGAACCACGTGACCCGTTCGGCCAATCAGAGCGCGTTCGGGGTCCGAACCATGTGACCCGTTCGGCCAATCACAGCGCTAGCCGAACGTTCGGGGAACGTTCGGCCATGCGCTCTTAGTTCGGCCATGTGGCCGAACAGTTTGGCCGAGCACCATCAGGTGTTCGGCCGAACTCGAACATCACCCGAACAGGGTGATGTTCTGCAGAACCCGAACAGTGGCGAACACAGTTCGCCCAACACTAATTATCAACAGACCAATATCGTAATGAGGCAATGAGACAGCTACAGGATACCACAATATATCAACGCCTTCTTAGTGATCCCACCATCCGCTACCAAAATCTATTAAGAACTTTATTACGTAAAGGAGCTGAGCAGGGCGTTATTACACCGAAACTAGCTAAC
This sequence comes from Hyperolius riggenbachi, assembly GCF_040937935.1. Lineage (NCBI taxonomy): Eukaryota > Metazoa > Chordata > Amphibia > Anura > Hyperoliidae > Hyperolius > Hyperolius riggenbachi. Next base: position 358,518,103 of record NC_090649.1, on the reverse strand, counting down.
GACCTATTGCCCAGCCATCCCATCAAGCCCATTTGGTATCACATACCTAAGGTGCATAAGTCCCAGACCAATCCCCCTGGCCGCCCCATCGTTTCTGGGATGGGTTCGGTCACGGAAAGGTTGTCCAGGTATTTGGACCACGTCCTGAGGCCACTACTCGACCAAATCCCCTCGCAATTGGTAGATACCACAGATGTCCTAAGGGGAGTAGAGGAATACTCATGGTACGAAGGTGACCTCATGGCTACTATAGATGTAGAAAGCCTCTATAGTAGAATTCCACACAATCTGGGCATTGCAGCTATTAGGAAATTCCTGGATCGCACAGACAAAAACGATCAATTTAAAGACTTCATTTGCGAGTGTCTCCAGTTTGTGCTGACGCACAACTCGTTTATTTTTGATGACCAATGGTATTGGCAGATTTCGGGGACCGCTATGGGGACATCCGTCTCCTGTACCTATGCGAATCTTTTTCTTGCTTGGTGGGAGGAGGAATATATTCATTCCCCTCGAAACACCTTCAGAGATCAACTCAGGGCGTGGTCCAGATACGTGGATGACGTGCTGGTGTTTTGGTCTGGGACTTGTGCCACCTTCGACGAGTTTGTGCATTATATTAATGCTAATGAAGCAAATATGGCTTTTACAGCGAGTGCAACACAAGAGAAGGTGGCCTTCCTGGATCTAGAGTTGGTAATCAAGGAGGGCAAGTTAATACCAACAGGATTTCGCAAAGAAACTGCATCAAATGCCCTACTCCACAAGAACAGCTTTCACCCAGAGCACGTGACCCATACACTTCCCTACGCCCAATTTCTCCGACTACGTCGCAACAACGCGCTCGACGAAGATTTTCGCCGGCAGTCGGAGAATTTGGGCAAGAGGCTTTTAACAAGAGGTTATCAAGCTGAATCAATACAACAGGCCTTTAGAAAAGCCAACTCCAAAGGGAGAAAAATCCTACTGAATAACAATAAGAAGGAGATATCTGTGACCACAAAGAGGACCCCAATGTCGTTCGATTTTACAGCAATGTCAAATCAAATTAAATCCATCACGACCAGGAATTGGGACATCTTGTTAAGAGACCCTATTTTGAAACCTTTGGTGGTTGAAGGTCCCCTGTTCTCCTTCAGGCGTGCCCCCACGATAGGATCAAAGATCAGTAGAAGTGAGTTCAACACCCCACATAGAGGCAACTGGCTGGAACAATTTAAATCCCATGGGAACCATAAATGCGGCCATTGCGTATCGTGTAACCACATTAAAGTTGGGAAGAGTTACCAGTTAGGGCCCCTACGGCGCAAAGTAAATGCGTTTTTTACATGTCAGACAGAATATGTCGTATACGCAATATGGTGTCCCTGCGGTCGCTTCTATGTGGGAGAAACTACAAGATCAATCAAAAGACGTTTCAGGGAACATTTTAATTCAATTAAATCAGGCCATGGCTCACCCAGACTTTGAGCATATAAGAGAAGCACACAACAGTAATCCCGCAGTGCTAACTTTTGCAGGTATCATTCATGTCCCTCCATTGAAAAGAGGAGGAGATCGGGAAAAAAAGCTTAAAAGGGAAGAAATACTGCTGATAATCAGGACTGATGCCATGGGCCCCATGGGTCTAAATGACTATGTTAATTTTTCATGCTTCCTAGACCCTTGAATACGAATACCCTGATTAAGTATTAAGTAATATTCGAGAGCTGTTTATAACCACCCTGTTCCCCTAATTTACTAAACATGTTCCTGTTTTAGACTTAATTATTACATTTATAGTCCCTAGCACTGGAGGCAGTGCTTTTAGTGTCCTTTTTTCACCCAGTCATCTCTTTTTAACTTGCTCAGGTGATGAGCATTTTAGTCCACATGATTTTGGCACTTTATTGCTATACACTATATTTAATAATAATGTTTTAAAACCAAGATTTTTGCACGTACTTTTACATGCACTAGCACTTTTTTGAGGCTTTGCCCAAAATTTTTTGCACTTGATTCTGGTTACAACCAGTCTGAATAATGATATCACTATATGCATGGTTCTATTTTTCACACAATATAGTCAAAGCAGTATGGTCTACGGCCACAAGATGGCGCCAAACTCTCTACTAGTGCCTTATAGAGCAGAAGCTCAGAATCAGAAGAATCAGAATCATATTTATTTCGCCAAGTACAACGGGGGTTGTACCCGGAATTATTTTTGGCACAACAGGGTCGGAGATGGTACAAACACTTGCGTACAATCCAACACATACAATTAGGTACAGTAGTACAGTAAGCATATACCCATACATACATATATATATATATATATACATATACATACATACCCTTATATACATATAAACACCCACATATACACAGAGCCCTTAATGTAGTGAAGGACGCGTGGGGGAGTCTGGAGTGCTGTGTGAGGGGAGCAGCCTTACCGTCTATCGGTGGCGCTCGCTCAGCTCCGCAGCAGTCCCAGATCCCCGCAGTGTGTCCTGGAAGAGAGTGTATAGAGAGAGAGAAAGAGAGGAGGGATAGCTAGGAGAGAGTGTAGAAGAAAGAGAGCCAAGGCAGGGAGAGAGACAGAGGCAGAGTCTTTTTGGGCTGCAGGATACAAACAGACAGTCCAAGTAGTGGCCATCCCTGTGGAAAAACGCCAGGTGGCCCACCCCACGCGCGTCTTCATGGCTGGGTGGAGAAGCAGGCTGTTCGCTGAACGTCAGGGCTGGGAGGTGGTGCAGGCTGACCTGGTCTGTGGCAGTGGCAGGGGTAGACCCTGGGTGGCCGAGCAGGCTGGGGGCTGCAGCTGGTGGAGGCTGTGGCTGGTGAAGGCCCTCTCTGGATTCCCCGTGGGAAGCCCCGCAGGAAGCGGTGGTGGTCAGGCCTCCAACATGTGGGGTGTCCCCTATGCTCCGGCTGGCTTCCTGGACTCCTAGGCCCCATCGCAGTGGCCCACGTGGTGGAGGGGGATCCTGTAGCCTCCTCAAACCCGGGCTGCGGAGGAAGGCTGCTCATGCAGTGCTGGTGGCGTCCTGGTCGCCCCGGGTAGCGGGGTACCGCTGGGCTCTGGGTCGGCAGCTCTTCCTTGCCTGCTTAGGTGTGGGAGGCTGGGAGCCGATCTCTGAGGCCTCTGTCGTAGTGGTGGCTGGAGAAGCTGGCTCGGGGAAGCAGTCGGGCAGCAACTAAGATGCCCGTGCAGGAGCGCTGATCCACCCGAGCAGCTGGTCCTCTGAGTGAGGCGGGGCGCACCCGACCAGCAGTGGAGCCAGTGGCCTGCACAGGAATCATCCTCCGTGGCTGGAACGTCCGGAGGACGGGTGCCTCGCCCCTGGGAGCCCTCAGTACTGTGGTGGTGTCGCTGATGTCCGGCGGCAGATCGGCAGAGCTCCGTGATGGTGGTGTCGCAGATGGTCCGGTGGCAGAGCTCCCTGATGCCTCACCATGCTTGCAAGCTGCACGTGGGCTCCCGAGCGAGCAGCTGATCCTCTTGCCGGCCCTCCTCTGCTGCGATCCGTGGCTGATGGAGAGCCGGACCGACAGTGGCCATGTCCTCCGCCTCCGCCTCCTACCGAAGCGAGAAGCCAGAGGTGAGTGGAGGAGGGATAGCCCTCTAAAAATATGAAAAAGGCCGGAGCCCTGTGGCCGAGGTGTCCGAGTCCGGCGCCATCTTGTTCTTGTACATCCATCGTATATCCATCTAATATAGTATGGTTAAATGCAGCACCCGTAGTTTAGTCTTCCTTCCACACGGAAGCCATTCATGAAGCGCAGATGCGCTCCAATACATGATTGGCCGAAGGGGAAGGAAAGGGGCGGCACCAGAAGGCGGAAGTGCGCCGAACGCCCGAGCAGAGGATATTTCTACCCGGTCAGCCAGCCCCAGAGACACAGCCTCCGTAGAAGCGCCTAGATAGCGCGAAACGGCCGTCAGGCTATTCCTGCACCTAGCGCCCACCACCAGCTCTCCACTTTCAGCCTTCAATGCACGGTATGTGTTAAGAATTTACACTGCACGCTATTTGATGTACACCTATTGGCAATAAATGCACTAGGAGCAGCAGTGCCGACTCTGCATCTTCATTATTGAACTTCTCCTCCTGCGCCTCCTCCTGTTACATCACGTGTGCTGCTGCTGGGTTAGCGTTGCCGGTCCCTGTTTATGGAACCTCTTATCAGGGCCGGATTTGTACTTTTTACTGCCCAAGGCCCACTACCTCCAGCCGCCCCATGGCAACAGCGGGGTTAAGGTAGCAATTAATACAATTCTCTCGATAATTGATAGTCCAATTCAAAACAATCATTCAGGACCACAAATGGAAAGAAAGCTGCTATTCAATTTAACAAGATTGACAAAGTTGTTCCATTAATTTTTCCATGAATCTGATCAAATTCCTTTTCCATTAGTGGTTTCGAATGATCATTTTTGATCAATATTGTCTGGAGAATTGTATCGTTTATGCAACTCATGCAACTCCTGGAAATAGCTGCAAAACAACCTAACACCCTGGACTGACTTCAAAAGTATTAGTGAGGAAGAGATCTCAGACATCCTCCGTCGCCTCCGCCAGACAACCTGCGACCTGGACCCTGGACCAACTAAACATATGCTGAAATGCCCTGACCTGCTTGGTCCAGCATTTCACAAAACAGTAAATTGCTCTCTGCAAGCAGGGAGGTTTCCTACCTCTCTAAGAGAAGGAATCATCAAGCCCCTTCTTAAAAAAACCTTCCATGGATCCAGCTGCTATGAGCAGCTACAGACCTGTCTCCAACCTCCCCTTCTTAGGTAAAGTTATTGAAAAGGCTGTCTATCTGCAACTTGAAACCAGGCTGTCAGTAAACAACATCCTGGACCCTCTACAATCTGGCTTTAAGAAACACCACAGCTGTGAAATAGCCCTCATCCAAGTCTGCAACGATCTGCTCATGGCAAGGGACAGAGGGGAATGCTCCATCCTAATCCTGTTGGATCTCTCAGCGGCTTTTGATACAGTTGACCATGAAATCCTGCTTAACAGACTGCAGGAGTACTGTGGCATCAGTGGATCAGTCCTCCAGTGGTTCAGATCATTCCTGACTGACAGAACACAGAGAGTATCCCTAGGACCTATAATGTCCAAACCTGCACCTCTAGAATTCGGAGTGCCACAAGGATCAATCCTATCCCCTCTGCTGTTTGCAATCTACATGTTGCCACTCGGCACACTTATCCAACGACATGGCCTGACGTACCACTGCTACGCCGATGACACACAGCTATACCTGTCCTTCAAACCTGGTGGAACAGACCCTACCCCAAAAATAAACTCTTGCTTAGCTGAGCTACAGGCATGGATGAATGATAACTGGTTGAAACTGAATGCTGACAAAACTGAGGTCCTGTTTGTCCAAGGCCAGTGCCCGCCATCAAAACAGCTCTATCCTAAAGCAACACCAATCAGGATTGGGAATTCAGACATAAACAGCCCCAACCTTGTGCGCAGCCTTGGCGTACTAATCGATGGGGAATTGAGTTTCAGAAACCAAATTTCATCTGTAGTTAAATCTTCCTTCTTTCATCTGAAGAACATTGCAAAGATTAAACATCTGATTCCCCCAGAGGATCTTCCAACCCTAGTCCACGCCTTCATCACATCACGGCTGGACTACTGCAATGCCCTTTATGTTGGCCTCCCCAAAAAGGACCTGCGTCGCCTGCAATTAGTGCAGAATTCTGCTGCCAGATTGCTAACAAACCAGCCTCGCCACTGTCACATTACACCGACCCTTCGCTCACTGCACTGGCTACCAGTAGAATGGAGAATACTCTTCAAGATTGGACTGCTGACATTCAAATCCCTGCACAATCTGGGCCCTGGATACATGAAGGACCTGCTGAAGCTGCACCACACCTCTCACAACCTCAGATCAGCAAGTTCTGTAAACTTGGTCACTCCCAGAGTGCACCTCAAAAAATCTGGAGATAGAGCCTTCTGCCATGCTGCCCCTACTCTCTGGAACTCCCTACCACACCCAGTAAAGACAGCACCATCCCTGGAGCTATTCAAATCCAGACTGAAAAGCCACCTGTTTAGCCTGGCATTTCCAGATTTATAAAATTTCTTCCTCTGTACCACGTTGGTCTGAGCCATGCTTATGCGCTTTGAGTCCCACGGGAGAAAAGCGCTTTACAAATGTTATTTGTTGTTGTTGTTGTTGTTTATGGCCACAGATAGGGTTATCGGACATAGGAAAGGACAGAAGTTAGAAATTCTGCAGGATCAGGATATTAGGGAGTGGAATTTATGAAAAAAAAAGCTGTTTAGGGGAAATTAATAGCTAGGCCTTTTGGCAATTTAGGGTGAGGCTAGTAATTTGAGAATAGGGTTATGGGAAAAGGGATAACATTAAGTATTAGGTTAGGGTTACTGATTAAAAGATTATAGTGATTAAACTGACTGAGGATGGTCAGCGACACAACTATGTACTCTGTAATGTGCTGAAGAACATGTCAACACTATATAAACACATACTAATAACATGGGAGGACACTAGACTATGGTAGGATTAGATAGTGAGCTCCATTGACATGACTATGTACTCTGTAATGTGCTGCAGATGTCAGTGCTATATAAATATAATATGGTAGGACATTAGACTATGACTGTGGTAGGGATTAGAGTGTGAGCTCCTCTAAAGACAGTCAGTGACATGACTATGTACTCTGTAATGTGCTGCAGAAGATGTCAGTGCTATATAAATACATAATAATAATATGGTAGGACATTACACTATGACTATGGTAGGATTAGAGTGTGAGCTCCTCTGAGGACAGTCAGTGACATGACTGTGTACTCTGTAATGTGCTGCAGGAGATGTCAGTGCTATATAAATACATAATAATAATATGGTAGGACATTAGACTATGACTATGGTAGGATTAGATAGTGAGCTCCTGTGAAAACAGTCATTGACATGACTATGTACTCTGTAATGTGCTGCAGATGTCAGTGCTATATAAATATAATATGGTAGGACATTAGACTATGACTATGGTAGGATTAGAGTGTGAGCTCCTCTGAGGACAGTCAGTGACATGACTATGTACTCTGTAAAGTGCTGCAGAAGATGTCAGTACTATATAAATACATATTAATAATATGGTAGGACATTAGACTATGACTATGGTAGGATTAGAGTGTGAGCTCCTCTGAGGACAGTCTGAGTGTCATGACTATGTACTCTGTAATGTGCTGCAGAAGATGTCAGTGCTATATAAATACATAATAATAATATGGTAGGACATTCGACTATGACTATGATAGGATTAGATTGTGAGCTCCTCTGAGGACAGGCAGTGACATGACTATGTACTCTGTAAAGTGCTGAAGAACATGTCAACACTATATAAATACATACTAATAACATGGGAGGACACTAGACTATGGTAGGATTAGATAGTGAGCTCCTGTGAAAACAGTCATTGACATGACTATGTACTCTGTAATGTGCTGCAGATGTCAGTGCTATATAAATACATAATAATAATATGGTAGGACATTAGATTATGAATATGGTAGGATTAGAGTGTGAGCTCCTCTGAGGACAGTCAGTGACATGACTATGTACTCTGTAATGTGCTGCAGAAGATGTCAGTGCTATATAAATACATAATAATAATATGGTAGGACATTAGACTATGACTATGGTAGGATTAGATAGTGAGCTCCTGTGAAAACAGTCATTGACATGACTATGTACTCTGTAATGTGCTGCAGGAGATGTCAGTGCTATATAAATACATAATAATAATATGGTAGGACATTAGACTATGACTATGGTAGGATTAGATTGTGAGCTCCTCTGAGGACAGTCAGTGACATGACTATGTACTCTGTAATGTGCTGCAGCAGAGGTCAGTGCTATATAAATACATAATAATAATATGGTAGGACATTACACTATGACTATGGTAGGATTAGAGTGTGAGCTCCTCTGAGGACAGTCAGTGACATGACTGTGTACTCTGTAATGTGCTGCAGGAGATGTCAGTGCTATATAAATACATAATAATAATATGGTAGGACATTAGACTATGACTATGGTAGGATTAGATAGTGAGCTCCTGTGAAAACAGTCATTGACATGACTATGTACTCTGTAATGTGCTGCAGGAGATGTCAGTGCTATATAAATACATAATAATAATATGGTAGGACATTAGACTATGACTATGGTAGGATTAGATTGTGAGCTCCTCTGAGGACAGTCAGTGACATGACTATGTACTCTGTAATGTGCTGCAGCAGAGGTCAGTGCTATATAAATACATAATAATAATATGGTAGGACATTACACTATGACTATGGTAGGATTAGAGTGTGAGCTCCTCTGAGGACAGTCAGTGACATGACTGTGTACTCTGTAATGTGCTGCAGGAGATGTCAGTGCTATATAAATACATAATAATAATATGGTAGGACATTAGACTATGACTATGGTAGGATTAGATAGTGAGCTCCTGTGAAAACAGTCATTGACATGACTATGTACTCTGTAATGTGCTGCAGATGTCAGTGCTATATAAATATAATATGGTAGGACATTAGACTATGACTATGGTAGGATTAGAGTGTGAGCTCCTCTGAGGACAGTCAGTGACATGACTATGTACTCTGTAAAGTGCTGCAGAAGATGTCAGTACTATATAAATACATATTAATAATATGGTAGGACATTAGACTATGACTATGGTAGGATTAGAGTGTGAGCTCCTCTGAGGACAGTCTGAGTGTCATGACTATGTACTCTGTAATGTGCTGCAGAAGATGTCAGTGCTATATAAATACATAATAATAATATGGTAGGACATTCGACTATGACTATGATAGGATTAGATTGTGAGCTCCTCTGAGGACAGGCAGTGACATGACTATGTACTCTGTAAAGTGCTGAAGAACATGTCAACACTATATAAATACATACTAATAACATGGGAGGACACTAGACTATGGTAGGATTAGATAGTGAGCTCCTGTGAAAACAGTCATTGACATGACTATGTACTCTGTAATGTGCTGCAGATGTCAGTGCTATATAAATACATAATAATAATATGGTAGGACATTAGATTATGAATATGGTAGGATTAGAGTGTGAGCTCCTCTGAGGACAGTCAGTGACATGACTATGTACTCTGTAATGTGCTGCAGAAGATGTCAGTGCTATATAAATACATAATAATAATATGGTAGGACATTAGACTATGACTATGGTAGGATTAGATAGTGAGCTCCTGTGAAAACAGTCATTGACATGACTATGTACTCTGTAATGTGCTGCAGGAGATGTCAGTGCTATATAAATACATAATAATAATATGGTAGGACATTAGACTATGACTATGGTAGGATTAGATTGTGAGCTCCTCTGAGGACAGTCAGTGACATGACTATGTACTCTGTAATGTGCTGCAGCAGAGGTCAGTGCTATATAAATACATAATAATAATATGGTAGGACATTACACTATGACTATGGTAGGATTAGAGTGTGAGCTCCTCTGAGGACAGTCAGTGACATGACTGTGTACTCTGTAATGTGCTGCAGGAGATGTCAGTGCTATATAAATACATAATAATAATATGGTAGGACATTAGACTATGACTATGGTAGGATTAGATAGTGAGCTCCTGTGAAAACAGTCATTGACATGACTATGTACTCTGTAATGTGCTGCAGGAGATGTCAGTGCTATATAAATACATAATAATAATATGGTAGGACATTAGACTATGACTATGGTAGGATTAGATTGTGAGCTCCTCTGAGGACAGTCAGTGACATGACTATGTACTCTGTAATGTGCTGCAGCAGAGGTCAGTGCTATATAAATACATAATAATAATATGGTAGGACATTACACTATGACTATGGTAGGATTAGAGTGTGAGCTCCTCTGAGGACAGTCAGTGACATGACTGTGTACTCTGTAATGTGCTGCAGGAGATGTCAGTGCTATATAAATACATAATAATAATATGGTAGGACATTAGACTATGACTATGGTAGGATTAGATAGTGAGCTCCTGTGAAAACAGTCATTGACATGACTATGTACTCTGTAATGTGCTGCAGATGTCAGTGCTATATAAATATAATATGGTAGGACATTAGACTATGACTATGGTAGGATTAGAGTGTGAGCTCCTCTGAGGACAGTCAGTGACATGACTATGTACTCTGTAAAGTGCTGCAGAAGATGTCAGTACTATATAAATACATATTAATAATATGGTAGGACATTAGACTATGACTATGGTAGGATTAGAGTGTGAGCTCCTCTGAGGACAGTCTGAGTGTCATGACTATGTACTCTGTAATGTGCTGCAGAAGATGTCAGTGCTATATAAATACATAATAATAATATGGTAGGACATTCGACTATGACTATGATAGGATTAGATTGTGAGCTCCTCTGAGGACAGGCAGTGACATGACTATGTACTCTGTAAAGTGCTGAAGAACATGTCAACACTATATAAATACATACTAATAACATGGGAGGACACTAGACTATGGTAGGATTAGATAGTGAGCTCCTGTGAAAACAGTCATTGACATGACTATGTACTCTGTAATGTGCTGCAGATGTCAGTGCTATATAAATACATAATAATAATATGGTAGGACATTAGATTATGAATATGGTAGGATTAGAGTGTGAGCTCCTCTGAGGACAGTCAGTGACATGACTATGTACTCTGTAATGTGCTGCAGAAGATGTCAGTGCTATATAAATACATAATAATAATATGGTAGGACATTAGACTATGACTATGGTAGGATTAGATAGTGAGCTCCTGTGAAAACAGTCATTGACATGACTATGTACTCTGTAATGTGCTGCAGATGTCAGTGCTATATAAATATAATATGGTAGGACATTAGACTATGACTATGGTAGGATTAGAGTGTGAGCTCCTCTGAGGACAGTCAGTGACATGACTATGTACTCTGTAAAGTGCTGCAGAAGATGTCAGTACTATATAAATACATATTAATAATATGGTAGGACATTAGACTATGACTATGGTAGGATTAGAGTGTGAGCTCCTCTGAGGACAGTCTGAGTGTCATGACTATGTACTCTGTAATGTGCTGCAGAAGATGTCAGTGCTATATAAATACATAATAATAATATGGTAGGACATTCGACTATGACTATGATAGGATTAGATTGTGAGCTCCTCTGAGGACAGGCAGTGACATGACTATGTACTCTGTAAAGTGCTGAAGAACATGTCAACACTATATAAATACATACTAATAACATGGGAGGACACTAGACTATGGTAGGATTAGATAGTGAGCTCCTGTGAAAACAGTCATTGACATGACTATGTACTCTGTAATGTGCTGCAGATGTCAGTGCTATATAAATACATAATAATAATATGGTAGGACATTAGATTATGAATATGGTAGGATTAGAGTGTGAGCTCCTCTGAGGACAGTCAGTGACATGACTATGTACTCTGTAATGTGCTGCAGAAGATGTCAGTGCTATATAAATACATAATAATAATATGGTAGGACATTAGACTATGACTATGGTAGGATTAGAGTGTGAGCTCCTCTGAGGACAGTCAGTGACATGACTATGTACTCTGTAATGTGCTGCAGGAGATGTCAGTGCTATATAAATACATAATAATAATATGGTAGGACATTAGACTATGACTATGGTAGGATTAGATTGTGAGCTCCTCTGAGGACAGTCAGTGGCATGACTATGTACTCTGTAATGTGCTGCAGCAGAGGTCAGTGCTATATAAATACATAATAATAATAATATAGTAGGACATTCGACTATGACTATGGTAGGATTAGATTGTGAGCTCTCTGAGGACAGTCAGTGACATGACTATGTACTCTGTAAAGTGCTGCAGAAGATGTCAGTGCTATATAAATACATAATAATAATATGGTAGGACATTAGACTATGGTAGGATTAGATTGTGAGCTCCTCTGAGGACAGTCTGAGTGACATGACTATGTACTCTGTATAGTGCTATAGAGGATAGTGTTCTCTCTCATCTGTGCCCTGAAGACCAAAACAAGTAACAAAGAAACTAGTTAGAGAATTAAAGGTTAATTGCTGTGGAAGGGAGGGGGGAGAAGAGGAAAGCTGCTGATTAACTAAACAAGATAGTAGCAGTGACAGGGCTGTCTGCATGAACATAGAACTGATAGACGTTAGACAGCTGGTCACTCTCTCCACAGCAGTTTAGCAATAGGCAGCGTTCTGCAAATGAGGAAAATGCCTGTAATCTGCACAGACATCTCTCCCCCTCTGAAGCTACAAGTAATCTGCACTGCAGTGCACCGTGCAAGCACGTCTCACTCCCTGTCCCTGACGCTGTCAGCAGACTCAGCAATACCTCCTTCACACGCTGCTGAGCTTACTCGTCTGTGCCTCTTCCTTCTTCCGCTCAAACCTCCCGGTCTGCTGGCTCAGCCCCGCCTCTCAGAGTGAGAGAGAAGAGGCAGGGCGCTCCTTTCTCTGTGCTCTACCACGCAGGATAAACTGGAGGACAGCGCGGCAGCAGACAGCTAAACAGCTGATCTGTTGCTTGTGTGCGACAGCCGCCCCAGCTCTACTATCGGCAGGTTTCCGCCCTAGGAACCGGCCTAGGTGGCCTGTGCGGAAATCCGGCCATGCCTCTTATCTTTATTACATTTATGACTGCATGGCAGCAAAATGCATGCTACCTGTGCAAAGAAAACAGACATTTCCCGCATTTAAAAGACAGTTTTCCCTTTGAAACTTTAAAATCGATTTTCTCAAAAACTATAAGCTCTTTTTGCTAATTTTTTTTTCCTCTTGTACCCACTCCCAAGGTGCACATACCCTGTAAATTTGGGGTATGTAGCATGTAAGGAGGCTTTACAAAGCACAATGTTTCTGTTCAATAATGCAGAGAAGGTGCAGATTGCAAATCAACTCAGAGCTGCTTTATTCATGCTGCTAGTCTTGTAAGAAGCAAAGAGGTTACAACAACGAAGTACTTCCTGTGATGACATCTAATAAACATTTCCTGTGATAATATCTGGGCTGCCAGTAGGTGGCAGCATAACCCCTTAACATCCCCCTTTTCTAACTATATATATATAACATACTTTAAAACAAACTTTCAAGCATTCAAATAGTAAGGTTATTTAGTCCACTGTACTTACTAATATGCATATACAGTATGTAAATGCTCAACGGTAGCTAAACATGACTGCTTACAACTATTTAGAGGTCAAGTCTTGTTGGTGGCCGGATTCGCCTGCCGCTGCGTGTGTAGCGTGGGATCTCAGGTGTGCCCCCAGACTGAGAGGCCAATGTGCTGTCAGTTTCAGGCAAACGTTCCGGCTGAACTTCCACTGTTGCCTCCTCTGTGGCCTCCATTGGCATTTCTGGTCTTGGCGTTTCACTGGGCTCTGTTCCTGTAAGCCTAGTAGGACTAGACTCTGCTGGTCTGAGGTCCACCCGGTTGCGCCTGTACAGTGTACCCTCCACCTCAACCAGATAAGAGCGAGGAGCTGTTTGTTGCAGACAAGTTCCTAATCTCCATAGTCTGGTCCTGTCACCTGGAAGAGGCTTCATTCTTATGTTTTGTCCCACATTTAGTGCAGGAAGGTCCCTGGCCGTTTTATCATAGGTATGTTTTGCCACTTGTCTTTTGTACTGCAGCTTTCTGGGTACCTCTACAGCAACACATGGCTCCAGCAGTGCATCAGTCACTGGGAGAGGAGTTTTCAGCCTGCGGGCCATTAGATGTTGTGCAGGGCTAGTGTCCATGCCAGCTGTCGGTGTATTCCTCCAAAGTAAGATTGACTTCCATGGGTCATCCCCTGCACGTTTTGCTCGCCTGCACAGGCTTTTGACAATCTTCACTGCCGATTCTGCTTTGCCATTAGCTTTAGGGTACATTGGAGACGATGTAACTAGAGTTGAGCTGAAATTTTCGTAATTTCGCATTACTATAATTACGCATGCGAAATTTGCGATTACGATGCGAAATTAGCGTAGCGAAATTGCCATTAAAATCGTAATTGAAAATACCGTAAGCGTAATTTTCAACGCGAAATTTCGCGTTTCGTTCATGCCGTAATTTCGCATTAAACGCTACCGTAATTTCGCGTTAAACCGTAACGCTCCGTATAATATAAAAAAGCCGCAGACTTTAAGGGTTAATAGCAAAGCCCCCTTAAATGCTAAGAGCCTCAAATTTGGAGAATATATTAAGGAGATCAGGAGGAATAAGAGGAAAAAAATTTTTTTTCAAAAAGACCTTATAGTTTTTGAGAAAATCGATGTTAAAGTTTCAAAGTAAAAATGTATACATTTAAAAACCCGCCGACTTTAACGGTTAATAGCAAAGCCTGCTTAAAGTTTAGGAACACCAAATTCCTAGGGTATATTAAGGGGATCAGTGGGAATAAGAGGAAAAAATTTTTTTTCAAAAAGACCTTATAGTTTTTGAGAAAATTGATTTTTAAGTTTCAAGGGCAAAAATGTCTTTTAAATGCGGAAAATGTCAGTTTTTTTTGCACAGGTAACAATAGTGTATTATTTTCATAGATTCCCCCAAGTGGGAAGAGTTTTACTTACTTCGTTCTGAGTGTGGGAAATATAAAAAAAAAACGACGTGGGGTCCCCCCTCCCAGACCTCTTTAACCCCTTGTCCCCCATGCAGGCTGGGATAGCCAGAATGCGGAGCACCGGCCGCGTGGGGCTCCGCACCCTGACTATACCAGCCCGCATGGTCCATGGATTGGGGGGTCTCGGAAGGGGAGGGGCAGCCAAGCTTTCCCCTCCCCCTCCGAGCCCTTGTCCAATCTAAGGACAAGGGGCTCTTCTCCACCTCCGATGGGCGGTGGAGGTGGAGGCTGCGATTTCCTGGGTGGGGGGTTCATGGTGGAATCTGGGAGTCCCCTTTAAAAAGGGGTCCCCCAGATGCCCACCCCCCCTCCCAGGAGAAATGAGTATAGAGGTACTTGTACCCCTTACCCATTTCCTTTAAGAGTTAAAAGTAAATAAACACACAAACACATAGAAAAAGTATTTTAATTGAACAAAAAACATAACCACGAAAAAAGTCCTTTAATATTCTTAATTAACCATTAATACTTACCTGTCCCTTTAAATAAATGTCACCCACGCAATATCCTCGGAAATGTTCTATCAGTTACAATGTAACAAAGTTATTACAATGTAACAACTTTGTTACATTGTAACTACGCCGCACCCGACGTCACTCACCGCCGCCGCCGCGTCTGCGCTGCAGGACCCGACAGAGCTCTGAGCTATAGCTCAGAGCTCTCGAAAGCATCTTTGTATTTGGGCTCCAAGGGGCCCCATTGGTCCTTAGCAGACCAATGGGGTTCCTTCTGATTTGAAGGAACCCCATTGGTCTGCTAAGGACCAATGGGGCTCCTTGGAGCCCAAATACAAAGATGCTTCTCAGAGCTCTGAGCTATATAGCTCAGAGCTCTGTCGGGTCCGTGCAGGACGCTAAGTCCCCACCGGCTCCGCTGCCCTCCCCGCCTCTCCCACATGTCACCCACATGTCACCCACATGTGGGTGACATGTGTGGGTGACAGATGTGGGCGGGGTGGACAGCGGGAGCTGCGGGGACTTAGCGTCCTGCACGGACGGGTATGCGGCGGCTGAGCGGCGAGTGGCGTCGGGTGCGGCGTAGTTACAATGTAACAAAGTTGTTACATTGTAATAACTTTGTTACATTGTAACTGATAGAACATTTCCGAGGATATTGCGAGGGATCATTTATTTAAAGGGACAGGTAAGTATTAATGGTTAATTAAGAATATTAAAGGACTTTTTTCGTGGTTATGTTTTTTGTTCAATTAAAATACTTTTTCTAAGTGTCTGTGTGTTTATTTACTTTAACTCTTAAAGGAAATGGGTATGGGGTACAAGTACCTCTATACTCATTTCTCCTGGGAGGGGGGGTGGGCATCTGGGGGACCCCTTTTTAAAGGGGACTCCCAGATTCCACCATGAACCTCCCCCCCAGGAAATCACGGCCTCCACCTCCACCGCCCATCGGAGGTGGAGAAGAGCCCCTTGGATTAGACAAGGGCTCGGAGGGGGAGGGGAAAGCTTGGCTGCCCCTCCCCTTCCGAGACCCCCCAATCCATGGACCATGCGGGCTGGTATAGTCAGGGTGCGGAGCCCCAGGCGGCCGGTGCTCCGCATTCTGGCTATCCCAGCCTGCATGGGGGACAAGGGGTTAAAGAGGTCTGGGAGGGGGGACCCCACGTCGTTTTTTTTTATATTTCCCACACTCAGAACGAAGTAAGTAAAACTCTTCCCACTTGGGGGAATCTATGAAAATAATACACTATTGTTACCTGTGCAAAAAAAAACTGATATTTTCCGCATTTAAAAGACATTTTCGCCCTTGAAACTTAAAAATCGATTTTCTCAAAAACTATAAGGTCTTTTTGAAAAAAAAATTTCCCTCTTATTCCCACTGATCCCCTTAATATACCCTGGGAATTTGGTGTTCCTAAACTTTAAGCAGGCTTTGCTATTAACCGTTAAAGTCGGCGGGTTTTTAAATGTTTACATTTTTCCTTTGAAACTTTAACATCGATTTTCTCAAAAACTATAAGGTCTTTTTGAAAAAAAAAATTTTCCTCTTATTCCTCCTGATCTCCTTAATATATTCTCCAAATCTGAGGCTCTTAGCATTTAAGGGGGCTTTGCTATTAACCCTTAAAGTCGGCGGCTTTTTTATATTATACGGAGCGTTACGGTTTAACGCGAAATTACGGTAGCGTTTAATGCGAAATTACGGCATGATACGACTGTAATACGAAAATTACGCGAAAATTACGCTTACGCGAAATTTCGCGAAATCCTTCTTCAGTACGATTATGTACTTACGGCCATAATCGTAATTACACTAATTACGCGAAATTTCGCAAAATCGTAATTAGGTCATTACGCTCATCTCTAGATGTAACATGCTCAAAACCCCATTCCTGAGCGAACCTGGCGAACATAGCACAAGCAAATTGTGGACCATTGTCTGTTACAACTCGGTCAGGTTGGCCATACCTGGCAAGTTGAGCTTTACATCTTTTAATGGTTGTGCCTGCTGACAGGTCTGGCAATAGTTCTATTTCCCAAAAGTCTGAATAGTGGTCAACGATCAGCAGAAAATCCTTGCCAGCGTAGTTGAATATGTCCATGCTCAAAATTTGCCATGGCCGTGTAGGGAGGGGATGTGACATCATAGTCTCTTTTTGTTGTTCATGTGCGTATTCGTTGCATACAGTGCACTGCCCTACATAGTCTTTAATCTCCCCATGCATATTCGGCCAAAACAGCGTTTCTCGAGCCTGTCTGAAGCATGCCTCACCACCAATGTGGCTCCAATGAATGCGTCGTAGCATCTCTGCACGTAGTTGCTTTGGGATGATAATACGTTGTCCCTTGAAGAACACTCCATCCTGTAGGCTTATTTCATCCCGGTAGGCCCAATACTCTCTGATAGCAACAGGTGTCTCTGCCCTTGTGTCAGGCCATCCATTGAGCACAACTGATTTAAGGATCTTGAGGTTTTCATCTTGCTCGGTGGACTCTCTGATCTGTGACAGACGCTGATGCATGACATTTAAATAGTCAGCCTGGTTTATGCACTCTATGTCAAGTTCTTCACTGTGCAAGCTGCAGACTGAATGCTGAACATGAGGTGCGTCTGCTGGATGCAAGCGTGGTGTGGCTCTGCTCAGAGTGTCACTCACATACATATATGGGCCTGGTTTGTAGGTTACCGCTAGAGCATAATTTTGAAGCGAGAGTAACATGCTTTGAAGTCGTTTTGGAGCACTAAGCAAAGGTTTGTTGAATATTGCGACTAGTGGTTTGTGATCGGTTTCAACAGTGATCTTTTCCCGACCATACAAGTAGCTATGGAAACGGTGGCAAGCAAACACAATGCTTAGGCATTTTTTCTCGATCTGAGCATAATTCTGCTCAGTTGGGGTGAGAGCCCTGGAAGCAAATGCTACAGGTTGTCCATCCTGCAATAGGCAGCAGCCGAGGCCATTCTGACTGGAGTCACTTTGAACTGTAATTGGCTTGCTAATGTCATAGTATCTTAGTACTGGCACTGTGGAGACTAGTCGTTTGATTTCATCAACTGCTTCCTGGTGCTTTGGCAGCCAGTGCCATAGTGTGTCTTTATCCACAAGCCTGCGCAAAGGCTCACAAACCTCCGAGAGATGGGGCATGAATTTTGACAGGTAGGTGACAAATCCGATAAACCTTTGTACTCCCTTGGAATCAGTTGGAGCAGGCATGTCTTTTATTGCCCTTACCTTCTCAGGATCTGGCTTCAACCCCCCTGCTGATAGAATGTGACCATGAAAGCGAACTTCATTTAGTTTAAACTGTAGCTTCTTGATGCCCAGTCTAAGCTTCACTTCTCTGCAGCGGTTCATAAGAGCAATCATGTTAGCATCATGGTCACGAGTGGCCTCCTCTAGTGAGTCTCCACAACCCACTATTAGTATATCATCTGCAATTGGCTCCACACCTCGCAGGCCGGCTAGTAGTTCATGCTGTTTTCTTTGATACACTTCTGGGGCTACCGACACACCAAAGGGTAGTTTGAGCCAGCGCATTCGGCCCCAAGGTGTCCAGAAGGTGGTCAGAAAGCTGCTCTCTGTGTCCAATTTGATTTGTAGAAATGCATCCCGGGCATCCACCAAGGAGAAAATGCGGGCTTTGGGCAGTTTATAAAGGACATCCTCAAGTGTCGGCATTATATAGTGGGACCTTTTCAGTGCTTTATTCAATGCCCTTGGATCAATGCAAATTCTAATTTTGTCAGCTTTTTTGACTATAACCATGTTACTTATCCAGTCTGTGGGTTCAGTCACTGAGGCTAGGTTCCCATCCTGTATGTGTTTGTCCAGCTGGGCTTTGACGGCTTCCCTAAGTGCAACTGGAACATTGCGTGGAGAGCATTGTACTGGTGTGACAGTTCGATCTAGGTCAAAGTGCACTTCCCCAGGTAGAGACTCTATTGGACTATTGAACACATCCTGGTATGTGCTGGTAAGCTGTTTTTCTGTTAGCACCCCTGTGGTATGGCTTTCCATATTGTGGAGTTCATCTGGAATAGTAATGTGCATCAGACCCAAACGTTCACACGTTGAACCTGATAGGAGTGGGTTCTGGTCTGCTTTGACTATTTCAAATTCCAGCTTGTGGCAGAGACCTTTTATGAAGCATTCAGTCTGAAAAAGGCCCAATGACTTCATCACCTCACCTGAATACAGCTTCAGTCTTGTCTGGCTAGGCTTCAGTCTTACCTTGGGAGCTATCTTGGGTTTATCCTGCAGGCTCATAACGTTACATGTTGCTCCTGAGTCAAGCTGGCAACGCTGTCGGGTGCCGTGGAGCTGTAGGTTGACAAACCACTTTTTCCCTCGGGAGCTGGGTGACCCCATAGCACTAGCGGTGTATATCTGTCCATTATCTTCATCATCTGCCTCCTGTTCAAGCTCAGCTTGATCATCTACTGTATGCAGCTGACGCTGGTCTCGTTTTGCTTTTAGGCACACTGTTGCAAAGTGGTTGGGGGTTCCGCAAAGTCGGCAATTCTTGCCAAAAGCTGGGCATTGGGATCTCCCCCGGTTGTGTGTGCTGCCACAATACTTGCACTTTTCAGGGATTCTGGGGTAGTTAGGATATCGTGCTGTGCTTGGCTTTGTGTTGCTTTGAGGCACTGGCTTTTGGGAAACTGTCGCATTCATACTGTCATCCACTCTGGCCTGCGTCAGCACTTTCATTCGCAAGTCTGTTTGCTCTGCAGCTCGGCAAATATCAATGGCAGACGCCAGAGTAAGTGTCCTTTCTCTTAACAAGCGACGGAGTGCGTTTTCATCAGCAATACCTAACACCAGCCTGTCTCTGATCAAGTCATCTTTTAACTGTCCATAATCACATGTGGCTGCTTTCTCCCTTAATCTAGTTACAAAACAGTCAATTGTCTCACCTTCTTCCTGCTTGAGGGATCCAAAAACAAAGCGCTCAAAGATGACATTTTTTGTTGGCTTAAAATGCCCCTCCAGGGCATCCAAGATAGCAGTAGCACTCTTTTGCTGTTCCTCATTCAAATTCAGATTAAAACGATAGATGTGTCTGCACTCACTTCCCATTACACGCCTCAAAGTGGCTGCCTGTACCTCTGCCGGTTTCTCATGCAGTCCGGAAGCTAACATAAAGTCCTGAAATTCAGCTTTAAAAGTTTCCCAGTTGTTAGCCAGGTCACCAGACATCTTCATCTCAGATGGTGGAGGTATTGTGTTTGCATACATGGTTGCTTGAATACTGAGTTCTATTCTGTATACTGAAGGTTTCTTTTCCAGCTGGATGATTGGATGGTGTGTGTGTTTCAGGCTTCTGACACCATGTTTCTGTTAGTTCAATAATGCAGAGAAGGTGCAGATTGCAAATCAACTCAGAGCTGCTTTATTCATGCTGCTAGTCTTGTAAGAAGCAAAGAGGTTACAACAACGAAGTACTTCCTGTGATGACATCCCCATTGACTTCCATTATGTTCGGAGTTCGGCGCGAACACCCGAACATGTTCGGCGAACGTTCGCGAACCCGAACATCCAGGTGTTCGCCCAACACTAACATAGAGCTCCTGCAATAGGCTCCATTGTCTTTCACCTCCCAGGGGGGCTGATCAATTGGCAAATAACCTCTCCCTCCCAGCTAGCCCAGCTGTCTGTACAAGTAGGAAGAGGCAGAGGACTGTGTCTATGTTCCGTCCAGGCGTACACCTCTCTGCTGACAGTTTCTGTGTCGTCCTGGCAACATCACTCACATAACCCTATTAATTGGCCATGGAGCCCTGCGTGCGTGCCGCTGGGGCTGATGGGGGTAAGAGAGGAGAGGAGTGTATAGTTGTAGCTGGAGCTGCTGCACAGGACACACATGGAGCAGAGGTGAGTGGGGTCTCTATGCTGAGGGCGGCAGGAAGAGACAGGGATCATCACACTGGTCTGTGTGTCTTTATCAAGATGATCTCCTGCACTGATAAAAGCAAAGGACATGTGATTCTTCTGACCTGCAGCTGTGTGCTATAAACTTCCTGAGAGCTGCTATATAGGCATTGTAAGGTGTGTACAGCCTAAGCTGCCCATACATTTCTCTCAGCAGGCTCACAGTACATCGGTGCTAGTGAGAAGATTCACAGGTCCTTGACTTTTATCAGACCTGCTGTAGGAGATCATCCTGATAAGAGCAGAGCACTGACCAGCAATGAGTAGATGCTGGGTAGGGGGAGGGAGTAAAGTGAACATTTAGTCAGCTCACTGTTTCAAAACTAAATACGGTACTTATTGCTGGCACAACATGTAAGAAGATGGATCCAGCAACGACGAGCGTTCTCCGATCCATCTTCCTGTGAGCGATGTCACACATTTTTACACGACGGGTGCAAAATGGAAGTTGAGCATTTGCCGTACTTTGCATTCAGTTGTCGAGCGTCTTAAAGATCCTATTCTCTGGGAATGGTGTGGGGGGGGGGGGGCACAACTTCAGTGTTTGCCATAGGCACTATTTTGCCCAGATACGCCACTGCATGTAGTAAAAACATATGGCTGTGTATGTATGTATGTATGTATGTACTGGGAACAGAGCTGCGACAAGGGACTTGTCAGCTGCAAGGGGCTGGGAGGAAGCCCTGGGTAAGTAGATCTGGGGGGAGCATAGATTGCCTGACATTTTCTTTAAGTCTAAGTGTTTTTATCTGCATGGGGAAAACACATTGGTCCTCAGTTTTCCTGTGCAGAAAGCGAGGGAGTTGGGGGTGGGGGGGGGGGGCAGAAAGCGAGGGAGTTGGGGGTGGGGGGGGGGCCATCCAAAGTTTCGCGGGGGGGCATCCAAAGTTTTGCAGGGGGGCCCAGTGATGTCTAGTTGCGCCCCTGCCCAAAGTGTAGAAATCTCAAAAATAGAAACTGCACAAATTACATTTTATTAGTTTTTCAATACTAGGAAACAAACTGAAAATGTTAATGCTGTTAAGAGCAAGCTAAATTATACGAGTCACTACTATCAAGTTTTAAGAAATGTTTTAAGTAAAAAGGATTAAAAAAAATATATACCTTGCAATCCCCAAAGGTCTACAACCAATGCATTCTTCTGAAGGTAATTCAGAAATTCGTTAGACACATTTAAGGCAGCAAACTGTAATTTGTGGTCAACCACAGGGTTAATGCTTCTCCAAGTTGATTTTGTGTAGAGAGGATGGGGAACATCATAAAAGCGATACCTTAAAATAATAATAATAGTATTATTATTATTAATGTATTATCCTTAATAAGACCATAACTTTGTAGCATTTATTATGTATTTTAGTTAAGTTGCTTGCAGTACACGTGTGTGCTGAGAACTACAAGGTAAATATACAGTAGGAATATATGCTATAACAGAAAAAATATATATTTTAATCCCACTGATAATATTTTCCATATTACACATTCTAATTCTAATCAATCTGATTACATTTTTTTAGAATTACACATTAACATAATGTTGGGCTTTTATGTGAAAAATGGCATAAAGAAAACCCACAAGGGCACAAAGTGAGTGGTAAGAAATGTGCTGAACCCAACCTAGTAAAGCATGCAAGGTGGAAGAGTGAGTGTATAAGAATATGTGGAGCTACTCAAATGGTTTGGGTTAGTACTAGATTATGTAAACACTGAAAGAGCCTTGGGTGATATTAGTTCAGGTGCTACTTGTATACAGGATCTTCTAAAAAAATTAGCATAGTGTGATAAAGTTCATTATTTTCTGTAATGTACCGATAAACATTAGACTTTCATATATTTTAGATTCAAATACACACAACTGAAGTAGTTCAAGCCTTTTATTGTTTTAATATTGATGATTTTGGCATACAGCTCATGAAAACCCAAATTTCCTATCTCAAAAAATTAGCATATTTCATCCGACCAATAAATGAAAAGTGTTTTTAAAACAAAAAAAGTCAACCTTCAAATAATTATGTTCAGTTATGCACTCAATACTTGGTCGGGAATCCTTTTGCAGAAATGACTGCTTCAATGCGGCGTGGCATGGAGGCAATCAGTCTGTGGCACTGCTCAGGTGTTATGGAGGCCCAGGATGCTTCGATAGCGACCTTAAGCTCATCCAGAGTGTTGGGTCTTGCGTCTCTTAACTTTCTCTTCACAATATCCCACAGATTCTCTATGGGGTTCAGGTCAGGAGAGTTGGCAGGCCAATTGAGCACAGTAATATCATTGTCAATAAACCATTTACCAGTGGTTTTGGCATTGTGAGCAGGTGCCAGGTCGTGCTGAAAAATGAAATCTTTATCTCCATAAAGCTTTTCAGCAGATGGAAGCATGAAGTGCTCCAAAATCTCCTAATAGCTAGCTGCATTGACTCTGCCCTTGATAAAACACAGTGGACCAACACCAGCAGCTGACATGGCATACCAGACCATCACTGACTGTGGGTACTTGACACTGGACTTCAGGCATTTTGGCATTTCCCTCTCCCCATTCTTCCTCCAGACTCTGGCACCTTGATCTCTGAATGACATGTAAAAGTTGCTTTCACCCGAAAAAAGTACTTTGGAGCACTGAGCAACAGTCCAGTGCTGCTTCTCTGTAGCCCAGGTCAGGCGCTTCTGCCGCTGTTTCTGGTTCAAAAGTGGGTTCATGCTTCCATCTGCTGAAAAGCTTTATGGAGATGAAGATTTCATTTTTCAGCACGACCTGGCACCTGCTCACAGTGCCAAAACCACTGGTAAATGGTTTCTTCCAGGGATTTGTAGTATGTCAAAAGCTAGCTCACATACATTGGCTAGGAATCAAACCCAGGTCAACTGCTTGGAAGACAGCTATGCTCACCACTATACCACCAACACTACATGCTGAATTTGAAGTCTGGAAGATTCCAGGGCAAGGGTGGGAAGGATGAAAATCTAGGTGGCCATGCAACCATTCCTGCTAACCTAAAGCTTACTTGTGTCTTACAACACATTGGCTTAAGGGTTTACCAAATCCAATGGTCCAATATGGGGAAGCTTCTCTGTTTGTTGTTTTTTTTTTTAGTGTGGTGTCACAGTTCACTCATCTCTTCAACTACAAGAAAGGCCCAGGAGTAGTCTTAGCTACCGTAATATCTATGTTACGGCAGGGCCCTTATTACACTTTCTCTTACAGGGCTATTGAAACCGTTTTGCCCATGCGATAAAGCGAGGTGCAAAAATGAAATCATGCCTAGCAAAGGATGGTTTCGATCCATCAACCTCTGGGTTATGGGCCCAGCACAAATCCACTACACCACATTTGTATACAATCTTCAAGTTTAAGAAGGGTACATTAGTTGAAATAGTTATACTACAATCGATGTTACAGCAAGGCCCTAATAACACTTTCTCTTAAGGGGCTATGGCTGCCGATTGGCCCATGTGGTAAAGCAAACAGCAAATAGCAAACAGAGAAGCTTCCCCATATTAAAGCATTGGATTTGGTAAAGTCTTAAGCCAATGGCTATCATTCATAAAGCATTTCCGCATGCGGAAATGCTTAAAACAGCTGACTTTACCGAACACTCGGCAAAGTCAGCATTCATAAGGCTCTTTCCGCTAGTGTTGGGCGAACAGTGTTCGCCACTGTTCGGGTTCTGCAGAACATCACCCTGTTCGGGTGATGTTCGAGTTCGGCCGAACACCTGACGGTGCTCGGCCAAACCGTTCGGCCATATGGCCGAACTAAGAGCGCATGGCCGAACGTTCCCCGAACGTTCGGCTAGCGCTGTGATTGGCCGAACGGGTCACGTGGTTCGGACCCGAACGCGCTCTGATTGGCCGAACTGTCACGTGGTTCGGGTAAATAAATACCCGAACCACGTCATATCTCCGCCATTTGTCTGTGGGTTTAGCTTTGGGTAGGCAGGCAGGGTAGTTCGCGCTCCAGCCACGCTAGCCAGGGTCCCCCCCAGTCATTGTGTGTCGCTGCTGGGAATAGTAGTACACCGCTCGCTCAGCATTCTGTTTACTGCCACTCTGTGTACCTCGCTCAGCCACACTATATAGCATTCTGTTTACTGCCACTCTGTGTCTGCTGGGAATAGTAGTACACCGCTTGCTCAGCCACACTATATAGCATTCTGTTTACTGCCACTCTGTGTACCTCGCTCAGCCACACTATATAGCATTCTGTTTACTGCCACTCTGTGTCTGCTGGGAATAGTGGTACACCGCTCGCTCAGCCACACTATATAGCATTCTGTTCACTGTTCTGTGTCTGCTTGGAATAGTGGTACACCGCTCGTTCAGCCACACTATATAGCATTCTGTGTACTGTTCTGTGTCTGCTGGGAACAGTAGTACACCGCTCGTTCAGCCACACTATATAGCATTCTGTGTACTGTTCTGTGTCTGCTGGGAACAGTAGTACACCGCTCGCTCAGCCACACTATATAGCATTCTGTTCACTGTTCTGTGTCTGCTGGGAATAGTGGTACACCGCTCGCTCAGCCACACTATATAGCATTCTGTTCACTGTTCTGTGTCTGCTGGGAATAGTGGTACACCGCTCGCTCAGCCACACTATATAGCATTCTGTTTACTGTTCTGTGTCTGCTGGGAATAGTGGTACACCGCTCGCTCATCCACACTATATAGCATTCTGTTCACTGTTCTGTGTCTGCTGGGAATAGTGGTACACCGCTCGCTCAGCCACACTATATAGCATTCTGTTCACTGTTCTGTGTCTGCTGGGAATAGTGGTACACCGCTCGCTCATCCACACTATATAGCATTCTGTTCACTGTTCTGTGTCTGCTGGGAATAGTGGTACACCGCTCGCTCAGCCACACTATATAGCATTCTGTTCACTGTTCTGTGTCTGCTGGGAATAGTGGTACACCGCTCGCTCAGCCACACTATATAGCATTCTGTTCACTGTTCTGTGTCTGCTGGGAATAGTGGTACACCGCTCGCTCAGCCACACTATATAGCATTCTGTTTACTGTTCTGTGTCTGCTGGGAATAGTGGTACACCGCTCGCTCATCCACACTATATAGCATTCTGTTCACTGTTCTGTGTCTGCTGGGAATAGTGGTACACCGCTCGCTCAGCCACACTATATAGCATTCTGTTCACTGTTCTGTGTCTGCTGGGAATAGTGGTACACCGCTCGCTCAGCCACACTATATAGCATTCTGTTCACTGTTCTGTGTCTGCTGGGAATAGTGGTACACCGCTCGCTCAGCCACACTATATAGCATTCTGTTTACTGTTCTGTGTCTGCTGGGAATAGTGGTACACCGCTCGCTCATCCACACTATATAGCATTCTGTTCACTGTTCTGTGTCTGCTGGGAATAGTGGTACACCGCTCGCTCAGCCACACTATATAGCATTCTGTTCACTGTTCTGTGTCTGCTGGGAATAGTGGTACACCGCTCGCTCAGCCACACTATATAGCATTCTGTTCACTGTTCTGTGTCTGCTGGGAACAGTAGTACACCGCTCGTTCAGCCACACTATATAGCATTCTGTGTACTGTTCTGTGTCTGCTGGGAACAGTAGTACACCGCTCGTTCAGCCACACTATATAGCATTCTGTGTACTGTTCTGTGTCTGCTGGGAACAGTAGTACACCGCTCGTTCAGCCACACTATATAGCATTCTGTTCACTGTTCTGTGTCTGCTGGGAATAGTGGTACACCGCTCGCTCAGCCACACTATATAGCATTCTGTTCACTGTTCTGTGTCTGCTGGGAACAGTAGTACACCGCTCGTTCAGCCACACTATATAGCATTCTGTGTACTGTTCTGTGTCTGCTGGGAACAGTAGTACACCGCTCGTTCAGCCACACTATATAGCATTCTGTGTACTGTTCTGTGTCTGCTGGGAACAGTAGTACACCGCTCGTTCAGCCACACTATATAGCATTCTGTGTACTGTTCTGTGTCTGCTGGGAACAGTAGTACACCGCTCGTTCAGCCACACTATATAGCATTCTGTGTACTGTTCTGTGTCTGCTGGGAACAGTAGTACACCGCTCGTTCAGCCACACTATATAGCATTCTGTGTACTGTTCTGTGTCTGCTGGGAACAGTAGTACACCGCTCGTTCAGCCACACTATATAGCATTCTGTGTACTGTTCTGTGTCTGCTGGGAACAGTAGTACACCGCTCGTTCAGCCACACTATATAGCATTCTGTGTACTGTTCTGTGTCTGCTGGGAACAGTAGTACACCGCTCGTTCAGCCACACTATATAGCATTCTGTGTACTGTTCTGTGTCTGCTGGGAACAGTAGTACACCGCTCGTTCAGCCACACTATATAGCATTCTGTGTACTGTTCTGTGTCTGCTGGGAATAGTGGTACACCGCTCACCCGTCACTGTATAGCATTGTGCTCTGTGTCGCTGCTGGGAATAGTGGTACTGTATAGCATTTCTGTACTGCCACTGTACTGCTGCCAGTCAGCGTGTACTGTAAGGATAAGTGAAATGAGGAAGAAATCCGGTGAAAGAGGGAGGGGCAAGGGAAGAGGTGTTTCCCCTGACGGTTCACGTACAGGCCACAGGGGAGCACCCAAGAAAACCCACTCAATACCGCCCATGTTGTCCAGGACAACAACCCTCACAAATCCAAAAGAACAGGACCAGATAATTACTTGGATGACCTCTCAAGCGTCCAGCAGTGGGTTAAGCAGCACCAGCACATCACGCACGAGGTCCGAGTCCTCAGCCAGTTACAAGGAGCCAGTGGGCACAAAGCTGACACAACCGGCAGCGACACCACGCACACAACTGCCAGATAACCAGTCCGATGAATTACCTCAGGACACAATGGGGTATTCGCAGGAGCTATTCCCAGCCCAACAAACTTCCACCTTTCAAAGGTCAATGGAGGAACAGCCAGAAATGTTGTGCCTGGATTCACAACCGTTAACTGTGGGAAATGCACCGCGCACTGAAATACGAGGCGAGTCCGAAGAGGACTCGGAAACCCAAATCCCAGAGCAATTTGGGCAGGAGGGGTTGCAATTGCAGGAGGTCGGCCGACAAGATCTGGAAGACGACGTTGGAGTGTGCTGCGCAGAGGTTGTTGTGGGGAGCTCTACTCCACGGCGGTGGCCCACAATGACATATGACGAGTTTGAGGAGATGGAAGAGGAGGGTATGGACAATGTGGACAGAGACCCAGATTTTGTTTGTGAACGAGAACATCGCCGTCGTAGCAGCAGCACAGATGAGTCTGTTGAAGAACACACTGCTGCACGAGTTCGCCTTGTGCCACAAGGTAGGCGGCGCGCAATTTCAGGCACCACAAGCGTGGAAGTTCAAGTGAGAGGCAAAAGAGGAGCAAACAGAAATCGCCAGCAAGGAGGCAGGTGCTCCAAAGTCTGGGCTTTCTTTGAAGACTGCACTGAGGATGTTACCATGGCGATTTGCAAGGTGTGCAAGACCCGCCTGAGCAGGGGGAAAAATATTAACAACCTCTCCACCACCAGCATGAGCCGTCACATGCTATCCAAACATCCCACTCTTTGGGCAAACGCGTCAGGACAGGGTACCAGAAACAACACTGCCTCCCTTGGGTTCACCAGACCCGCCTCAGCAGCAGCAGTAGCCCAGCCATTGCGTGGTTCACAACATTCACAAACATCAGACGACGCTGACACTGTCACTTTCCGGAGTAGTGCTCTTGAGGTCTCCCAGTGTTCATCAAACACAACAACCAACAGCCCTTCCGTGTGCAGCGCTACGGTTCAGTTGTCTGTGTCGGAGATGTTTGAGCGCAAGAGGAAATTGCCAGCAAATGACCCCCGGGCCGTGGCAGTAACAGCCAGCATAGCCAAGCTTCTGGCCTGCGAAATGCTGCCATATCGATTGGTGGAGACAAACAGCTTCAAGGGCATGATGTCAGTGGCCATCCCACGTTACGTGGTTCCCAGCCGCTACCACTTTGCACGCTCTGCAGTGCCTGAGTTGCATGAGCACGTGGTCAGCAAAATAACCCGAAGCTTGAAGAATGCCGTTGCCTGCAAGGTTCACCTCACCACTGACACCTGGACGAGTGCGTTCGGCCAGGGTCGATACATCTCCCTTACCGCGCACTGGGTGAACCTTGTGGAGCCTGGCAGCGATTCCTCACCTGCTACGGCACGGGTGTTGCCCACGCCACAAACAGCTGCACCGCCGTCCCTCCCACTGGATAACAGCAGCACCTACCTCTCTGACTCCTTCTCCTCCAACGCATCTCAAAGCTGTACCTCATCCGGAAACGCTAACCCAGCAGCAGTAGGATCGTGGAAGCAGTGCAGCACAGCTGTTGGCATGCGTCAACAAGCGTTGCTGAAGCTAATCTGCCTTGGGGATAAGCAGCACACAGGGGAGGAAATTTGGAGGGGAATAAAGGAACAGACGGATTTGTGGCTGGCACCGCTGGACCTGAAACCGGGCATGGTTGTGTGTGATAATGGGAGTAATCTCATTCGCGCTTTAAGGTTGGCTAAGCTGACACACATCCCTTGCCTGGCGCACGTGATGAACCTAGTAGTTCAGCGGTTCCTGAGGACATACCCAGGCGTGCCCGATCTGCTGTTGAAGGTGCGTCGAGTGTCCAAACATTGTAGAAATTCCAGTACTGCTTCGGGGGCACTCGCCAAGATGCAGGAGCGCTTCAATCTCCCCCACCATCGCTTGCTGTGTGATGTCCCTACGCGCTGGAATTCTACGCTGCACATGCTAGCCCGCTTTTGCGAGCAGAAGAGTGCAGTGGTCCAGTACATGACGGCGCAGTACCGAGGCGCATCCGGCCAGCTGCCAAGCTTCTGTGGATCCGATTGGGCCAACATGTTGGACCTCTGCCAAGTCCTCCAAAATTTTGAGCAATCCACGTTGCTTGTGAGCAGTGACAACTCTTCAGTCAGCATTACCATACCACTGCTGTGTTTACTGAAGAGGTCGATGTTAAAAATCAAGGAAACAGCTGTCATGATGCAACTGGGGGAATCTGAAGGAGAAAACGATCAGCGTGATGGTACCAACATCAGGCCATCCGCCTCAGGGAACGCTGGCCCCAGCAGCTATGACGAAGAAGAGGAGGAGGAACAGCTGGAGTTGGAGCAGGAATTTCATGCCACCACTGACGAGGGCCAGAGCGGTGCACGTTGGACTTCCACAATTCAACGCGAATGGTCAGCAGAAGCAGACCAGGAGGAAGGTGACGACTATGATGCATCACAACAACTATCACAACGCTCACAAGAGGATGATGAGGATTCTGGTAGGACTCTGGCACACATGGCTCAATTCATGCTAGACTGCATTGAACGTGACCCACGCATTGTGCGCATTCTGGACAACACCAATTACTGGGTTTATACCCTTCTGGATCCACGGTACAAACACAATGTTCCAAAACTGCTTGAAGAAAGAGTCAGACAGGTCAAAATGGAAGAATACCAGCAGGCCCTTGTGGAGACTTTAGAGAGGAGATTGACATCCTCCCCCTCCTCTAGCCAGTTGTACGCAGACAGACTGACTTCCGCAAACCCAGGACGACCAGGAGGGCAGCAAACAACGCAAGCCGCAGCTAGTACCCAAAAGGGAATGGTATCGGCAGTGTCCTTGGAGTGGGAAAATTTTCTGACACCCATGCAGCCGCAGCCCACTGAACAGCAAGCGTGCAGATCCACCTCCAACACCGATCGCCTGGAGAAGATGGTCAAGGACTACATGTCAGATGGCGTAGCTGTGTCGAACCATCCATCTGCACCCTTCAACTATTGGGTATCGAAGCTAGACACCTGGCACGAACTGGCAATGTACGCAATAGAGGTGCTGGCTTGCCCGGCAGCCAGCGTTATGTCGGAACGCTGTTTCAGTGCTGCCGGAGGCATCGTCACAGATCGGCGTATCCGCCTCTCTACAGACAATGCAGACCGTCTGACTCAAATTAAAATGAATCAATCCTGGATTGGAAATGACTACGCAACACTCCAGGACCCCAACCAAGTAACATGACCAATGAACATCTGGGATGGTGTTGCGTTTCCGGGCCCTGTTTATTGAACCTCTCATCTGTATTACATTTATGACTGCATGGCGGCAAAAAGCATTGCTGCTATATCCGCACGCTTTTTGTCCACATGCAAGGCCTGGGTTGTTGTGTCTCACAAAGCGTGGCCTTCTCCTCCTGCGCCTGCTCCTGTTCCATCACGTCTGCTGCTGCTGGGTTAGCGTTGCCGCGTGGTCCCTGTTTATTGAACCACTTATCTTTATTACATTTATGACTGCATGGCGGTACAAAGCATGCTATCCGCACGCTTCTTGCCCTCATGCAAGGCCTGGGTTGTTGTGTCTCACAAAGCGTGGCCTTCTCCTCCTGCGCCTCCTCCTGTTCCATCACGTCTGCTGCTGCTGGGTTAGCGTTGCCGCGTGGTCCCTGTTTATTGAACCACTTATCTTTATTACATTTATGACTGCATGGCCGTACAAAGCCTGCTATCCGCACGCTTCTTGCCCTCATGCAAGGCCTGGGTTGTTGTGTCTCACAAAGCGTGGCCTTCTCCTCCTGCGCCTGCTCCTGTTCCATCACGTCTGCTGCTGCTGGGTTAGCGTTGCCGCGTGGTCCCTGTTTATTGAACCACTTATCTTTATTACATTTATGACTGCATGGCGGTACAAAGCCTGCTATCCGCACGCTTCTTGCCCTCATGCAAGGCCTGGGTTGTTGTGTCTCACAAAGCGTGGCCTTCTCCTCCTGCGCCTGCTCCTGTTCCATCACGTCTGCTGCTGCTGGGTTAGCGTTGCCGCGTGGTCCCTGTTTATTGAACCACTTATCTTTATTACATTTATGACTGCATGGCGGTACAAAGCCTGCTATCCGCACGCTTCTTGCCCTCATGCAAGGCCGGGGTTGTTGTGTCTCACAAAGCGTGGCCTTCTTCTCCTCCTGCGCCACCCTCCTCCTGTTCCATCACGTGTGCTGCTGCTGGGTTAGCGTTACCGGTCCCTTTTCCTGGAACCTCTTATATGTATTACATTTATGACTGCATGCCGACAAAAAACATGTTACCTGTGCAAAGAAAACAGACATTTCCCGCATTTAAAAGACAGTTTTCCCTTTGAAACTTTAAAATCGATTTTCTCAAAAACTATAAGCTCTTTTTGCTAATTTTTTTTTCCTCTTGTACCCACTCCCAAGGTGCACATACCCTGCAAATTTGGGGTATGTAGCATGTAAGGAGGCTTTACAAACCACAAAAGTTCGGGTCCCCATTGACTTCCATTATGTTCGGAGTTCGGGTCGAACACCCGAACATCGCGGCCATGTTCGGCCTGTTCGGCCCGAACCCGAACATCTAGATGTTCGCCCAACACTACTTTCCGCATGAAAAAATGACACTACCGAGCAGAGTGATAAATCACCGCCTTGTGCGGTGATTATCGGAACAAATGTAGCAAAATGTTAATTCATAAAGAATACCGCAAGCGGTGTGAGGTCAGGAAGTACCGCTCCCTCTGATGTGGCAATACCAATGTAAGTGAATGGAGACACACAGACCTCCCAGGCAGCTGCAGCAGAGCGGAACACGGAGAAATGGATCACCTCTGCAGCTTCTGTGTCTCCGCCTGCCTACCGCCAGCCTAGTTCGGGGAATCTCCGCACTGCTACCGCACATGGATACATTTTTATGAATGCCCACCCAGAAGTCTAAAATACCGGCAGCGGTGTTTTCCCGCAATGATTCCCCTTACCGACAGCTCCTTTATGAATGATAGCCAATGTGTTGTGAGACACAAGTAAGCATTAGGTTAGCAGGAATGGTTGCATGGCCACCTAGCTTTTCATCCTTCCCACCCTTGCCCTGGAATCTTCCAGACTTCAAATTCAGCATGTAGTGTTGGTGGTATAGTGGTGAGCATAGCTGCCTTCCAAGCAGTTGACCTGGGTTCGATTACTGGCCAATGTATGTGAGCTTGCTTTTGACATACTACAAATCCCTGGAAGACAAGACAAGAGGAGGAGAGAGAGACTTTTTCCACTATAGCTCTATGGCAATTCCGATCCAATGCGACGTAACCGAATCATCAAATTCCAGCCGGAATCGTGGAACACGGTGCCTGTATTACAATTAAACTTAGTCACAAACTCCTTTAGGGAGTCTTCAGAGCCCCTCCAAACTAGTAGGAGGTCATCTATAAATCTCTTCCAGAGGACCAGATCCGCACCAGGCCCCTCAGGCCCATATATATGGGTATGTTCCCAATAGGCCATAAAGAAGAAAAATAAGCATTGAATTACCCTAGCCATCCCGCACATTTGTACTTATTGAACTGAAGAAGTGGGATAAACCTGTGAATTACATTGTCATTGTTTTTGTGCTAATAAATGTATATGGTCCAAGACTGTTACCTTCAGCAAGGTAAGCCAAACACAACTTTTTTTTAAAATCACTTTTAAGTGTTTTATTTATTTGTGTGCCTCCACTCATTAATTATTTATTGTTACACCTCTGCTGGGAGGTTGTAGGTTTATTTTCCATAAAACCCCTTTGCTGCCAGGTATGTGACCTCATAGTTTCTGATTTCCAGCTCACTATGTCCAAGCAGGAGGTTTTCTGCCTGCATGCCCCCACGGTACACTCAACTTGTGAGTATACTTTTATACCTGCATTTTTATACTAACATATTACACTATTTGGCTCCTGGTCTTCCCTTGTGGGTTTTTTTTTCATTTCCTGGAGTTTTCTATTCCTATCTGGTTATAGTCTCTAAAATTGTAAAGATAAAACATGCACAGATCAGTATTTATTCATGATGGATTTCTCAGGACAAACCCCACTTCATCAGGGAGCTAGTCTTTCAGTCGTTAACTACTTGAATCGGGTGTGTCCCAACTCCCCAAAAAAGTGACTAAAATGTACACACTCAAGGAGCTATGGGCCCCGTCCCCCCCCCCCCCCCCAGCACTCTTTACATAGCAATTGATACGACGCACCAAAACCTGCCAAGGACAACCATAGTGTCAGAAGTGCAAGAAGGGGATGGGGAATAGCTTATTAATGATTACAAGTATTTAGAGCATCTATAGAAGTGATTATTGTCCCGGAAGAGCCGTGAGAAAAGAAACCACAATTGCAATTAGTTCTCTGCAACAATTGTCGTTGATGCGCCAGATCATAATTGGATGTGTAGGTCCTTGCAGTCAAGCCTGGGGGTCTCTGTTTTCTTCATAGCTGTTAGCAGAGTTCTTTTCATGAGAGGCAAGTATGCTCTCTGATAAGACCTGTTTGTGTAATTAACTTGATCAAAAGAAGTTCCTTTATGGGCCAGTGACACCCAAGTGTGAACATGCCCTTTGAAAGGATACCATTTGGTGATTCTAGCAAAAGCGAGCTTTCCACACAGCAGGGCTCTAGCCACAGCGGAACCATGTAGCCAGATTTAGGAATGCATGGAGTATATGATTTTAGCCTGTTAAGGAATACCGTTTATATGAGAGGTATGAAAGTTATATCATTCTGCTAGTCCGGATCTGGTGAATATTTTAATATTAAATTGGTGCCTGTCAGGTATAGCAGTATTACCTCAGAGGCGGAAAGCAGTGCGACCGCCGCTTCCACATCTGACGTCACCGTGGAGGCTGCCGCGTCCTCCCAGACATCTTGCGCAGCCTCTGGCAGGACAGGTCTCTCAGTAGCACATCAGCTTAGGTCGGCACGCTCGCGCATGGATCGGCAGGACCTTTATGGGCTTAGGAGACGGGTCAGCTGATCTGCTGGTCAGCTGACATCAGGCTGCTGGGTCTCGTTGCTGATTGGTCAGGCTGTTCTGGGCGGATTGTTTGGAATTGCCTGTCTGTATTTAAGCTCGGGGATGTCAGTGGCTCATTGTCTGTTGTTGCTGAAACTTCGCAGTGAAAGCTCTCAGACCTTAGTCAGATCCGTGTGTGCTTGAGGCGGCAGGACCCCGGGGATTCGCACTAGCTTAGGAATTATATTATTACTGTTATTGATTATTATTGTGTTTGACCTTTTACCTGTACCTCTGACTACTCTCTGCCTAACGATTCTGTACCTCTGCCAATCTGATCTGTTGCCGACTTCTGCCTGAATACTCACTCCGATTTTGTCTAACGATTCTGTACCTCTGCCTGACCGATCTGTTACTGACTTTGCCTGTACGATCACTCTGTTATTAGTGATAGCCCCTGCCACTAAGGGCTATCACTCTCTTGTGTTCCTGAATATTACTGTGCACCCAATCACGTGTGATCACACTTTGAATAAAATACTGACTATTGTGCTGATAGAGCTAGTACTGATCATCAGATACATCACTAATCATTACATAACAACAGACCAATATTATTATGGAGGCACTGTGTAAGCAGGTTCAGGCCCTAACCACTGCTGTCGAGCAGTTAAATCATACAGTCAGTTCGCAACAGTCTCAATTAAATCTTTTGACTGATGCTGTGCACAATCTTCAGGCTTCTGCATCCTCAGTGCCTCCCGCTCGTGTTATTGAACCCAAGATGGAGCTTCCAGAGAAATTCTCTGGTCTTAGGTCCGATTTCAGAAATTTCAGGAACAGGTGTATGTCGTATTTTGAAATGAGACCATTATCATCAGGCACAGAAGCACAGAGAGTAACATTAATTAAAACGTTACTACATTGTGATTCGCAGACCTGGGCCTATAATCTGACTGATGGACATGAGCAGTGGCGTAGCTACAAACCTCTGGGCCCCGATGCGGAATCTGGATGTGGGCCCCCCCCCGGCAACAACAGCCCCCCCTCCCCCGACAACACCCGACGGATGCACACACATATCAAAATCCCTATAGCCAGCTATAGGTACCCCCAGTATAGGTAGTCAGGCATAGGTAAGCCAGTATAGTTGCCCCCGGTATAGGTGAGATAGGCAGGCGCCGCCGGTATAAGTTAGATAGATAGGTGCCCCCAGTACAGGTTAGCTAGGTGGGTGCCTCTAATATAGGTAGCCAGAATAGTTGCCCCCAGCGTAGGTTAGATAGGTAGGTGCCCCCAGTATAGGTTAGTTAGGTAGGTGCCTCCAATATAGGTAGCCAGTTTAGTTGCCACCTGTATAGGCTAGCTAGGTGCCCCCAATACAGGTTAGATAAGTAAGTGCCCCCAGTATAGGTTAGATAGGTAGGTGCCCCCAGTATAAATTAGATTAGGTCGGTGCCCCCTAGTATAGGTTAGATTAGGTAGCTGCCCCCCAGTATAGGTTAGATTAGGTAGCTGCCCCCCAGGATAGATTAGGTAGCTGCCCCCAGGATAGATTAGGTAGGTGCCCCCCAGTATAGGTTAGATGAGGTAGCTGCCCCCCAGGATAGATTAGGTAGCTTCCCCCCAGGATAGATTAGGTAGCTGCCCCCCAGGATAGATTAGGTAGCTGCCCCCCAGGATAGATTAGGTAGCTGCCCCCCAGGATTAGGTTAGAATAGGTAGGTGCCCCCCAGGATAGATCAGGTAGCTGCCCCCCAGGATTAGGTTAGATTAGGTAGCTGCCCCCCAGGATAGATTAGGTAGCTGCCCCCCAGGATTAGGTTAGATTAGGTAGCTGCCCCCCAGGATAGATTAGGTAGCTGCCCCCAGGATAGATTAGGTAGGTGCCTCCCAGTATAGGTTAGATTAGGTAGCTGCCCCCCAGGATTAGGTTAGATTAGGTAGGTGCCCCCCAGGATAGATTAGGTAGCTGCCCCCAGGATAGATTAGGTAGGTGCCCCCCAGTATAGGTTAGATTAGGTAGCTGCCCCCCAGGATTAGGTTAGATTAGGTAGCTGCCCCCCAGGATAGATTAGGTAGCTGCCCCCAGGATAGATTAGGTAGGTGCCTCCCAGTATAGGTTAGATTAGGTAGCTGCCCCCCAGAATAGATTAGGTAGCTGCCCCCCAGGATAGATTAGGTAGGTGCCCCCCAGTATAGGTTAGATTAGGTAGCTGCCCCCCAGGATTAGGTTAGATTAGGTAGGTGCCCCCCAGGATAGATTAGGTAGCTGCCCCCAGGATAGATTAGGTAGCTGCCCCCCAGTATAGGTTAGATTAGGTAGGTGCCCCCCAGGATAGATTAGGTAGCTGCCCCCCAGGATAGATTAGGTAGGTGCCCCCCAGTATAGGTTAGATTAGGTAGCTGCCCCCCAGGATTACGTTAGATTAGGTAGGTGCCCCCCAGGATAGATTAGGTAGCTGCCCCCAGGATAGATTAGGTAGCTGCCCCCCCAGTATAGGTTAGATTAGGTAGGTGCCCCCCAGGATAGATTAGGTAGCTGCCCCCCAGGATAGATTAGGTAGCTGCCCGTCCCCATAATGGAGGGGGGAGCCGCAGCCGCGGGGAGGGCAGCCCGACCTCTCCCTCCCTTCCTCTCCCCGGGGCCCCCCCTCAGATGCAGAGTAAGCGGCTAACGGAAGCGCTATAGGCAGAACTCACCTCCGTCCCTGGTTCCAATCGCCGCTGATCTCCTCTCTGGCTGGCTCTGCATAGATGCTTACACACGCAGCTTCCTGTTTAGCCGGAAGCTGCGTGTGTAACAACATCTATGCAGAGCCAGCCAGAGAGGAGATCAGCGGCGAGTGGAACGCAGGGAGGTGGGTTCTGCCTATAGCGCTTCCGTTAGCCGCTTACTCTGCATCTGAGGGGGGGCCCCGGGGAGAGGAAGGGAGGAAGAGGTCGGGCTGCCCTCCCCGCGGCTGCCTCCTACCAGCGCGAACGGGCACATAGCCCTCCAAACGGAGATGGGCCCCCCGGGCCCCTCCCCCGCCTCCTCAGGAGCCGGGCCCGGTCGCCAAGGCGACCGCTGCGACCACGGGCCCTACGCCCTTGGACATGAGGCTTTGACGTCCGTACAGGCATTTTTTAAGGCCATGGCTGTTATATATGACGACCCTGATATAGCAGCCACGGCAGAGAGAAAGTTAAAAAATCTTCGTCAGGGTCATAATATTGTTGAAGATTATGCTTCAGAATTCAGAAAGTGGGCTGTGTCGTCTAGGTGGGAACAGTTTGCACTATTAGACCGTTTTCTTACGGGGTTATCTGAATCTGTATCTGACGTCATGATCAGTCACCCCGAGCCGAAAACACTTGATGAGGCTATCACATAGGCCATCAAGATTGACCGAAGAATTCGGTTTCACAAGCAGGGCAGGTCTCGTGCTTCCCCTAAAGTTGTCTTCACCACTCCCTCAGTCTCGACTAGTTCTGATGAACCTATGCAAATAGGCCATTCCAAATTGTTGGAGACTGAGAAGACTAGGAGAAGGAGAGAGGGTCTCTGCTTGTACTGTGGGGAGAAGGGTCATCTGATTCAAAACTGTAGTAGGTAGTAGTGTTGGGCGAACAGTGTTCGCCACTGTTCGGGTTCTGCAGAACATCACCCTGGCCGAACTAAGAGCGCATGGCCGAACGTTCCCCGAACGTTCAGCTAGCGCTGTGATTGGCCGAATGGGTCACGTGGTTCGGACCCAAACGCGCTCTGATTGGCGGAACAGGTCACGTGGTTTCGGGTAAATACCCGATCCACGTCATTTCTCCGCCATTTGTCTGTGGGTTTAGCTTTGGGTAGGCAGGCAGGGTAGTTCTCTCTCCAGCCAGGCTAGCCAGGGTCCCCCGGTCATTGTGTCACTGCTGGGAATAGTAGTACACCGCTCACCCACCACTGTATAGCATTGTGCTCTGTGTCGCTGCTGGGAATAGAAGTACACCGCTCACCCACCACTGTATAGCATTGTGCTCTGTGTCGCTGCTGGGAACAGTAGTACACCGCTCACCCACCACTGTATAGCATTGTGCTCTGTGTCTCTGCTGGGAATAGTAGTACACCGCTCACCCACCACTGTATAGCATTGTGCTCTGTGTCGCTGCTGGGAATAGTAGTACACCGCTCACCCACCACTGTATAGCATTGTGCTCTGTGTCGCTGCTGGGAACAGTAGTACACCGCTCACCCACCACTGTATAGCATTGTGCTCTGTGTCGCTGCTGGGAATAGTAGTACACCGCTCACCCACCACTGTATAGCATTGTGCTCTGTGTCGCTGCTGGGAATAGTAGTACACCGCTCACCCACCACTATAAAGCATTTCTGTACTGCCACTGTACTGCTGCCACTCAGCGTGTACTTTAAGGATAAGTGAAATGAAGAAGAAATCCTGTGAAAGAGGGAGGGGCAAGGGAAGAGGTGTTTCCCCTGACGGTTCACGTACAGGCCACAGTGGAGCACCGAAGAAAACCCACTCAATACCGCCCATGTTGTCCAGGAAATCAACCCTCACAAATCCAAAAGAACAGGACCAGATAATTAATTGGATGACCTCTCAAGCGTCCAGCAGTGGGTAAAGCAGCACCAGCACATCACGCACGAGGTCCGAGTCCTCAGCCAGTTACAAGGAGCCAATGGGCACAAAGCTGACACAACCGGCAGCGACACCACGCACACAACTGCCAAATAACCAGTCCGAAGAATTTCCTCAGGACACAATGGGGTATTCGCAGGAGCTATTCCCAGCCCAACAAACTTCCACCTTTCAAAGGTCAATGGAACAGCCAGAAATTTTGTGCACGGATTCACAACCATTTACTGTGGGAAATGCACCGCGCACTGAAATGCAAGGCGAGTCAGAGGACTTTGAAACCCAAATCCCAGAGCAAGTTGGGCAGGAGGGGTTTCAATTGCAGGAGGTCGGCCGAGAAGATCTGGAAGACGACGTTGGAGTGAGCTGCGCAAAGTTTGTTCTGGGGAGCTCTACTCCACGGCGGCGGCCCACAATCACATATGACGAGTTTGAGGAGATGGAAGAGGAGGGTTTGGACAATGTGGACACAGACCCAGATTTTGTATGTGAAGGAGAACATCGCCGTCGTAGCAGCACAGATTAGTCTGTTGAAGAACCCACTGCTGCACGAGTTCGCCTTGTGCCACAAGGTAGGCGGCGCGAAATTTCAGGCACCACAAGCGTGGAAGTTCAAGTGAGATGCAAAAGAGGCGCAAACAGAAATTGCCAGCAAGGCATGTGCTCCAAAGTCTGGCCTTTCTTTGAAGACTGCAATGAGGATGGTACAATGGAGATTTGCAAGGTGTGCAAGACCCGCCTGAGCAGGGGGAAAAATATTAACAACCTCTTCACCACCAGCATGACCCGCCACATGGTATCCAAACATCCCACTCTGTGGGCGCCAGGACAGGGTACCAGCAACACTGCCTCCCTTGGGGTCACCAGACTCACCACCAGACCCTCCTCAGCAGCAGCAGTAGCCCAGCCATTGCGTGGTTCACAACAACATTCACAAACATCAGACGACGCTGACACTGTCACTTTCCGGAATAGTGCTCTTGAGGTCTCCCAGTCTTCATCAAACACAACAACCAACAGCCCTTCAGTGTGCAGCCCTACGCAGGGGCGTAGCAATAGGGGTTGCAGAGGTTGCGACCGCATCGGGGCCCTTGGGCCAGAGGGGCCCTGAAGGGCCCTCCCTCAATTGCAGTATTAGCTTTCTATTGGTCCTGCACTCATAATAATCACTTCTATAGATACTTTGAATAGTGGTAATCATTATCAAACTTCTCCCCATTCCCTTCTTGCACCGCTGACACTGTAGTTGCCATTGGCTGGTTTTGGTGCGACGTATCAATAGTTATGTATAGAGTGCTTGGGGGGCCCCATTGTAAAACTTGCATCGGGGGCCCTCAGCTCCTTAGCTACGCCACTGGCCCTACGGTTCAGTTGTCTGTCTCGGAGATGTTTGAGCGCAAGAGGAAATTGCCAGCAAATGACCCCCGGGCCGTGGCACTAACAGCCAGCATAGCCAAGCTTCTGGCCTGCGAAATGCTGCCATATCGAGTGGTGGAGACAAACAGCTTCAAGGGCATGATGTCAGTGGCCATCCCACGTTACGTGGTTCCCAGCCGCTACCACTTTGCGCGCTCTGCAGTGCCTGAGTTGCATGAGCACGTGGTCAGCAAAATAACCCGAAGCTTGAAGAATGCCGTTGCCTGCAAGGTTCACCTCACCACTGACACCTGGACGAGTGCGTTCGGCCAGGGTCGATACATCTCCCTTACCGCGCACTGGGTGAACCTTGTGGAGCCTGGCAGCGATTCCCCACCTGCTACGGCGCGGGCGTTGCCCACGCCGCAAACAGCTGCACCGCCGTCCCTCCCACTGAATACCAACAGCAGCACCTACCTCTCTGACTCCTTCTCCTCCAACGCATCTCAAAGCTGTACCTCATCCGGAAACGCTAACCCAGCAGCAGTAGGATCGTGGAAGCAGTGCAGCACAGCTGTTGGCATGCGTCAGCAAGCGTTGCTGAAGCTGATCTGCCTTGGGGATAAGCAGCACACAGGGGAGGAAATTTGGAGGGAAATAAAGGAACAGACGGATTTGTGTCTGGCACCGCTGGACCTGAAACCGGGCATGGTTGTGTGTGATAATGGGAGTAATCTCATTCGCGCTTTAAGGTTGGCTAAGCTGACACACATCCCTTGCCTGGCGTACGTGATGAACCTAGTAGTTCAGCGGTTCCTGAGGACATACCCAGGCGTGGCCGATCTTCTGTTGAAGGTGCGACGAGCGGTCAAACATTGTAGAAATTCCAGTACTGCTTCGGGGGCACTAGCCAAGATGCAGGAGCGCTTCAATCTCCCCCACCATCGCTTGCTGTGTGATGTCCCTACGCACTGGAATTCTACGCTGCACATGCTAGCCCGCTTTTGCGAGCAGAAGAGTGCAGTGGTCCAGTACATGACTGCGCAGTACCGAGGCGCATCCGGACAGCTGCCAAGTTTCTGTGGATCCAATTGGGCCAACATGTTGGACCTCTGCCAAGTCCTCCAAAATTTTGAGCAATCCACGTTGCTTGTGAGCAGTGACAACTCTTCAGTCAGCATTACCATACCACTGCTGTGTTTACTGAAGAAGTCAATGTTGAAAATCAAGGAAACAGCTGTCATGATGCAACTGGGGGAATCTGAAGGAGAAAACGATCAGCGTGATGATACCAACATCAGACCATCTGCTTTAGGAAACGCTGGCCCCAGCAGCTATGACGAAGAAGAGGAGGAGGAACAGCTGGAGTTGGAGCAGGAATTTCATGCCACCACTGACGAGGGCCAGAGCGGTGCACGTTGGACTTCCACAATTCAGTGCGAATGGTCAGCAGAAGCAGACCAGGAAGAAGGTGACGACTATGATGCATCACAACAACTATCACAACGCTCACAAGAGGATGATGAGGATTCTGGCAGGACTCTGGTACACATGGCTCAATTCATGCTAGACTGCATTGAACGCGACCCACGCATTGTGCGCATTCTGGACAACACCAATTACTGGGTTTATACCCTTCTGGATCCATGGTACAAACACAATGTTCCAAAACTGCTTGAAGAAAGAGTCAGACAGGTCAAAATGGAAGAATACCAGCAGGCCCTTGTGGAGACTTTAGAGAGGAGATTGACATCCTCCCCCTCCTCTAGCCAGTTGTACGCCGACAGACTGACTTCCGCAAACCCAGGACTACCAGGAGGGCAGCAAACAACACAAGCCGCAGCTAGTGCCCAAAAGGGAATGGTATCGGCAGTGTCCTTGGAGTGGGAACATTTTCTGACACCCATGCAGCAGCCCACAGAACAGCAAGCGTGCAGATCCACCTCCAACACCGATCGCCTGGAGAAGATGGTCAAGGACTACATGTCAGATGGCGTAGCTGTGTTGAACAATCCATCTGCACCCTTCAACTATTGGGTATCGAAGCTAGACACCTGGCACGAACTGGCAATGTACGCAATAGAGGTGCTGGCTTGCCCGGCAGCCAGCGTTATGTCGGAATGCTGTTTCAGTGCTGTCGGAGGCATCGTCACAGATCGGCGTATCCGCCTCTCCACAGAAAATGCAGACCGTCTGACTCAAATTAAAATGAATCAATCCTGGATTGGAAACGACTACGCAACACTCCCGGACCCCAACCAAGTAACATGAACAATGAACATCTGTGATGGGTTAGCGTTTCCGGTCCCTGTTTATTGAACCTCTCATCTGTATTACATTTATGACTGCATGGCGACAAAATGCATTGCTATCCGCACGCTTCTTGTCCTCATGCAAGG
Source organism: Hyperolius riggenbachi (assembly GCF_040937935.1). Lineage (NCBI taxonomy): Eukaryota > Metazoa > Chordata > Amphibia > Anura > Hyperoliidae > Hyperolius > Hyperolius riggenbachi. The sequence continues at coordinate 358,474,887 of NC_090649.1, read as the reverse complement.
CCTGGGTTGCGCCTGAAAGCGTGGCCTTCTCCTCCTGCTCCTCCTCCTGTTCCATCACGTGTGCTGCTGCTGGGTTAGCGTTGCCGGTCCCTTTTTACGGAACCTCTTATATGTATTACATTTATGACTGCATGCCGACAAAAAGCAAATTGCTATCCGCACGCTTCTTGTCCTCATGCAAGGCCTGGGTTGTTGTGTCTCAAAGCGTGGCCTTCTCCTGTTGCGCCGCCCTCCTCCTGTTCCATCACGTGTGCTGCTGCTGGGTTAGCGTTACCGGTCCGTTTTCCTGGAACCTCTCATCTGTATTACATTTATGACTGCATGCCGACAAAAAGCATGTTACCTGTGCAAAGAAAACAGACATTTCCCGCATTTAAAAGACAGTTTTCCCTTTGAAACTTTAAAATCGATTTTCTCAAAAACTATAAGCTTTTTTTGCTAGATTTTTTTCCTCTTGTACCCACTCCCAAGGTGCACATACCCTGTAAATTTGGGGTATGTAGCATGTAAGGAGGCTTTAAAAAACACGAAAGTTCGGGTCCCCATTGACTTCCATTATGTTCGGAGTTCGGCTCGAACACCCGAACATCGCGGCCATGTTCGGTCTGTTCGGCCCGAACATCTAGATGTTCGCCCAACACTAGTTCCCACCGCTAGGGTCCATGGAATACATTGCCTGCTTCCAAACGTCACTCCTCCTCCTCCTCCTGCTGTATTTATCCTCCTGCTGTCTGTGTTCCCACCGCTAGGGTCCACAGAATACATTGCCTGCTGCCAAACGTCACTCCTCCTCCTCCTTGTCAGGTATAGCAGTATTACCTCACCAGCGGAGAGTGCTGCGGCCGCCGCTTCCGAGTCTGACGTCACCCCGGCGGCAGCAGCATCCTCTCAGACATCTTGCACAGCCCCTGGTCGAACAGGTCTCTCCTCTGCACATCAGATTAGGTCAGCACGCTCGCGAGCAGGGCGACAGGACCTTTATAATTTGAGGAGACGGGTCAGCTAATCTTGTGGTCAGCTGACACCAACCTGCCAATCACACGCTGCTGATTGGTTCAGCCCTCTGGGCGGGTGACTTGAATTTGCCTTCTGTATTTAAGCTGGGAGATGTCATTTGCTCATTGTCTGTTGTTGCGAATACTTCGTGTTAGCGCTCAGACCTTTGATAGTTGTAATCAGTAGTGAAAAACATACCAATTGTATTTATCTGTGTATGACTCTTTGCCTGCTGTGACTATTCTTTCTGCCTTGTGATTCTGTACCTCTGCCCATCTTATCTTGTTGCCGACCTTTGCTTGAACTTCACTCTGATTTTTCTTGTCGATTCTGTACCTTAATTGCCCGTCTGTTGCCTACCTGATCTGTCTGACTATTCTCTCTCACCAGTGGGCCCTCGCCACTGGTGAGGTTACCGCTGTGGTTCGATCCGTAACCTCCATCGTCACTGGTGAGGTTACCGCTGAGATTCTATCAGAAACGTACTGTTTGCACCAATCACTACACTTTGTGCAATAAAGCTAGTGACTTTGTGACGTCTTACTCGCCATTTTCTTACTATATCTGTATTATTGGTGATTCTGCAGATCACCATATGATCCGATATAGTATCTGAATTATTGGTGATACTGCAGATCACCACATCATCAGAAATCTGTTATCTTGCTGACACTATCGTTACAGAACAACTGACCTAAAAAGAATATGGAGGCTCTAAATCTGCAGATTCAGTGTTTAAACACAGCCATAGATCAACTGAATCGTTCAGTTGTTCTACAACAGGATAGATTGGACCTGTTGACTGAGGCTATGCGTAATCTACAGATATCTACATATTCACTGCCTCCCACTCCTGTCATAGAGCCCAAGATGGCTCTACCTGAAAATTTTCAGGGCATAAGTCAGATTTTAGAAATTTCAGAAACAGGTGTAAATCGTACTTTGAAATGAGGCCCATTGCATCAGGTTCCGAACTACAGCGGGTAACCTTGATTAAAACCCTGCTGTTGGGGGACTCACAAACCTGGGCCTATAATTTACCTGAGGATCATGAGGCTTTGAGATCTGTTCAGACTTTCTTTGATGCCATGGCGGTCATATACGATGACCCAGACATTGCAGCCACGGCAGAAAGAAATTTAAAGAGACTTCGCCAAGGGCATTGTTTTCTGTCAGGGTTGTCAGATTAAGTTTCAGACATCATGATCAGTCACCCTGAGCCCAAAAATTTGGATGAAGCTATTGCTTTAGCCGTAAAAATTGATCGCAGGGCACGGTACTATAAACAGGGCAGGTCACATGGTACTCCAGGAACTGTCATTTCCACATCTTCGGTTACGACTACTTTGGATGAACCAATGCAGATCGGTCACTCAAAGTTGTCGGAGTCTGAAAAGACCAGAAGGCGAAAGGAGGGCCTCTGTTTATACTGCGGGGAAAAACGGCATCTAATACAAAATTGCAGCAAGAAGGCAGAAAGGCTTCTCCGCCTAGGTGTAGTTGGAGGTACTACCCTAGGCAACTGTAACGATTGTGGAACTTTCTCCGTGATCAGCACACAACGCGTGCGCTGATACGGCGGAAATCCTCCACAAGCGTATATTTGCAGGCACCCAGCAAAAGGTGCTACGCACCCGTAGAGGGAAATTCCTGTCGGCAGATGGCGCTGGAGAGTGCAGAGGAACCAATCCTCTGTACCTCCACAAATGCCAGACAGGAATTGTACGAAGCGCAGAACGCAATCGCAAGCGAAGCGATTGCGAATGAGAATGAGCAAAGGGACAGATTGTATGTGTGTGCGCCAATCTAGTCGCCACCCCGCGACCGCGCACACACAACAGCAGATACGAAACAGGAACAATAGAGACAAGCACGCCTAACTAACCATTGACAGACAAACATGAAACAGAGGACGCGTACGCTTGCTTAACGGTTACCTCACCGAGCCTCCAGCAAGCGTAGCAGACAAGACAGACACACGAAAACAGGGACAAGCGAGAGATAGGATCCACAGCACTAGCGAGAAGCGAGTGCGATCCAGGTACAGAGTAGCAGAACAGAAGGATCCCCAGCGCTAGCGAAAAGTGGCTAGCGCGATCCCAGAAGACAGAACAGAAGGATCCCCAGCGCTAGCGAAAAGTGGCTAGCGCGATCCCAGAAGACAGAACAGAAGGATCCCCTGCGCTAGCAAAAAGTGGCTAGCGCGATCCCAGAAGACAGAACAGAAGGATCCCCAGCGCTAGCGAAAAGTGGCTAGCGCGATCACAGAAGACAGAACAGAAGGATCCCCAGCGCTAGCGAAAAGTGGCTAGCGCGATCCCAGGAGACAGAACAGAAGGGGCTACCAGCAACAACCGCTGTTCTGGTTAGCACCCAGACACACAGAACGACTTCCTATCGACCACCGCTGGGACAGGACAGCTGCAACGGACAAGCAAACAGATATACAATCCTAACTGCACTAAGGGACCTGCCTAATTGTAGTCCCAGGAATTACTCTAAGCTGATCTTCAAACAAAGAGCATGGCTGACACTCCCGGCAGGAGTGTTACACAGGACAAAATCCTTATAAACAGCCAAGCATTGTGGGAAAGACATAGTACTTATAGTACACGCCTCCAATAAATGTGGCCAGGCAATTTGCATGACAACGTATGCAAATTCCTCTGCAAGCACAAGCTGCAAAACTGACAGAAGCTCTTCTTTCCAGAGTCCTGCAGCATGCAAACCTACACAATGGTCAAAAGGCTGGCTGCCTGCACAGGCAGCTGAGCAACTCATCACAGTACCCCGCCCCCCTCCAGGGTCGAATTCCAGATGACCCTCAAAACTGCTATTAGCAACAGACTCAAACTGAAGACTCATGAAGGTCGGGGCAGCCCGACAAGGTCCAATTCCAGAGTCAGTCCACCCGAAGACCTCATCGGAAACAGAAGCCACCGAAACATGCCCATCAGTACTACTAGTCTCAGTATAACACCCATCAGGACTGTGACCGCCAGAGAAGAAGCCATCGACACCCTCCAGACAATACCCACCACCTTCCAAGGAGCGTCCGAAAATACCAAACCTGCCACAATACCTGTTCGAAGTGTCCCTTACAACACAAAAGCCACCGTTGATCTTATCCAGGGGACCAAGCAAAATTTCTCCCGGAATCTCCCAGAACCTTTTGAAGCTCCACAGAGATCCCAAGAGGGCAGAACAATCACCAGGCTCACATGGAGAATTACCAAGAACCCCCATGGAACCAATGACAATTCCGGATTCAGAATTACGAGGACAAGACTTTCAGGGACCACTTCTGGGCATGCAAGCAGGCAGGCTAAATCAGAACATGTCTCCACCGAGGAAGCATCTGAGTATGCTGGTAACCGAGGCACACTTGGGCTTTCTGGGTCACAGAGCACATTGGGGTACACCAGCACAGGAGAAACCTCAGGACATGTTGGGGAACTGCCAACTTTAGAGTCCGACACGAGGAAACCAAAACCAGGACCGGGCAGAGAATCATCACGAGCAATGGTCTCAAGCACTGGACTTTCAAAAGAAGACTGGGATTCAAATTTGGAAATTTCTGTGACTGCAATATCATCATTGACTACACATGACTGAAGCTCCACCAGAGCTGAAAAGGTAGCCAGCAAGGCAGCAATGCCTACGGAAGAGGGCAACACCTCAGAAGGACTTGGGGGGCAGGAGACATCTCCTACAAGTTCTGCACCCTTTGGGAGGAACTCGGAGACCTCCAGAACATCAAACAAGACCTCAGGAACATCATTTTTCAAGTTTTCTAAGAAGGATTCTGTACTATCCATGTTACAGGGCAAAACTGGAACTTTATTTTGAGAACAGGGCAGATGTCCCAGGGAAGGTTCCACCATAAACTGAGACTGAATTTCATCATCATGAGTGGAACGTACAGGAATATTCACTGGATCACACACTGACTCCCTAACTTTAATCTCGCTGCACCCAGAATTCTGCGTAGCAGTCAAACTAGCTTGCAACTCCAAAACTGCAGAAAGACAGGTAAAAATAGCAGCAATACCTAGACGAGCCTCTAGGGGCAGGGCAGGAGATATTGTACAAGGCAATATTGACTCATCCAGAGTACAGGGTGGAGAGTCAGAACTTTCTTCAAAGCAAGAAAGGGACTCCCAAATGTCAGTGTGATTGGACATCATTTTGTTATTCATGGTACAGGGCAGGCTCAGAGAAAGCGTCTCTGAATAAGGCAAAGAAGGTTCAGCATCAGATTCGCAAAACCGAAGCGCTGTCTCACTCTTAGATTCGGCTAACAATGTCGAATCCGAGGAATCAGAACGCAAAACCTGCGAATCAAAATTCACTTTAGGTTGTGAAACTGATGCTTCCATAGCGCAAACCTCCGCGATCTGCGGAGCAGACTGCAAGGCATCTAGGACCGAAACACTGGAGCAACTGTCTCCAGGCAACAGGCCCTTACAGGTGAGAACAGGGTGAGACAGGGAATCATTTGCAGAAGAAATAGCGACATCAACAGGATAAACTTTATTAGGCATTTTAATTTTACTTTTGACGCTGCACAGTCGAGAAACTTTCCCCATAGCAGGGTCACAGATGGAAGATCTCAAAGATCTGTTTCTAAATGACAAAGGATCCCACACATCCTTGAGGAAACCGGCAGACTCATGCCGATCACAATCTGCAGGAACATCCGAGAAACAGGCATCAGATCTCACAGATTCAAACTGCACACTGTCAGGAGAGAATCCTTCAGGATACGCACAGGAATCAACCACAGTGGTACACGCATTCATTTCAGGTTGCACAAAGTTAAGACTCTCATGCTTTACCCCAGAAAGGCAGGAACAATCATCCGACAACGATGTCTCTTTATTGGAATCAATTGGTTGGTGTGTGTGCAACTCATCCAAAATCGTTTGCCATACATAGATCACCAGATCCACATCATCCTTGTCACATTCATCGGAATCAATCAGAAGGTACATAGAATCAAGACAAGCATTCAAGACATCTTCGCTTTTTGCGATGTAAAAGTCGCAAAAGGCTTTCCAATCAAAATCGAATTCCTCCAGCAAGGCCCCAACATCCCAGGAAGCAAATGGGGGTTCAAACAGGCCAGTATCCAGATAATCTCCATAGGGGTGGAGTTCAGGAACAAGAACAGATTTTTTTAACTGCTTTAATATAGTGTGCGATCCTACCTACAGCAGGATCCACATAAGCTTTGGATTGGGGCAAAAAACCTGGAGATTGAGCAACATCATCATACACATCATTAGGGAGTGTTTTATTCAGATGCTTGCGCTTTTTTGTTTTTCCCTTTTTTGCAAATTTGCATGTCTGCTGTTTAAAACCTGAAGTGGCAACAGACACATTGGGGTCTACATAAAAAGGGCGCAGGTAAAAAAGGGCGCCTGGTGGAGCCCATATATAGCAACTTCGGCTACAAAAAAGGCGCCTGGTGTAGCCCATATAAACTTCGGCTACATAAAAAAAGGCGCCTGGTGTAGCCCATATAAAAACTTCGGCTACAAAAAAAAAGGCGCCTGGCGTAGCCCATATAAAAACTTCGGCTACATAAAAAAAGGCGCCTGGTGTAGCCCATATAAAAACTTTGGCTGCAAAAAAACTCCGGGATGTGTAAATTACTATTCCCCCTCCAGGCCGCCATGGATAGTGGGGGAATGAAATAATTCGGCTTCCAGCACTTGTAGCCCATATAAAAACATAGGCTACAAAAAAAAAAGGCAATAATATGGGCTACAAAGGGGCACCTTGCTGTAGCCGAAAACCTTGTAGCCGAAAAAATATGGGCTACAAAGGGGAGCCCGCTTGTAGCCAATATCAAAACTGGGGCGCCCTTTTCTACACCTTGTAGCCCATATTTCCAGAAATAACATTGATGTCTATGGCGGCGCCCTTTTCATACAGGCAGCTCGGGCGCCCTTTTCAACCGATCCTGACACATTGAACTGATTGTCATACTGAAAGGTTTTGCATGGAAGGGAAAGATCAGCTGACCTATCAGCAGCTACACACTCAATCAGAGCAGGTGGCAAGCCAGGCAGTTTACACCAGTGAGAGAATATCACTGCAAGAAACTGATACAGATTATCATTCCAGGAATTGATTTTTAACAGATCATATGCCCAGGTGAACAAATCGTCTTTTAACACTAGAATTACCGAGTTTTCTATTTTCTGTTGCAAGGCTAGAGGTGTTATTCACTCCTGCTGAGATGTTCACAGGTCTTCAGGGTTGATTATCTTCAATCTATTGTTGTGCAAACCACCCATTACCTAAGGCCTTGCACATTTGTTTACACAAAGTAGCTGTGTGAGACTTGGATGGAAACCTTCCGACATGCCTGCCGTATCATATTACGCAGCACTGTACAGAGTATATTGTCTCGTCACTAACTGTCCCTCAGAGTGGCTCAAAATCTAGTCCCTGTCATAATCATACAGTATGTCTATGTATGTATCATGTAGTGTATGTATCGTCATCTAGGGCCAATTTTATGGGGAAGCCAATTAACTTATCTGTATGTTTTTGGGATGTGGGAGGAAACCGGAGTGCCCGGAGGAAACCCACGCAGACACAGAACTCTGTTGCCGATTCATGCAGCAAAATGCAATCAGAGGGCAATTGGCACTTTTGGCAGTGTTCCATTGACATGACAAATGATGACAGACTGAGGCATTCCATTGCCATGGCATTGATGGCAGTATGGCAGATACTGTAATGCAATTAGGCTGGCTTTTCACAACATATGAATGCTGTAGAGGTGGCCAAAAGGTGTGATGCTGTCCTGTCAGAGGGAGAGAGGCTGGCAGAGAACGTGGTCATGAATCTGATGGAGCCATTTTTGGATGATGGGAGAAATGTCACGACGGACAATTTCTTTACTTCACTGTCACTGTCGCACAGACTGCTGCGGCGCAAAACAACGCTATTGGGCACGGTGAATAAAGTCCGGCGTGAACTTCCTCAGCTTGCAAACGACACTGCACAGCGAGAGGTATTCTCCACTTCAGTGCTTAGAAGTGGCAGTGTATCCTTGACAATTTATGCACCTAAAAAAAACAAGACTGTGTGTGTTCTAAGTTCCATGCACCAAGACGTGACGATCGGTGATGGCAGAAACAGGAAACCCAACACGATAACAGACTATAACAACATGAAGGTATGTGAATGTGTGTATAATTTTACTATGGCCGTTTCTAGGGCCGTGCGGGCGCCCTGAGCGCTGTTGGGAGGGGGGGGCGCTGTGATGGAGGGGGGAGCCGCAGCCGCGGGGAGGGCAGCCCGACCTCTCCCTCCCTTCCTCTCCCAGGCCGCCCTCCATGCTTCCCCCTCGGACTGCAAAGCAATGGACAGGGAAGCGCTATACAAAACGACTCACCTCCCTAGTTCCAATCGCTGCTCTCTCGCCGCCAGTCTCCTCTCTGCACAGAGTAGACGCTGATACACACACAGGAAGCAGCGTGTGTATCAGCGTCTATGCAGAGAGGAGACTGGCGGCGAGTGAGTTGCGATTGGAACCAGGGAGGTGAGTAGTTTTGTATAGCGCTTCCCTGCCCATTGCTTTGCAGTCTGAGGGGGGAGCACGGAGGGCGGCTGGGGAGAGGAAGGGAGGGTGAGGTTGGGCTGCCCTCCCCGCGGCTGAGGCTCCCCCCTCCATCATGGGGGGCACCTACCTAACCTATACTGGGGCAGCTACCTATCTAACCTATCCTGGGGGCACCTACCTATCTAACCTGGGGGGCAGCTACCTAATCTAACCTATACTGGGGGGCACCTACCTATCTAACCTATACTGGGGGCACCTACCTATCTAACCTATACTGGGAGGCAGCTACCTATCTAACCTATAGTGGGAACATTAACGTATCTAACCTGTATTGGGGGCACCTACCTACCTACCTAGCTAGCCTATACAGGTGACAACTATACTGGCTACCTATATTGGAGGCACCTACCTAACTAACCTATACTGGGGGCATCTACCTATCTAACCTATGCTGGGGGCAACTATTCTGGCTACCTATATTTGAGGCAACCACCTAGCTAACCTGTACTAACCTGTACTGGGGGCACCTACCTATCTAACTTATACCGGGGGCGCCTGCCTATCTAACCTATACTGGGGGCAACTATACTGGCTACCTATACTGGAGGCACCTACCTGGCTAACCTATACCGGAAGCAACTATACTGGCTCACCTATGCCTGGCTCCCTATACTGGGGGGACTTATAGCTGGCTACCTATACTGGGGTACCTATTCTGGGCTACCTATACTGGGGGAATCTATACTGAGTGCAACTAGACCTGGCTAACCTATACTGCGGGCACCCATACCTTGCTTTGGGGGGGGGCGCAATTTTTACACCCTCGCCCTGGGTGCATTTTAGCCTAGAAACTGCACTGAATTTTACACCAGTGCTCAGTGGCGTCGCTAGCGCTATTTTGGGGGGCCCATGCCCCGAAAATTTTCTGGGGTGCCCCAATCTATTTCCAGGGGTGCCCTGACCAGTTACAGTGGGCGCTAGCACCTAGCGGACACCGCCGATATGCGGAAGTGACATCACTTCTGCATATTTGCGCCCAGCGCCCACTCTAACTGATCTCCAAGGACCCAAGGAACGCACGGATGTATTCCGTAAGAGCAGCAACACGCAGGTGGCCAGTAGCAGTTTTTTACAATATGCTGGACCTGGCGGCGGTGAATGCCTACATTTTGTACAAGGCATGTACAGGGTGGACAGGCAAAAGAAGATTGTTTCTGAGTCTTCTAGCTAAGGAACTCCGTTGCCGATTCATGCAGCACAAGGAAATATTGGCACAAAGGCGGGCTGCTGAAGCTGTTGCAGCTGCTGTGCCAGGGACTGTACAGACAACACAGTGCCAGGTGCAAGAGAGCTGCAGCAGGAATTGCAGCAGGTTTACCTGTGCAACATGTCAAAAATTCATCTGTGCCAAATGCAGGGACGATGGACACTGGGTCTGCAAACGCTGTAAACTCTGTAAAGTTTGAAACACTGAAAAAGAAAACAGAATTTTTGGTTTTGCGCGATCGTGAATTTTCACGTGAAACGATAACGTTTTCACGCGCAAACGAGATTTTTTGCGTGAAACCAATATCTATAAACGTTATCGATACACACCAAGCCGCTCACTCCGCTCCTCCAATGAACTTCGCCTGACCGTCCCCCGCATCACCCAGTCCCATGCACGCCTCCAGGACTTCTCAAGAGCCGCTCCAACACTATGGAACTCCCTACCTCCACCCATTAGGGCAGCCCCCTCCTTCAACACCTTCAAGAAGGCCCTCAAAACTCACCTTTTCACTCTGGCCTACCACCCCTCACAATTGCTCTAAACCCACAGCTGAACTCTGGTCCCCTACCTCTCGTGTCCCTACCTCTCCCTCTAGATTGTAAGCCTTTGGGCAGGGTCCTCCTCCTTTTGTGTCCTACCTGATCATGCACCTCCATTACTGTGAACCCATGCTATGCATTTGAGTGAACCTAACTTGCCTAATCTCCATGCTCCCCTCCAGTGACTGACTAAGCATTACCTTGTACTCATACTATGGTGTGTGATCTGGTTTTCTTGTATTCCTGTATTGTCATATTGCTGTATGTCACCCCTAAATATTGTCTGTAACCTAAATTAATATTCAGTGCTGCGTAATATGTTGGCGCTTTATAAATACAATAAATAATAATAATACCTCTCGCTGTGCAGTGTCTTTTGCAAGCTGAGGAAGTTCACACCGGACTTTATTCACCGTGCCCAATAGCATTGTTTTGCACTGCAGCAGTCTGTGCGACAGTGACAGTGAAGTAAAAAAATTGTCCGTCGTGGGTTTATATAAATATCATATGTATTATGGCAATGACAAACCTTAGCAGACTTTGTGGGTCCAGCTTGCGCAGTGAAGCACGAGTGACTTGCTACTGCACTGGGCACCCCAATGACCTCTACCCACACAGTGCACATTGAAACACCAATAAAAGCCCCTTGATTACAGTATCAGTCTGGCACACAAAGAACAGAACTCTCTGGTTGTGGGGGATGGGAGGTAGAGTAAACAAATGCTCAGGCCTCACAGGTAATGGTTGTGGTTTCAGAACAAAAGAAAGAGAACAATGGAGCTGATGGCATGTTAAAAAACTCAGCAGGGGTGCTACTAGGTGTGAGCTTGAGGGGATTTACGCAAATCTGCGCAGAAATGGTAAATCTAGTGTTAAGAGCACATAGGCAAAAAGAAGAGCCGACGTGGACGGATCAGAAATCTGAAAGGTGGGATTCAGACAAAACCTCACACATTCAGAAAGAAATTCCGCCTTGATCTCTGAATTTAGCCTTTTAAAGCTCTTAAAGACACAGGACCAAAACTCGACAAAATCGTACAAATCAGAAATTCCGTCTACACTGGGGTTTTGGGTTGGGCTGGTCATACTGTAACGATTGTGGAACTTTCTCCGTGATCAGCACACAACGCGTGCGCTGATACGACGGAAATCCTCCACAAGCGTATATTTGCAGGCACCCAGCAAAGGGAAATTCCTGTTGGCAGATGGCGCTGGGGAGTGCAGAGGAACCAATCCTCTGTACCTCCACAAATGCCAGACAGGAATTGTACGAAGAGCAGAACGCAATCGCAAGAGAAGCGATTGCGAATGAGAACGAGCAAAGGGACAGATTGTATGTGTGTGCGCCAATCTAGTCGCCACCCCGCGACCGCGCACACACAACAGTAGATACGAAACAGGAACGCGATCGCGAGAGGTGCGATCGCCAGACGTGACACAAGGCAGATCAGAATAGAATACGAGGGTAGCAAAGCCACAGCAAATAATACAATGAGAATAACAAGGAAAATAACAAACGCTAGCTAACCGCGGACACCGCACTCATTCGCAACAGTGCACGCGGTTATGCGCGGTCTCCACGTGATAAGCACAATAGAGACAAGCACGCCTAACTAACCATTGACAGACAAACATGAAACAGAGGACGCGTACGCTTGCTTAACGGTTACCTCACCGAGCCTCCAGCAAGCGTAGCAGACAAGACAGACACACGAAAACAGGGACAAGCGAGAGATAGGATCCACAGCACTAGCGAGAAGCGAGTGCGATCCAGGTACAGAGTAGCAGAACAGAAGGATCCCCAGCGCTAGCGAAAAGTGGCTAGCGCGATCCCAGAAGACAGGACAGAAGGATCCCCAGCGCTAGCGAAAAGTAGCTAGCGCGATCCCAGGAGACAGAACAGAAGGATCCCCAGCACTAGCGAAAAGTGGCTAGCGCGATCCCAGGAGACAGAACAGAAGGATCCCCAGCGCTAGCGAAAAGTGGCTAGCGCGATCACAGAAGACAGAACAGAAGGATCCCCAGCGCTAGCGAAAAGTGGCTAGCGCGATCCCAGGAGACAGAACAGAAGGGGCTACCAGCAGCAAACTTTACCTGCAGGATACTCGACACGTTTTGTCCACTTTCGCCAATTTCGAGTGGGAGGAACATTTCCATTGGGTAACATTGGATGTTGCCTCTCTTTACTCTTCCATCCCGCACGAACTTGCGCTGAAGGCTTTAGACTTCCATCTTGCCAAATACTCCACCTTTGACGTTTCCCTGCAGTCTTATCTCTTGAGGGCCGTGGAGTACCTCCTCACACACAATTACTTTATGTTTGATTCGGGGTTCTACCTCCAGAGATGCGGAGCTTCTATGGGAGCGAAATTTTCCCCCTCCCTGGCCAACCTATTTATGGGGTGGTGGGAGGAGCTCCGCATCTTTGGGGATGAGAACCCCTTTGCCTCTCATATCGTTTGGTATGGCAGGTTTATAGACGATTTGCTTTTGGTGTGGGGGGGTCCTCCCGGCCTTCTCGTAGATTTTTTGGCCTATGTCAATAATAATGCACTTAACTTGACTTTTACTATGAACCATCATAACACGCATATTGACTATTTAGACCTGACTTTAACTGGGGATTCTTCAATTCATCAAGTTTCTACTAAAACATACCGCAAGCCCACAGCAGGTAATTCCATTCTCCTTGCTAGCTCCTGTCATCCTAAGCATACCATCAATGCTATCCCTACTGGTGAATTCACTCGGGCAGCTCGCAACTGTTCTAATCTTGACCAGTTGGAGCAAGAATGCCATGTAGTGGAAGATAGACTTAAACAAAGAGGCTATACAAAACAACAGCTTACGAGGGGACGAATCAGAGGCACTAGAAAACCGCGCCACGAACTTTTACGCACTAAAAATCGAGATAGGAACTGTGACGACAGGGTGACTTTTGTTACAGAGTACAGTTTAGAGTTCAATAAAATTGTAAATACTGTGAGGAAATATCTCCCGGTACTACATTCTGACTCTAAACTTAAACGTATTTTGGAGAAGGGGTGCCGTTTTTCTGCCAGAAAGGCACGCACCCTTGGGTCGATTCTTTCTCCTAGTTCTTTTCAATCTTCTACCCCGTCCCGTCCTCCCACTTGGCTTGCTACGGTTGGGTCTTATCCCTGTGGGTTTAAAACCTGTCATTATTGCCATTTACACAAAAAGGGATCCTCTATTTTCTCTTTTGCTACTGACACTAGTTTCCCTATAAAACAATATGTGAATTGTGACACCAAGTATGTGATTTATGTTATTTCTTGCAATGAGTGCCACTTACAATATGTGGGGTGTACTACCCGCAATTTGAGAGCTCGCATTGCTGAACATTACTGTGGCACGAGTTGGAACACCTTCAAAAAGTCGGTGGTTTCCAAACATTTCCAAGATGTACACAATGGTGATCTTTCTTCTTTTGTTTTCCAGGGGATAGAGCGGGTAGTGAGTCCTAAAAGGGGTGGAGATACATATAGGCTGCTTTTAAGGCGAGAGGCATATTGGATTCATAAGATTGATACTCGTGTCCCTAGGGGTCTCAACAAACGTTGGGATTTGAGTTTGGTATATGATCATTAATCCTGCTTTTTTCCTTTTTTCCTTTTCCCCTCGCCCTCTTTGGGGTTCTGTGTTTTCTATCCCCTTCTGTGTATTATTTCCTTGTGGGTAATTGGAGGCACATTGTTTCTTCAGAGATGATTTTTATGCATGTATTAAAATTTTTTAACTTGTACACTGATTTTTGATATATTCAACAACTTTTGTATGTATTTATGCATATGTATACCTGTACATGTCTCCTTTAAGGTGAAGGCTGGTTGAGGTATGGGGAGGAGCTTGATCTTCTCCCACCTACATAAGGCCTTCCCCTTCTAGGTTCACTTTTAACTATGACTAAGGGCAGATTGTAAGCCCGACACGCGTTGAACCTTGTGGTTTTTATTGCTTTGCAACATGGAATTTTTTGAATAAAGAATACAGCTACTTTTTTACCAGCATTTGGTTTGCGGATCCTTCTGTGCATGCTAGCGAAAAGTGGCTAGCGCGATCCCAGGAGACAGAACAGAAGGGGCTACCAGCAACAACCGCTGTTCCGGTTAGCACCCAGACACACAGAACGACTTCCTATCGACCACCGCTGGGGCAGAACAGCCGCTACAGACAAGCAAACAGATATACAATCCTAACTGCACTAAGGGACCTGCCTAATTGCAGTCCCAGGAATTACTCTAAGCTGATCTTCAAACAAAGAGCATGGCTGACACTCCCGGCAGGAGTGTTACACAGGACAAAATCCTTATGAACAGCCAAGCATTGTGGGAAAGACATAGTACTTATAGTACACGCCTCCAATGAATGTGGCCAGGCAATTTGCATGACAACGTATGCAAATTCCTCTGCAAGCACAAGCTGCAAAACTGACAGAAGCTCTTCTTTCCAGAGTCCTGCAGCATGCAAACCTACACAATGGTCAAAAGGCTGGCTGCCTGCACAGGCAGCTGAGCAAATCATCACAGCAACCCTGTTTTACCTCCGAAGTTTTCTAAGATGTTATTGCCTTGTTCTGTTACATGGAAAGATCAAGTCTTTTGTACACAGGCCTTTGTTGACTCGGGCTCTGCAGCTAACTTTATTGACTTGAGTCTGGCCTCTAAGTGGGAAATTCCCATTCTTCCCTTAGACAGGCAGATATACGTAACTGCCATTGATGATTCTCCACTGCAGAACAAGCAACCTCTCTCGCAAACTCCTCTCCTCACTTGTCATGTAGGAGTGTTGCATAGAGAGGAGTTGCAATTCTATGTATTGAAGATGTCGCCCCCCCATGATTGTTCTAGGGCTCCCGTGGTTACGTCAACACTCGCCTCAGTTTGACTAGAACACGGGGCAATTGCTGGCCTGGTCTCCAGCCTGTCAATCTTCTTGTTTAGAAAAAATTACCCTGTGTTCCACTGGGGTTCAGGTGGAGGGTGTTCCTTCCTCATATTCAGAG
Source organism: Hyperolius riggenbachi (assembly GCF_040937935.1). Lineage (NCBI taxonomy): Eukaryota > Metazoa > Chordata > Amphibia > Anura > Hyperoliidae > Hyperolius > Hyperolius riggenbachi. The sequence goes on along the minus strand of NC_090649.1, from coordinate 358,459,474 downwards.
TTCTCGGATGTTTTTTGCCCACAAGCTGCTGATAAGCTTCCCCCACATAGAGAGTTTGATTGCCCTATTGAGTTGAGACCGGGTACCATGCCTCCCAGGGGACACTTGTACAACCTCTCAGGTCCAGAACAACTTGCCATGAAAGAGTATATCAAGGAGAATCTTGAAAAGGGTTTCATCCGCCCCTCCAAGTCACCAGCAGGGGCGGGTTTTTATCTTTGTCCAAAAAAAGGATGGTGGGCTTCGCCCGTGCATCGATTATCGTGCTCTGAACAAGATCACGTTTCCCAACCGCTATCCTTTACCTTTAATCGACGATTTATTTTCCCAAGTGACTGGGGCGCAAGTGTTCTCTAAACTTGACCTGAGAGGGGCATATAATTTGATTCGAATCAGACAGGGGGATGAATGGAAGACTGCCTTCAACACACCCGATGGGCATTACGAGTACTTAGCGATGCCCTTCAGGCTGTGTAATGCCCTTGCAGTATTTCAAGAATTGCGAATGAAATTTTTAGGGACGTACTGGGACGCTTCGTGGTTGTCTACTTTGATGACATCTTGATATTTTCAACCAATCTCAGGGAACACAGGGATCATGTGAAATATGTTTTATGAAAACTCCGAGAAAATCACCTGCATGCAAAATTAGAAAAATATCTGTTTGAGGTGTCTGAGGTGACCTTCTTGGGGTACATCATCTCTACTGATGGTTTGTCTATGGACCCCAAGAAAGTTTCTCCAGTGTTAGAGTGGCCACAACCTGCTGGTTTGAAGGCCCTTCAACGCTTTTTAGGTTTTGCTAATTATTACAGAAAGTTTATAGAGGGATTTTCTTCGGTGGTTGCTCCCCTCACCGATTTGACAAAAAAAGGGGCTGATACTTACAACTGGTCTGAAGAGGCCTGTAAGGCCTTTATGCAACTCAAGGCACTCTTCTGTGCTGCTCCCATTTTGCATTACGTGGATGTTCCTCGCCCGTTTATTGTGGAAGTAGACGCCTCCGAAATTGGAGTGGGGGCTGTACTGTCCCAATATTATGGAACTCAAGGGTGGTTACACCCTTGTGCTTTCTTTTCCCGCAAACTCTCGCCAGCGGAAAGGAATTATGACATTGGTAACAGGGAGCTTTTGGCCATAAAGATGGCATTTGAAGAATGGTGACACTGGCTAGAGGGAGCAGAGCATGTTAATATGGTATATACAGATCACAAGAACAGAGGCGTAGCTAGGGTTTTCAGCGCCCAGGGACAAAGACTATTAATGCGCCCCCTAAGGTGAAGGGTCGTGACCAAATGTGGGCATGGTTATGGGTACTCCACATTTGGTCACGCCCCTTCAAATGTACATGGAGGTTAGCAGGCTCACGCTCACCCACCCTCCCTCAGTATGTACCTTCCAGCATGTTCCAAGACAAATTCAGCAATCATGAGCCCCCCCCCCCATCAAGACAAATTCCGCAATCATGAGCAAACATGAGGCCCCCAACAAGACAAATTTAGCAATCCTGAGGCCCCCAACAAGACAAATTCAGCAATCATGAGGCCCCTAACAAGACAAATTCAGCAATCATGAGGCCCCTAACAAGACAAATTCAGCGATCTTGAGGCCCCCAACAAATCATGAGGCCCCCAACAAGACAAATTCAGTAACCATGAGGCCCCCAACAAGACAAATTCAGCAGTCATGAGGCACATAAATAGACAGCATTTCACATAAATAGGCAGAATGTCCCCTTAATATGGTAGACACCTCTCACCTGGCAGCAGTTCCCCAAAATACACTCAATCTGACAGCAGTTCTTGCCCAAAAATAGGTAGCCCCAGGTCTATAGGTGTCCCCAGAATAGATGGCCAGCAGTATAGATGTCCCCAGAACAGGTAGCCAGGGGTAGAGATGTCCACAGAACAGGTAGCCAGGGGTATATGTGCCCAGTATATGTAGGCAGGGGTATGTGTCCCCAGTATATGTAGCCAGAGGTATATGTGCCCAGTATATGTAGCCAGGGGTATAAATGCCCAGTATATGTAGCCAGGGGTATATGTACCCAGTATATGTAGTTAGGGGTATATGTGCCCAGTATATGTAGGCAGGGGTATATGTGCCCATAGTAGGTAGCCAGGGGTATATGTGCCCAGAGTAGGTAGCCAGGGGTATATGCCCAGTATATGTAGTTAGGAGTATATGTGCCCAGTATATGTAGGCAGGGGTATATGTGTCCAGAGTAGGTAGCCAGGGGTATATGTTCCCTGAGTAGGTAGCCAGGGGTATATGTGCCCAGAGTAGGTAGCCAAGGGTATATGCCCAGTATATGTAGGCAGGGGTATATGTGCCCAGAGTAGGTAGCCAGGGGTATATGAGCCCAGAGTAGGTAGCCAGGGGTATATGTGCCCAGAGTAGGTAGCCAGGGGTATATGCCCAGTATATGTAGTTAGGGGTATATGTGCCCAATATATGTAGGCAGGGGTATATGTGCCCAGAGTAGGTAGCCAGGGGTATATGTGCCCAGAGTAGGTAGCCAGGGGTATATATGCCCAGTATATGTAGTTAGGGGTGTATGTGCCCAATATATGTAGGCAGGGGTATATGTGCCCAGAGTAGGTAGCCAGGGGTATATGCCCAGTATATATAGGCAGGGGTATATGTGCCCAGAGTAGGTAGCCAGGGGTATATGTGCCCAGAGTAGGTAGCCAGGGGTATATGCCCAGTATATGTAGGCAGGGGTATATGTGCCCAGAGTAGGTAGCCAGGGGTATATGTGCCCAGAGTAGGTAGCCAGGAGTATATGCCCAGTATATGTAGGCAGGGGTATATGTGCCCAGAGTAGGTAGCCAGGGGTATATGTGCCCAGAGTAGGTAGCCAGGGGTATATGTGCCCAGAATAGGTAGCCAGGGGTATATGTGCCCAGAGTAGGTAGCCAGGGGTATATGCCCAGTATATGTAGGCAGGGGTATATGTGCCCAGAGTAGGTAGCCAGGGGTATATGTGCCCAGAGTAGGTAGCCAGGGGTATATGTGCCCAGAGTAGGTAGCCAGGGGTATATGCCCAGTATATGTAGGCAGGGGTATATGTGCCCAGAGTAGGTAGCCAGGGGTATATGTGCCCAGAGTAGGTAGCCAGGGGTATATGCCCAGTATATGTAGGCAGGGGTATATGTGCCCAGAGTAGGTAGCCAGGGGGGTATATGTGCCCAGAGTAGGTAGCCAGGGGTATATGTGCCCAGAGTAGGTAGCCAGGGGTATATGTGCCCAGAGTAGGTAGCCAGGGGTATATGCCCAGTATATGTAGGCAGGGGTATATGTGCCCAGAGTAGGTAGCCAGGGGTATATGTGCCCAGAGTAGGTAGCCAGGGGTATATGCCCAGTATATGTAGGCAGGGGTATATGTGCCCAGAGTAGGTAGCCAGGTCAGGTGTCCCCCTCCCCAGCAGGAGGGGAGCAGCGCAGAGAAGAGCTGCTCTCCCTTCCTCGCTCTCCCCTCCAATGTCCGGGTGGCTCAGGCTGGCAGCGGCGGGCGGAACTTACCTCCGTCTCGTCGCAGCGCCGGATGGATCTGCCACTGCGGCTGCGCACCCGAACTTCCGGCCGGCGCTGGAGCGAGACGAAGGTGAGTTCCGCCCGCCGCTGCCAGGCCAGCCACCCCGGAGGACATTGGAGGGGACAGCGAGGGAGGGAGAGCACCTAAGGTGAGGGAAGGAGGGGGGAGATGGCCCCCCTTCCCCACTGTCCGCACAGCTCTCCCTCTTCTCTGCGCTGGCCCCCTTCCCCTCCGCCGCAAAAAAAAAAAAACCCGCAGCTCAGCCAGGCTGAGGGCGCCCTCGGGGACCAGGCGCCCCGGGGCACTTGTCCTACCCCGACCCCCCCTAGCTCCGCGCCTGCACAAGAATCTGGAATATATTGAAGGTGCTAAGAGGCTCAACCCGAGACAAGCTCGGTGGGCACTCTTCTTTTCACGGTTCCGATTTATAATCACGTACAAGCCAGGTAATAAGAACGTTAAGGCCGATGCATTGTCCTGCTGTTTCGAACCTGAGACAGTACAGCCCTCACTCCCTGTTAATATCTTGCCAGAGCATATAGTGGTTGCGGCTACAGAATCCATAGAGGATTTGGCAGTCACTCCGCAGCCATATCAGTCTGAGCCTCCAGAGGGAAAACCAGAGGGCATACTATTTGTTCCACTGCATCTGCATCTGCAAGTATTGCAGATGTTCCACAGCCATAAAAACGCTGGGCATCCAGGGATAGGCAGAACTGAGGAACTTTTGTCCCGCAGTGTGTGGTGGCCATCATGGAAAAATGACTGCAAAGAGTTTGTGACCTCCTGTACCATCTGTGCCCGCAGTAAACCATCCAGACAGGCCCCTGCGGCTACGCTATAGTCTTTGCCTACTCCCACAGAACCATGGACCCACATATCCATGGATTTTGTGGGAGAACTCCCTAATTCTGAGGGAAATACGATGATTTGGGTGATTGTAGACCGTTTTAGGAAGATGGTCCATTTTGTTCCTTTGAAAAAACTTCCCTCAGCCCAGGAATTGGCGGATCTTTTTTGTCACCCATGTCTTCCGTTTGCACGGAATACCAGGCAATATAGTCTCGGATAGAGGGGTACAATTTGTATCTAGGTTTTGGCGAGCTTTCTGTCAGCATCTGGGCCTGACCCTATCATTCTCCTCGGGGTACCACCCCCAGATCAGTGGGCAGACTGAGAGGATGAATCAATCACTAGAACAATTTATTCGGTGTTATGTGGCTGATTCACAACATAAGTGGGTAAAGTTTCTTTTCTTTGCAGGGTTTGCTCACAACAATCTCCGGAACACTTCCTCGGGTTTTTCTCCATTTCAGGTGGTTACAGGGAAGTCACCTAAATGTTGTCCCTTGCCAACGTCTAATTCTCTCTTTCCGGCCTTGGACGGTTGGCAGAAGTCGTGTAGGAGAATTTGGTCGTTGGTAAAAGCCAATTTGGAAAAAGCATTTAATGTGCAAAAGAGGCAGGCTGCTAGAAAGCGTTCTCCAGAATGGGACTTTGCCCCGAGGGACATGGTGTGGGTATCTACATGCCATATAGCCCTGAGACAGCCCTCAACCAAATTAGGGCCATAGGGCCAAAGTATATTGGTCCATACCCCATTTCAGAAAAGATCAATGAGGTGGCGTATAAGGTTGCCCTTCCAGCTATTATGAGGGGGGAAAAGTCTTTTCATGTCTCGTTACTTAAACCAGCTGTATATACAGATTCCTCTCACCCCCCTCCCCCCCAGTAATTTTTGATGGAAAGCCAGAATATGAGATTGAAGAGATTCTGGATTCTCGCAAGGTGTGGAACTCTGTACAGTATCTGGTTCACTGGAGGGGGTATGGTCCTGAGGAGAGGTCGTGGGTGCCCGCCCATCGTCTTCATGCTCAGGAGTTAAAAAAAGATTTTCACTCTTTACATCCTGAGAAACCATCTGGGGCGTGTCCGGAGGCCACGCCTCACCAGCGGAGAGTGCTGCGGCCGCCGCTTCTACGTCTGACATCATCCCAGCGGCAGCCGCATCCTCTCAGGCATCTTGCACAGTCCCTGGCAGGACAGGTCTCTCCTCTGCACATAAGATTAGGTTAGCACGCTCGCGGGCGGGGCGACAGGACCTTTATAATCTGAGGAGACGGGTCAGCTGATCTTGTGGTCAGCTGACACCAACCTGCCAATCACACACTGCTGATTGGTTCAGCCCTCTGGGCGGGAGGCTTGAATTTGCCTTCTGTATTTAAGCTGGGAGATGTCATTTGCTCATTGTCAGGGCCGTGCAGAGGGTCCTTAAGTGGGGGGTGCTCAAATTTAAAAAAGGGGCCTGGCAATGCCTTCCCCCGCATTACCCCCCCCCCTCCTTGTTTCTTGCTAGGGGGGTATTGATTGTCATGCTGCTGAATGCAGATGATGGGTGCCATGTGGGTTCTGGGTGTAAGTGCTGAGTGTCATGTGGGTTCTGGCTATGGTTGGGTATCGAGTGTCATGCAGGTTGTTGATTGCAAATACTTAGTGCCATGTAAGATATGGGTGCATGTACTCGATGTCATGTGGGTGCTGGGTACAGGTACTGGATGTGACATGGGTGCGAATACTTGGCGCCATGCTTGTACTGGGTGCTGGCTATGGGTGGGCTTTAAGCATCACATGGGTTTTGAATGCGGGTACTTTGGGTGCGGTTACGGGTTAAGTGGATACTTGGTGCAGATAGTGGGTGCCATGTGGAAGCTGTGTGCAGGTGTGAGTGCTGGGTGCAATTTTAGGCCTGGGTGCAGATACTTGGTGTCATGTGAGTGTGAGTACTAGGTGCCAGCTATGAGGGGAAGGGGTGGCTGATGGGAAAAGTAGAGGTCAGTGTGGGTGCTGCAGGAAGGGGCAGGGCCATGCAGAGGATCCTCAAGGGTGTGGCGCTCAAATTTGAAATCGATAAATCGTGCTAAATTGTGTATGTAATACCCCCTCTCCAGAAAGCATAAGGCAGTCTTAACATCCCCCCCCCCCCCCACACACACACACACACACACCTTTATAGCAGTATTAGGCAGACTTTGTGTCCCCTTCCAACCAACTCTTTTGGTGCTACCACCCTCAAATCAGCAGTGATAGATGGGTTAGAGTGGGCACAGTGGAGCCCACAGTGGAGGCACAGACTCACCTTTCATTACTGGGACCCTTGTCCCTCTTGATCAGCACCCACGCCTCTTTTCAGGCAAATAAGTGGTTACCAATATGCTGTGGTTGCTAAACATTAATAGATGCAAAACTGCAGTAAGTGCCAAGGTGCAGTGGGTGCCCAGATGCAGTAGATGGTAAGACGCAAAGGTTCACTTTGTGCTAAGTTGCAGTGGGTGCCGAGATGCCAAAGTAAAGTCTGTGTCAAGCTGCTTTGGGTACCAAGGTCCAGTGTTTGGGTGTTTATTTGCAGTGGGTGCTATTCAGTATTGGGTACTGAACGAGTAGCAGATGGTGATAAACAATAGTGGGTGCCATGTGAGTGCTAATTGGTACAGGGAGCCATGTGAGTGTTGGACATGAGTGAGTAAGGAGTGCCATGTGTCGTCTGGATGTGTGCCATGGGAGAGTACTGAGTCTCATATGGGTTCGGACCAAGGATGGGTACTGGGTGCTATTTGGGTGCTGGCCATGGAGGGGTACTAGGTACATATAATGGCTTTGGAACTTGGTGACGTGTGAGTACTGTGCCATGTGGATGTTGATTATGGGGGTATGTGGGTCTTAGGTGCAAATACTGAGTGCCAAGTGGGTACTGGGAGTGAGTAATAATTCCTTTTCTTGTACATGGTGACATATGGGTGATGGGTGCTAGCTAGTGGGGTATTTTTGTCATGTGGGTGCTAAAGGCAGATGCTGGGTATCATGTGGATTCTGGCTTTATGGGTGTGTATCAACCATCATGTAGGTGTTGATTGCAGGTACTCAGTCCCTTGTGAGTTCTGGGTGCAAGTACTGGATGTCATATGTGAGTGCTTGGTGTGGGTGCTGGGCACCAAGTGGAGGCTTAGTGCAACTGGAACTACTGCAGATGAAACATGTGGGTGTTGGGTGCAGGTACTGGGTATCACATAGGTGCAAATACTTGGTGCCATGCCTGGGTGCTAGCTATGGTTGGGCATTGTGTCATGTGGGTTCTGAGTGCAGGTACTTTGGGTGCTAGTACTAGTTATGTGAGTGCAGATAGTGGGTGCCATGTGAAGGCGGTGTGGAGGTGTGAGTAGTGAGTGCCATGTTGGGGCTGGGTGCAAGTACTGTGCCATGTAGGTGTGAGTACTGGGTGCCAGCTATAGGGTGAAGGGGTGCAGGTATTGGGTGTACTATTGGGTGTTTGATGCAAATACTAAGTGCCATATTGAGGCCGGATGTGAGTATTGGGTGCAGGGTGCTTGGTGCAAGTACTGGGTGCTTGCTATAGTGGGGGTTACTGGTTGGGTGTAATGTGGGTGCTGAATATTGGTGGGATTGCTGTGGGTGTAGGGGTGGGAGATCACTGTGGGTACTGCTATAAATGGCATAGTTGCTTCTAGGGGAAGTAGAGGTAAGTGTGGTTGATGGGGGAAGGGTACGTCACTGTGGGTCCTGGGGGGAGAAGTAACTGTGGGTGCTGTGGAAGGTAGAGGTCAGTATGGGTGCTGGAGGAAAGGGAGGTCGCTGTGGGTCCCTTGGGGGAGATCACTGTGGGTCTTGGGAGGTATAGGTCATTGTGGGTGCAGGGGGTGGGAGGTCACTATGGATGCTGCTATGAATGGCATAGTTGCTGCTAAGGGAGGTAGAGGTCAGTGTGGGTGCTGGGGGAAGGGTAGGCCACGGTGCTGTGGAAGGAAGAGATCAGTATGGGTGCTGGAGGAAGGGGAGGTCACTATGGGTGCTGGGAGAAGTCAGTGTGGTTACTGGAGGAGGGAGTGGATGCTGGATGTTGGGAGAGGCCACTGTGGGTGCTGGCAATGGGAGAGGTCACTGTAGGTGCTGCTTTTAGGATGGGAGGTCCCTGTCGGTGCGTCAGGGGACAGGAGGGTAGCCACTGGGGAAGGGAAAAATCACTGTAGGTGCTGGGGGAGGGATAGGTCAGTGTGGGTGCTGGGGTAGGCAGGATTACTGCTAGAGCTGGAGAGGGAGAGGTCACTGTGGGTGCTAGGTGGAGGGAGAGGTCACTATGGGTCCTAGGTGGAGGGAGAGGTCACTGTGGGTGCTGGGGCAGGGAGAGGTCACTGTGGGTGCTGGGGGAAGGAGAGGTCACTGTGGGTGCTAGGTGAAGCGGGAGGTCACTGTGGGTGCTGGGTAGGGAGAGGTCAGTATGGGTCCTAGGTGGAGGGAGAGGTCACTGTGAGTGCTAGGGGAGGGAGTGGTCACTGGGTACTAGGTGGAGGGAGAGGTCACTATGGGTGCTGGGGGAGGTAGAGGTCAGTATAGGTCCTAGGTGGAGGGAGAGGCCAGTATGCCACACAAGGTTTCCTGTCTGGGCCTCTTCACTTGACAGTTTTCCCGATGGGGCGGAGCTTCCCGTGGGTGGGCGGGGCTTATCGCGTTTGGGGGCGGAGCTTATTTTCAGTGCGAGAGGGGCCTTTTTTTGAAGATTTTAAAAAGGGTGGTGCCTGGGCACCCAGAGCACCCCCCTGTGCACGTGCCTGCTCATTGTCTATTGTTGCGAATACTTCTTGTTAGCGCTCAGACCTTTGATAGTTGTAATCAGTAGTGAAAAACATACCAATTGTATTTATCTGTGTATGACTCTTTGCCTGCTTTGACTATTCTTTCTGCCTTGTGATTCTGTACCTCTGCCCATCTGATCTTGTTGCCGACCTTTGCTAGAACTTCACTCTGATTTTGCTTGTCGATTCTGTACCATATCTGCCCGTCTGTTGCCTACCTGATCTGTCTGACTATTCTCTCTCACCAGTGGGCCCTCGCCACTGGTGAGGTTACCGCTGTGGTTCTATCCATAACCTCCATCGCCACTGGTGAGGTTACCGCTGAGATTCTATCAGAAATGCACCAATCACTACACTTTGTGCAATAAAGCTAGTGACTTTGTCATGTCTTACTCGCCATTTGCTTACAATATCTGTATTATTGGTGATTCTGCAGATCACCATATGATCAGATATAGTATCTGAATTATTGGTGATACTGCAGATCACCACATCATCAGAAATCTGTTATCTTGCTGACACTATCGTTACACTCCTGCTGCTGTATTTATTTATTTATTGTATTTATAAAGTGCCAACATATTACGCAGCGCAGATTTCTATCCTCCTGCTGTCTGTGTTCCCACCGCTAGGGTCCACAGAATACATTGCCTGCTTCCAAATGTCACTCTTCCTCCTCCTGCTGTATTTATCCTCCTGCTGTCTGTGTTCCCACCACTAGGGTCCACAGAATACATTGCCTGCTGCCAAACGTCACTCCTCCTCCTCCTCCTCCTGCTGTATTTATCCTCCTGCTGTCTGTGTTCCCACCGCCAGGGTCCACAGAATTATGCGCTGCTGCCATGCGCCACTAGCTATTACGCCACTACAATAGCTATACATGTTCTAAAAAAAAAAAATCTGAGGTGTCTGGGCTGAAAACTAGAGATGGCCTGAACCTCCAACTTTAGGTTCACAAGCCCGGTTCGCGAACCTACCGTGAAATTTTGGTTTGCGCGAACTTTCGCGAACCGCAATAGACTTCAATGGAGAGGCGAACTTAGAAATTTAGAAAAATTATGGTGGCCAGAAAAATGATGGAAAAGATGTTTCAAACGGTCTAAAACCTGGACAGAGACATGGTTGAGTGGGATACACGTCAAAAGTCTCAATAAAAAACCTAGATTTGATACAAACCACTGTTTTAAGGTCAGAAATCTCATTGAATGTTCAATTGCAGGCCTACACTGCTTTACAACATCAGGAAGTGTAATTCTTCCTTCCTCCTTCGGAGGAGGGTCTTGTCTTCCAGGGAATTGTAGGATTTCAAAAGCCAGCTCACATACATTGGCTGGGAATCGAACCCAGGTCTAGTGCTTGGTAGGCAGCTCTCCTCACCACTATACCACCACCAACACTACATGCTGAAGCCAGCCTAGCATGTACCATTATGATATATCCATGAGAAAAATGAGCTTGCTTAGGGATTTGTAGGATGTCAAAAGCCAACTCACATACATTGGCCAGGAATCGAACCCAGGCCTTCCACTTGGTAGGCTGCTATCCTAACCATTATACCACCAACACAACACACTACAATGCTACATGCTGAAGCCAGCCTAGCATGTACCATTATGATATATCCAAGAGAAAAATGAGCTTGCTTAGGGATTTGTAGGATGTCAAAAGCAAACTCACATACATTGGCCAGGAATCGAACCCAGGCCTACCACTTGGTAGGCTGCTATCCTAACCATTATACCACCAACACTTTATCTTAAGGGGCTATAACCCCTTAAGAGAAAGTGTCATTAGGGTCTTGCTGTAACATACAGTGGCTTGCAAAAGTATTCGGTCCCCTTGAAGTTTTCCCCATTTTGTCACATTACTGCCACAAACATGAATCAATTTTAATGGAATGCCACGTGAAAGACCAATACAAAGTGCTGTACACGTGAGAAGTGGAACGAAAATCATACATGATTCCAAACATTTTTTACAAATCAATAACTGCAAAGTGGGGTGTACGTAATTATTCAGCCCCCTGAGTCAATACTTTGTAGAACCACCTTTTGCTGCAATTACAGCTGCCAGTCTTTTAGGGTATGTCTCTACCAGCTTTGCACATCTAGAGACTGAAATCCTTGCCCATTCTTCTTTGCAAAACAGCTCCAGCTCAGTCAGATTAGATGGACAGCGTTTGTGAACAGCAGTTTTCAGATCTTGCCACAGATTCTCGATTGGATTAAGATATGGACTTTGACTGGGCCATTCTAACACATGGATATGTTTTGTTTTAAACCATTCCATTGTTGCCCTGGCTATATGTTTAGGGTCGTTTTCCTGCTACAAGGTGAACCTCTGCCCCAGTCTCAAGTCTTTTGCAGACTCCAAGAGGTTTTCTTCCAAGATTGCCCTGTATTTGGCTCCATCCATCTTCTCATCAACTCTGACCAGCTTCCCTGTCCCTGCTGAAGAGAAGCAACCCCAGAGCATGATGATGCCACCACCATATTTGACAGTGGTGATGGTGTGTTCTGAGTGATGTGCAGTGTTAGTTTTCTGCCACAAATAGCATTTTGCATTTTGGCCAAAAAGTTTCATTTTGGTCTCATCCGACCAGAGCACCTTCTTCCACATGTTTGCTGTGTCCCCCACATGGCTTGTGGCAAACTGCAAACGGGACTTCTTATGCTTCTCTGTTAACAATGGCTTTCTTCTTGTCACTCTTCCTTAAGAGCCAACTTTGTGCAGTGCATGACTAATAGTTGTCCTGTGGACAGATTCCCCCACTTGAGCTGTAGATCTCTGCAGCTCGTCCAGAGTCACCATGGGCCCCTTGACTGCATTTCTGATCAGTGCTCTCCTTGTTTGGCCTGTGAGTTTAGGTGGACGGCCTTGTCTTGGTAGGTTTACAGTTGTGCCATACTCCTTCCATTTCTGAATGATCGCTTGAACAGTGCTCCGTGGGATGTTCAAGGCTTTGGAAATCTTTTTGTAGCTTAAACCTGCTTTAAATTTCTCAATAACTTTATCCCTGACCTGTCTGGTGTGTTCTTTGGACTTCACGGTGTTGTTGCTCCCAATATTCTCTTGGACAACCTCTGAGGCCGTCACAGAGCAGCTGTATTTGTACTGACATTAAATTACACACAGTTGCACTCTATTTAGTCATTAGCACTCATCAGGCAACGTCTATGGGCAACTGACTGCACTCAGACCAAAGGGGGCTGAATAATTACGCACACCCCACTTTGCAGTTATTGATTTGTAAAAAATGTTTGGAATCATGTATGATTTACGCTCCACTTCTCACGTGTACACCACTTTGTATTGGTCTTTCATGTGGAATTCCAATAAAATTGATTCATGTATGTGGCAGTAATGTGACAAAATGTGGAAAACTTCAAGGGGGCCAAATACTTTTGCAAGCCACTGTAGATTGTAGTGTAACTATTTCAACTAATGTAACTATTTCAACTAATGTAAAGGTCAGGGTTAGGAATTTACACCAAAAAAAGAAAAGAAAAAAAAAAGGTGGTTAGGCAATTTGTCAATTTAGGGTGAGGCTACGCATATACTGCTGCAGCAGATGTCAGTGCTATACGAATACATAATAATAATAATAGTATGGTAGAACATTACACTATGACTATGGTAGGATTAGAGTGTGAGCTCCTCTGAGGACAGTCAGTGACATGTCTATGTACTCTGTAATGTGCTGCAGAAGATGTGTCAGTGCTATATAAATACTTAATAATAATATGGCAGGGACATTACACTATGACTATGGTAGGATTAGATTGTGAGCTCCTCTGAGGACAGTCAGTGACATGACTCTGTACTCTGTAAAGTGCTGCAGAAGATGTCAGTGCTATATAATTATATAATAATATGTGAGGACATTAGAGTATGACTATGGTAGGATTAGACTGTGAGCTCCTCTGAGGACAGTCAGTGACATGACTATGTACTCTGTAATGTGCTGCAGGAGATGTCAGTGCTATATAAATAAATAATATGGTGGGACACTAGACTATGACTATGGTAGGGATTAAATTGTGAGCTCCTCTGGGCACAGTCAGTGACATGACTATGTACTCTGTCCAGGCAGCGCTGCAGAATATGTCACTGCTATATAAATACATAATAATAATATAGCAGGACATACTATGACTATAGTAAGATTGGATTGGGATCTCCTCTGAGGACAGTCAGTGACATGACTCTGTACTCTGTAAAGTGCTGCAGAAGATGTCAGTGATATATAATTATATAACAATAGTATGGTAGGACATTAGACTATGACTATGGTAGGATTAGATTGTGAGCTCTTCTGAGGACAGTCAGTGACATGACTATGTACTCTGTAATGTGCTGCAGGAGATGTCAGTGCTATATAAATACATAATATGGTGGGACATTAGACTATGACTATGGTAGGGATTAGATTGTGAGCTCCTCTGGGCACAGTCAGTGACACGACTATGTACTCTGTCCAGGCAGCGCTGCAGAAGATGTCACTACTATATAAATCTATATATATAAAATCAGATGTATGTGTGTGTGTGTGTGTGGATGTGCCGCGAGCACGCGAAAACGGCTTGACCTGATTTGAACGAAACTTGGTACACAGATCCCTTACTACCTGGGATGATATGTTCTGGGGGTCTCGCGGCCCCCCTGCACACCTGGGAGGAGCTACAAACAGCAAATCAGATTCCACCCATTCAAGTCAATGGAAAAAATGTAAAAGGCTGCCATTCTCACAGTAATCAAGCCAGAGTCCTCAAACATGGCACAGTTGGTCACTTGGTGACCGAGGTTACAAATCCAGGAAAAGTGGGCGGAGCATACAACAGCCAATCAAATTTCAGCCGTTCATTTTAAATGGGAAAATGTAAACTGCAGCCATTCTTAGACTGTTAATCACAGAGTTCTCAAACTTGACACAGTTGGTCACTGGGTGAATGAGATTAGGATTCAAGAAAATGGGTGGAGCCTACAACAGCCAATCAAAATTCACCTGTTGATTTTCAAGGGGAATATTTAAACTTTTGCTATTCTTACACTTTTAATGGCAGAGGCTTCAAACTTGCTACAGTCGGTCATTGGGTGACTGGGGTCCAAATTCACTAAAGGGGCGGTGCCACATACAGCCAATCAGATTTCCTTGGTTGATAAACTGCTTCCATTCACACATTTTTGATGCCAGGAACCTGACAGCTCACAAACTTGGTCATTGAGTGACTGTGTGTCAAGGTTACAGAAAGTGAGCCAAAACAACTTTTACTGGGAAAATATAAACTTCAATTCAATTAAAATTCTTACACCGTTAATGGCAGGGTTCTCAAACTTTGCACAGTTGGTCATTGGGTGACAGATTAAGATTTTGGAAGGTGGGGGGAGCCTACAACAGCCAATAAAAATTCACCTTTTGATTTTCAAAGGGAATATTTCATCTGCTACCATTCTCTTATACTGGTAAAAGTAGATGCCTCAAACCTGGTACAGTTGGTCACTGGGTGACTAGGGTCCAAATTCAGGAAGGGGGCGGAGCCACAAACAGCCAGATTTGTTTATTTTTCAATGGGAATATACAAAGTATTGATACCAAGGACCCCAAAGCTGATAAACTTGATAATTGAGTGACTGTATGTCAAGGTTAGAAAAAGTGGGCGGTGCCAACAACTTCATTTTTTACATTGCAGGGTTCCCATACTTTACACAATTGGCCACTGGGTGACTGGGATGAATATTTAGAAATGTGGGTGGATCCTACAACAGCCAATCAAAATGTACCTATTGATTTTCAAGGGGAATATTCACATTGCTACCATTCTCGCACTGTTAGTGGCAGAGGCCTCAAACCTGATACAGTCAGTCATTGGGTGACTGGGGTCCAAAGGGGTGGAGCCACAAACAGCCAATCAGATTTGTTAGGTTGATTTCAGCCATTCTGTTATTGGCAGGGTTCTCAAACGTGACACAGTTGGCCACTGGGTGACTGGGACTAATATTCAGATAAGTGGGTGGAGCCTACAGCAGCCAATCAAAATTCACCTTTTGATTTTCAAGGGGAATATTTACATTGCTGCCATTCATGCACTCTGAATGGCAGAGGCCTAACATCTGCTACAGTCAGTCACTGGGAGACTGGGGTTTAAATTCTGAAGGGAGCGGGCCAAAAACAGCCAATCAGATTTGTTTAATTTCAATGGCAAAATGCAACTTATTGATGCCAAAGACCCCAAAGCTCATGAACTTGGTCATTAAGTGACTGTATGTCAAGATTAGAAATAGTGGGCGGAGCCAAAAACAACTAACTTTTTACATGGGGAAATGTAAACTTCAGCTTTTCTTACACTGTTAATGGCAGGGTTCTCAAACTTCACACAGTTGGTCACTGAGGGACTGGGATTAATATTCGGAAAAGTAGGTGGCGCCTAGAAGAGCCAATCAAAATTCACCTTTTGATTTTCAAGGGGAATATTGAAACTGCAGCCATTCTCACACTGTTAATAGCAGAGGCTTCAAACCTGCTACAGTCGGTCGTTAAGTGTTTGGGGTTCAAATTCAGTAAAGGGGCGGAGCCAAAAACAGCCAGATTTCTTTGCTGGATAAACTTCTTCCATTAGCACAATTTTGATGCCAGGAACCCAAAAGCTCACAAACTTGCTCATTGAGTAGTGACTGTGTGTCAAGCTTACAAAAAGTGGGTGGAGTTAAAAACAGATTTTTCTGGGAAATTGTAAAGTGCAGCCCTTCTTCACTGTTAATGGTAGGGTTCTCAAACTTAGCATAGCTGGTTACTGGGTGACTGGGATTAATATTCAGAAAAGTGGGTGGAGCCTAAAAATGCCAATCAAAAATCACGTCACTTTTCAAGGATAATATTAAAATTGCTGCCATTCTTGCACTGTTAATGGCACAAGCCTCAAACCTGGTACAGTCGGTCATTGGGTCACTGAAGTTCAAATTCAGAAAAGGGGACAGAGCCACAAACAGTGAATCAGATTTGTTTCATTTCATGGGAAAATACAAATTATTGATGCCAAGGACCCCAAAACTCACAAACTTGGGCATTGATTAGGGACTTTGTGTCCAGGTTACAAAAAGTGGGCGGAGCCAAAAACAAATTTCACTGGGAAAGTGTAAACTGCAGCCCTTCTTACACTGTTTATTTCAGGGTTCCCAATCTTTGCCCAGATGGTCACTGAGTGACTGAAATTAATATTCAGGGAGGTGGGTGGAGCCTATAATGGCCGATCAAAATTCACCTGTTGATTTTCAAGTGGAATATTTAAATTGCTGCTATTTTTACACTGTTAATAGCAGATGCCTCAAACCTGCTACAGTTGGTCATTGGGTGACTGGGGTTCAAATGCTGGAGAGGGGTGGAGCCACAAACAGCCTATCTGATTTGTTTAATTTCTATGGGAATATACAAATTATTGATGCCAAGGACCCCAAAGCTCACAAACTTGGTCATTGAGTGTTTGTGTGTTAGGGTTAGAAAGTGGGCGGAGCCAACACCAGTGAAATACATACCCGGGCAACGCCGGGTCATCAGTGGGTGGAGACAAATACAAATTTCACTGGGAAAATGTAAACTGCAGCCATTCTGTTAGCAGGGTTTTTAAACTTTGCACAGTTGGTCACTGGGTGACTGGGATTAATATTCAGAAAAGTGGGTGGGGCCTACAAAAGTGAATCAAACGTCACCTGTTGCTTTTCAAGGGGAATATTTAATTGCTACCATTCTTGAACTGATAATGGCACAGGCCTGAAACCTGGTACAGTTGGTTATTGGGTGACTGGGGTTCAAATTCAGAAAAGGGGGTGGAGCCACACACAGCCAATCAGATTTGTTTCATTTCACTGCAGATTATTGATACCAAAGACCGCAAAGGTCACAAACTTGGTCAGTGAGTAATTGTGTGTTAGGGTTAGAAAAAGTAGGCGGAGCCAACACCAGCCAAATGCATACACGGGCAACGCCGGGCAATCAGCTAGTACATAATAATATAGCTGGACATACTATGACTATAGTAAATTGGATTGGGATCTCCTCTGAGTACAGTCAGTGACATGACTAAGTGCTGCAGAAGATGCCAATGCTATATAAATGCACATTAATTTAGTAGGTAAATAAATAAGTAGGCAATTATACTGTGACTATGGTAGGATCGTGAGCTCCTCTGAGGATAATCATTGACATGACAATTTACTCTGTAATGTGGTGTGGAGGACATGAGCACTATATTATACTTAGAGCTGGTTCACACGGGCAGCGGCGGTGCCATTGTTTATACAAACCCCACGTTTGGAACCAGATTTTCCCATCATCTGCCCAGCACTTCTGTGGTCCCATAGCAGGTGTTAAAAGCATTACATGACACAGTGGTTGGATGCTTTTGGAGATGTAAAGAGGGAAGGACAGATAGGATGAGAGAGTATGAAGTTTAAGGACTGGGAGGAGGGGAGAAGCAGTGAGAGTGACAGGACATGGGAGAGGACAGCAGGATAAGTGTTTAGGGGGCATGAAATACAGCATTCTGGGAGTAAAGGTAGGAAGCACTGCAGATTATGACCAGGCTAAGCAGGATTCTGTCTACAACGAGCAGAAAGATGTAAGATCATTTCTGCTGTCAGAGTCAGAGTCACACAGGCTTCAGTCATTGAAGGATCATCACAGCCTGACTTTGCTCTCTCATTACTTCCTGTGTGCTCTCCTCTTCACACACAAAGCCAGGCAGCTCTGTTCCGTTATCTTATTGATAGATAAGGCTGCAGTGATTGCTGGGCTCGCCCCACACAAGCACGCAGCACCCTCACTTTCTATAAGTCACTGGCTTGGGAGAAGGGGGAAGGAGGGGGAGAGAGACAGAGAGCTCCCAGCTGGGCACTCACTCCGTATTCCGTAGGGGCTGAGCAGGGCCGGGCCGAGGCAGAGGCAAGAGAGGCTCCAGCCTCGGGGCGCAGTGTAGGAGGGGATGCACAACTCATTCAGCTATCATTCAACTATTGTGTTTGAAGCAGAGAGAAATAAGAAAAGGAGATACATGGCAGTGACTGCAAGCCAGATAACTAGAGATTAAGGTGTTGGGAGCCCTGGGACACCTCTTAGTCTAATAACAATCAGTGTGTAACGGCTGGTGTGGGGGATGGAGGGGCGCACTTTGGTGTCTCAGCCTTGGGTGCTCGAGGACCTTGTCCCGCCTCTGGGGCTGAGTGACTGCGTGTAGTACAGTAAGTTAGCAGCAATACATTTACTGAGAGACACACTTCACTAGACACTTGTTATGCACGTTGCTTCCCCTCCCCGCAGCCCTCTCCATGCTTACAGTGCCAATTTTCTTCCTCTCTTGAATCTCCCGGCTTGGCTTGGCTATGTGGCTAGCAGAGTGCTCAGTCCCTCCTCCCTTCAACGTCATCAGAGTGGAGAGGAAGGGAGGGCGCTCTCTTGCTGCGTGTATGCAGGAGAGACTAGAGAACAGCGCGGCTGCAGCAGACAGCTGATTGCCGAACAACAGCTGATCTGCTGCTGGTATGTGACAGCCGCCCCAGCTCTCTTGCTACTTTTCTTCCGCCCTTAGGCACGGGCCCATTGGCCTGTGCGGAAATCCGGCCATGACTAATGTACCCTTCTTAAACTTGAAGATTGTATACAAACGTAAGCAGACTGCAGAGTGGCACAGCAGAAGTGTGCTGGGCCCATAACCCAGAGGTTGATGGATCAAAACCAATCTCTGCTAGGCATGATTTCATTTTTGCACCTCGCTTTATCGCATGGGCAAAATGGTTTCCATAGCCCTGTAAGAGAAAGTGTAAAAAGGGCCCTGCCGTAACATAGATATTACGGTAGCTAAGACTACTCCTGGGCCTTTCTTGTAGTTGAAGAGATGAGAGAACTGTGACACCACTTAAAAAAAAACACAGCAAACAGAGAAGCTTCCCCATATTGGAGCATTGGATTAGGTAAAGTCTTAAGCCAATGTGTTGTAAAAGACACAAGTAAGCTTTAGGTTAGCAGGAATGGTTGCATGGCCACCTAGCTTTTCATCCTTCCCAGGCCAGCTAGGCTGACTTTAGCCTGTAGTGTTGGTGGAATAGTGGTGAGCATAGCTGCCTTCCAAGCAGTTGACCTGGGTTCAATTCCTGGCCAATGTATGTGAGTTGGCATTTGATATCCTACAAATCCCTAAGCAAGCTCATTTTTCTCTTGGATATATCACAATGGTACATGCTAGGCTGGCTTCAGCATGTAGCATTGTAGTGTGTTGTGTTGGTGGTATAATGGTTAGGATAGCAGCCTACCAAGTGGTAGGCCTGGGCTCGATTCCTGGCCAATGTATGTGAGTTGGCTTTTGACATCCTACAAATCTCTAAGCAAGCTCATTTTTCTCTTGGATATATCATAATGGTACAAGCTAGGCTGGCTTCAGCGTGTAGTGTTGGTGGTGGTATAGCGGTAAGGAGAGCTGCCTACCAAGCACTAGACCTGGGTTCGATTCCCGGCCAATGTATGTGAGCTGGCTTTTGAAATACTACAATTCCCTGAAAGACAAGACCCTCCTCCTGCAGAGGAGGAGGGAGCTGTTGTGGGGTGCAATATAAGGAATAACAATCAGCCAGGAGCAAGCTAACAAGCCTACAAGAGCCTAACTAAGCTCTCCCTAGAAGAGTATGTCAGCAGCTGTCCCTTAACTAATTACTGCAGGCAGACGAGTGAGTAAAACGGCTGGAGAACCTTGCCTTTTATAAGGGGGGGGGGGAGGCTCCAAGCGTGAGTGTAGTCTGATTGGTAACAATGTACCTGCTGACTGTGATGTAGAGGGTGGAAGTTGATCTTAATGGAGCATTATGGGGTGAACCGAACTTCCGGGAAAGTTCGCCTGCGAAGGCGAACCACCCAAAGTTCGTCTGGAACCGTTCAGGCCATCTCTATTAAAAACTGTGCTGTCCCAGTTGTGCATTGGACACAATGTGGGCTTCACGACTACTGTCCGGAACCTCCTGCTGTATGGTGTGTATTATTACAGCCAAGGGTACCAACACTAAGTGCCACGGCCTACTACATTGCCTGCTGCCACATGTCACTCCTCTTCCTCCTGCTCCTCCTGCTGCTGCTGTACTTAACCTCCCACCGCCAGGGTCCATTTTTATTTAACTACAACTATTTAAAGGTGATTTCCCTTTAAAAAAAAAAGGCCTACCGAATTCTCGAACACGAATATTTCCCGAAATCATGAACACGATTACGAACCGAATTTGAATCAAATTTGGTGGTCGTGATCGAATTCGAATCCGAATTTGCCACGGACCCGAAGTTGAATGTACTCGAATCGTATTTGGGTACATGTGAGCATGCCTGGCCGTGAGAAAAAAAAACGCAATTGTAATCGGTTCTCTGCACCAATTGTCATTGAGGTGCCAGATCAATTGTCATTGCTGCTAGCCAGAGGACCATGTGGTTAGCTGCCATCTTGTCTGAACTTTGCTCCTGAACTAAAACAAAGGATTGTTCCATGTGCTCAGATTTCCCAGAAGGACATATTTTTCTCCTGAATTTAAGTATTCGTTTTATTTCTTCCTTTACTTTTATTTTTATACCGCGCTACTATTGTCTCTATAATTATTGATTTTAATGATTTTCTGTATATATTAATTATTTATATTGCATTTATAATAAAAGGCTTCTAAAAGTCATTTATTTGTTCAGCTACCCCTGCTATTCAGCCACACAGAAAGAATCCTAGCCTTCTGAAGACTTGCTACTGAGAATTGTGGTTATTAGTCAGAGTGTGTGTTTTAACCGTTTTATTTGCAGGTATTAGTATCAGTGAGGTTAGGCCTTCTGCCCTTCTGCAGAAGTGGTGGCAGTTTTATACCCCGAAATAGTGTGTAATTTGTGTTACTGTAACTCACAAGCTCCCTTCTAGCCTGTCTGTTGCCAAAATTCCAGTGGTTTCTGCGCACCAATTACGACCACAGATTGCATGGTCTGTGTGCTGGAACTGATTGGAAGGCATTGTGCGGTCTGGCCACCAGGGGGCATGTGACAATTATTACCAACACTGGACCAATAGAGAACTAATACTGTGTTTGAGGGAGGGCCCCTCTGGCCCAAGTGCCCCCATGCGGTCACAACCTCTGCAACCCCTATCGCTACGCCACTGTACACACTGGCCCATATGCAATAAATGTTTTCTTCTGAGTTTTCTCCTAGGTGAAATCTTCAGGATTTGGCAACAAAAGCATTTTGTTTTATGCACATGGAAGTGACATTTTCTTTTAAGGGGATTGAGAAATGAATTACCATAACTTGTTAGTATGAGAGCCTAAATTGGGTACTAGGGTACTGGATGGCTTGAATTCCAGATGGGATAATAATCTTTTATATTGATATACAGTATGTATGAGTGTCTATCATTGATGTATATACTTTGTACAGCTCGTTGCAATATCTGTGTTAGATATCTGGTTAGATTAATTACCATAGAAAGAGACGGAGCGCACAATAGTGCATTACCTATGTTTATTTTCAGCGATGAATTAAAAGTTGTACTTACAAAAGTTCCAAGTTAAAAACGCTTCTCAGCGGTAAAGCCAACCGCTTGATATCCCAGGCAGGGCGGCAGCAGCGCACTGTGGCCAGCAGCGCGGGTCCCGATGATTGGGGGGAGCCGTCTCACTGTCGGGATGGGCGTGGCTGAAGTTCAGTAGGCGTGCAGCGTCATTACGCGTTTCGGCGCTCTGCGCCTTCGTCAGATGACGCATGCACGCAACACGGAGGGTTTTAAACAAACCTCCGTGTGTTGTCATGGTGATTATACGCCATGGCATCAATGAAAAAAACTTTATTCAGCAGTTGCTGGGGCGGACAAACCACAAGTATAGAAATACAAATTAAGGGAAAAACTCGTCATCAGCGGTGCTGGCTCACAGGGCGCTGTGCGCTCTCATGTGGATGGATTACTGATTACATCTTTTAACATACATGTTAAACATACATGGTAAACAACAGAACACCACAAGGGGGGAAAAAAACTCCCCTCAAAACCATTCAAAAGCACGCATTCGTGCATGAGCTGTTACATCTCTAAGGGTTCCATACATTCAAAACGCATCATGCAATAAATGTAGCAGGCGATAATCAGTATATAGGAGGAAATAAAAACATTAAAACCTAAAACATAAAAATCTGGAACTTATAAATTATACCACATTATAAATGGTTCCTATAAATAGATTAAGCATATAATATAGGATATGATTTATTCAAACGGTCTAATGGACCTATGAAATATGCTCCCATAAGACCTATGTATAAAACCAATATATGAAACGATCTAAAAATGGGACCCATTAACTAAGAAACACAAGTGTATGGTGTCGATAGGGGTGGGGTACCTAGATGTCAAAACGTAAACCATATAAGATATGAGGAATGTTTGTTAGCCTATTCCTCGAATGTTCTTCAACACGGATAGGAGGGGGGGGGGGGAAACAAGGGGGGGGGAGGAAGAGGAGGATGGGGGATGGAAAAAACAGAAGGGTTGAGGAATGGAGGAAAAGGGGGGGGAATGTTGAGATTAGGTGGAATGATGTATGGCCTTTGTTGTACAGCTAGATATTGTTCATAACCTGCTAGGGCCAATTCCTATCTTATAACATACTCACCACCCTCATCTAGTGCGATATCTGCTAGGGGGTAGGGGTGCTGCGGAAAGAAGGACAAAGAGAAAGGGCATTAATCATTATTACAACAATTCTCAGTAAGTTACAGTCTTAAAAAAAAAATTTTGAAATTTTTTTTTACAAATATGTGGAGATCTCAAGACTCTCATTGAGACCATTGGGACTAAGCGCATTCATTTTAAATATCCAAAATGTCTCGCGTTCACATAGTTTTCGAAATCTTTCTCCTTTGTAAATTCTTTGGGATCAGTTCAAGCCCCATTATTCTAAGGGTGGAGACAGAGCTTTCATGATGATCCTTGAAATGACGGGGGACACTATGTTTCTCACTTTCATCCAAGATATTGCACTTATGTTCCCCAAGTCTCTGTCTGAGGGGGCGAGTCGTGCGGCCTACGTATGCCTTTGGGCAACCACAAGTCAAGAGGTATATGACATAATCACTCCCACATGTTATAAAGTCTTTTAGTGTAGAAATATGCTGTTTTCCATCAGTGATTTCCTTTACTCGATGTTGTATGAAAGGGCAACAGCCACATCTTTTAACATGGCACTTGAAGTTCCCCAGTACAGCAGGGAACATACTTTGAGGTTTTTCTACAATCCTTCTTATATTACTGGGCGCGATTGTGTTTTTGACCGATCTGGCTTTTTTAAAAATTATTGTAGGACAGTCAGGAATTATATTTTTCAACAGAGGGTCTTGTTTTAAAATGGGCCAGTTTTGAGTTATTATGGACTTAATTTTATTGTTTCCAGCAGAAAAGGGTGTGACAAAGGATAAATTGGGTTGACACCTGGTCTCTGTATCCAGCTTATTCTTACGAGTAGGTACTGCCCTGAATTCATCCTGTGTGTTCTGTATATGCTTTAGATTGTATCCCTTGTCTACAAATTTTTTACTGAGCCATTCCCCTTGATTAGCGTAGTCAGTATCTGAAGTACAGTTCCTTCGCAATCTGCAAAACTGACTCCTTGGGATGTTTTGGATCCATTTTGCACTGTGACAACTAGTGGCATGTAAATAAGAGTTCCCTGCTGTGGGCTTGAAATGTGTTCTAGAGCAGATCTGCCCACCATCACCAGTGTAGAGTTCCAGGTCAAGAAATACAATCTTACTGTCAGAGGTTACATGGGTAAAAGCTAGACCAAATGCATTGGCGTTACACATTTTAACAAATTGTTCGAAAGTGTCAGTGTCCCCATCCCAGATGATTAGAATGTCATCAATAAAGTGGGTGTAAAATATTAGATGCTCTGCAAACGGGTTGGATGACCAAATATGTTCATTTTCCCAGTATGACATATACAGATTGGCAAAACTTGGGGCAAATCCTGCCCCCATCGATGTACCACAGATTTGTAAGTACAGTTTGTCCATAAAACTAAAGTAATTATGAGACAAAGCATATTGTAACAAATCCAAGATGAACTGGCCCTGTAAAAAGGAAAGTGATCCGTCCTGGATCAGGAAATATTGAACAGCCTCTATGCCTTTCTCATGTGGGATGGTGGTATACAATGATGTAACATCTAGGGATGCCCATAGGTAACCCTTGTCCCATTTATAATTTCGTAACATATCCATAACGTGTAGTGAGTCCCGTGTGTAGGCCTGGGTTTGTAAAACAATGGGTTGGAGAAAAAAGTCCACATAGGAAGAGATGTTAGCAACCAACCCCTCCATCCCTGCCACAATCGGTCTTCCTGGTGGATCTGAAGCATCTTTATGGATCTTGGGTATGTGATAAAAGTATGGTATGGTGGGTTGACTAGGTACCAAAAAATTTTTCTCATGTTCATTCAAAATACCATTGCAGAATGCTTTGTCCACCAGACACTGTAAGTCACTTGTGAACCCTGGTGTGGGGTCTTTGGATAACATTTTGTATGTTGACAAGTCTGAGAGTAGTCTGAGTCCCTCGCTTTGATACTTGACATAGTCCATTAGTACGATCCCACCGCCCTTATCCGCTTGTCTGATAACGATTTGTTTATTGTCAGTGAGTTGTTTGAGGGCATTCTTTTCAGCGGGATTTAGGTTAGAATAGACTTTCTGAGAACTTTCTTTGCATATATTTTTAAACTGATCTAGCACCACTTGATAGTAGGTGTTTAAAAATTGGCCCCTAGAATGAATTGGATAAAATACTGACTTGGGGTGGAAACTGGTGTGTTGGATATTGACATCCGGCACAAACTGTAGCCAGTCGTC
This sequence comes from Hyperolius riggenbachi, assembly GCF_040937935.1. Taxonomy (NCBI): domain Eukaryota; kingdom Metazoa; phylum Chordata; class Amphibia; order Anura; family Hyperoliidae; genus Hyperolius; species Hyperolius riggenbachi. Next base: position 358,434,393 of record NC_090649.1, on the reverse strand, counting down.
CTCATTAGCAATAGGATCATCTGACCATGGCTCGCCCTCTCTCTCACTCTGTGTGGAGGGATTTTCTGTGAAATTAGGTACCTCTATTTTATCTTTTTCTTTTTTTTTCTTTTTTTTTTTTTTCTTTTTTATCTTTTGGACTTTTTTCTCCAACCCATTGTTTTACAAACCCAGGCCTACACACGGGACTCACTACATGTTATGGATATGTTACGAAATTATAAATGGGACAAGGGTTACCTATGGGCATCCCTAGATGTTACATCATTGTATACCACCATCCCACATGAGAAAGGCATAGAGGCTGTTCAATATTTCCTGATCCAGGACGGATCACTTTCCTTTTTACAGGGCCAGTTCATCTTGGATTTGTTACAATATGCTTTGTCTCATAATTACTTTAGTTTTATGGACAAACTGTACTTACAAATCTGTGGTACATCGATGGGGGTAGGATTTGCCCCAAGTTTTGCCAATCTGTATATGTCATACTGGGAAAATGAACATATTTGGTCATCCAACCCGTTTGCAGAGCATCTAATATTTTACACCCACTTTATTGATGACATTCTAATCATCTGGGATGGGGACACTGACACTTTCGAACAATTTGTTAAAATGTGTAACGCCAATGCATTTGGTCTAGCTTTTACCCATGTAACCTCTGACAGTAAGATTGTATTTCTTGACCTGGAACTCTACACTGGTGATGGTGGGCAGATCTGCTCTAGAACACATTTCAAGCCCACAGCAGGGAACTCTTATTTACATGCCACTAGTTGTCACAGTGCAAAATGGATCCAAAACATCCCAAGGAGTCAGTTTTGCAGATTGCGAAGGAACTGTACTTCAGATACTGACTACGCTAATCAAGGGGAATGGCTCAGTAAAAAATTTGTAGACAAGGGATACAATCTAAAGCATATACAGAACACACAGGATGAATTCAGGGCAGTACCTACTCGTAAGAATAAGCTGGATACAGAGACCAGGTGTCAACCCAATTTATCCTTTGTCACACCCTTTTCTGCTGGACACAATAAAATTAAGTCCATAATAACTCAAAACTGGCCCATTTTAAAACAAGACCCTCTGTTGAAAAATATCATTCCTGACTGTCCTACAATAATTTTTAAAAAAGCCAGATCGGTCAAAAACACAATCGCGCCCAGTAATATAAGAAGGATTGTAGAAAAACCTCAAAGTATGTTCCCTGCTGTACTGGGGAACTTCAAGTGCCATGTTAAAAGATGTGGCTGTTGCCCTTTCATACAACATCGAGTAAAGGAAATCACTGATGGAAAACAGCATATTTCTACACTAAAAGACTTTATAACATGTGGGAGTGATTATGTCATATACCTCTTGACTTGTGGTTGCCCAAAGGCATACGTAGGCCGCACGACTCGCCCCCTCAGACAGAGACTTGGGGAACATAAGTGCAATATCTTGGATGAAAGTGAGAAACATAGTGTCCCCCGTCATTTCAAGGATCATCATGAAAGCTCTGTCTCCACCCTTAGAATAATGGGGCTTGAACTGATCCCAAAGAATTTACATAAAGGAGAAAGATTTCGAAAACTATGTGAACGCAAAACATTTTGGATATTTAAAATGAATGCGCTTAGTCCCAATGGTCTCAATGAGAGTCTTGAGATCTCCACATATTTGTAAAAAAAAATTTCAAATTTTTTTTTTTAAGACTGTAACTTACTGAGAATTGTTGTAATAATGATTAATGCCCTTTCTCCGCAGCACCCCTACCCCCTAGCAGATATCGCACTAGATGAGGGTGGTGAGTATGTTATATGATAGGAATTGGCCCTAGCAGGTTATGAACAATATCTAGCTGTACAACAAAGGCCATACATCATTCCATCTAATCTCAACATTCCCCCCCCCCCCTTTTCCTCCATTCCTCAACCCTTCTGTTTTTTCCATCCCCCATCCTCCTCTTCCTCCCCCCCCCCTTGTTTCCCCCCCCCCCCTCCTATCCGTGTTGAAGAACATTCGAGGAATAGGCTAACAAACATTCCTCATATCTTATATGGTTTACGTTTTGACATCTAGGTACCCCACCCCTATCGACACCATACACTTGTGTTTCTTAGTTAATGGGTCCCATTTTTAGATCGTTTCATATATTGGTTTTATACATAGGTCTTATGGGAGCATATTTCATAGGTCCATTAGACCGTTTGAATAAATCATATCCTATATTATATGCTTAATCTATTTATAGGAACCATTTATAATGTGGTATAATTTATAAGTTCCAGATTTTTATGTTTTATGTTTTAATGTTTTTATTTCCTCCTATATACTGATTATCGCCTGCTACATTTATTGCATGATGCGTTTTGAATGTATGGAACCCTTAGAGATGTAACAGCTCATGCACGAATGCGTGCTTTTGAATGGTTTTGAGGGGAGTTTTTTTCCCCCCTTGTGGTGTTCTGTTGTTTACCATGTATGTTTATCATGTATGTTAAAAGATGTAATCAGTAATCCATCCACATGAGAGCGCACAGCGCCCTGTGAGCCAGCACCGCTGATGACGAGTTTTTCCCTTAATTTGTATTTCTATACTTGTGGTTTGTCCGCCCCAGCAACTGCTGAATAAAGTTTTTTTCATTGATGCCATGGCGTATAATCACCATGACAACACACGGAGGTTTGTTTAAAACCCTCCGTGTTGCGTGCATGCGTCATCTGACGAAGGCGCAGAGCGCCGAAACGCGTAATGACGCTGCACGCCTACTGAACTTCAGCCACGCCCATCCCGACAGTGAGACGGCTCCCCCCAATCATCGGGACCCGCGCTGCTGGCCACAGTGCGCTGCTGCCGCCCTGCCTGGGATATCAAGCGGTTGGCTTTACCGCTGAGAAGCGTTTTTAACTTGGAACTTTTGTAAGTACAACTTTTAATTCATCGCTGAAAATAAACATAGGTAATGCACTATTGTGCGCTCCGTCTCTTTCTATAGATATCCTCCTTTACCCTATTGTTTGGAGCGGCACAGTGTGTTTTCCTTACAAGCAAAGAAGACAAACTACTGTGCATGTGTGACTGCAGCCTCCAGAGAGGAGCGCAAGGATCTTTTGTTGCTTTTTGTTTAGATTAATTACCACTCAGGTTCAGCACTGAGTGGGAGGGGTTACCTGTATATAAGTAATTTCCTGTCTTGTTTCTGATGAGCTATGACTATGGACCTGTGTCTGAAATGCATCTGTTGGATGCATCAATAAAGCAATCTGGATTGTATCTTCATACGGTGTGCTGTGGGCATTTTTCTTGTTTTATGTTTTACATACCCAATCTGGATCCCTCGTCCTATGGCTTCCTTTAGCCAATTGACTCCAAGGCACTGCAGAATATGAATCTGGAAAACAATTTTTCTTCCCAGTAATTCCAGAGGATCAATAACAATATCTTCTTCACTTAAGGGCCTATAAAAACACAAAAGTTAAGTTCTAACTTAGAAGATTAGGGCCTTTTGTAAAAGAGCTGCAAAGTTTACATTCTTTGGGGGTAAAATAGAGACATGTTCACAAATGCTTTTTGCACAGTCTTGTAGGTGCATAGAGATACACAATAACTGTCACCCCTAGGGATTAGGACGAACAGCTCCAGGCATAAGGTTATACACACTGGTCGATCACCTGAAGTTGGAAGAAAAAGATTATGGTGCAGAGCACAATGGAATGGCTTTTGGCTGGCAGGGTAAGGAGGGGAAAACGTTTTTGTTTGTCACTGTTGATTATAGACAGGGCTGGATTTAAGACAAGGCCACCTAGGCCATGGCCTAGGGCACCACAGGAGCAAGGGCACCAAAGCAGCAGGCTAAATTGCAAATGCTGCAATGCAGGAAGATCAAGCGAGCTCCTGACCAGGGTACTCTGCTGCTAGCCGCCTGTGCAGCAGCCACCTTGCTCTCTGTGCACGTTTGCATTGTGGCCGGTGGCTATGGACTTGGGCAGCATTGGAGACGGAATGGAAGAGGAAGCTTCTGCACTGGAGGCAAGCGGCGAAATGACTGACACTGATGGCTGCTGCGGTGCGACCTATACTGAATGAGGGGTGGGAAAAGGAGGGATTAAGGGAGTAATCTGGCTACCTATACAGTACTGGAGGGAAGGGGGAGGTCATCTGGCTACATATACTGTGGAGGTTATCAGGCTACCTATACTAAAAGGAAGGTGGGGAGGGGTCATCTCGCTACCTATGGCGAAGGGGGGCAGCTGGTGACAGTGGCCTTGGGCGGTAAAAAGTACAAATCCGGCCCTGATTATAGATCCATCAAGTTGGATTTTGAAATGATGTTGGGCGGCAGCTGTACACTCGCTGGATTCTCAGCCGAGGCTGCCCCCAAAGACTTTACTTGTACACACTCTCTTAAAGAGTAGATATGATTATAAAAGCCACATTCACTTAAAATTAAAGAGAAAGAACATACACAGTGTGCATACAGTTGGCCGAGAAGCATTCAACTGGATGGATGAGTATTTCTGCACTATCTGTGTACATTATACCAACATATAAGTGGAGAAATATATTCTGCTATTGGAGGAAAACTTTTACATCACGCACACAGACGGTAAAAATATACAGTGGGTTGCAAAAGTATTCAGCCCCCTTGAAGTTTTCCACATTTTGTCACATTACTGCCACAAACATGCATCCATTTTATTGGAATTCCACATGAAAGACCAATACAAAGTGGTGTACATTTGAGAAGTGGATCGAAAATCATGCATGATTCCAAACATTTTTTACAAATAAATAACTGCAAAGTGGTGTGTGCATAATTATTCAGCCCCCTGAGTCAATACTTTGTAGAACCACCTTTTGCTGCAATTACAGCTGCCAGTCTTTAAGGGTATGTCTCTACCAGCTTTGCACATCTAGAGACTGAAATCCTTGCCCATTCTTCTTTGCAAAACAGCTCCAGCTCAGTCAGATTAGATGGACAACGCTTGTGAACAGCAGTTTTCAGATCTTGCCACAGATTCTCGATTGGATTAAGATCTGGACTTTGACTGGGGCATTCTAACACATAGATATGTTTTGTTTTAAACCATTCCATTGTTGCCCTGGCTATATGTTTAGGGTCGTTGTCCTGCTGGAAGGTGAACCTCCGCCCCAGTCTCAAGTCTTTTGCGGTCTCCAAGAGGTTTTCTTCCAAGTTTGCCCTGTATTTGGCTCCATCCATCTTCCCATCAACTCTGACCAACTTCCCTGTCCCTGCTGAAGAGATGCACCCCCCGAGCATGATGCTGCCACCACCATATTTGACAGTGGGGATGGTGTGTTCAGAGTGATGTGCTAGTGTTAGTTGTGTTAGTTAGTTTTCCGCCACACATAGCGTTTTGCATTTTGGCCAAAAAGTTCCATTTTGGTCTCATCTGACCATAGCACCTTCTTCCACATGGTTGCTGTGTCCCCCACATGGCTTGTGGCAAACTGCAAACGGGACTTCTCATGCTTTCTGTTAACAATGGCTTTCTTCTTGCCACTCTTCCATAAGACCAACTTTGTACAGTGCATGACTAATAGTTGTCCTATGCAGTGGCGTAGCTACAAACCTCTGGGCCCCGATGCGGAATCTTGATGTGGGCCTCCCCCCGGCAACAACAGCCCCCCCTCCCCCGACAACACCCGACGGATGCACACACATATCAAAATCCCTATAGCCAACTATAGGTACCCCCAGTATAGGTAGTCAGGCATAGGTAAGCCAGTATAGTTGCCCCCGGTATAGGTGAGATAGGCAGGCGCCGCCGGTACAAGTTAGATAGATAGGTGCCCCCAGTACAGGTTAGCTAGGTGGGTGCCTCTAATATAGGTAGCCAGAATAGTTGCCCCCAGCGTAGGTTAGATAGGTAGGTGCCCCCAGTATAGGTTAGTTAGGTAGGTGCCTCCAATATAGGTAGCCAGTTTAGTTGCCACCTGTATAGGCTAGCTAGGTGCCCCCAATACAGGTTAGATAAGTAAGTGCCCCCAGTATAGGTTAGATAGGTAGGTGCCCCCAGTATAAATTAGATTAGGTCGGTGCCCCCTAGTATAGGTTAGATTAGGTAGCTGCCCCCAGTATAGGTTAGATTAGGTAGCTGCCCCCCAGGATAGATTAGGTAGCTGCCCCCAGGATAGATTAGGTAGGTGCCCCCCAGTATAGGTTAGATGAGGTAGCTGCCCCCCAGGATAGATTAGGTAGCTTCCCCCCAGGATAGATTAGGTAGCTGCCCCCCAGGATAGATTAGGTAGCTGCCCCCAAGGATAGATTAGATAGCTGCCCCCCAGGATTAGGTTAGATTAGGTAGCTGCCCCCCAGGATAGATTAGGTAGCTGCCCCCCAGGATTAGGTTAGATTAGGTAGCTGCCCCCCAGGATAGATTAGGTAGCTGCCCCCAGGATAGATTAGGTAGGTGCCTCCCAGTATAGGTTAGATTAGGTAGCTGCCCCCCAGAATAGATTAGGTAGCTGCCCCCCAGGATAGATTAGGTAGGTGCCCCCCAGTATAGGTTAGATTAGGTAGCTGCCCCCCAGGATTAGGTTAGATTAGGTAGGTGCCCCCCAGGATAGATTAGGTAGCTGCCCCCAGGATAGATTAGGTAGGTGCCCCCAGTATAGGTTAGATTAGGTAGCTGCCCCCCAGGATTAGGTTAGATTAGGTAGCTGCCCCCCAGGATAGATTAGGTAGCTGCCCCCAGGATAGATTAGGTAGGTGCCTCCCAGTATAGGTTAGATTAGGTAGCTGCCCCCCAGAATAGATTAGGTAGCTGCCCCCCAGGATAGATTAGGTAGGTGCCCCCCAGTATAGGTTAGATTAGGTAGCTGCCCCCCAGGATTAGGTTAGATTAGGTAGGTGCCCCCCAGGATAGATTAGGTAGCTGCCCCCAGGATAGATTAGGTAGCTGCCCCCCAGTATAGGTTAGATTAGGTAGGTGCCCCCCAGGATAGATTAGGTAGCTGCCCCCCAGGATAGATTAGGTAGGTGCCCCCCAGTATAGGTTAGATTAGGTAGGTGCCCCCCAGGATAGATTAGGTAGCTGCCCCCCAGGATAGATTAGGTAGGTGCCCCCCAGTATAGGTTAGATTAGGTAGGTGCCCCCCAGGATAGATTAGGTAGGTGCCCCCCAGGATAGATTAGGTAGGTGCCCCCCAGGATAGATTAGGTAGCTGCCCCCAGGATAGATTAGGTAGCTGCCCCCCAGTATAGGTTAGATTAGGTAGGTGCCCCCCAGGATAGATTAGGTAGCTGCCCGTCCCCATAATGGAGGGGGGGCCGCAGCCGCGGGGAGGGCAGCCCGACCTCTCCCTCCCTTCCTCTCCCCGGGGCCCCCCCTCAGATGCAGAGTAAGCGGCTAACGGAAGCGCTATAGGCAGAACTCACCTCCGTCCCTGGTTCCAATCGCCGCTGATCTCCTCTCTGGCTGGCTCTGCATAGATGCTTACACACGCAGCTTCCTGTTTAGCCGGAAGCTGCGTGTGTAACAACATCTATGCAGAGCCAGCCAGAGAGGAGATCAGCGCCGAGTGGAACGCAGGGAGGTGAGTTCTGCCTATAGCGCTTCCGTTAGCCGCTTACTCTGCATCTGAGGGGGGGCCCCGGGGAGAGGAAGGGAGGAAGAGGTCGGGCTGCCCTCCCCGCGGCTGCGGCTCCCTCCTACCAGCGCGAACGGGCGCATGGCCCTCCAAACGGAGATGGGCCCCCCGGGCCCCTCCCCCGCCTCCTCAGGAGCCGGGCCCGGTCGCCAAGGCGACCACTGCGACCACGGGCCCTACGCCCTTGGTCCTATGGACAGAGTCTCCCACCTGAGCTGTAGATCTCTGCAGCTCGTCCAGAGTCACCATGGGCCTCTTGCAGAGATGGGACAAGGTCCTCCGCCACCCAAGGATGAGACACCTCCATCCCTCCCACCCCAGTCATCACACATGAATTGTTAGACTAAGAGGCACCCCAGGGCCCTCACCTTAATCTCTTGTTATCTGGCTTGCTGTCACTGCCATGAATACCCTTTTCATATATTTCTTTTCTTCAAACACAATAGGGGAATGATATCTGAGTGAGTTGTGCGCCCCCCTCCTACACTTAGCCCTGAGGCTGGAGCCTTTCTCGCCTCTGCCTCGGCCCGGCCCTGGCCTCTTGACTGCATTTCTGATTAGCGCTCTCCTTGTTTGGCCTGTGAGTTTAGGTGGACGGCCTTGTCTTGGTAGGTTTACAATTGTGCCATACTCCTTCCATTTCTGAATGGTCGCTTGAACAGTGCTCCGTGGGATGTTCAAGGCTTTGGAAATCTTTTTATAGCCTAAGCCTGCTTTAAATTTCTCAATAACTTGATCCCTGATCTATCTTGTGTGTTCTTTGGACTTCACGGTGTTGTTGCTCCCAATAGTCTCTTAGACAACCTCTGAGGCCCTCACAGAGCAGCTGTTTTTGTACTGACATTAGATTACACACAGGTGCACTCTATTTAGTCATTAGCACTCATCAGGCAATGTCTATAGGCAACTGACTGCACTCAGATCAAAGGGGGCCGAATAATTATGCACACACCACTTTGCAGTTATTTATTTGTAAAAAATGTTTGGAATCATGTATGATTTTCGTTCCACTTCTCACATGTACACCACTTTGTATTGGTCTTTCATGTGGAATTCCAATAAAATTGATTCATGTTTGTGGCAGTAATATGACAAAATGTGGAAAACTTCAAGGGGGCCGAATACTTTTGCAACCCACTGTATCTAATTATTGGAGACTAGAGATACTGTTAATCCCTATGGCTTATGCTACTATGTTTGACTACCATCATGTGACTAACTGTTCAGTGACCTGCATAAGGGTGTAATCCCTGGCGGACTTGTTACTCATTGATTTATCCAGAATCCAACAGAGACTGGGACACTGCATAAGGGTATCCTTTCCCTGGCGGACTATTGTTCAGATATTTCAGTATATTGACAACTTGAAACCTTTCGCTGATCATAAGTCGCGTAAACAATATGTTTGATGGATGTCTAACCACTGAACGTTGTTAATGAACTGTGGATGCTTTACACAAATCAGCTACTATTACAAGCTCAAAGATTTGAAAGATGTTCAAACTTTGGGGACTTTTGATTGCACTGTGGAACTTTGCTTATATCTTGCCTGTACTGTGGTCTCCAAAACACAGGAACTGTGATCTCTCCTACAACTCCAACTTTGGATTCCTCCTCTTAACCATTACAGGAATATTGGTCATCTGTGATTATTGCTGCGAGCACAAGCTGTGATATTCTGGGGGTTTTTAACTCAATGGTAGAGTAGGTCAGCAGCATCAAGGGTCATAACACACCAGCCAGTGAGTATTTTTAGGGTAAAAAATAAAACAATTCCGCTTTATTGTCAAACAATGTCCATAAACAGCAACAAAATAGACCACTCTGAGTATGCAGTAATCACACTGTCGGCACAGCACAAAATTATACAGCCTTCTTCAGCCACACTGGCTTTTCAGTGACACCCTGCCACGGGCCTAATGACAGTCCAGGTGTCACTCACCTTTTCCCAGGCTTCTCCTGGTTTTCCAGTACTGGAGTCCAACTCCCCTCCAGCACTTCCACATCAGCAGCTTCCCTGCTGCTACAGGCCTGGCAGCCCTCTTGGCTACACAGCCTTTCTGGAGCCTGCTTGCTCCACATACAGCCCACTGCATCCTGACTGATGCAGGTACTTATCCATCTTCACACAGGTGAATCCATTAACACCCTCTCTGCCAAACTTAGGCCTGGACTTGGAGGAGTGGCGTGTAAGGCCCACCCTTCTCCCAATACACGCCAGCCCTGGATCCCAAACTAATCTACCAGATAATGTTGTTGCTAAATTGCAACAAAAGTCATTATCCAGGACCTTTTCCTTCACATCCAGGCCAGAACCAAGCAGACATCTGCTCTGACCATCACAAAGCATATAATCTATAGTAGACTGAATTACCTATCCTGAATGCTAATATGGCCCTCCTTTTTGGTTTCCCTAGGGTGTAGAACTATGACCCTGGATGTTTTTTGGTCTTTTTAGCAAAGTATATGTATTTTATGATTGTGATTAATAAATAGTGGGATTGTATTGATATTTACATATTTGTACATGGTATTCCTTGTTCTTGCTTTTTCCAAAAGTGAATAGTCTGTAATTTTATGAGCCTTAGACTAAAATGAACCACCTTGTATTGTATTCAAGACCCACAGTGTGAAATTCTAGTCTCTTAGGGTGGTAGCACCCTTTATTATAGGTTGGTCAAATGTTGATTTATGTTTTGATTCCTCTTTCTTCATTGGGTTTTTGCATTGTTCCATTGACTGGTTTGGTGGGGGTTGCCGGGGGCTCCCAAGTGGGTGGGACCATGGCTACTTGTTTGGGCTGGGATGATATGGTGGAGCGTATCCAGGCAGAGAGCACAAACATCCAATCCACACACAAATTTGAGGTTGAGATCTCTCAGTATTTTTACAAACTAGAAAAAGTTTATGAAATTAAATATAAAAAGTGGTGGGACATTACCTATCTTAATAAATATATAAAGGCTAAATTCGCCCGTATGGGTATGCGAATACAAACATTTCCTCAATCTAAGCAAATTGCTCCTCTCTTTAAAGAGAAATGGGAGACCAACTTTGAAGGATGTTCCAAGATCATGATGACTTTAATGATAGAATTACACCAAGTGGAAATCACTCATGTGGATATGCAAATCAAAGAATATGTGTGAGAGAACGCGGAAAAGCCGCCACGTGTGCTGACAACAAGGCGACTGATTCCGCGTCTGGCGCGGCGGTTTGCATGCGGAAGCGCGCGTCTGGTAATATGAAAGAACGCAGAAAGGCCGCCGCATGTATGGACAGCAAGGCGGCTGGTTCCACGTAGTGTTGGGCAAACATCTAGATGTTCGGGCCGAACAGGCCGAACATGGCCGCAATGTTCGGGTGTTCGAGCCGAACTCCGAACATAATGGAAGTCAATGGGGACCCGAACTTTCGTGCTTTGTAAAGCCTCCTTACATGATACATACCCCAAATTTACAGGGTATGTGCACCTTGGGAGTGGGTACAAGAGGAAAAAAAATAGCAAAAAGAGCTTATAGTTTTTGAGAAAATCGATTTTAAAGTTTCAAAGGGAAAACTGTCTTTTAAATGCGGGAAATGTCTGTTTTCTTTGCACAGGTAACATGCTTTTTGTCAGCATGCAGTCATAAATGTAATACAGATAAGAGGTTCCAGGAAAAGGGACCGGTAACGCTAACCCAGCAGCAGTACACGTGATGGAACAGGAGGAGGGTGGCGCAGGAGGAGAAGGCCACGCTTTGAGACACAACAACCCAGGCCTTGCATGAGGACAAGAAGCGTGCGGATAGCAATTTGCATTTTGTCGCCATGCAGTCATAAATGTAATACAGATGAGAGGTTCAATAAACAGGGACCGGAAACGCTAACCCATCACAGATGTTCATTGTTCATGTTACTTGGTTGGGGTCCGGGAGTGTTGCGTAGTCATTTCCAATCCAGGATTGATTCATTTTAATTTGAGTCAGACGGTCTGCATTTTCTGTGGAGAGGCGGATACGCCGATCTGTGACGATGCCTCCGGCAGCACTGAAACAGCGTTCCGACATAACGCTGGCTGCCGGGCAAGCCAGCACCTCTATTGCATACATTGCCAGTTCGTGCCAGGTGTCTAGCTTCGATACCCAATAGTTAAAGGGTGCAGATGGATTGTTTAACACAGCTATGCCATCTGACATGTAGTCCTTGACCATCTTCTCCAGGCGATCGGTGTTGGAGGTGGATCTGCACGCTTGCTGTTCTGTGTGCTGCTGCATGGGTGTTAGAAAATTTTCCCACTCCAAGGACACTGCCGATACCATTCCCTTTTGGGCACTAGCTGTGGCTTGTGTTGTTTGCTGCCCTCCTGGTCGTCCTGGGTTTGCGGAAGTCAGTCTGTCGGCGTACAACTGGCTAGAGGAGGGGGAGGATGTCAATCTCCTCTCTAAAGTCTCCACAAGGGCCGGCTGGTATTCTTCCATTTTGACCTGTCTGACTCTTTCTTCAAGCAGTTTTGGAACATTGTGTTTGTACCGTGGATCCAGAAGGGTATAAACCCAGTAATTGGTGTTGTCCAGAATGCGCACAATGCATGGGTCGCGTTTAATGCAGTCCTAGGCCGAAGAGGTCATAGCCTAGGGTCACGAAAACCTGTTTATTTGGGCAATTTCAATGGTGGCGAGTCTGACGTACATAAATCGCAGCAATGGCCGTTAGCAACGTCTGAATCTCACAAAATGTCTCATTCAGGTAGAAGACATATTGTTAGACTTGGGCTCCAAAGATGGGTTCCCTACATCTCTGCAAACCAGAGTTACAGGGCTCCAAATTTGGTAAAATCCCCCATAGGCTTTCCTTGGGCCTCCTATTTACAGTTCCAAAATCTCACATCTTTTCAAAGGGCAATTGCTCAGCAGTGGCAAATTTTCTAGCATTGTAGGGACCCTTAGGGGGAACATGACTGGTGAGTTTCGGGCCCCTAGGCCGAAGAGGTCATAGCCTAGGGTCACAAAAACCTGTTTATTTCGGCAATTTCAATGGTAGTCATGCTGACGTACATAAATCTCAGCCATGGCCGTTAGCAACGTCTGAATTTCATGAAATGTCTCATGCAGGTAGAAGACATATTGTTAGACTTGGATTCCAAAGATGGGGTCCCTACATCTCTGCAAACCAGAGTTACAGGGGTGCAAAATTGGTAAAATCCCCCATAGGCTTTCATTGCCTCCCTATTTCACTTTCCAAAATCTCACATCTTTTCAAAGGGCAATTGCTCAGCAGTGGCAAATTTTCTAGCATTGTAGGGACCCTTAGGGGGAACATGACTGGTGAGTTTTGGGCCCCTAGGCCGAAGAGGTCATAGCCTAGGGTCACAAAAACCTGTTTATTTGGGCAATTTCAATGGTGGCGAGTCTGACGTACATAAATCGCAGCAATGGCCGTTAGCAACGTCTGAATCTCATGAAATGTCTCATGCAGGTAGAAGACATATTGTTAGACTTGGATTCCAAAGATGGGGTCTCTACATCTCTGCAAACCAGAGTTACAGGGCTCCAAAATTGGTAAAATCTCCCATAGGCTTTCATTGGGCCTACTATTTACCGTTCCAAAATCTCACACCATTTCAAAGGGCAATGGCTCAGCAGTGGCAAAACTCACCAGTCATGAACCCCCTAAGAATCCCTACAATGCTAGAAAATTTGGTACTGCTGAGCCATTGCACTTTGAAAAGATGTGAGATTTTGGAAAGTGAAATAGGGAGGCAATGAAAGCCTATGGGGGATTTTACCAATTTTGCACCCCTGTAACTCTGGTTTGCAGAGATGTAGGGACCCCATCTTTGGAATCCAAGTCTAACAATATGTCTTCTACCTGCATGAGACATTTCGTGAAATTCAGACGTTGCTAACGGCCATGGCTGAGATTTATGTACGTCAGCATCACTACCATTGAAATTGCCCAAATAAACAGGTTTTTGTGACCCTAGGCTATGACCTCTTCAGCCTAGGGGCCCGAAACTCACCAGTCATGTTCCCCCTAAGGGTCCCTACAATGCTAGAAAATTTGCCACTGCTGAGCAATTGCCCTTTGAAAAGATGTGAGATTTTGGAAAGTGAAATAGGGAGGCAATGAAAGCCTATGGGGGATTTTACCAATTTTGCACCCCTGTAACTCTGGTTTGCAGAGATGTAGGGACCCCATCTTTGGAATCCAAGTCTAACAATATGTCTTCTACCTGCATGAGACATTTCGTGAAATTCAGACGTTGCTAACGGCCATGGCTGAGATTTATGTACGTCAGCATCACTACCATTGAAATAGCCCAAATAAACAGGTTTTTGTGACCCTAGGCTATGACCTCTTCGGCCTAGGGGCCCGAAACTCACCAGTCATGTTCCCCCTAAAGCTGGCCACTAACGGTCCAATTTCTAGTGAAAAATCGTTCGAGCGATGAGAAATTCTGATCGGATTGGTTGTAAATAATCTCCATTGGTGGACGCAATCGATTATGAACGAGTGAGAAAAATGTCGCCCGAATTAATTTTCGTCAAATGAAAATTTGGATTTTCTTGGTGGACGTGATAGATAGGAAGCAATGATTGGTTAGTTGATGGTGTAGTGAACGATTTTTCGACCGATCAGAATTTCTAATCGCTCGAACGATTTTTCGCTAGAAATTTGACCATTAGTGGCCACCTTAAGGGTTCCTACAATGCTAGAAAATTTGCCACTGCTGAGCAATTGCCCTTTGAAAAGATGTGAGATTTTGGAAAGTGAAATAGGGAGGCAATGAAAGCCTATGGGGGATTTTACCAATTTTGCACCCCTGTAACTCTGGTTTGCAGAGATGTAGGGACCCCATCTTTGGAATCCAAGTCTAACAATATGTCTTCTACCTGCATGAGACATTTCGTGAAATTCAGACGTTGCTAACGGCCATGGCTGAGATTTATGTACGTCAGCATCACTACCATTGAAATTGCCCAAATAAACAGGTTTTTGTGACCCTAGGCTATGACCTCTTCGGCCTAGGGGCCCGAAACTCACCAGTCATGTTCCCCCTAAGGGTCCCTACAATGCTAGAAAATTTGCCACTGCTGAGCAATTGCCCTTTGAAAAGATGTGAGATTTTGGAAAGTGAAATAGGGAGGCAATGAAAGCCTATGGGGGATTTTACCAATTTTGCACCCCTGTAACTCTGGTTTGCAGAGATGTAGGGACCCCATCTTTGGAATCCAAGTCTAACAATATGTCTTCTACCTGCATGAGACATTTCGTGAAATTCAGACGTTGCTAACGGCCATGGCTGAGATTTATGTACGTCAGCATCACTACCATTGAAATAGCCCAAATAAACAGGTTTTTGTGACCCTAGGCTATGACCTCTTCGGCCTAGGGGCCCAAAACTCACCAGTCATGTTTCCCCTAAGGGTCCCTACAATGCCAGAAAATTTGCCACTGCTGAGCAATTGCCCTTTGAAAAGATGTGAGATTTTGGAAAGTGAAATAGAGAGGCAATGAAAGCCTATGGGGGATTTTACCAATTTTGGACCCCTGTAACTCTGGTTTGCAGAGATGTAGGGACCCCATCTTTGGAATCCAAGTCTAACAATATGTCTTCTACCTGCATGAGACATTTCGTGAAATTCAGACGTTGCTAACGGCCATGGCTGAGATTTATGTACGTCAGCATCACTACCATTGAAATTGCCCAAATAAACAGGTTTTTGTGACCCTAGGCTATGACCTCTTCGGCCTAGGGGCCCGAAACTCACCAGTCATGTTCCCCCTAAGGGTCCCTACAATGCTAGAAAATTTGCCACTGCTGAGCAATTGCCCTTTGAAAAGATGTGAGATTTTGGAAAGTGAAATAGGGAGGCAATGAAAGCCTATGGGGGATTTTACCAATTTTGCACCCCTGTAACTCTGGTTTGCAGAGATGTAGGGACCCCATCTTTGGAATCCAAGTCTAACAATATGTCTTCTACCTGCATGAGACATTTCGTGAAATTCAGACGTTGCTAACGGCCATAGCTGAGATTTATGTACGTCAGCATCACTACCATTGAAATAGCCCAAATAAACAGGTTTTTGTGACCCTAGGCTATGACCTCTTCGGCCTAGGGGCTCGAAACTCACCAGTCATGTTCCCCCTAAGGGTTCCTACAATGCTAGAAAATTTGCCACTGCTGAGCAATTGCCCTTTGAAAAGATGTGAGATTTTGGAAAGTGAAATAGAGAGGCAATGAAAGCCTATGGGGGATTTTACCAATTTTGGACCCCTGTAACTCTGGTTTGCAGAGATGTAGGGACCCCATCTTTGGAATCCAAGTCTAACAATATGTCTTCTACCTGCATGAGACATTTCGTGAAATTCAGACGTTGCTAACGGCCATGGCTGAGATTTATGTACGTCAGCATCACTACCATTGAAATTGCCCAAATAAACAGGTTTTTGTGACCCTAGGCTATGACCTCTTCGGCCTAGGGGCCCGAAACTCACCAGTCATGTTCCCCCTAAGGGTTCCTACAATGCTAGAAAATTTGCCACTGCTGAGCAATTGCCCTTTGAAAAGATGTGAGATTTTGGAAAGTGAAATAGGGAGGCAATGAAAGCCTATGCAGGATTTTACCAATTTTGCACCCCTGTAACTCTGGTTTGCAGAGATGTAGGGACCCCATCTTTGGAATCCAAGTCTAACAATATGTCTTCTACCTGCATGAGACATTTCGTGAAATTCAGACGTTGCTAACGGCCATGGCTGAGATTTATGTACGTCAGCATCACTACCATTGAAATAGCCCAAATAAACAGGTTTTTGTGACCCTAGGCTATGACCTCTTCGGCCTAGGGGCCCGAAACTCACCAGTCATGTTCCCCCTAAGGGTCCCTACAATGCTAGAAAATTTGCCACTGCTGAGCAATTGCCCTTTGAAAAGATGTGAGATTTTGGAAAGTGAAATAGGGAGGCAATGAAAGCCTATGGGGGATTTTACCAATTTTGCACCCCTGTAACTCTGGTTTGCAGAGATGTAGGGACCCCATCTTTGGAATCCAAGTCTAACAATATGTCTTCTACCTGCATGAGACATTTCGTGAAATTCAGACGTTGCTAACGGCCATGGCTGAGATTTATGTACGTCAGCATCACTACCATTGAAATAGCCCAAATAAACAGGTTTTTGTGACCCTAGGCTATGACCTCTTCGGCCTAGGGGCCCGAAACTCACCAGTCATGTTCCCCCTAAGGGTCCCTACAATGCTAGAAAATTTGCCACTGCTGAGCAATTGCCCTTTGAAAAGATGTGAGATTTTGGAAAGTGAAATAGGGAGGCAATAAAAGCCTATGGGGGATTTTACCAATTTTGGACCCCTGTAACTCTGGTTTGCAGAGATGTAGGGACCCCATCTTTGGAATCCAAGTCTAACAATATGTCTTCTACCTGCATGAGACATTTCGTGAAATTCAGACGTTGCTAACGGCCATGGCTGAGATTTATGTACGTCAGCATCACTACCATTGAAATTGCCCAAATAAACAGGTTTTTGTGACCCTAGGCTATGACCTCTTCGGCCTAGGGGCCCGAAACTCACCAATCATGTTCCCCCTAAGGGTCCCTACAATGCTAGAAAATTTGCCACTGCTGAGCAATTGCCCTTTGAAAAGATGTGAGATTTTGGAAAGTGAAATAGGGAGGCAATGAAAGCCTATGGGGGATTTTACCAATTTTGCACCCCTGTAACTCTGGTTTGCAGAGATGTAGGGACCCCATCTTTGGAATCCAAGTCTAACAATATGTCTTCTACCTGCATGAGACATTTCGTGAAATTCAGACGTTGCTAACGGCCATGGCTGAGATTTATGTACGTCAGCATCACTACCATTGAAATAGCCCAAATAAACAGGTTTTTGTGACCCTAGGCTATGACCTCTTCGGCCTAGGGGCCCGAAACTCACCAGTCATGTTCCCCCTAAGGGTTCCTACAATGCTAGAAAATTTGCCACTGCTGAGCAATTGCCCTTTGAAAAGATGTGAGATTTTGGAAAGTGAAATAGGGAGGCAATGAAAGCCTATGCGGGATTTTACCAATTTTGCACCCCTGTAACTCTGGTTTGCAGAGATGTAGGGACCCCATCTTTGGAATCCAAGTCTAACAATATGTCTTCTACCTGCATGAGACATTTCGTGAAATTCAGACGTTGCTAACGGCCATGGCTGAGATTTATGTACGTCAGCATCACTACCATTGAAATTGCCCAAATAAACAGGTTTTTGTGACCCTAGGCTATGACCTCTTCGGCCTAGGGGCCCGAAACTCACCAGTCATGTTCCCCCTAAGGGTTCCTACAATGCTAGAAAATTTGCCACTGCTGAGCAATTGCCCTTTGAAAAGATGTGAGATTTTGGAAAGTGAAATAGGGAGGCAATGAAAGCCTATGCAGGATTTTACCAATTTTGCACCCCTGTAACTCTGGTTTGCAGAGATGTAGGGACCCCATCTTTGGAATCCAAGTCTAACAATATGTCTTCTACCTGCATGAGACATTTCGTGAAATTCAGACGTTGCTAACGGCCATGGCTGAGATTTATGTACGTCAGCATCACTACCATTGAAATAGCCCAAATAAACAGGTTTTTGTGACCCTAGGCTATGACCTCTTCGGCCTAGGGGCCCGAAACTCACCAGTCATGTTCCCCCTAAGGGTCCCTACAATGCTAGAAAATTTGCCACTGCTGAGCAATTGCCCTTTGATAAGATGTGAGATTTTGGAAAGTGAAATAGGGAGGCAATGAAAGCCTATGGGGGATTTTACCAATTTTGCACCCCTGTAACTCTGGTTTGCAGAGATGTAGGGACCCCATCTTTGGAATCCAAGTCTAACAATATGTCTTCTACCTGCATGAGACATTTCGTGAAATTCAGACGTTGCTAACGGCCATGGCTGAGATTTATGTACGTCAGCATCACTACCATTGAAATAGCCCAAATAAACAGGTTTTTGTGACCCTAGGCTATGACCTCTTCGGCCTAGGGGCCCGAAACTCACCAGTCATGTTCCCCCTAAGGGTCCCTACAATGCTAGAAAATTTGCCACTGCTGAGCAATTGCCCTTTGAAAAGATGTGAGATTTTGGAAAGTGAAATAGAGAGGCAATGAAAGCCTATGGGGGATTTTACCAATTTTGGACCCCTGTAACTCTGGTTTGCAGAGATGTAGGGACCCCATCTTTGGAGCCCAAGTCTAACAATATGTCTTCTACCTGCATGAGACATTTCATGAAATTCAGACGTTGCTAACGGCCATGGCTGAGATTTATGTACGTCAGCATCACTACCATTGAAATTGCCCAAATAAACAGGTTTTTGTGACCCTAGGCTATGACCTCTTCGGCCTAGGGGCCCGAAACTCACCAGTCATGTTCCCCCTAAGGGTCCCTACAATGCTAGAAAATTTGCCACTGCTGAGCAATTGCCCTTTGAAAAGATGTGAGATTTTGGAAAGTGAAATAGGGAGGCAATGAAAGCCTATGGGGGATTTTACCAATTTTGCACCCCTGTAACTCTGGTTTGCAGAGATGTAGGGACCCCATCTTTGGAATCCAAGTCTAACAATATGTCTTCTACCTGCATGAGACATTTCGTGAAATTCAGACGTTGCTAACGGCCATGGCTGAGATTTATGTACGTCAGCATTACTACCATTGAAATAGCCCAAATAAGCAGGTTTTTGTGACCCTAGGCTATGACCTCTTCGGCCTAGGGGTCCGAAACTCACCAGTTATAATCCCCCTAACAGTTCCTACAATGCTAGAAAATTTGCCACTGCTGAGCAATTGCCCTTTGAAAAGATGTGAGATTTTGGAACTGTAAATAGGAGGCCCAATGAAAGCCTATGGGGGATTTTACCACATTTGGAGCCCTGTAACTCTGGTTTGCAGAGATGTAGGGAACCCATCTTTGGAGCCCAAGTCTAACAATATGTCTTCTACCTGCAATTCAGATGTTGCTAACGGCCATGGCTGAGATTTATGTACGTCAGCATCACTACCATTGAAATTGCCCAAATAAACAGGTTTTTGTGACCCTAGGCTATGACCTCTTCGGCCTAGGACTGCATTGAACGCGACCCACGCATTGTGCGCATTCTGGACAACACCAATTACTGGGTTTATACCCTTCTGGATCCACGGTACAAACACAATGTTCCAAAACTGCTTGAAGAAAGAGTCAGACAGGTCAAAATGGAGGAATACCAGCAGGCCCTTGTGGAGACTTTAGAGAGGAGATTGACATCCTCCCCCTCCTCTAGCCAGTTGTACGCTGACAGACTGACTTCCGCAAACCCAGGACGACCAGGAGGGCAGCAAACAACACAAGCCGCAGCTAGTGCCCAAAAGGGAATGGTATCGGCAGTGTCCTTGGAGTGGGAACATTTTCTGACACCCATGCAGCAGCACACAGAACAGCAAGCGTGCAGATCCACCTCCAACACCGATCGCCTGGAGAAGATGGTCAAGGACTACATGTCAGATGGCGTAGCTGTGTTGAACAATCCATCTGCACCCTTCAACTATTGGGTATCGAAGCTAGACACCTGGCACGAACTGGCAATGTACGCAATAGAGGTGCTGGCTTGCCCGGCAGCCAGCGTTATGTCGGAACGCTGTTTCAGTGCTGTCGGAGGCATCGTCACAGATCGGCGTATCCGCCTCTCCACAGAAAATGCAGACCGTCTGACTCAAATTAAAATGAATCAATCCTGGATTGGAAACGACTACGCAACACTGTAGGACCCCAACCAAGTAACTTGAACAATGAACATCTGTGATGGGTTAGCGTTTCCGGTCCCTGTTTATTGAACCTCTCATCTGTATTACATTTATGACTGCATGGCGACAAAATGCAAATTGCTATCCGCACGCTTCTTGTCCTCATGCAAGGCCTGGGTTGTTGTGTCTCAAAGCGTGGCCTTCTCCTTCTGCGCCGCCCTCCTCCTGTTCCATCACGTGTGCTGCTGCTGGGTTAGCGTTACCGGTCCCTTTTCCTGGAACCTCTCATCTGTATTACATTTATGACTGCATGCCGACAAAATGCAAATTGCTATCCGCTCGCTTCTTGTCCTCATGCAAGGCCTGGGTTGTTGTGTCTCAAAGCGTGGCCTTCTCCTCCTGCGCCGCCCTCCTCCTGTTCCATCACGTGTGCTGCTGCTGGGTTAGCGTTTCCGGTCCCTTTTCCTGGAACCTCTCATCTGTATTACATTTATGACTGCATGCCGACAAAATGCAAATTGCTATCCGCACGCTTCTTGTCCTCATGCAAGGCCTGGGTTGCTGTGTCTCAAAGCGTGGCCTTCTCCTCCTGCGCCGCCCTCCTCCTGTTCCATCACGTGTGCTGCTGCTGGGTTAGCATTACAGGTCCCTTTTCCTGGAACCTCTTATCTGTATTACATTTATGACTGCATGCCGACAAAAAGCATGTTACCTGTGCAAAGAAAACAGACATTTCCCGCATTTAAAAGACAGTTTTCCCTTTGAAACTTTAAAATCGATTTTCTCAAAAACTATAAGCTCTTTTTGCTAATTTTTTTTCCTCTTGTACCCACTCCCAAGGTGCACATACCCTGTAAATTTGGGGTATGTAGCATGTAAGGAGGCTTTACAAAGCACGAAAGTACGGGTCCCCATTGACTTCCATTATGTTCGGAGTTCGGCTCGAACACCCGAACATCGCGACCATGTTCGGCCTGAACCCGAACATCTAGATGTTCGCCCAACACTACACGTGACCCGTTCGGCCAATCACAGCGCTAGCCGAACGTTTGGGGAACGTTCGGCCATGCGCTCTTAGTTCGGCCATATGGCCGAACAGTTTGGCCGAACACCATCAGATGTTCGGCCGAACTCGAACATCACCCGAACAGGGTGATGTTCTGCAGAACCCGAACAGTGGCGAACACTGTTCGCCCAACACTAGTTCCACGTCCAGCGCGGCGGGTTGCACGCAGCAGCTTGCATCTGGTGTGGCTGAGTCTGTTAGTGCACATAGGTTCAGGAATGCGCGCGCTGAGAGGCAGAACTTTTATGATGGCCAAGCAGGGATCAGCTGACCAGGCTGGTCAGCTGACCTCAGAGCTGGTAACCATTGGTTCATCACTTAGGGGTGGCGCCAGAGAGCGCTGCTCTATATATAGTTGCTGCTGGCCACTCACAAGTTGTCTGCCGTTGCGAACACTACGTGGAAACACTCAGACCTTAGTCAGATCCAACAGTGTGTTTGAACCAGGAGGACCTGGGAATTCACACTGAGCCAGATTACTTCTATTGCTATCATTCTGTTATACTTCAGACTAGTTCCAGGGTGTAGAGACCACGGACCTCATACCCAAGACTAGGGAACTTGTGTTATCATCCTGTTATACATCAGACTAGTTCCAGGGTGTAGAGACCACGGACCTCACACCCAAGACTAGGGAACTTGTGTTATCATTCTGTTATACATCAGACTAGTTTCAGGGTGTAGAGACCACGGACCTCACACCCAAGACTAGGCATTGTTTGATATCTGTTATGACCTGTTGCTTTCCTGATTATTCCTCTGCTCTCTGATTCAGTAACACGCATATCTGATATTCCGTTGCCAAACCCTGCCTGCCTTGGATACCGAATCAGTTTTCTGTCTTTGTACTTTGTCTGTCCATGTGTTGCCGACCTGGCTTGCCCGACCTCGAGAGCTATCTCTCCCCTTAAGAAATAGTCTCCAGATCTGTCAGTGACACCCACCTGCGGGTGTCACTCATTCTCTGGTCCTTCCTACCTCCAGCCTGACTCCACCCCTTGGAGAGTCTCAGGCTGCTGGAAGGTTTCTGTACTCTCTAAGAGCAGTATTGCCCATACTGCCTAAGATCACCTGCTCATCAGGTGCGTTACTCAAAGTCATACTGTTACACCAAACACTCACGATTATATACAGGTGTCCAGAGGTTAATACTATATCTGTATTATTGGTGATTCTGCAGATCATCCATAATCAGGTATATATCTGCATTCTTGGTGATACTGCAGATCACCAATAATCAGATTCTCTCTGCGTGCTGACACCGATCGTTACAATATGATTCTAAATTGGAACCCTTCAGAGAACACCCATTCCTCCAACAGAGAAAGGAGAAACTTAAGAAACATCTGGAAGGTTACAACAGGGGAATAGTGAATATGAAGGAGAGGAAATTTGAATGTGATAGACTGGCCTATGCGATGGGCCAGGCCTATAAGTGGACTACAAATAGACCAAAACCCAATCCCCGCCCTCAACCAACCCCACCATTACAACAGCAAGGTATACAACCTAAAGCTACTCCGCCTAACACAAAACCTAAACATCCCAACATGATGCCAAACCAATCTTCTGGCTCTTTTGCCTCTTCATGTAATAAACAAAACCTAGGGGGACTAACCTCTGTTTCCAAAATGCTTAGGACATCACTTCAGGAATTATCACAAAAAGAAAGGGTGCCCTTTCAGCATCCTCACTTGAATCACTCGTATCTAATATATCACACAATTAATCTTTATCTTCACCAAGTCAAAGTTTACATTCACTTTTATCGTCTTCCTTACCTTCTTTTTGGGGGTAGGCATGCCAGACATGAAGTCCAAGGGGGTTCACACAAACAAGGGAACAAGAAGGACTGGTTTGGTCTCTTGTTGCCAATACACTTATGTTATTTGTGCATAGTGCATTATTTGCACTTGTTTGTATATAATCAGCTGTTGTGTTTATAATACAATTTTGATGAATCTCATGCTGGTGTGCGAGTCCTTTTGTGTATATATATTGTCTCTAGTGCTTTTTAGCCTAATTACAGACTCAGCACCCATTGTACCCAGTGCATCAATTTGCATACATAGGGTGTGCAGTACCTTCTTGTAAATATAGGAACAAGAAGGACAAACATGGCCATCAATTTAAATAGAACAATATATAATACCTAATCCAGCTGAGCTTCTCGATATGCGAAATGTCTCTCTGGAGAAATAGATCATAAATCTTTCAGAATTTGTACTCAATGATGACCATGTCACAGTCCTGAGCTTGGGTTTGGGTTTTGCAGTCACTAATGACTTTGATGTTTGAATAGGTGAGAGATCTACACCTCTTTTGCAGACTGGTAGCATTGAGGGTCATGTTTTGAGGGAATGAGGGAGACTCTTCCATCCTTACTATATCCCAGGACCAGCAGGGATTGCAGAATTTGTTGAGTTTACAGAGTAGCAATTCGGCCACAAATGACCCCGATGGACTTGGTTTGATTTCATCGGGGTCCATAGTGGAACACCCAGATATGACTAAAGTAAAACCGAGGTCTACTTTTTTCCCTGCCTTATCAACAGTTCCATCTATACAGGTTTTTGCACAGTCTGTAATGAGAGATTTGGAGCAACTTCCAATGGGAGGTGGGCTCCCCTCTAATCTGTCCCCTAATCTACAGAGGGCCCTACTAGAGCTCTCTTGAGCCCCCAATCTTATAATTAAACCCTCGGACAAGGGAGGCAATGTGGTTCTCATGACTAGGGACCGATACAAACACATGTGTTTTGAGATTTTGAACAACTCTGAGTGGTATGAGAGGGCCTTGATGTCAAGAGTGGAGGCCAGCATAGGCAATTTTAAGTCACTACTGGATGAAAATATTGCTATGGGGTAAATTTCCAGGAAGACCTATCGCTTTCTATGGAACCCCAACCCACAGATACCTACATTCTATGCGTTACCTAAAACTCATAAATCAACGACTAATCCTAAAGGTATACCAATTATCTCATAATGTGGTTCCCTGACGGCTAACGCAAGTATTTATGTGGACACACACCTACAACCACATGTGAGGGCTCTTCCCTCATATGTACGAGATACAGCCCATTGGTGGCTGGATGGTGTAATGGTCAAGGGCTCTGCCTCTGACACAGGCGACCAGGGTTCGAATCTCAGCTCTGCCTGTTCAGTAAGCCAGCACCTATTCAGTAGGAGACCTTTGGCAAGTCTCCCTAACACTGCTACTGCCTATAGAGCGCGCCCTAGTGGCTGCTGCTCTGGCGCTTTGAGTCCGCCAGGAGAAAAGCGCAATATAAATGTTATTTGTCTTGTCATTTACTAACTATTTTGGATGGTATAAGTGTCCCCCCAGGTACCTGGCTTGTCACTCTTGACGTTGAGGCCCTCTATTAAAGTATACCTCATGAGGAGGGATTGGAAACGATTAAATCTGTACTTCCCAGTTTACCAATCGATAACATCCCGCATAATAGTTGTTGAGATTTATTTTGACAAATAACTTTTTCCCTTTGACTCCACTCACTACCTCCAGGTGTAGGGCACAGCGATGGGGACAACATGTGCTCCGTCCTATGCGTGCCTGTACCTAAGGGAGTGGGAGAGGTTTATTTTTTCAGATGAGAGTCTAAGTGATTTGATGCAACATGTACTCACCTGGCATCAATTTATTGATGATATATTTTTTATTGGGACAGGCAGTGAGCAGGATCTGATCAAATTGGTACAATTGCTTAATGTTAATTTATTTAATGTTTATTTTACGATGTCAAGGGATGCTCATAGTATTTCATTTATGCATGTTACAATCTATATAGACGAAGCTGGAATGTTACAGACTAGTCTATATAGGATACCAACTGCCACCAATTCCCTACTGCATGCCAAAACCTTTCACCCTAATTGAAAAGAAAAGGTTTGCACATCTGGTTCACACATGAACAATCACATATGGTATATCAAGTGGGTGCTGAGTCAGTAAACCAGACTGCTGAAACAGTCCTACAAATACACTTAGAGAAAATTAACTCGCACACCAGCCAGAGTCAATTGCATAAAGATATGTATTGAAAAGATAGTGACAAATAGCCCTGTACAGGCAAATAGCACATATAGTACAACAACACAATAGCAGTATACAGTGGGGTACAGTGGGGTGAGATAACACAATCCCCTTTGGGACATACAGCCTGCATAGGCAGCGTAATATACAATGAAGCTATAGTAGCATGCAAACATCAGAAGTGATACAAACAAGGTATAGCATGTAACAATGTAATGTCCCTTAGGGGTGAATATACCCTGACAGCGCCGTTTCGGGGTGTCCCTTCATCAGAGGGTATAAGTATGAGGCTCCAAAGGCTGCTGCAGTGAAGTCCGGTGAATACACAGTTTATATACCTGAGTGGAAAGAAGCACGCCCACACTGGACACCCGGGCCGGCCCGACTGGCGTCAGTGATGTCACGCGGCGAACGTCGCGTGCGTGATGACGTCACTTCCGGTTCCTCCGACCTCCGCCGTGCACTGCCAACGATACCAGAGCGGCTGCAGCCAACTCCAGCATGGCCGCCGCGCATGCGTGGGCGGGGATGGAGGACCAGGACACACACCATGAATGAGCAAAGAAGCTGGGGCAGACGGTGGTGTTTGATAGATGTCCAATCACGGGTCTTGTTGTGCGCGGTGTCCATAAGTCAGCGGTGCGTGCAATGGCATCTAGTAATGAGACAACAAATAGCAAACATAAATATACATATATAGAAAAGATAAAATTGAGCAGTCACAATCCTATCCTTAAAGGGGAAGGAGCCCAAAAATTTAATCAAAGTGAAACAAGGTGCATATAAGCACCCACAATCCTGCATCACTATGTCATAACACCCATGAGGCTGGGACAGGCAGTGAGCGAGCCAGGAACATCAACAACAGTATAGGTGTGGTCTATTTAAGAAAAGGAACCAAACTGGTATCCTCATTCATACCATGGGGAAACTTGCTGTCCAATTTGTATATCCAGTAAAGCTCCCTCTGCATTAATTTCAACTCCCTATCACCTCCCCTGTACGAAGGGGCCACTTCCTCCACCACCCTATAACGTAGCTGCGTGACATTGTGGCCGGCCTCCAAAAAGTGCCGCGCCACTGGAGAGTCTAACTCACCGCAGCGGATATTGCTGCGGTGTTCACTTATCCTGGTGCAAACCTCTCTGGTCGTTTGGCCCACATATAGTTTGCCACAGGGGCAGAAGAGACAGTAAACAACAAATGTGGTCGAGCAGTTGGCAAAACCCTTTAGCACAAAGCGTTCCCCTGTACGTGGGTGTGCAAAGGAATTGCCTTTATAAACATAGCTACATTGTGCACAGTGCCCGGGCACGAGAGGTTCGCACCAGGATAAGTGAACACCGCAGCAATATCCGCTGCGGTGAGTTAGACTCTCCAGTGGCGCGGCACTTTTTGGAGGCAATGTCACGCAGCTATGTTATAGGGTGGTGGAGGAAGTGGCCCCTTCGTATAGGGGAGGTGACAGGGAGTTGAAATTAATGCAGAGGGAGCTTTACTGGATATACAAATTGGACAGCAAGTTTCCCCATGGTATGAATGAGGATACCAGTTTGGTTCCTTTTCTTAAATAGACCACACCTATACTGTTGTTGATGTTCCTGGCTCGCTCACTGCCTGTCCCAGCCTCATGGGTGTTATGACATAGTGATGCAGGATTGTGGGTGCTTATATGCACCTTGTTTCACTTTGATTAAATTTTTGGGCTCCTTCCCCTTTAAGGATAGGATTGTGACTGCTCAATTTTATCTTTTCTATATATGTATATTTATGTTTGCTATTTGTTGTCTCATTACTAGATGCCATTGCACGCACCGCTGACTTATGGACACCGCGCACAACAAGACCCGTGATTGGACATCTATCAAACACCACCGTCTGCCCCAGCTTCTTTATTCATTCATGGTGTGTGTCCTGGTCCTCCATCCCCGCCCACGCATGCGCGGCGGCCATGCTGGAGTTGGCTGCAGCCGCTCTGGTATGGTTGGCAGTGCACGGCGGAGGTCGGAGGAACCAGAAGTGACGTCATCACGCACGCGACGTTCGCCGCGTGACGTCACTGACGCCAGTCGGGCCGGCCCGGGTGTCCAGTGCGGGCGTGCTTCTTTCCACTCAGGTATATAAACTGTGTATTCACCGGACTTCACTGCAGCAGCCTTTGGAGCCTCATACTTATACCCTCTGACGAAGGGACACCCCGAAACGGCGCTGTCAGGGTATATTCACCCCTAAGGGACATTACATTGTTACATGCTATACCTTGTTTGTATCACTTCTGATGTTTGCATGCTACTATAGCTTCATTGTATATTACGCTGCCTATGCAGGCTGTATGTCCCAAAGGGGATTGTGTTATCTCACCCCACTGTACCCCACTGTATACTGCTATTGTGTTGTTGTACTATATGTGCTATTTGCCCGTACAGGGCTATTTGTCACTATCTTTTCAATACAAATCTTTATGCAATTGACTCTGGCTGGTGTGCGAGTTAATTTTCTCCAAGAAAACCTTTCACCCTACTCATCAGATACGTGGTATACCAATAGGACAGTAACTTTGAGTCCGACGCAATTGTTCAGAAGATTTTCAGTCCCAAGCTAATGACTTACAGAAAAGCTTTCAGGCAAGGGGTTAACCTAAAAAAATCTGAGAAGGGCTTATCAAAGAGCCATTGATACCCCTAGATCATATTTACTGTACAATTGTTTGACATCTAAAAGTGGATCTGGTAGAACTCTTTCCTTTATCACCAAATATTGCAGTCAACACCAACACATCCGCTCACTGCTTCAGAAGCATTGGTCCCTGCTCACTGTGGAACCAGGTGTTGCCACCCTTGTCCCAGATTCACCAATGATAACTTTTAGATGAGCCCAGACAATAGGGGACAGATTGGCCCAAAGCGACTATATGGGAAAAGACGTCAAAGGAAAATTGTGCAGATGTGTTACTTTGGGTACTTACCCATGTCACTCATGCAATCAATGTCGTTATATCCATGTAGGCAGACAATGTGTTCTGACTGCATGTGATAGAACGTTGACAACTAGACATTACACAAACTGTGGAACAGAAGGAGTTTTTTTTATCTCCTTATATGTCCATTGGGAGCCTTCTATGTAGGGAAGACAGGTAGAACTTGGAGAAGACATATTTATGAACACACATATACAAATATGGGATCAGTGAAGCGCATGAAACACCAGTTGCATGACATTTTGCTAGTTGTCAGAACTCCAACCCTGCTGCCGTCCGATTCTTTGGCTTAGACAGGGTGCATCGGGACCCCCGGGGGGGGGAAGGGGTGGGACTGGGATGACAGGCTCCTCCAATGTGAGGCTTTTTGGATATATAAACTAAAGGCTTTTCGAGCCCAAGGCTTGAATGATGGTATTGATTTTTCTCCCTTTTTGTGAGCCTTAGAGGAGGTGGGGGCCTGATGTCCTGGTTCCTGCCCCTGGGTGCCCCTTTAAACCCAAACCTCTGCCAGTAAAAAATATCTTTTCTCCCTTAACTATTTTGCTGCTGAATGTGATCTAATGATGCTGCCTGATGTGACCTCTGCTTGGGGCTCCTTTGTGTTGTCGCTTGCCCTGGGGGTGGGATGCATGGTAACCTACCCATTTGGGACCCCTGGCTGCGTGCCTGCCTTTCTCAGTCATAATGGAACTTATTTAAAATGATTTATTGATCTATCACATACCAGTAAAACTGCTTTGATAATTAAAAAGGTTGATTGTGTATGGAAATTTTATGTTTATGGAACATTTGGGGAATAATCTTTTATATATTTTTTGTTTTTTATATAAAATTTTCCATTTATGGTGGCTTATGTCTCTTTTCCCGTTGTGGGACTGTTATGGCCCCGTGGGGTTTACATTTTGCAATGGCCTCACCCTGGATGTGAAGGCATGCTGGGCTTATTGCACCTGGGTAAGCTGACTCCAAGATATTTATCCATCCCTTATTTGGGAATGATCTATTACCGGGATAAAGATTTATGGAAATATTTTATTTGTAAATTGCTTAATTTGTTATTTATCATTGGTGCATGGGCTTGGCCTGCCCCTGGGCTGGGGTGTTTGCGTTTGCTGGAAGGACCCCTGTGGTACGGTGCTTTTTGGTGGCCCATTTAGGCCACCGTTAGCACGTTAGCAGCTGCGTGTCACCATGCATTCCAGGACTGTTCACAGTGCCTGATCTAGTGGTATTTTCAATATAGACCACTAGATGGCACTGTGGTGACATAGCCGGTGCGAGCTACTTACGTCGCCTTCGGCTCACTCCACGTGCACGCATTCAGTGTGGCGCGGTGTGAGGGGCGTGTCTAAGGTTGGCGTGGCATCCCTGGGCCGCCGGGCACCATTTTAGGCCGACATTTACACACAGGGAAACGTACTATGAGCCTCCATTGATGATGCTGGGGGCTTTGCCAGTGAAACCGGTTGGCTGACCTCAACTTTGGGCAGGGCCAGAGCTACAATACAGGCAAAAGGGGCAACTGCTCTAGGGCCCCAGGGTCCAAAGGGGCCCCGCCGGCATCCCCCTTTGCCTCTTTGAATTATTCCCCACTCAGACCTCAAGTTCAGTGCGGCAACACAGACCTCAAGATCAGCGCGACGAGCGGACTAACAGACCTCAGGCTCAGAGCAGGACCCGAGGCAAATAGAGCAGCGCACAGCACCGCCTGACTTCATATGCGGAAGTGAAGTCACCCGTCTTCCTGCATGTGAAGTTATGCGCGTGGCTGCTGTGGCCGCTCTGCCTCGGTTCCTGCCCTGAGCATGAGGTCTGTAAGTCAAGTCGCTGCGCTGATCTGGAGGTCTGAGACAAGGTGAGGGGCACTGGGGGCAGTCTTATTTATATATATATACATATACACACACATATATATGTGTGTGTGTGTGTGTGTGTGTGTGTGTGTGTGTGTGTGTGTGTGTGTGTGTGTGTGTGTGTGTGTGTGTGTGTATATATATATATATATATATATATATATATATATATATATACACTGGGGCGAAGCTGAGGGTACTATCTATGCTGGGGTCACTACTATACTGGGGACACCACACTGGGGGCACTACTATACACTGGGGGCAATTTTACTGGGGGGGGAGAATGGATCACTGGGCTTGCTGCCAGGGAGTTAATGTGAAGGGGGGGTGGCGGTGTGACTGCCTTTGGGTAGGGGGCCCCCAGGTTACCTTTGCCCTGGGGCCCCCATGCTGCTTAAACTAGCCCTTACTTTGGGGGAACCTGTTGGCCGAGAAGCATTCAACTGGATGAATAAGTATTGCTGCACTATCTGTGTACATTATACCAACATATAAGTGGAGAAATATATTCTGCTATTGGAGGAAAATCTTTACATCATGCACACAGGCGGAATAATATATCTAACTAAATGGTGTCATTTCTGAAGAAACCACATGATGTTGGCTATGAAACGCAAGAGGTGTTTTGGCAAGTCGCCCCTGGTGCTTAGAGAGTACACAAAGTCGGTGGAAACTGGTTTAAAAATTGAAGCAGATAAAACGTGCACACTAAAAGCAATCAAAAAGCAACGCTGTGTGTCAGAGATGTCACCACTTGCCTTTCAACATCACGGTGCAGTTTAGGTATCGCCTTTTTTGAGAAAAAAATGCGGCCTGGTATCTTCCACTGCGGTGTGTGACTTTGCTTTTGTGTGCTGCTTTTCCTCAGGTGGTCATCCCATTGCAGTTTGTGCTTTGTAATCTAATTTCTCTATTTACTGCAGGCACACAAGTGAGTAAAATGGCCGGCGATTCCTGCCTTTTATAAGGGGGGGTGGCTCCAGGAGGTAGTGTAGCCTGATTGGCTACAATGTGCCTGCTGACTGTGATGTAGAGGGTCAAAGTTGACCCTAATGGTGCATTATGGGAGCGAACCGAACTTCCGGAAAAGTTTGCATTGATTAGCAATAGGTAACATTTGATTGACTGGTTTAAGCTCTGCCCATTTTCCTGAATTTTAACCTCCACCACCATGTCATGGTCTGTGCCAAGTTTTGAACCTCTGGCTTTAAAACTGTGAGAGTAGCAGTATTTGAAAGTTTTACATTGAAGTGCAAAGGTGAAATTTGATTGGATGTTAGTGACTCCGCCCACTTTTACTATTTTCTGACTGCAGTCACCCAGTGAGTAACTGAGCCAAGTTTGGGGCACCTGGCATTTAAACTGTGATAATAGCAGCAGTTTTTCATTTTTTATTAAGGTCAATGGCTGAAATCTGATTGTCTGTTATTGCCCCACCCCTTATTTTCCTACTTGTGAACCCACCCACCCAGTGACTAACACATTGAAGTTTGTGAATGCTGGCATTTAATGTGTAAAAACAGCAGTTTTATTTTTTTCTATTGAAAATCAATGAATGAAATTTGATTGGTTGTTAGTGGCTCCACCCACTTTTTCTAAACTTGAAGTGGAAACCCCCAGCGACCACATTTGCGATATTCGAGGTCCCTGACATTAATAATATAAGAATGGTAACCTTTTTAATTTTTCCCATTCAAATCAATCAAAGAAATCTCATTGGTTGGCTTTGGCTCCACCCACTTTTCTGAATTTTAATCCCAGTCCCCCGGTGACCAACCGTACCAAGTTTGAGGACCCTGCTATTAATCGTCTAAGAGTGGCAGCAGTTTAAAATTTTCCCATTTAAATGAATGGCTGAAATTTTATTGGCTATTGTAGACTCAGCCCACTTTTTTGTAAATTTTAGCTGCAGTCACCCAGTGACACACTGTGCCAAGTTTGGGAACTCTGGCTTTAATACTGTGAGAATTACAGCTGTTTACATTTTCTCATTGAAGTCAATAGGGAAAATCTGATTGGTTGTTTGTGGCTCCGCCCACTTTTGGGGTTCCCAAAATGTGACAAAATTCTCAGTCTGAGTCAGATCACTGAAGGGAGAACACTGGTCTCTGAAACTCTGCTCCCAAAGGACTTCTCTTTGTGTGCCTGGCTGATCGTCTGTGCAGGAGGAACAGAGGAAGTCTGAACTTTAAGGCCCTGTTTAGGCCTTTTGCCGGCAGGAGCCTAACTTGCAGGCCGGCTCCAAACCCCCCTGACCCTGTTTGCTTTGGAGGGGAAGGCAGCTCAACTGTAAAGGACACTGTTGCTTGGGTGCATGCAGTTGACGAGTGCTGCAACCTGATTAAAGGTTTAAAATATCAGTTAAAATTGGCCATTTTTTGTTATGGCATCAAGTGGCAACCTGGCTTTTTGAAAACGAACCCTGAGCTGGTGGATTTGAAGAAGAGGCTCTGTGAACAGAAGGCCTTGCTGAAAAAGCTGAAAGCTTGTGGAGGGCCTAAAGACAATATATATATATATATATATACTGTATACACTGTACAGCGCTGCGTAATATGTCGGCGCTATATAAATACTAAATAATAATAATAATAATAATAAAAATATGCCGTCAGAGATTCCAAGCTGCATTGATCGACAGTGTTGATGAAGCTCTATGTGGAGGTGAGGAGGACTGTGTGGTGGTAGGAGGGCAGTACACCTATGAGGTCATCTGGTCAGGGGTCTCTTAAAGAGAAACTCTGACCAAGAATTGAACTTTATCCCAATCAGTAGCTGATACCCCCCTTTACATGAGAAATCTATTCCTTTTCACAAACAGACCATCAGGTGGCGCTGTATGACTGATATTTTGGTGAAACCCCTCCCACAAGAAACTCTGAGTACGTACTCCTGGCAGTTTCCTGTCTGTGAACCTTGCTGCATTGTGGGAAACAGCTGTTTACACAGGGCCGCGCCTGGGTGGGTGCTGCGGGTGCATTGCACCCAGGCGCATCTCTCTGCCGCTCACCCCCTCTGGCCACCGCTCCCTCCCTCCCTCTAGCCGTGTCCATTGGGCGCAGGGGGCGTGGCGCCCCAGGTGACTGACACCCAAGGGGGTTTCGCCACGACCCCCCATGGTGGGGGAAGAGCAGCGCTAGAAGGAGGGGTTGGGACAGCGGCGGGGAGGGTGGACAGATCCTCCCTCTCCCTCACCTGGGTCCCCTCCTTCTGCCTCTCTTCCCCCCTGCTGGCCGCCCGGTTCATCTCTCCGCTGTGGGGACTGCCTCCCGGAGGCAGAGCAGGGCTACGGCAAGATGGCTGCCAAAGCCCTGCTCTGGAGACTATTTGTGTCTCCAGTACAGGGCTTCGGGCGCCATCTTGCTGTAGCCCTGCACTCTGCCTGTCAGTGCGGGAGATCGTCGCTGGACGATCGTCAGGGAGCTGCACGTCAGAGGCCGGCCAGGTGAGTGAATTTTTTTTATTCACAGCACTGCTCCCCACATAACGATTATTTTCTGGTGATAGCTCCCCATATAACGATTATTTTCTGGTGATAGCTCCCCATATAACGATTATTTTCTGGTGATAGCTCCCCACATAACGATTATTTTCTGGTGATTGCTCCCCATATAACGATTTATTTTCTGGTGAATGCTCCCCACATAACGATTATTTTCTGGTGATTGCCCCCACATTGTGATTATTTTCTGGTGATTGCTGCGCACATAACGATTATTTTCTGGTGATAGCTCCCACATAACGATTATTTTCTGGTGATTGCCCCCACATTGCGATTATTTTCTGGTGATTGCTGCGCACATAACGATTATTTTCTGGTGATAGCTCCCCATATAACGATTATTTTCTGGTGATAGCTCCCCATATAACGATTATTTTCTGGTGATTGCCCCCACATAGCGATTATTTTCTGGTGAATGCTCCCCACATAGCGTTTATTTTCTGGTGAATGCTGCGCACATAACGATTATTTTCTGGTGAATGCCGCCCACATTGCGATTATTTTCTGGTGAATGCTCCCTGCATAACGATTTTCTGGTGAATGCTCCCCACATAACTATTATTTTCTGGTGATTGCTCCCCACATAACTATTATATTCTGGCGATTGCTCCCCACATAACGATCATTTTCTGGCGATTGCTCCCCACATAACGATTATTTTCTGGTGATTGCTCCCCACATAGCGTTTATTTCCTGTTGAATGCTGCCCACATAATGATTATGGACATGGGTGTGGTTAAGTGGTTGGACGAGGTTAATTTAACCACTCCCATAGGCGCCAGAGAAAACCTTGCACCCAGGTGCCAGGCACCCCAGGCTCAGCCCTGTGTTTACAGCTGTTTCCAACTGCCAAAAAAGCATGCAGCAGCTACATCACCTGCTAACAGTAAAAATGTCACCATGTAATAAATGTCAGAATGTAAATTAGGGATTTTGTAACGATCCCTCCTGTAGCATTCTGTCCGTTGCAGTGGAGCTGCAAACGGACAGTTCTGGCTTATCTGCTTGCATTCAGTTGTGCATTCGCAATAAGTCTCATTGTCATTTGCAATTGCTCTGCAGTTCTAGGCAGCTCAGGATGCTGTCATCATTCCACCAATTGCTTGTTGCAGTTGAGCTGAGCTGCGGCCAGATAGCCCCAGATTTCCTGCATGCATGTTATTACATAATACTGCATGTATTTCTTATGGGAGTCCTTTGAATTCACAGCCAGCTAGCAAATGGTAATCAAGCCAGCTCAGGATTGAATGATTACCATTCAGCTGTGTGGAAATTTGCATACTTGCATCCATTGGCCGATGCCGGTTTAAAAGTCTGCCTCCCATTTTAGACCCTGCCCGTCATAGCGGTCAGTACGCTGGTCTGCTGGGCACTTTGTTACTCTGCATAGTTCTGTTATTGTAGTTCAATGCAACCTTATTACTTGTGCTTTAGCTAGTTTCTTGATAAATATATATGCAGACTGGCTAATATATATTTATCTGTTAGTTGAGCCGTTTGTTATTTTTCTTATTTTTGTGTATTGCCTAGTTCCATGCTCGATGGCATCTGCAGTGCGTCAGTGAAGTCCATTATCCAGATAGCTTGGATTCTGCCATCACCACGTTGGTGACTGGTAGTATTCCTGCTACTCTAGTTTCTGGGAACATAACTATAGGCTGCAGTTGCTATTAGTTACGTTCTAAATTGTATTCTTGCCTGGGTGGATGCTTGCTGGTGACTGTTAGCCTGCTTGCTCTGCTTCTGCTACCCATTCTGGTAAAAGCAGCAGATTTCTGGCATCACTACAGGACAATTACTTGACTCAAATGGTAACGGAACCAACTAGGGGGAATGCGTTACTGGATCTGATCATTTCTAATAAACCAGATAATGTATCAAATGTGCAGGTTCAAGAACATTTGGGAAATAGTGATCACAACATGATAACGTTTGATCTGGTGACTGATAGGCCATGGGGCAGCGGGACCACTAAAACTATATGAATTTTAGAAAAGCAAAGTAGCAAAGTTCAATAAACTCAGACAGGCACTAAGGTTGGTGAACTGGGATAATGTACTACAAGGGGAGGACACTGAAGGGAAATGGCAAGCTTTTAAACTTACTCTCAATCTTTATCCTCCCGCCTCTGGGGGGAGGCGGGAGGATAAAGTCTCAATACGTAGACAAGATGAGGTAAAAAGACAGTGGGAACCTATCATTATGGAGGGTGGAGAGGGGGGTGGGGACAGTGTAAAGATTAAGGAGGTTGGTAAAAATTCAAGTAGCCCATTTCATGTAAACAAAATTGGTAAATGTGGTGGTAAAAATATAAAGTGCATGGTAACCAATGCTCGGAGCCTTGCAAATAAAATAGACGAACTAGAGTTCATTCTGAATGACAAAGGCTATGACATTGTGGGAATAACCGAGACATGGATGGATGAAAGCCTTGACTGGATAGCTAATTTAAAAGGATACAATGTGTTTAGGAGGGATAGAACAGGGAAAAAAGGTGGAGGGGTTTGTCTCTTTGTTAAGAATTCTCTTACAGCTGTCCTCAACGATGAGATGGAGGAAGATTGCGAAGATGTGGAGTCCGTTTGGGTAAATATTCATGGTGGAAATAAAGGTTGCCAATTGCTTATTGGGGTATGCTACAGGCCACCTCTTATTAATGAAGCTGCAGAACTGTGATTACTACAGCAGATTGAAAAAGCTGCAGGTAAAAATGAGGTCATAATTATGGGCGACTTCAACTTTCCAGACATTGACTGGAGTATTGAGGCTACCCATTCTGGTAAAAGCAGCAGATTTCTGGCAGCACTACAGGACAATTACTTGACTCAAATGGTAACTGAACCAACTAGGGGGAATGCGTTACTGGATCTGATAATTTCTAATAGACCAGATAATGTATCAAATGTGCAGGTTCAAGAACATTTGGGAAATAGTGATCACAACATGATAACGTTTGATCTGGTGACTGATAGGCCATGGGGCAGCGGGACCACTAAAACTATGAATTTTAGAAAAGCAAAGTTCACTCAAATTAGGCAGGCACTAAGTTTGGTGAACTGGGATAATGTACTACAAGGGGAAGACACTGAAGGGAAATGGCAAGCTTTTAAACTTATACTCAATACTGTAGTATGTATATCCCATATGGAAACAAAATGTCTAGGAATAAAAAAAGGCCTCTATGGATGAATAGAAAGGTTAAAGATAAAATGAAGAGGAAAAAGAATGCCTATAAGGTCTTAAAACAGGAGGGGACCGAGGCTGCACTAAGCAATTATAAGGAGTGCAATAAAAATTGAAAAAAGAAATTAGGCAGGCAAAGATTGAAGCTGAAAAACAAATCGCTAAGGATATCAAATCTAACCCAAAAAAGTTTTACAAGTACATTAACTCTAAAAAAAGAAAGGTTGACTGTATAGGACTCCTAAAGGATGAGGATGGGAACTCAATGGTGGATGACCAAGGTAAGGCAGAGTTATTAAATGCTTTCTTTGCTTCTGTCTTCACAAAAGAAACAGCACTGTTGCAAACTACAGAGGCGGAAGAGTCTCAATCTTCTAACTGTAATATTAAATACTTAACGCAGGAAGAAGTGAAGGCAAGACTAAATAAATTAAAAATAGACAAGGCACCTGGCCCGGATGGCATGCATCCTCGGGTCCTAAGGGAATTAAGTTCAGTTATAGATAAACCCCTTTATCTTATCTTTTGTGACTCTCTTGCAACTGGCAGAGTCCCAGTGGATTGGCGTACAGCCCACGTTTTCCCATTATTTAAGAAGGGCAAAACATCTGATCCAGGAAATTATAGACCTGTAAGTTTAACATCAGTTGTATGCAAACTATTTGAGGGGTTACTAAGAGATACTATACATGACTTCATAGTAGAAAATAATCTTATTTCTCAGCATCAACATGGGTTTACTAAAGACAGGTCCTGTTTGACTAACATGCTCAGCTTTTATGAGGTAGTGAATGCTAATATGGATATTGGGAATGCTGTAGATGTGATATACTTGGACTTTGCAAAGGCCTTCGACACTGTTCCCCACAAAAGTCTGGTGCAAAAGTTGAGGATGCAAGGACTGGGGAAGAGTCTGTGTTCATGGATAGGGAACTGGCTAATGGACAGAAAACAAAGAGTTGTGGTCAATGGATCGTACTCAAAATGGGAGACTGTTAGCAGTGGCGTCCCACAGGGGTCTGTTCTGGGTCCAGTGCTCTTCAATTTATTTATTAATGACCTAGTAGATGCAGTAGTGAGCAATGTTGCTATTTTTGCAGATGATACAAAATTGTGCAGAATCATCAACTCTCAGGAAGATAGTGTCATATTGCAACAGGATCTGGATAGGATGGCTATATGGGCACATACATGGCAGATGAAATTCAATGTTGACAAATGTAAGGTCATGCATTTTGGACGTACTAATGGTCTAGCACCATACAAAATAAATGGGATACAGTTGGGGACATCAAACTTGGAGAAGGACTTAGGAGTACTCATTGACAACAAGTTAAATAATCGTACTCAATGCCAAGCAGCTGCAGCTAAAGCTAACAAAATTTTGGGATGCATTAAAAGGGAAATAAAAACTTGAGATGCTAGCATAATATTGCCCCTGTTTAACTCTCTAGTAAGGCCACATCTGGAATATGGAATTCAGTTCTGGGCACCACATTACAAAAAAGATATTGCAGTTTAAGAGCAGGTGCAGAGACGAGCAACAAAATTGATGCGTGGGATGGAAGGTCTCACTTATCGAGAAAGGTTAGATAAACTGGGTTTATTTAGTCTAGAGAAAAGACGCCTTAGAGGGGATCTAATTAACGGAAACAGTAAATTCGGGCGCCTGAGGCTAGTGGACAAATCGGGCGCCGCCATTCACTCCTATAATAAATATCGTTTAATGGGCGCCCGATAGGAAAAAAGGGCGCCAGTGAAAAATAACGTTTTAAAAGCGGCGCCCGGAGACTTAATGTTTTATTACTGCTTCTCATGATTACACATTATTTAATGATTTATACATTTTTAAATATTATTTTTAAACGAAAAACAGTACAATATTTTTTTCAAACATTATTTTTAAACGAAAAACAGTACATTTTTTTTACATTATTTTTAAACGAAAAAACCAACAGGGGGGTCTTAGGTTTAGGCACCAACAGGGGGGTCTTAGGTTTAGGCACCAACAGGGGGGGTCTTAGGTTTAGGCACCAACAGGGGATCTTAGGTTTAGGCACCAAAAGGGGGGTCTTAGGTTTAGGCACCAACAGGGGGGTCTTAGGTTTAGGCACCAACAGGGGGGTCTTAGGTTTAGGCACCAACAGGGGGGTCTTAGGTTTAGGCACCAACAGGGGGGTCTTAGGTTTAGGCACCAACAGGGGGGTCTTAGGTTTAGGCACTAACAGGGGGGTCTAGGGGTTAGGGGTAGGTACAGGGAGGGTTACTTAGGCACCAACAGGGGGGGTCTTAGGTTTAGGCATCAACAGGGGGGTCTAGGGGTTAGGGGTAGGTACAGGGAGGGTTACTTAGTAATTTTTTTTTTTAACAATATTATACGTTTCAGTATTTAAACGAAAGATTAACGTTTTTACAATTGCCGATTTAATGCACATTATTTAATGATTTACAACTTTAAAAAACATTAATTTTAAACGAAATACAGTACAATACATTTTTAAACGTTATCCATGCTTATCGTTAAAAACCCGGCGCCCTTTTTTCCCAGCGCCCCTTTTTAACGTACGCCTAATTAACATGTATAAATACATCAGAGGGCAATATAATACCTTGGCGGATGAGCTTTTTGTCCCTAGGCCTTCTCAAAGGACTAGAGGACATGATCTGCGCATGGAGGAAAAACGTTTTAGCCATTTATTTAGGAAAGGGTTCTTTACAGTTAGAGTGATTAAGATGTGGAATGCATTGCCACAGGAAGTCGTTATGGCAAACTTTATACCTGCATTTAAAGGGGGCTTAGATGCTTTCCTTGCGTTGACAGACATCCATAGCTACAATTACTAGGTAATGCCTAATGATGATGATCCAGGGATTTTATCTGATTGCCATCTGGAGTCGGGAAGGAATTTTTCCCTTTAGGGGCTAATTGGACCATGCCTTGTAAGGGTTTTTTCGCCTTCCTCTGGATCAACAGGGATATGTGAGGGAGCAGGCTGGTGTTGTACTTTATACTGGTTGAACTCGATGGACGTATGTCTTTTTTCAACCAAAATAACTATGTAATTATGTAATCAATATTGTAGTATGTATATCCCATATGGAAACAAAACATCTAGGAATAAAAAAAGTCCTCTATGGATGAAAAGAAAGGTTAGAGATAAAATGAATGCCTATAAGGTCCTAAAACAGGAGGGGACCGAGGCTGCGTTAAACATTTATAAGGAGTGCAATAAAAATTGTAAAAAAGAAATTAGGCTGCCAAAGATTGAAGCTGAAAATCAAATTGCTAGGGATATCAAATCT
Organism: Hyperolius riggenbachi; assembly: GCF_040937935.1. Taxonomy (NCBI): domain Eukaryota; kingdom Metazoa; phylum Chordata; class Amphibia; order Anura; family Hyperoliidae; genus Hyperolius; species Hyperolius riggenbachi. The sequence continues at coordinate 358,394,088 of NC_090649.1, read as the reverse complement.
AACCCCCAAAAGTTTTACAAGTACATCAACTCTAAAAAAGAAAGGTTGACTGTATTGGACTCCTAAAGGATGAGGGGGGGGGGGGGGCTCAATGGTGGATGACCAAGGTAAGGCAGAGTTATTAAATCCTTTCTTTGCTTCTGTCTTCACAAGGGAAACATCACTGTTGCAAATTACAGAGGCAGAAGAGTCTCAATCTTCCAACTGTAATATTAAATACTTAACGCAGGAAGAAGTGAAGGCAAGACTAAATAAATAAAAAATAGACAAGGCACCTGGCCCGGATGGCATGCATTCTCGGGTCCTAAGAGAATTAAGTTCAGTTATAGATAAACCCCTTTATCTTATCTTTTGTGACTCTCTTTCAACTGGCAGAGTCCCAGTGGATTGACATACAGCCCACGTTTTCCCATTATTTAAGAAGGGCAAAAAATCAGATCCAGGAAATTATAGACCTGTAAGCTTAACATCAGTTGTATGCAAACTATTTGAGGGGTTACTAAGAGATACTATACATGACTTCATAGTAGAAAATAATCTTAATTCTCAGCATCAACATGGGTTTACGAAATACAGGTCCTGTTTGACTAACATGCTCAGCTTTTATGAGGTAATGAACGCTAATGTGGATATTGGGAATTCTGTAGATGTGATATACTTGGACTTTGCAAAGGCCTTCGACATTGTTCCCCACAAAAGTCTGGTGCAAAAGTTTAGGATGCAAGGACTGGGAAAGAATCTGTGTGCATGGATAGGGAACTGGCTAATGGACAGAAAACAAAGAGTTGTGGTCAATGGATCATACTCAAAATTGGAGACTGTCAGCAGTGGGATCCCACAGGGGTCTGTACTGGGTCCAGTGCTCTTCAATTTATTTATTAATGACCTAGTAGATTCAGTAGTGAGCAATGTTGCTATTTTTGCAGATTATACAAAATTGTGCAGAATCATCAACTCTCAGGAAGATAGGGACATATTGCAACAGGATCTGGATAGGATGGCTATATGGGCACATAAATGGCAGATGAAATTCAATGTTGAAAAATGTAAAGTCATGCATTTTGGTCGTACCAATGGTCTAGCACCATACAAAATAAATGGGATACAGTTGGGGACATCAAACTTGGAGAAGGACTTAGGAGTACTCATCGCAACAAGTTAAATAATCGCTCTCAATGCCAAGCTGCTGCAGCTAAAGCGAACAAAATTTTAGGATGCATTAAAAGGGAAATAAAAACTTGAGATGCTAGCATAATATTGCCCCTGTTTAACTCTCTAGTAAGGCCCCATCTGGAATATGGAATTCAGTTCTGGGCACCACATTACAGGAAAGATATTGCAGTTTTAGAGCAGGTGCAGAGACGAGCAACAAAATTGATACGTGGGATGGAAGGTCTCACTTACCAAGAAAGGTTAGATAAACTGGGTTTATTTAGTCTAGAGAAAAGATGCCTTAGAGGGGATCTAATTAACATGTATAAATACATCAGAGGGCAATATGTATAAATACATCAGAGGGCAGCCCCTCTCTGCCAATCTCTCCATTGGCTACCAGTTGCCCAAAGGATCCAGTTTAAACTTCTCACTCTTGCATACAAAGCTCTATACAAGCTATCGCCTCCATACATTTCCTCTTTAATCTCCAGATACCTCCCCGCCCGGACCCTCCGTTCCTCACAGGAGACCCTTTTGTCCTCCAGCCTAGTCACCTCGTCTCACTCTCGCATCCAAGACTTCTCACGGGCTGTCCCTCTCCTTTGGAACTCTCTCCCTCAGCCGGTTCGTCATGCCTCAAGTCTGGAAACCTTCAAACGTACTCTGAAAACACACCTGTTCAGACAAGCCTATAATTTGCTATAGGCAGCACTGAAGGCACACTGGCTCACCCACTAATCCTTGTGTTTCCTTCTCTTTTGTTTCCTCCCCACTACCCTCTAGATTGTAAGCCCGCAAGGTCAGGGACCTCCTCCTAGTGTTTCTCAAACTGCTGTTATTTTAACATATGTACATGTACCAACCACATATCAACTATGTATGTATCTGTATTTACTCTATTCAATGTCATGACGGTACAGTGTCTTGTATTTCTTATGTATATTTGTTCCCCATTATTTGTTTGTACTATGTACAGCGCTACGGAAGATGTTGGCGCTATATAAATAAAAAATAATAATAATAATAATAATATAAAAGCTTGGCGGATGAGCTTTTTGTCCCTAGGCCTTCTCAAAGGACTAGAGGACATGATCTGCGCATGGAGGAAAAACGTTTTAACCATTTATTTAGGAAGGGGTTCTTTACAGTAAGAGTGATTAAGATGTGGAATGCATTGCCACGGGAAGTCGTTATGGCAAACTCTATACCTGCATTTAAAGGGGGCTTAGATGCTTTCCTTGCGTTGAAAGACATCCATGGCTACAATTACTAGGTAATGCCTAATGATGTTGATCCAGGGATTTTGTCTGCTTGCCATCTGGAGTCGGGAAGGAATTTTTTTCCTTTTTGGGGCTAATTGGACCGTGCCTTGTAGGGGTTTTTCGCCTTCCTCTGGATCAACAAGGATATGTGAGGGAGCAGGCTGGTGTTGTACTTTGTTCTCTGGTTGAACTCGATGGACGTATATCTTTTTTCAACCCAAATAACTATGTAACTATGTGACTGTGAGCTGCGGTTGCTATTAGTTATGCTCCAATCTATTTTCTCCCCTGATGACGCAAGACTGCGAAACCGGTCGGGAAGGTAACAGGCGGCACCATTGTCTATTGATCTACGATTGACCATTACATGCGCGCTAATCTTCCGGGGTTCCCTGTTTATGGGCCCCGTATGTGAGTTATCGTTTTTATATCTACTGCCTTTTAAAGGAATTTTATCTAAATAAACGGGTTACGCTTAGATATTGCCGTTTTTGTTTCCTATATAAATTCCTGAAACTTTACCTCCATACGGATGTCCACTGGATCTTCACAACGTCTGATGTTCCCTGGACGTTATCTGTAACCTGAGCCATTTTACAACCTTATAATGTGGGTTGTTTGGAGCTGGTAAGCCTTTTCTAGTTTTGATGTTTGGCGGATATCTACCTCTGAGCATTTGATATATTGTGGTGAAGAATTTACCATTCCCTACATATAATGACTTTCTAAACCTGCGCTGACCTTTGATGTATGCTCCAATCTATAGTCCTGTCTTGTACCTGTCCGAATGCTTGCTATCGCTAAGGCAGCACAGTGCGAACTAAGGCAGCGCAACATCGCACTGCGCTGCCATTGTGTTTTATTTGTAGCGATATCGGAAGCCCAGAGCTTCAGTTGCTCTGGGCAGCCTGTGTAGCCTCTTCCATTATTCAGCTACCAGCCTCGTTGCTCTGGGTGGTCAAAGTGTAACCCCCAAGCATTGCAGATTTAAAAGATTTTACAATGGGCAAACACTGACTAAATCATTTATACACAATTTTTGTAAAAATGAAGCACTTTTTAAATCAAATTATTTTCACTGGAGTTCCTCTTTAAGGTGGAAGAAAGCTTTCCCTCATCTGGTGCCCTTCAGCCAACCCCTTCATTTGAGCAAATTACAAGTACATCTGTTAAAACAGAAGTTGAAGACGACACTATTATGGAAGTAGTCATTGGCATGGAGTCTTCCAATGAAGGTATGAATAAAACAAGTAAAGGTGTTGTTTCCTTACCTGTGGAGAAAAGTGACAAGTATGTTAAAGTTCTACCTGTGGGAATAATGCCGATTAATGATGCTGTTCAGGTGCATGATGGTGTGGTGAAGGCAACAACGACTTCCCTAGATCCTGAACCCGTTCATTGCAAAAGTAAAGGAAACATTGCAGCCAGAGAATCCAAAAATGGTGTTGCACTAACCTGTGGAAGTGAAAGAGCAGAGGTGGAAAGTCCAAGTGAAGTTGCTGAGGTGCACAACAGTGCAGCCTGGGAATCCAAAGACGGCAATATGATGCAAGTCTTAATGCCTAAGAGTGATGATGGAGAAATGCAGGTGGAGGAGAGGACTGACGCTGATGTCCTATCATCCCAGTGTAATAAAGTGGAAAGATCTTCTGAGGGGAATAGCGCGGCTGAAACCGCACCGGCTGCTTCCGGCAGTGATGGAGGAGCTACTTCCGGGGTCACGGGGTGTACTTCCGGTGATGTAGCGGAGTCTCTCGGCCATGACGGCAGTTCGGCGGCATTGGGAGATGTTAGCGTCCCACTAGGTGGCAATGCAAAAGAGGAGAGTGGCATTGCGCACGCTAAAGCGGAGATGAAAGCGCCTAATAGAGGTCGCAATAGGAGACAAGGGAATGCTTTTGAGACATTACAGAATAGCTCTCAGGTTGATCCTGGTGTCTCAAGCAGTGTCCTCACAAGAGGTAGAGCTAACAAGAAGGTGAATAACCAGGAGACGACCTCTAACAGAAAGAACACTGGTAATAAGAAAAACTGAGATAAAAAGGAAGTAACCAAGCGCCAAGAAGTTGGCAAAGTGGGTGAGACATCTTTGTTTAATGTGCGCCCGCCGTGGCTCAAAATAATGAACCATTGAATGTTATTCAAGCTCCTGCTGCTGTGCAGGTTTCATTAATATTGCCTAAAATACAAGGTAAGGAGTGTGAAGAGGTAGTTAAAGAAAAAAATCACTATTGATAAGTGTGTAGTGAGCCTTAGTGATTTTATGATAGTGAAACAAGATATTGCTAGTAATTTAAGTGTTGATGTGGAAGAAAAAGTTCAGGGTAGTGATAACCAAATTGAGACAGACATGTATGAAACAATTTACTGTGATAAGTTTGTCAAATCTACGTGTGTTGAAAAGAATGTTATCTTACCAGAAAAAAAGGAAGATAGGAATGATGAAACGGTGGTTGGTAATAATATTGTGGAGAACAAACTTAATGATTTAGTAGAAGGTGATGGTGGTCCTTTGTCTAAAAAAAATTCGATAACGCAGATTCTGTGGAAGTGGGGACAGAGGGGTCGGCTGCAGTTGATATATCAGCTAGTGCATCTGCAGGGAGTATGGAGACTGAAAGCACAGATGAAGCTGTGCTGGCCTTGGGTGCACTGGCGGATATAGATGAAGTGTTGGGCGACTTCTATTCTGAAACAAGAAGATATGTGATCACTGAATGCAAAATAGTTATACTTGATGTCAAAACAGGTGATGTGTTGGAATCTGGTTCTTTGAAATTCATCCCAGACTTATATAAGATTGAGACAGTTGGTTTAGGGGTGGATAATTGTTTACAAGCTGATTTTATGGTTGGAAGCAACAGGTTTAGAATTTTTGGGGATCTCTTGCATAGATTTAATATTGATGGTGATGAAATCTTTAGAGATAGGATGATAGGGATTGGAGGAAGTCACCCAACACATTGTCCGAGGCCGACCCCTGTGCCTCCTGTCTTGGTTGAGTCGGGGCCAATAGAGGTGTTGCCTGAACCTCAAACACTGAAACCTATTCTTGCTACAGAAACTAGGAAAGAGGCGCCATCCTCCATATCGCGACCTGGTGTGTCATATGCCCAGGCGGCTTGGGGGCAATCAGTTAGAGGCCAGCCTACTTGGAGGTAAGAGGGTCCCTGCTCCCCTGGAGTCTGGGTCTGGTGCGCCCATGCTTGGGTGGAGAAATGCAGTAAGATTAAAGTGGATTGGGGAAGGCGCAGTCCCTAATAAAAAAGAATTTGTAGGTATCCTCCTAGGCCTGGGTGTTAAGGCCCAGGACATATTTGCCATCCTGGCTCCAGGGGACCCTCCTAGTTACTACGATGTGAGCTTTGTGACAGCAGGTGGTCTAGAATACATTCTTGAAGAGAGGAGTAAAGTGAGTGAAACCACATGGAAAGGTTTTCTAGCAACACCCATGTCTAGACAGTCCCTGACTAAAAAAAGCTCACATCGTGGCAACAAATGAGTCCATCCCGGTGAGAGGTCTTCTCTGGATTAGGCATTTTGCTGAGGTTGTGTCCTCTATACACAAAGTTCTCGGTGACCTGGATATTTGGGGGGGGGTAAGAGCTGACTGTTAATATCTGCCAGAAAGATGGTGTAGTCACCCATATCTCTCGTTCGGCCCTTATTGGGAGAGGTAGAGAATTTTATCCAGGTCAACCGAGGGTTTGTAATAGAGATGGCCCAAACGGTACACCGGCGAACGGTTCCTGGCGAACTTCCGTGATTCGCGATCGCGGCGAACCGGGAACTTTTCAGGAAGTTCGGTTCGCCCCCATAGTGCATCATGAGGGTCAACTTTGACCCTCTACATTACAGTCAGCAGGCACATTGTAGCCAATTAGGCTGCACTCCCTCCTGGAGCCCCACCCCCCCATATAAAAGGCAGGCAGCATTAGGCAGTGGACTCACTCATGTGTCTGCAGTAATTAGTGAAAGGATAGCTGCTGCAGACTCTCATAGGGAAAGCTCTTGTAGGCTTTTTAGCTTGTTCCTGGCTGATTGTTATTGCTAAAAAAAAAAGAACCCCTCAACAGCTCTTTTGAGAGCTAATCTTGTTCTTGTGATCTATTTTTTTTTTTTGTGTGGCCCACTTGCATTATATACAGCCCTGTCAGTCAGTGTCACTGTGCCTGTCTGTGTGTGACAGGTGCACATGTAATACCCATCACTGCATATACCTACTACCTGTTGTGTTCTCTTCAGTGCACTCACCTACCTACGTGAGCACACGCAGTGTCACTGTGCCTATCCGACTGACTGCACATTGTATTAGTCAAGTCAGTGCATACCTTTCACTTTATCCCCCCAATATGGACAAAACAAAAGGCAGAGGCAGGCCACCTCGCAGGTCTGTTCGAGGTCACGCTGTCGTGATTTCGTGCGGCCCACGACCAAAGTACAGTGTTCAGAAGAAGGCACGTGCCATCAACCCCCAATATTGTCAGGACGTAGTTGCCTATTTAACACAGAACACCTCATCTTTCTCAGCTTCTGCACGGAAGTGTGACATATTTTCCTCCTCCTGCTCTGATTCTGGCACCCCACTTAACACTCAGTCGGCTGCCACCACCAAAGTGCCATCATCCCAGGGCTCAGCGGTGTGGAAATTTTCCCATCAATCACCTCCTGTCACCTCCCTTAGCACTCCTATCCATCAGATCAGGCCCTAATCTGCCCCCTTCGGGCTTCTGATCACCTAACCAAACCCTCACCCGCCCCACCGCAGTGACAGAATTTTTATTTTCTGATCACTGCTGGTCTCTACGACTTAATTGTGGCTGAGACCAACCGTTATGCCACACAATACGCAACCGCCAATCCAGAAACCAAATGCCTCTAAATGACCTGTGAATAGGACGTTGGGCCCCTTAGCGCACTTAGGCTGCAAAAAAGTGTCACAAGTGGTATCGCCGTACTCAGGAGAAGTAGTATAATGTGTTTTAGGGTGTATTTTTACACATACCCATGCTGGGTGGGAGAAATCTCTCTGTAAATGGACAATTGTGTGTAAAAAAAAAATCAAAACATTGTCATTTCCAGAGATATTTCTCCCACCCAGCATGGGTATATGTAAAAATACACCACAAAACACATTATACTACTTCTCCTGAGTACGGCGGTACCACATGTGTGGCACTTTTTTGCACCCTAACTGCGCTAAAGGGGCCCAAAGTCCAAGGAGTACCTTTAGGATTTCACAGATCATTTTGAGACATTTGGTTTCAAGACTACTCCTCATGGTTTAGGGCCCCTAAAATGCCAGGGCAGTATATGAACCCCACAAGTGACCCCATTTTAGAAAGAAGACACCTCAAGGTATTCCGTTAGGTGTATGACGAGTTCATAGAAGATTTAATGTTTTTGTCACAAGTTAGCGGAAATTGATTTTTATTGTTTTTTTTTTCACAAAGTGTCAATTTCCGCTAACTTGTGACAAAAAAAAGAAACTCACTATACTCCTAACAGAATACCTTGTGGTGTTGTCTTTCTAAAATGGGGTCACTTTTGCGGTTCCTAAACTGCCCTGGCATTTTAGAGGCCCTAAACCGCAAGGAGTAGTCTTGAAACCAAATGTCTCAAAATGACCTGTGAAATCCTTAAGGTGCTCATTGGACTTTGGGCCCTTTAGCGCAGTTAGGGTGCAAAAAAGTACCACACATGTGGTATCGCTGTACTCAGGAGAGGTAGTTTAATGTGTTTTGGGGTGTATTTTTTACAGATACCCATGATGGGTGGGAAAAATCTCTCTGTAAATGGACAATTGTGTGTAAAAAAAATCAAAACATTGTCATTTACAGAGATATTTTTTCCACCCAGAATGGGTATGTGTAAAAATACACCCCAAAACATATTATACTACTTCTCCTGAGTACGGCAATACCACATGTGTGGCACTTTTTTGCAGCCTAACTGCGCTAAGGGGCCCAAAGTCCAATGAGCACCTTTAGGCTTTACAGGGGTGCTTACAATTTAGCACCCCCCAAAATGCCAGGACAGTAAACACACCCCACAAATGACCCTATTTTGGAAAGTAGACACCCCAAAGTATTTAGAGAGGGGCATGGTGAGTCTTTGGCAGATTTCATTTTTTTTTTGTCACAAGTTAGCAGAAATGGAAACTTTATTTTGTCTCAAAGTGTCATTTTCCGCTAACTTGTGACAAAAAATAAAATCTTCTATGAACTCACATGCCTCTCAGTGAATACTTTGGGATGTCTTCTTTCCAAAATGGGGTCATTTGGGGGGTATTTATACTATCCTGGAATTTTAGCACCTCATGAAACATGACAGGTGCTCAGAAAAGTCAAAGATGCTTCAAAATGGGAAAATTCACTTTTTGCACCTAGTTTGTAAACGCTATAACTTTTACCCAAACCAATAAATATACACTGAATGTTTTTTTTTTCATCAAGGACAATACATTTGTACAAAAATGTACACAGAAACGTTACTTTATTTGACAAATTTTATCATAAAGTTAAAAAAAATCATTTTTTTGACAAAATTCATGTCTTTTTGATGAATATAATACAAACCAAAATTAGCTTACCTGGTAATGTTGTTTTTAATAACCCTCCAGGACAGGTGCTACATATGAGATCTAGGCCCGCCCCCAACAGGAAACACAAAGAACTAGCTCTCTATAAGTTCCACCTCTAATCTCTACCTGCCAGTATGTTCCAATTAACTGTTCCGATAGAATACTTCAAAACTCCATATATTACTTAACACGCCTATCCTTTAAGCTTTCTTGATCACATGATTACCACATACAGATAGTTATATGTAGTGTTGGGCCGAACAGTTCGCCTGGCGAACCTCTCTGGGCCTCTTACTACTTCCGGGTCGCAATGACCCGGAGTAGTACGCCTGCGCTGCCCGGCGGAGCGCGTCCTAGATCGCGCTCCTGTTGCCGGGCACTCTCTGCGCATGAGCGTGACGTCACTCATGACGTCACGCACATGCGCAGAGAGTGCCTGGCAACGGGAGCGCGATCTAGGACGCGCTCCGCCGGGCAGCGCAGGCGTACTACTCCGGGTCATTGCGACCCGGAAGTAGTAAGAGGCCCATGGATTTAGAGATGTTCGCCGGCGAACGGTTCGGGAACCGTTCGCCACATCTCTAGTTATATGTCGTATTGTGCCCATACACTCGTCAGATTGGCAGCAGATAGATAAGAAATGCATCTGATGATCTATCTGATGCGTTTTTAGAACATTTTTTACCAGGATAGAATTCCAATAGATTTCAGTTTGAAATCTATTGAAATTCGATCTGATGGCATTTTTTTGCCATCAGATTTCCATTAAGGCCAATGCAAACTGATAAGCAATCTCATCAGATCGACCTAAATTTCCCACCCAGCCAGTTCGATGGAAATCCATCGAAATCGATCGAAATCGGCCATCGATCGGTCGATTGGCCAACCGATTTGCAAACAATCAATCGATCGATCGATCGGGATCGATCGGTCGGCCAGAAAATCGGCTGAGTGTATGGGCCCCTTTAGGGTGGGTCACCTGTCCTGGAGGGTTATTAAAAACAGCATTACCAGGTAAGTGAATTTTGTTTTTTTCAAATAACCCTCCAGGACAGGTGCTACATATGAGATGATATGCAATAAATAACACTAACCTTAGGGAGGGATCACAGCCTGAAGAACTTTCCTTCCAAAAGTCTGCTCTTCTGCTGATAGTAGATCCAGTCTGTAGTGTCTGATGAAGGTGTTCACCGTCTTCCATGTCGCCGCCTTGCAGATATCGGTTGCTGTTGCTCCAGCTCTGTAGGCCCCGGAAGTTGCAACTGACCTAGCTGAGTGTGCTGTTATCTCCTTTGGACATGGAACTCCTCTAAGCTTATAAGCTTCATTAATACAGGCTTTAATCCATCTTGCTATAGACGCTTTGGACATGGTTTCACCTCTTGTTGCTCCAGCAAAGTTAACAAATAAGGCTGTAGACTTTCTGAAATCTTTCACTATATCTAAGTAGAACAGTAAACATCTCCTGACATCTAATCTATGCCACCTAATTTTCCTAGGATCCGTGGCATTCTTGCAAAAGGATGGCAATACAATCTCTTGCATCGTATTGGACAGAGTAGCTACCTTCGGTAAGAACTCACTTGTCGTCCTCAGGACTACTGTATCCTGGAAAATTAAACAAAACGGTTCCACTGAACTTAGGGCTTGCAGCTCACTTATCCTTCTTGCTGAGGTAATTGCTACCAAAAAAAATTGTCTTCATTGTTAACAATCTTAACGTAATCTCACTTAATGGTTCAAACTCATCACTCATTAAGGTATTCAAAACTAGAGTCAAGTCCCATCTAGGATAGGGACGTTTTAATACTGGCCTGGAACGTTTCACTGATTTCAAAAATCTAATAACTAAAGGTTCTAAGGCTAACCGCCTATCAAGAAAAATCGAAAGGGCTGCAACCTGCACTTTTAAGGTACTCATCGCCAGTTTCTTGTCAATCCCATCTTGCAAGAATTCCAAAACTGTGGCCAGTCTATTGGATCTCAGACCTTTTTCCTTCTTCCAACTACAAAAAGTCCTCCAATACTTCAAGTAGATTGCTCTTGTCACACTTTTCCTACTGTTAAGTATAGTTTCCGTGACTCTGTCAGATAGTCCCCTTTTTTTCAAGATTTGCCCTTCAGAAACCATGCTGTCAGCTGAAGATTGGGAATCTGAATCCACTCACCTTCTTTTCTGAGGAGGTTGTGCCTGTCTCTCAACTGGACCGGTTTGTCCACCAACATCGATTTTATCATCGGGAACCAGATACGTTTTGGCCAATTGGGTGCAATCGATATTAGATACATTGCAGTTAATCTCAGTTTCTGTAACACTATTGGTAATAGAGGTATTGGAGGGAAGGCATATGCAATCTGAAAATCCCATGTCTGGGCCAACGCATCTACTCCTAAAGCTCCTCTTGGATCCAGAGAGAAGAACTGATTGCAGTGAGTATTCTCCCAGTTAGCGAACAAATCTATTTGTGGATGGCCCCATCTCTGTGTCAATTCTTTGAATATTTTTGGACTTAGACTTAGTTCTGAATTTGACAGTCTTTTCCTGCTCAAGAGATCTGCCATAGTATTTAGAGAACCCTTGAGATGTACTGCTGAGATCAACTGCAGATTCTGCTCTGCCCAGTCCAATATTTCCAGTACTAGTCTTAGGAGCTGTTCTGATTTCGTGCCCCCTTGTTTGTTTAAATACATTACTACTGTGATGTTGTCTGATCGGATTTGGAGATGGTGGCCTCTTGTCCTGTCAGTGCTTCCTTTACTGCCCGTAATTCCCGAAAGTTTGATGATTGAATCATTACTTCCCTTGACCAGGTGCCCTGTAAATACATGCCTTCTATATGAGCCCCCCAACCTGTGAAGCTGGCATCTGTTGTCAACACTTTTGTTACTGGACACCTCCATAGACGACCATGTGATAGATTGTCCTCCTGAATCCACCAATCCAGTGTCTGCTTTATAACTGCTGGCATGCAAAGAGTCTGATCTAGATCTGACTGGACCCCTCTCCAATTCTGCAGCAGTCACTGCTGTAGTAGTCTTATATGCATCAGTGCCCAATATACTGCTGGAGCTGTGGAAGTTAAAAACCCAATCAGCTTCATTATGTGTCTTACCATTGTAATTCTTCCCTCCTGACACTGGTGTATCATTGTCTGAAGCTTTATTATCTTGTCCTGAAGCAGATATAATCTTTGGGACACTGAATCGACCCTGAACCCTAAAAATTGGATTTCTTGAGTTGGACTCAGGTATGATTTTTGAAGATTCACTAGCCACCCTGTCTGTTCCAAAAGGTTTATTACCGTATTCTTGTGGCCCTCCAGCTTCTGTATACTGTCGGCTACCACCAGCAAATCGTCCAGATAGGGTATTATGAGGATGCCCCTCAGATGTAGAGCCCCCACTATCTCCGCCATCATTTTTGTGAAAATTCTGGGTGCCGAAGAGATTCCGAATGGGAGACAGCAAAATTGAAAATGTTCTGGACCTGAACTTGTCATTACACAAAACCGAAGGAAAACTTGAGATTCTTTTCTTATTGGGATATGCCAATAGGCATCTGTTAGATCGATATTGATCATAAAACATCTGGAGATAGTAGGTTTCGCATCGTAAAGACCGTCTCCATTCGGAATCTCTCGTACCTTATATAAGGATTCAGAGGTTTGAGGTTCAATACCAGCCGATAATTCCCCGTGGGCTTTTTTACCAAAAAGATTCTTGAATAGAATCCTTGTCCCACTTGATCTGTTGGAACTCTGCACACCACCTCTCTTGAGAGCATATCCTGCACTAATTGTAGCATGGCATTCTTTTCCTCTGGTACTTTGGGGGACTGAGTCCTTATAAATCGTTTGGGAGGAGATTTTGAAAATTGGATCTTGTATCCGTTCTCTATTAGATCTAAAATGAATTTGTTTCTTGTCATTTCTTTCCAGCCTAATAGGAATGTTTTCAATCTCCCTCCCACCTTGTTGGCGTCATGGCTTGTCTTTATTTTCCGTTGCTCTAAACAACAGATTTTTCTTGGGAAATCCCCTATTGCTTGCCCAGGGCTTACGCCTCTGCTGTTCTCTGCCCTGTGTCTGTTTCCTCCAAAAAAACGATTTCTTTTTGGGCTCAAACTTCCGTTTCTTGGGAAAAGTTGTCTTTTTACTGGCTGTACGCTCTAACACCTCCTGGAGTTGTGGCCCAAACAGTAAATCCCCTGAGAAGGGAAGACTACAAGCCCTAGCCTTTGATGCTTGACTTCCATCCCATGTCTTCAACCATAGATTCCGCCGTGCATTGTTTATAAGTGCTGTGGATCTCGCTGTTACTCTTAAAGATTCTGAGGCTGCATCGATAATATAATCGTTACCCCCCTCAACCACCTCAATCACTTCCAGAATATCCTTTTTTGGTGCATCTTCATCCACCAATTTCTTTATTCTTTCTAACCATACTGACATGGTGCGTGAGACACAAGTCGTTGCTGCAGCTGGCTTGAAGTTGGTCGCACAAGCTGACCAAGCCTTCTTAAGTGAGAATTCAATCCTCTTTTTTGCGGTATATCAAGGGTCGAGTAGATTGCCTTAAGCAACTCCTCCGTTTCTTCTGAAGCGAATTTAAATCTGGAAGATGTAAATGCCTCATCGGCTTCCTCTTGATCTGAAAACTCTTCAGCAGACCTAGAATCGGGTTCACCGGTCTCATGATGACTCTCCTGTTCCTCTTCTGAAGAGTAAATCACTCTGGGCGATTTCCTAGTAGCCTTCTTGGGTTTAACTGTCTGACTCGACTGCTGACCCTGTATTGAGGTGGTTGGCAGACTTTCCCTGAAGGCCTTAAAGGTCTCCACCATTTCTTGGCGCATTGTAAACATAAAGTCTTTACAGGAAGCTGTGTTAGCCTCATTAATAATACTTGATATACACTTCTGACATGATGCCTTAGGCCAGTGTAGTTGTAATGGCTTATTACATAGAATGCAACTCCTGGGCCTATCAGAGTTATCAGACTCCATAGCATCCTAGAAAACATACAAATAACATAATCAATACCTAATTCTCTAAATGTTTCCATATATGAGAAATTTATATTGATAAAAAAAGAGTTGGTCCCCAAATACTTAGCCACAGAAACCACACCAGACCTCCCCTAAACAGTCTATTCATCAACTGAATATGGATTAATCAAGAAAAAAATCTCCCTTAGGTTGTGGCAAATTAAGTGACCAACCGTTAAGTCTGCTTAACCACTAAGCTAGTCTATACATTTATACCCACAGATGTTATACACAGTACTTCAAATAATGTGGCAATATAAACATATGTTATATAATATATATATCAACATCAGATCAATAACTGGGCACGACCATAAACAGACCTCAAAAGATCAGACTGCAGCTTTAACATAGTATCACATATATACTGTCCCCAGCTCAGACCTCCAGATCAGACTGCGGCTAATAGTATAGAGATTGTATCCCACCATAGTCCGCATATCAGACCTCCATGATCCAGACTGCAACATCAGACCTCACAGATCAGACGGGCACTTGTCCTCCGACGCTGCCCCACTTACCTGATCTGCCGTCTTCTGATTCGCATCCATCTCCTCCAAGAACGCCACCGCATGTGGAGATGGACGCCGCGACCTCTAAGCAGGCGCCCGACCCGGATCCGGAAGTGACGTCACCGGACGTGACGTCACAATGAGGGCGGAAGTTCCGTATCGACAGCGCTCTTGCCCTCGCCTCCGCGTGGACACGCTGCCATGCTCACCGCTCCCTCCAGAGGCCACCATTACGCCTCCGCTTGGTATCAGCCCCCTCCGTCGGGCATATGGCCTCCGCCTCAGCTACCTCCGATGCCGCTCCCCTGGCTGCCGCGCACCTGCCGACTCCACCAAAGGCATCCACCAACCATGGATAAAGGTAACCCAAACCCAACCAGGACAGGGCTACCCCACACACTAGTTCTTGGATGGCCTCAGCACTGCCTGGCTGCTGACCACCTTTCCTAGCTAGAGAGCTAGGTGTTCCCCGGAACAGGAAACACAAAGAACTGGCAGGTAGAGATTAGAGGTAAAACTTATAGAGAGCTAGTTCTTTGTGTTTCCTGTTGGGGGCGGGCCTAGATCTCATATGTAGCACCTGACCTGGAGGGTTATTTGAAAAAACTAAAAATCGCAGCAGCAATCAAATAGCAACAAAAGAAAGCTGTATTAGTGACAAGAAAAGGAGGTAAAATTCATTTAGATAGTAGGTTGTATGGCCGAGCAATAAACCGTTAAAGCTGCAGTGGTCTGAATGGAAAAAAAGGCTCTGGTCCTTAAGGGGCGAAAAACCTGTGGTCCTTAAGTGGTTAAAGTCTATGGGAAAACTGCAAACGCAAATTTAAAAAAAACAATTCGGATTAGACGCAAATTTCAAACATCCCTCGTTTGCTGCAAACTATTCGCCGGCAGAACAGTTCAGCCCATCTCTAGTTACCAGTTAATTTTTGAGGTCATTATGACTTCTACTGAATTTTCTGATGCATTAACCACTTCAGCCTTCAGTCGTTTTCACTTTATGCATCCGAGCAATGTTCACCTCCCATTCATTAGCCTATAACTTTATCACTACTTATCAGAATGAACTGATCTATATCTTGTTTTTTCCACCACCAATTAGGCTTTCTTTGGGTGGTACATTTTGCTAAGAGCCACTTTACTGTAAATGCATTTTAACAGGAAGATTAAGAGAAAAACGGAAAAAATTCATTATTTCTCAGTTTTCAGCCATTATAGTTTTAAAATAATACATGCCTCCATAATTAAAACTCACGTATTGTATTTGCCCATATGTCCCGGTTATTACACTGTTAAAATTATGTCCCTATAACAATGTATTGCGACAACATTTTATTTGGAAATAAAGGTGCATTTTTTCCGTTTTGCATCGATCACTATTTACAAGTTTAAAATAAAAAAAGTATAGAAATATTTCATCTTTACATTGATATTTAAAAAGTTTAGACCCTTAGGTAAATATTTACATGTTTTTTTTTTATTATTGTAATGTGGTTTTTTTTATACTAAACATTTTATTTGGGTATTTTTTGGGAGGGTGGGATGTAAACAGAACTTTTATAATGTAAATGTGTGTTAAGGTTTTTGTTTTTTTTTACTTTTAGTTGTAGTTTTACTTTTTGGCCATAAGATGGCGGCCATGAGTTTGTTTACATGACGTCACTCTAAGCGTAACATACGCTTAGAGGGACGTATGGGGGACGCAACAGCCAGAAAAAGCGGAGCTTCTGAGAGAAGCTGTCGCTTTTTCTGTGGGGGAGAGGAATCAGTGATCGGGCACCATAGCCCGATTCATTGATTCGTGGGCTAACGATCCGCGGCCGGGAGCGAGCGTGCACATGCGCAATCGGCTACGGGAGCGCGCGGACGTGCACATGGCCTCCTGGGCGTAGCTAGTACGTCCAGGAGGCCAAAGTAGTTAATATCTTTAGCACTCACTTTTTGTATATATATAGTGGGTTGCAAAAGTATTCGGCCCCCTTGAAGTTTTCCACATTTTGTCACATTACTGCCACAAACATGCATCAATTTTATTGGAATTCCACGTGAAAGACCAGTACAAAGTGGTGTACATGTGAGAAGTGGATCGAAAATCATACATCATTCCAAACATTTTTTACAGATAGATAACTGCAAAGTGGGGCATGCGTAATTATTCGGCCCCCTGAGTCAATATTTTGTAGAACCACCTTTTGGTGCAATTACAGCTGCCAGTCTTTTAGGGTATGTCTCTACCAGCTTTGCACATCTAGAGACCGAAATACTTGCCCATTCTTCTTTGCAAAACAGTGTTTTACATTTTGGCCAAAAAGTTCAATTTTGACCTCATTTGACCAGAGCACCTTCTTCCACATGGTTGCTGTGTCCCCCACATGGCTTGTGGCAAACTGCAAATGGGACTTCTTATGCTTTCTGTTAACAATGCCTTTCTTCTTGCCACTCTTCCATAAAGGCCAACTTTGTACACTGCATGACTAATAGTTTCTATGGACAGAGTCTCCCACCTGAGCTGTAGATCTCTGCAGCTCGTCCAGAGTCACCATGGGCCTCTTGACTGCATTTCTGATCAGCGCTCTCCTTGTTCGGCCTGTGAGTTTAGGTGGATGATCTTGTCTTGGTAGGTTTACAGTTGTGCCATACTCCCTCCATTTCTGAATGATCGCTTGAACAGTGCTCCGTGGGATGTTCAAGGGTTTGGAAATCTTTTTGTAGCCTAAGCCTGCTTTAAATTTCTCAATAACTTGATCCCTGGCCTGTCTGGTGTGTTCTTTGGACTTCACGGTGTTGTTGCTCCCAATCTTCTCTTAGACAACCTCTGAGGCCCTCACAGAGCAGCTGTATTTGTACTGACATTAGATTACACACAGGTGCACTCTATTTAGTCATTAGCACTCATTAGGCAATGTCTATAGGCAACTGACTGCACTCAGATCAAAGGGGGCCGAATAATTATGCACACACCACTTTGCAGTTATTTATTTGTAAAAAATGTTTGGAATCATGTATGATTTTCGTTCCACTTTTCATGTGTACACCACTTGGTGTTGGTCTTTCATGTGGAATTCCAATAAAATTGATTCATGTTTGTGGCAGTAATATGACAAAATGTGGAAAACTTCAAGGGGGCCGAATACTTTTGCAACCCACTGTATATATATATATTTATATTCATATAAGTGGAGAAATATATTCTGCTATTGGAGGAAAACTTTTACATCACGCACACAGACGGTAAAAATATACAGTGGCAGGCAAAAGTATTCGGCCCCCTTGAAGTTTTCCACATTTTGTCACATTACTGCCACACATATGAATCAATTTTATTGGAATTCCATGTGAAAGACCAATACAAAGTGGTGTACATGTGAGAAGTGGATCGAAAATCATACATCATTCCAAACATTTTTTACAAATAACTGCAAAGTGGGGTGTGCATAATTATTTGGCCTCCTGAGTCAATACTTTGTAGAACCACCTTTTGGTGCAATTACAGCTGCCAGTCTTTTAGGGTATGTCTCTACCAGCTTTGCACATCTAGAGACTGAAATCCTTGCCCATTCTTCTTTGCAAAACAGCTCCAGCTCAGTCAGATTAGATGGACAGCGTTTGTGAACAGCAGTTTTCAGATCTTGCCACAGATTCTCGATTGGATTTAGATCTGGACTTTGACTGGGCCATTCTAACACATAGATATGTTTTGTTTTAAACCATTCCATTGTTGCCCTGGCTTTATGTTTAGGGTCATTGTGTATCGAACTAGGGGACAAGTGGGTTGGCTCCTTGGTTTTTATGTTTTGATTTCTGCGCAGAAATAGGGTTTAATTCTGTCTGTGGTATTGGTCGTGTAAGGTGTATACCGACAGCTTTCTATGTTCAATAAAGAATCATTTATACAACTGAGAGGTACTAGGTGTATATGGCCAATTTTGTGTGAAAAAATCTTAATATGAATTATACTGGCCACATCAATTCACCAGATGTGCATATAATATTTTAAAGTGAGCATTTGAGCATAGGTGTTGCAGTTGCTTGGCAAACCTCCAATTTCTTGATATCCTGTCCAGTTAGCTTGCTAGTTTGTGCTGTCCGTACTCCTTCCCACACTGGCAAGGTACCCCCTTCTGCTCTTCTAGTCACTGGTACGGTGGTCCTGGGGGTCATGACCTGGTGAGCACCAGGCAGCAAAGCAGTCTACCACTCTTTAGTGGTGATGGCCCATTATTCCTTGCGGGGTGCACTGGTGAAAACCCATGCTTGCTTAGATCCCGTGCCCTGAGACTGCCTGCACTTAAACTAGTGGCAAGATCAATAGGACCCTGACAGAGGCCACAGCAAATCACAAAGGGGGACATAAACAGGTACAGACAGAGGGACAAAGAGAGGCACAGAGAATCAGAGGTGGCACAGGAGGACTGCTTGAGACACAGGGAGACAGAAGGAGGCACAAAGGTGAACAGAAGGAAGCACAGTGTGACAGAGGGATGCACGGCGGGCAGAGGTAGCACAAGGGGTCAGAAGGAGGCACAAGGAGGAAGAAAGAGGCATGGGGCCAGAAGGAGTCACATAGGGAGACAGAAGGAGGCACAGAGGACATCCTTCTAGACTGACTGCTGTTATTACGCCTCTCTGCAGTTTGTCCAATTAGAGGAATACATAAGTTTCAGGAAGGGTTAGGGTATGTTGGTAGGGTGCGTCTTCAGGTGCTTTATATAACAGAAGATATAATCACACAACAACATGCTGCATTGAGCCCACAGTGGGTTCCGTTAGGTGTGCACTACCAGGCAACGCACATGTTACACCTGCATTACAAACAGATGGCAATGAGCTACCATGCACCAATACGTGCATTGCCAGAAGAAGCTAATGTGCTGCATGTACATCACAGTGGGTTCAGTGTGACCTTATCCTTTCAGGTCTAGGTAGACTCTCATATTAGTTGCCCATTATTAACTTAATATTTAGTCACA
This sequence comes from Hyperolius riggenbachi, assembly GCF_040937935.1. Lineage (NCBI taxonomy): Eukaryota > Metazoa > Chordata > Amphibia > Anura > Hyperoliidae > Hyperolius > Hyperolius riggenbachi. The sequence goes on along the minus strand of NC_090649.1, from coordinate 358,374,559 downwards.
GAGATAAATATTATTTCCAGTTGCCTTGTAGCAAAGGGTAGTCATAGTAGGTAAGAAAATTCATATGAATATATCAAGTTCAATACTTTATTTTAACATTATTTTTTACATTTGTTTTCATCATTTCTACTAGAAAATTATAATTACTGTATTTGTTCCTTACTGTTCCTTTCAGAATATGTCCCCAAAGCTATCTAAATGTAAGGTTTAAAAGTGCACAAAATAATTTCTCCAGAAACATAAGTACCTTCCACAGCTAAAGCAAGGCGTGATATTGATCATGACAATGGCTTCTTCTGTTCCTTCAGAATCCAGAACTTCTGTATGTTCTTCCAGTTTCATACCATAAGCTAGAGACTGAAGCCAGATATGAGCAGACCCTAAGTGGATAAGTTCTACAGGGTCCCAGAATGGATCACATTCACGGTCCAAATTAATGTTGCCTTCTAGAAATCTCTGATACATCTCTTCCATTAGAAACTTTCTGTTAATGAATTTGGACTTAGACCATATCCAGACCTTTAAAAGCAACAAAATGTGTTATTAACAAATGATAAAAATAACATGTCATCTACATAATGTGGTTCATTTACAATGTTTGGAACGCATTAGTGAAAAAGATGTTGCACTCTTATCCTTATGTCATTATGGGTAATTTCTTATAAATGGTGTGAACCATATAGTTTGAAAAATTATAGAAGGTTCAGAAATCCAATATGCTACCTATTAAGATTTGATGTACAGTATGAAATGTCTGTTTGCTGTGCTTATTTGTGTAGAGGGCCAGATTAGCAGAAGAAACCATGATGTGAGACACTCGTAAAACACTACAGTTTTTTTGTAAGATAAGATATGTGATTTTAACAAACTTTTTTTTTATTGGTGGTCTGAGAGTTGTTTTTACTTTGTTTTTTATTTTGTCTCAGTTTTTTCGTACCCAAGATAAATCTAAGCTGAAACACTAATTCACCAGCATTTCAGCAATATATTTCCTAGTAGCAGAGAAAATTATTTTTTAATCCATTACAGAGCTGCAATTTTTCTTATGTCCTCTAGTGTTTTGCCCTGTTCTTGAGCCTTAGTTAAAGTGGATCCGAGGTGAATTTTTACTCATTGCATAATTGTGTTCCTTTCCTATTGTTTCCTATAAACAATAGGAAAGGAACACAATTATGCAATGAGTAAAAATAGGGCATTCCTCAAGCCAAATACTTTTTTGTTTTTGTTTTAATACTCTAATTCCCTATAAACTAAATAAACCACGCCCACAGGTTTTCAGAGAGCGTTGGCAGTAGCAAGGGATCATGGGAGCTCAGTCTGGGCAGGAGGAGGGGGAGGTGTTCCTAGCCATTGATTTCAGAGGCAGAGGGGAGGAGGGAGGAGGAGGGGGAGGGGGATTAGGTATTTTTCACAGGCTGAGTGATCAAGATACAGATAAGCCTGCTTCTGTGTAATGTTCACAAACAACATGGCTGCTGTCGTATCACAGGAAGAAATAATCATTTTCTATTAAAGTTGTTTGCATCTAAACTTTAGATAAGATATATAGACAAGTTACTTGTTATAGTTAGTTATTCATCTTGGATCCGCTTTAAAACGGAACCCGAGGTGAAAGTGATATAGAGTAGAGATGGCCTGAACCTCCGATTTTAGGTTTGCGAACGGGGTTCACGAACTTCCGCAAAAGGTTCGGTTTGCGCGAACTTTCGCGAACCGCAATAGACTTCAATGAGGATGCGAACTTTGAAAACTAGAAACATTTATTCTGGCCATAAAAGTGATGGAAAAGATGTTTCAAGGGGTCTAACACCTGGAGAGGGGCATGGATGAGTGGGATAGACGGCAAAAGTCCCAGGGAAAATCTGGATTTGACGCAAAGCAGCGTTTTAAGGGCAGAAATAACATTGAATGCTTAATTGCACGACTAAACTGCTTTCAAACATCTTGCATGTGTATTGTAACGATTGGTGTAGCAATTCAGGAGTCTGGTTATTGCGTGATCTGCAGTATCACCAATAATCCAGACACTATACCTGATTATGTGGTGATCTGCAGAATCACCAATAATGCAAGTATAGCTAACACGTAGGTACAATTGTGTATAGTGCTTGGTGCAACAGTATAACTGATCAATATTAACAAAACCTCACCAGAGGAGCTGGTGGGCACTATCAGTAAGGAACCTCACCAGTGACAAGGGCTCACTGGTGAGTAGAGTGGTCAGACAGACAGATTCGGCAACAGACTGGCAGATACAGTACAAAATCGGCAGGCAAGAGGATAGAGAAATTCAGGCAGAGTCAGCAACAGGATCAGATGGGCGAAAGTACAGAATCGATAAGCGAAAGCGAGGTCAGAAGAGAGCCAGAGTCAAACACAGAATATCAAGCAATATACAATATAGTAACAATTCCTAGTCTTGTGTGAAATTCCCGGTTTCCTCCCGGATCAAAGCACACCGGATACTGTCTAAGGTCTGAGCGCTAACACGAAGTATTCGCAAAAGCAGACAGGTTGCGAGTGACTGGAGAAGGCTTAAGAAGCGGAGGAGACCCCCGTGGCCACGCCCACTCCCATCAGCCAATCAGGAGTGCCGTGAGTCTCCTCTGACGCGCCTCCTCCCAGCATAAAGGTCCTGTCTGTGCGCGCGCGCACGCGACAAAGCAACCCTATGAGCCACTGAAAATCCCATCCTCAGCGTTCTAGACGCCGGAGGAACGGATGAAACGCCCGACAAGGAACTTGAAGCAGCTGCGGAGGAATCCTGACCGCCCGCAGCTGCATCTCCAGGTAATGTTACATGTATACATCAATCAGGGAGTGTAATTAGAGTACTGCTTCACACTGACACACCAAACTCACTGTGTAACGCATCGCAAACAGCTGTTTGCGTAGTGACGGCCGTGCTGGACTGGTGCGCACCATGGTGAGAGTGCAGGCCGTGGCGGTTTTCAAGCCCATATGGTCGCCGGGCTGTGGTAGCTCAGTGATAGAACAACAGTGACTGACCGGCTGATCAAATTTGGTCTGTCCACAATTAAGCAACGACCTTATTATCTTCTTGTATGTAGGCAGGCATAGGTAGGTGCCCCAGTATAGGTAGGTAGGCATAGGTAGGTGCCCCAGCAGTTAGCTAGGCGTAGGTAGGAGTCCCAGTATAGGTAGGTAGGCATAGGTAGGTGTCCCAGTAGAGGTAGATAGGCATAGGTAGGTGCCTCAGCAGTTAGCTAGGCATAGGTAGGAGACCCAGTATAGGTAGGTAGGCATAGGTAGGTGCCCTAGTATAAGTAGGTAGGCATAGGTAGGTGCCCCAGTAGTTAGCTAGGCATAGGTAGGAGATCCAGAATAGGTAGGTAGGAATAGGTAGGTGCCCTAGTATAGGTAGGTAGGCATAGGTAGGTGCCCCAGTAGTTAGCTAGGCATAGGTAGGAGACCCAGTATAGGTAGATAGGCATGGGTAGGTGCCCTAGTATAGGTAGGTAGGCATAGGTAGGTGCCCCAGTAGTTAGCTAGGCATAGGTAGCAGTCCCAGTATAGGTAGGTAGGCATAGGTGGGTGTCACAGTATAGGTAGATAGGCATAGGTAGGTGCCCCAGTAGTTAGTTAGGCATAGGTAGGAGACCCAGTATAGATAGGTAGGTGCCCTAGTATAGGTAGTTAGGTAGGCATAGGTAGGTGTCCCCGTATAGGTAAGTAGGTACCCCAGTAGTTAGGTAGGCATAGGTAGGTGTCCCAGTATAGATAGTTAGGCAGGGCCTGGCTGGCACAGTAATAACAATTACCAAGGTCCAGCTGCAACAGATAGGGCTGTATAATGTCAGTGTCAGTGGGCAACGCAAAAAAAAAAACACATCAGGAGAACATTAGCTCTCAAAAGAACTGTTGAGGGGTGCTATTTTAGCAATAACAATCAGCCAGGAGAAAGCTAACAAGCCTACAAGAGCCTAATTAATCTTTCCCTATGAGAGTCTTCCAGCAGCTGTCCCTTCACTAAGTAATGCAGGCACACGAGTGAGTGTAAAGCCCGGGGCTGCCTGCTTTTATAAGGGGGGAGGGGGAGTGGCTCCAGGAGAAAGTGTAGCCTAATGAGCTACAATGTGCCTGCTGACTGTGATGTAGAGGGTCAAAGTTGACCCTAATGGCGCTCTATGGGGGCGAATCGAACTTCTGCAAAAGTTTGCGTTCCACCGAAAGTTCGCCTGGAACCATTCACATGCGAACCGTTCGGGCCATCTCTAATATAGAGGCTTCTATATTTATTTCCTTTCAAGCAATATCAATTGCCTGGCAGTTCTCCTGATCCTGTGTCTCTAATACTTTTAGCCATAGAACCTGAACAAGCATGCAGCAGATAAGGTACTCTAAATCAGCTGACTTTTACTGGATTAGCTATATGCTTGTACCAGGGTTTTGACTCAAACTACGTATGCCTGAAGATCAGCAGGAATGCCAGTCAACTGGCATAGGTTACAAATAAATAAATATGGCAGCCTCTATATCCCTCTCACCTAGGGTTCCCTTTAATCAACAAACTTGACTGTTCTAAAATATGTTCTGCTGTTCCCCCCCCCCATTAGACACTGATAGAGGCATGGGTTTCTGTATCATTCACTTGTGATGCTGTACTTCTCCTCCAGTGAAGGAGGGTGCAGGTCAAACAACCTGGTGGTGGACATGTGACTTCAGGTTTTAAGAGAAGAAAATGTATTTTTCTGATTTTTTAAGCACTTATATGTCTACAGTGTTTGTGGCATGGGGGAAGCAGAGGTGAGAAAGTTTGAAATCAATGGATAGACCGCAAGATATTTAAAGGGCTAAAGTGCCAGTACCCATAGCAAAAAATTAATTTCCACCATTCCATTTTTGCTCCACATTAAGTAAATAGTTATTCTAGCACTGAAGAGTTAATAAAATAATAATAAAATAATAATTTAATAAAAAAAAAAGAAAAGAAAAAAAAAACATTTGCAAACACTGACCAATACACAGCAAATGATTTGCACAAGTCCAGACTTTGTCATCCACAACATATACAGCATCAATACCTGTTGGGTCGCTGTGTTGATTACTTTCACCATAATGTCTTTTTGAAGATCATAGCCCCTGGAATCTGTCAGTGCTAAATTTTTCACCTTTAGCTCAAACTTCAGATCCTGATCAAAAATAAAGAATAAAGTGAAATATATTTACAAATAATTGGTTATCTATTTTTCTCATCTTTGCTTACAGAAGACCTTTACTGAATAGAACTTAAAGGGATGTGGGAAGAAACCGGAGTGCCTGAAGGTAACCCACACAGACACAGGGAGAACATACAAACTCCTTGCAGATGTCGGCCTGGCTGGGATTGGAACCGGGGACCCAGCACTTCAAGGCAAGAGCGCTAACCACTACACCACCATGCTGCTAAGAGATCATGTCTCCTAGTTGTAACGATCGGTGAAGCGCAGAGAGGATCTGATTACCGGTGATCTGCAGTATCACTGGGAATACAGATGTATACCAGATTATAAGTGATCTGCAGTATCACCGATAATCCGATATACTAGCTAACCTCTGTTCACCTGAGTAGAGTGTAACAGTAACACTTAGAGGCCTAGGCCTCAGTGCAGCAAGGAGTACTGCACAGATTCCTTCCGCAGACCTGAGCTCTCCAAGACGGGAGGAGTCAGACTGACAGTAGGAAGGATTGTCTGAAAGTGACACTCAGGAGGAGATGTCACTGACAGGACGAGGAACCGCCTCCAAGGGTAAGATCGGTTCTCGAGGTCGGACAAGCCAGGTCGTACACACACAGACAGATGAAGTACAGATTCAGAAGGCAGAGGCGGAGTCTAGGTACAGGCAGGATTCGGCAACAGGGTATCAGAAATATCGAGGTACAAGATCAGGAGGCAGAAACAGAGTCTAAGGACGAGCCGGGGTTTGGCAACAGAGTATCAGAAATATCGAGGTACAAGGTCAGAGTTCAGGAGGATAGTCAGGCAGGCAAAAAGTCATAACAGATAATCACAATCAAACTAGTACTTTAGCTATCAACAGAATCTAGCTAAGTGTAGGATTACAGCTCCAGCTGGTCCCGGCACACTTGCGGATCTGACTACGGATCTGGGTGCTCCCACATATGTGATCGCAACGCCAGACAATAGGCAAGTGAACAACCTGTGGTATATATACACAGGTATCCCCCCAGCACCTCCCCAAGTGCTGGGCCAATGATGAGTGGAGCCAGAGTCAGCTGACCAGCCTGGTCAGCTGACTCCTTTCTGGCTGCCATAAAATCCCTGCCTGAGTGCGCGCGCGCGCGTCACTCTAACACTAGAGGGACTACGAGTCCCAGCCACAGCAGCCCCGCTCTGCGGTGTCTCCGCAGCGGGGGTATGCGCGCTAACCGCCGCGTCCAACGCGGCGGTTTCTCCGCGCTCCGCTGAGCCCTGCACGGAGACAGCCGCCTCATACCAAGAGGAGGGGGCTGCCTCTCCGTGTGCAGGCTCACTATGCGCGGAAGGAGCCGCCTGCCGCTGGCTCATGGCGGCGGCTCCTCTACGCTTTCTCACACTAGTCCATTGCACAAGCCTAGGGACTAAAAGATAATCTGCCAAGATTTTATATTGACCTCTGATGTATTTAATTAATTTAAATTATTGGTTATCTGAACAGAACCTAAAGAATGAAATTGCTTATTTTTTTACAATATTAATTTATAATTTATTTAGTACATTTTCACGTTAGTTGGATTGATCCTTTTTCAAGTGGCATACTTTTGCATATAACATTTGCATAATCCAGCATCAACTCAAAATTATTTGCATCTCATTGACCATCACTGATTTTGTCACAAGTTCTTCTGATGCTTTATGTTCCTACATAAAAATGTGTCTTCTGCTAAGCACGGAGTGCTCAAAAAGGTTTTCTACCACAAAAAAGGTGGCACGTATGTGATAACCACACAATACTACAGTTTCAAAATATGAATTAGGTACACCTGGGAGTAATCCAATAAACAGCTGTTTATTTATCCATACAGTATAGTACAGTTTTCAAGTCCTATCCAAATTCAATACAAAGTATTTGTCATGAGCCACATAAACTGTCCATTTGTCATAAAGAAATGCATTGAGCGCTTTCAAATTGTATCTACATATTAGCATCCTGTAAACGCACGCTGAGCCATATATAACCTCAGACTCCATGCTGACATGCTGACAGCCGAAAGCAAACATTGGCCTACTCAAATCATCATAGTAAGGAAGTTACCTGCGTACTTTGGGTTCTTCATGTACCTCTAATTTGACATAACTGCAATTATTTGAATCCTACTATGAAGCATACTTTTTTCCTGAGATTTTGATTGATTCTATTCAAGCCAATTATGTGAAAAATGCATTACTCCTGAAGAAGTGAATATTATATGGTCCGATGTTTCACAAAACGCGTCAAGACAATTTATTGTTTACCTCGGCTGTACATAAACTGTTAAATATATGGATCTATTTGTCCCAAAGATGATTTTCCATGATACTTGTATAGTGGTGGACATGATATAAGGGACAATTTCCAGTTTCATGGTTACCTTATTGGGAACTATACATAATGATTGTTTATTCATGACTTTGCTGTAATGGCTATGCGGATACTGTGCATTTGTATTTATGTGAATGTTTTTTTTAATATTTATAATAAACTGATGTTTTAATTGGTTATTGAATAATTTGGGTCAATATTTACCTATTGAGGTTGATGACAAGGTTTTGTCTATAGTTCATCCCCTTTAACCACTTAAGGACTGCAGTCATAAAACCCCTTAAGGACCAGAGCCTTTTTTTCCATTCAGACCACTGCAGCTTTAACGGTTTATTGCTCGGTCATACAACCTACCACCTAAATGAATTTTACCTCCTTTTCTTGTCACTAATTCAGCTTTCTTTTGGTGCTATTTGATTGCTGCTGCGAGTTTTACTTTTTATTATATTCATCAAAAAAGACATGAATTTTGTCAAAAAAATGACTTTTTTTACTTTCTGTGCTGACATTTTTCAAATAAAGTAAAATTTCCTATACATTTGAGCGCGAAAGTTATTCTGCTACATGTCTTTGATAAAAAAAACCATTGAGTGTATATTTATTGGTTTGGGTAAAAGTTATAGCGTTTACAAACTATGGGGCAAAAAGTGAATTTTCCCATTTTGAGGCATCTCCTACTTTTCTGAGCACCTGTCATGTTTCATGAGGTGCTAAAATTCCAGGATAGTATAAATACCCCCCAAATGACCCCATTTTGGAAAGAAGACATCCCAAAGTATTCACTGAGAGACATGGTGAGTTCATAGAAGATGTTATTTTTTGTCACAAGTTAGCGGAAAATGATACTTTGTGACAAAAAAAAAGGGGAAAAAAAGTTTCCATTTCTTCTAACTTGCGACAAAAAAAATGAAATCTGCCACGGACTCACTATGCTCCTCTCTGAATACCTTGAAGTGTCTACTTTCCAAAATGGGGTCATTTGTGGGGTGTGTTTACTGTCCTGGCATTTTGGGGGGTGCTAAATTGTAAGCACCCCAGGGAAGCCTAAAGGTTCTCATTGGACTTAGGGCCCCTTAGCGCAGTTAGGCTGCAAAAAAGTGCCACACGTGGTATTGCCGTACTCAGGAGAAGTAGTATAATGTGTTTTGGGGTGTATTTTTACACATACCCATGCTGGGTGGGAGAAATATCTCTGTAAATGACAATTTTTTGATTTTTTTTTACACACAATTGTCCATTTACAGAGATATTTCCCCCACTCAGCATGGGTATGTGTAAAAATACACCCCAAAACACATTATACTACTTCTCCTGAGTATGGCGATACCACATGTGTGGCACTTTTTTGCACCCTAACTGCGCTAAGGGGCCCAAAGTCCAATGAGTACTTTTAGGATTTCACAGGTCATTTTGCGACATTTGGTTTCAAGACTACTCCTCACGGTTTAGGGCCCCTAAAATGCCAGGGCAGTATAGGAACTCCACAAATGACCCCATTTTAGAAAGAAGACACCCCAAGGTATTCCGTTAGGAGTATGGTGAGTTCATAGAAGATTTTATATTTTGTCACAAGTAAGCGGAAATTGATTTTAATTGTTTTTTTTCACAAAGTGTCATTTTCCGCTAACTTAAACCAAATGTCGCAAAATGACCTGTGAAATCCTAATGGTACTCATTGGACTTTGGGCCCCTTAGCGCAGTTAGGGTGCAAAAAAGTGCCACACATGTGGTATCGCCGTACTCAGGAGAAGTAGTATAATGTGTTTTGGGGTGTATTTTTACACATACCCATGCTGAGTGGGAGATATATCTCTGTAAATGGACAATTGTGTGTAAAAAAAATAACAAAATTGTCATTTACAGAGATATTTCTCCCACCCAGCATGGATATGTGTAAAAATACACCCCAAAACACATTATACTACTTCTCCTGAGTACGGCAATACCACATGTGTGGCACTTTTTTGCAACCTAGGTGCGCTAAGGGGCCTAACGTCCTATTCACAGGTCATTTTGAGGCATTTGGATTGTAGACTACTCCTCACGGTTTAGGGCCCCTAAAATGCCAGGGCAGTATAGGAACCCCACAAGTGACCCCATTTTAGAAAGAAGACACCCCAAGGTATTCTGTTAGGAGTATGGTGAGTTCATAGAAGATTTTTTTTTTGTCACAAGTTAGCGGAAATTGACACTTTGTGAAAAAAAAAACAATACAATCAATTTCCGCTAACTTGTGACAAAAAATAAAATCTTCTATGAACTCATCATACACCTAACAGAATACCTTGGGGTGTCTTCTTTCTAAAATGGGGTCACTTGTGGGGTTCCTATACTGCCCTGGCATTTTAGGGGCCCTAAACCGTGAGGAGTAGTCTTGAACCCAAATGTCGCAAAATGACCTGTGAAATCCTAAAGGTACTCATTGGACTTTGGGCCCTTTAGCGCAGTTAGGCTGCAAAAAAGTGCCACACATGTGGTACTGCTGTGCTCAAAAGAAGTAGTATGATGTGTTTTGTGGTGTAAATGACATATATTAGATTTTTTTTTATACACAATTGTCCATTTACAGAGAGATTTCTCCCACCCAGCATGGGTATGTGTAAAAATACACCCCAAAACACATTATACTACTTCTCCTGAGTACGGCGATATGACATGTGTGACACTTTTTTGCAGCCTAGGTGCGCTAAGGGGCCCAACGTCCTATTCACAGGTCATTTTGAGGCATTTGTTTTCTAGACTACTCCTCACGGTTTAGGGACCCTAAAATGCCAGGGCAGTATAGGAACGCCACAAGTGACCCCATTTTAGAAAGAAGACACCCCAAGGTATTCCGTTGGGTGTATGGTGAGTTCATAGAAGAGCTTATTTTTTGTCACAAGTTAGTGAAAAATGAAACTTTGTGGAAAAAACAATAAAAATCAATTTCCGCTAACTTTTGACAAAAAATAAGATCTTCTATGAATGCTTCATACACCTAACAGAATACCTTGGGGTGTCTTTTTTTTCTAAAAAGGGGTCACTCGTGGAGTTCCTATACTGCCCTGGCATTTTATGGGCCCAAAACCGTGAGTAGCCTGGAAACCAAATGTCTCAAAATGACTGTTTTTGATGGCAGGTGGTCTATGAGGGGGCGAATTTTGTGGAACCGGTCATAAGCAGGGTTGTATTGGGCCTGATCTGATAGATAGGAGTGCTAGGGGGGTGACAGGAGGTGATTGATGGGTGTCTCAGGGGGTGGTTAGAGGGGAAAATAGATGCAATCAATGCACTGGGGAGGTGATCGGAAGGGGGTCTGAGGGGGATCTGAGGGTTTGGCCGAGTGATCAGGAGCCCACACGGGGCAAATTAGGGCCTGATTTGATGGGTAGGTGTGTTAGGGGGTAACAGGTGGTGACAGTGGTGATTAGTGGGGGGAATAGATGCAAGCAATGCACTGGCGAGGTGATCAGGGCTGGGGTCTGAGGGCGTTTTGAGGGTGTGGGCGGGTGATTGGGTGCCCTAGGGGCAGATAGGGGTCTAATCTGATGGGTCGCAGTGATAGGGGCTGATTGATGGGTGATCAGTGGGTGATTAGATGGCAGAACAGATGTAAACAATGCACTTTGGAGGTGATCTGAGGGTAGGTCTGGGGCAATCTGATGGTGTGGGTGGGTGATCAGATTGCCCGCAAGGGGCAGGTTAGGGGCTGATTGATGGGTGGCAGTGACAGGGGGTGATTGATGGGTGGCAGTGACAGGGAGTGATTGATGGGTAATTGATAGGTGATTGACAGGTGATCAGTGGGTTATTACAGGGAAGAACAGATTATATTGCACTGGAGAATTGATAAGGGGGGGTCTGAGGGCAATCTGAGCGTGTGGGGCGGGTGATTGGGTGCCCGCAAGGGGCAGATTAGGGTCTATTCTGATGTTTAACAGTGACAGGTGGTGATAGGGGGTGATTGATGGGTAATTAGTGGATGTTTACAGGAGAGAACAGATGTAAACACTGCACTTGGGAGGTGATCTGATATCAGATCTGCGGGCGATCTATTGGTGTGGGTGGGTGATCAGATTGCCCGCGAGGGGCAGGTTAGGGGCTGATTGATGGGTGGCAGTGACAGGGGGTGATTGATGGGTGATTGACGGGTGATTTGACAGGTGATTGACAGGTGATTGACAGGTGATCAGGGGGGATAGATGCATACAGTACACAGGGGGGGGTCTGTGGGGGTTCTGGGGAGAATCTGAGGGGTGGGGGGTGATCAGGAGTATCCAGGGGGCAGTTTAGGGACTAAAAAAAATAGCGTTGACACATAGTGACAGGGAGTGATTGATGGGTGATTAGGGGGGTGATTGGGTGCAAACAGTGGTCTGGGGGGTGGGCAGGGGGGGTCTGAGGAGTGCTGTGGGCGATCAGGGGGGGGCAGATCAGTGTGTTTGGGTGCAGACTAGGGTGGCTGCAGCCTGCCCTTCTGGTCCCTCGGACACTGGGACCACCAGGGCAGGAGGCAGCCCGTATAATACACTTTGTAAACATTACAAAGCGTATTATACGCTTCCTATCCGTCGATCGTCGGGTTAACAACCCGCCGGCGCTTCCGATTGGCCGGCGGGTTGACGTCGCGGGTGGGCGGAGCCTATTGCCGGCGGATGCGCGCGCATCCCAGCGCGCGATCCCCGGCAAAACAGTGCCCCAGGACCTGACGCCATTCTGCGTTACGTGGTCCTGGGGCTGCCACTTTGCCGCCGCCAATATGAAGTAGGCGGTCGGCAAGTGGTTAAGGTCCCTGTTTACACACAAAGAAGACTTGCATCTTAAAAGGGGACACATTAGGGGATCACTTTTACATATTGTTGTATGTCAACTTGACTAGACCCATTTGTCAAGTTTCTCTTGGGTAATTTGTTTCAAAGCATCCTGTATTGTTTTGTTTTTCTAATTTCATGAATGTTGGCAATTATGCACCATTATCTTTTCATATTTTTGTTAACATATCTTGTTGTCATTGAAACACTAGACATTTAGCTGTGAGTAACCTGGTTTCTCTGTGGGGGTTACCACTTAGTCTAATGGTGCCCATACATGGTACAATTTTTTCATTCTTTTTGTCGATTAGATAATTTTGTTCGATTATTATGTTAGATCGAATATATAGTTTTTTCCAACATGTCCAATTGGAGTGTTACTGAAAAAAGGGGTAATCGATTCTTTTTTTCTTGATCGAAAAATGATTTTACACTTTCATTTGATTCAATCATTTTAGTTGAACAAACAGGAAAATTGAATGTTTTTATTGTACCCTGCATGGGCACCATAAAGGTGACCATATATCATGCAATTTATTTTTTCTTTATAGGTTTTCAGATTAATTAAACCAATTCACCATAAACCGTTATTTTATTTATTTTTTTTGTAAAAATGTATCAGACGTTTCCATCACTAAAATAAGAATTGTAAGATGTTGGGCAAGGGATTACATTTAGAGTAGCTTTAAAGATTGAATAAAACAAAACTGGTACATAGGACTACAGCATTGCAACATACATAGAGTACATTTTAGGTATAGATATATTTGAAAGTATACCAATTAAGGGTCCAGTTCAGGTACAGTTTTCTAAACATTATTTTACATGTAGCATACATAAAACAGATTTGCTAAAGAAAACAAAACTTTAAACTGTACTTTTTGCAAAATAGAAAAGCACACTACTTAATAGACCTTCAGTGACTTAAACCTGGCTGTTCACACCCAGCCAACTTGAAAAAAATCCAATTTTAGCCACTTCGGCTCGGGGAAATGGGAGAGTAATTGGTTTGTTGGCTGAAGAAATACATCTGACTAGGGATGAGGTAGAAGAATCAGAATAGTTCTGTGCAGGGGCGCCTCTAGGCTAGGCAGTACAGGCCATTGCCTGAGGTGCCATTGGTCCTGGGGGCGCCATGTTGCTGTATTAAGCTCCACCCCCAAATTAAGTGAACCCCCAGGCTAAGCCCTGCCCCGTGGGTGTTCCATTACTTGCTTCTGCTGCATCTACTTAGCGTAAGTTGCAGGCAGCTTTGTGCCTTCTTCTGTCTCCATGTGCCTCCTTTAGTCCCCCTGTGCCACCTCTGCCTCCTTCTGTTCCCCTTTGTGCCTCCTTCTGTCCTCCTGTGCCTCCTTCTGTCTCCATGTGCTTCCTTTTGCACCCCTTTGTGCTTTTTTCAGTCCTCCATTGTGCCTCCTTCTGTCCCCCTGTGCCTCCTTATATCCCCCTCTGCCATCTTCTGTCCCCCTTTTGTGCCTCCTTCAGTCCCCCTTTGTGCCTCCTACTGTCTCCATGTGCTTCCTTCTGCCCCCCTTTGCGCTTTGTTCTGTCCCCCATTGTGCCTCCTTCTGTCCCCTGTGTGTCTCCTTCAGTCCCCCTGTGCCTCCTTCTTTCCTCCTGTGCCTCCTTTTGCCCCCATTTGTGTCTCAATCTGTCCCCATTGTGCTGCCTCCTGCCCCACTTTGTGCCTCCTTCTGTCTCCATGTGTGCCTCCTTCAGTCTCCCTGTGCCTCCTTCTGTCCTCTTTTGTGCCTCCTTCTGGCCCTCAAGTCTTCTTCTGTCCCCCTGTACCTCTCGCTGCCCCTCTGTGTACCTCCTTCTGTCCTCCTGTGCCTTCTTCTATCCTCCTTTGTGTCTCATTCTGCCCCCCACTGTACCTCCTTTTATCCCCCATTGTGCCTCATTCTGTCCCCCTGTGTGCCTCCTTCTGTCCCCATGTGCCTCCTTCTGACCCTTGTGCCTTCTTCTGTCCCCCTGTGCCTCCCTATGTCGCCCTGTGTGCCTTCTTCCTTACATGTATTTTCATTCTTACATGTATTTTCTGGTGAAACGCTGCAGCAATAAGTGTAATTTCTGGTAAAACTCTGCTGCATTACAATTATTTTCTGTTGAAACATTGCCGCATTATGGTTATTTCCTGGTGAAACGCTGCCACATTACGATTATTTTCATGGGGGGGAAGGCGCCACAGGTTTTCTTGCCTGGAGTGACAAAATGGCTAGAGGCGCCCCTGGTTCTGTGTTTTGAATTTCGCATCAGAATTCGTCAGTTGCAAATCTAGAAAACAACTTTTTATTTCAAGTAACTTGTTCCAGTCTGACATTTTACACTGAAGTCAAAGGTGTCAACTTTCACGTTTAATAGTAAAGTCCCCATACATGCTATTGTCACCAAATTTGCCAGGTATGTTACGGAGATTAGTAGAAACATGGTTAAAAAATGTTTTGCGTTTGAAAAAATAACATTGCTTTTGATAAAATTAATTTTAACTTTACATAGGAAAAATGGTTTAAAGAGAATCTGTACTCTAAAATTCTTACAATAAAAAGCATAGCATTCTCTTCATTATGTTCTCCTGGGCCCCTCTGTACTGTTTCTGCCACTCCCTGCTGCAATCCTGGCTTGTAATTAACAGTTTTAGGCAGTGTTTACAAACAAATGACATGGCTTCTAACCAGAGTATGATACGCTGAGAACAGCTTACTGTGTGACTCATGCAGAGCTTGGAGAGGGTGTGTAATGCTTCTGCCAATGACAGCAGTGCTGCACATTCCACGCATTCCAGGATCATCCCGACAAAGCCGACAGATGAAAGGAGATAAGATTTATTACAGAGACAGTGCAACTACTAAAGCCTGCAGTAAGACAGACCACATTAAAACAGGCATAGGAACTTATAGGATAGAAGAAATAAGGCTCAAAATTTTGTTACAGAGTCTCTTTAAACTAGGTAAAATTACATGTTGCTGAGGTACACTGTAATGCATTCCAAGTTCTGAATACTCATTTCATTCATTTTACGAAAACCCTCCCAAGCCTCTTTAACCCCTTGTCACCCATGCATTTACTGGCGGAACTCGACAAATTAAGAATTTAGCTGTTCTGATCATGCATACATCATACTGACTGACAGCCTATCACTTGCTTCAGAATGACTGGAAGAGGTAAGAAGTCTAATTACTACTTAAAGCGGACACAAACCAAACATTTTTTTAATTCAAAATATTTAGTTGCACTATTCTGACACATACAAAGATAAATAAACACTCATTCAAGCCTATGAGCATTTCAGTGCATGCTTTTCGCCCTTCTCTTTTCATAACTAGAGTTATACAGGTGGCAGCCATTAGCAATTCCTCCTTTGCTGGACACCATCTACTCCAACAGTTTGCCGGATTTTGTCCCGGCAATATGAAAGGAAGGGAGGGGTTCCTCCAATAAATGTAAAATGTTTTATATTTGTCATCATGCAGTTGAAAAAAGGCGGGTATTTATTATTATAAGTTAGAAAATAGATTTTATTTCTGAAATCTTTTATTTTTAATTTGGGTCCACTTTAAGGACCAAGGTGATTGAAATCTATGCTCTGTTTTGGTGGTTACCTGGCTACCAGGGCGTAGATTTCAACTCACCGCCGCAGTGAGCATCCGCCGTTTTCCTCGCTCCTGCCGGGAAGCAGTAGATTTGGGCGCATGAGACAAGTGGACAAAAAGGGCGCCCCATTCACTCCCATTATAAATATCGTTTATCGGGCGCCGAACAGGGAGAAAAAGGCGCCCGAGATTATTAACGTTTTAACAAACGGCGCCCGGAGAATTTTAAGGATTTATGACTATGTTTGTGATGATTTAACTTTACAAAATCAGCCCGTGACGAATAACGTTTATAAAGATACTAAATCACTATTTATAAAACATTTCTAAAACATTATTATCCACCCAAAAAAATTAATTACATTTTTTTATTTACATTTTTTATTTATTAATGTCTGTAAAACATTATTATCCATAGGGGGTCTTAGGTTTAGGCACCAACAGGGGGGTCTTAGGTTTAGGCACCAACAGGGGGGTCTTATGTTTAGGCACCAACAGGGGGGTCTTAGGTTTAGGCACCAACTGGGGGGTCTTAGGTTTAGGCACCAACAGGGGGGTCTTAGGTTTAGGCACCAACTGGGGGGTCTTAGGTTTAGGCACCAACAGGGGGGTCTTAGGTTTAGGCACCAACAGGGGGGGTCTTAGGTTTAGGCACCAACTGGGGGGGTCTTAGGTTTAGGCACCAACAGGGGGGTCTTAGGTTTAGGCACCAACAGGGGGGTCTTAGGTTTAGGCACCAACAGGGGGTCTAGGGGTTAGGGAGAGGTACAGGGAGGGTTTTTAACAAACGTTAAAATAAGTTTCAGTTTACAAATAGGGAAGATTAACGTTTTAAGAATTGCCGATCTCATACACATTATTTAGTGATTTATAAATTCTTAAAACACTATTTCTAAACGTAATTCTACACAATATTTCAATAAACGATAATACTGTTTATCGTTTACACCACGCGCCCTTTTTTCCCGACGCCCTTTTTTGATGTACCCCTCCTGCCGATCTCGCCGCTTAATCCCCGCCGTGCCCCATTGCAGCTTACTTGCTCTGCCTGTCTCTATGACTGCAGATACCTGTGAGCCGGTCATGAGCCGATTTCATTGGCTTCTGGCCGTGCCCGTGTCCATCACTGTAAGCAGTCAGGAGCCAATGAAAGTGGCTCCTGACCGGCTCACATGAGTCTGCAGTCATAGAGACGGCAGAGTGGATGTCCTCAGGATCCTGGCTTGCGGCATGGACGGCAATTGTGGTGGGTATATGTGGCGATTCGTCGGTTTCATTATTTTACCAGCGGTCTCTGGTCCTTAAGGGGGCAGAGACCGCTGGTACTTAAGTGGTTAATGAGGATGAAATGAGGAGCTATGAGTTTATGTAGAAGGTATATTTTGTTTGTTTTTTTATGCATAAACTGAATCAATTTATGTAACAATATTTGTATGCATTATCCACATAAAATAATGTCTCATTACATACACATGAAACAACTGAACTTGAGAAACTCAAAGTTTAACATAGAATAATCTCTTTTTTACGGATGTAAAAAACAGGTTTTTTACATATATTTCCTTCTTCTGATAGAGGTACAGGTACGTAGTTAGTTAAGTTGAAAAAAGACATCTGTCCAACCAGAAGCAAAAAATAAAAAGGTAAAAATTAGAAGCGGTTATATTCTGCACCCTCACATATTTCAGTTGATCCAAAGGATTGCAAGAAAAAAAAAAACTTTTACAAGGATTGGGCCATTTAACCCCTAAGGGGAAAAATCCTTCCTAACTCTAGGTGGCAGTCAGATAAAATCCCTTGATCAACTCTGCTGGGAATTAACTAGCAAGTGTAACCGTGGATGTCTTTCAATGCAAGGTAAGCATCCAAGCTTCCTTTAAATACATATCATTGGCATTCCTACCATAGAGCGGCAAGGGTCGGGGCGCTCCGGGTGTCAGACGTCCCAGGGGGTGTCACCAAGGCCTCCCACAGAGGCCTGTGCAGGAGGGGAAGCAACACAGAAAGGAGGGGTAGCGGGGACAGCGGCGGGGAGGGGGGTCAGGCCCCCACCTCCCTCACCTGGGTCCAGAGGCGTATGTAGAGGGATGCAGGCATGGCAAGAGCTATGGGCGCCCCCTGCAGCATGGGCGCCATGCCTGCACCCATGTTGTGCAGCCGTAGCTGCTTGGTGTGTGTTGCTATTATGGAGACACAGTCACAGCTGCTCGTTCTGTCCAGGAGAGCGATAAGAGAGGAGGCGCCACTAGGGGGAGCTCCAGGAGACAGTGTACTGAGCTCTGAGGTCTCTGCAAGAGAGGGGGAAGCACGCTGAGGACGGTGGGACTGGAACTGCACCAGAATCGAAGACATGACTGGGACTGATCCTCTCCCTCAGACTGCAGGATGGGAAGGACAGTCATTGTGGCATGAAAGGTATGTAGATTAGGTCTGCCCAGGGGGAAGGGAGCTGTATATGGAGCACAGACTCTGCTGGCAGCGTCTGTTCAGGTTCCCTGTGAGGCATGTGCAATGTGACAGGCTGCCCTGCAATGTGAGCCTCACTATCTGCTATTGCTGTGTGTGTTACCCCCCCCCCCCTTCTTGTCTGTTATTGCTGTCTGTCTGTGACCCCCTGTCTGTTATTGCTGTCTGTGTGACCCCTCCTGTCTGTTATTGCTGTCTGTCTGTGACCCCCTGTCTGTTATTGCTGTCTGTGTGACCCCCTGTCTGTTATTGCTGTATGTGCGACCCACTGTCTGTTATTGCTGCCTGTGTGACCCCTCTGTCTGTTATTGCTGTCTCTGTGACCCCTCTGTCTGTTATTGCTGTCTGTGTGTGACCCCCTGTCTGTTATTGCTGTCTGTCTGTGACCCCCTGTCTGTTATTGCTGTGTGACCCCCTCCTGTCCGTTATTACTGTCTGCGTGACCTCTCCTGTCTGTTATTGCTGTCTGTCTGTGACCCCCCTGTCTGTTATTACTGTCTGTGTGATCCCTTCTGTTCGTTATTGCTGTCTGTGTGACCCCTCCTGTTCGTTATTGCTGTCTGTGTGACCCCCTCCTGTCTGTTATTGCTGTCTGTGTGACCCCTCCTGTCTGTTATTGCTGTCTGTCTGTGACCCCCTGTCTGTTATTGCTGTCTGTGTGACCCCCCTGTCTGTTATTGCTGTGTGTGTGATCCCCCTATCTGTTGTTGCTGTCTGTGTGACCCCTCCCCCCCTGTCTGTTATTGCTGTCTGTGTGACCCCCCCTGTCTGTTATTGCTGTCTGTGTGACTCCCCCATTCTGTTTTTGCTGTCTGTGTGACCCCCCTCTGTCTGTTATTGCTGTCTGTGTGACCCCTCCTGTCTGTTATTGCTGTGTGTGTGATCCCCCTGTCTGTTGTTGCTGTCTGTGTGACCCCCCCCCATCTGTTATTGCTGTCTGTGTGACCCCCCCTGTCTGTTATTGCTGTCTGTGTGACTCTCCTTGTCTGTTATTGCTGTCTGTGTGACCCTCCTGTTCGTTATTGCTGTCTGAGTGACCCCCTCCTGTCCATTATTGCTGTCTGTGTGACCCCTCCTGTCTGTTATTGCTGTCTGTCTGTGACCCCCCCCTTTCTGTTATCGTTGTCTGTGTGACCCCTCCTGTCTGTTATTGCTGTCTGTGTGACCCCCTTGTCTGTTATTGCTGTCTGTGTGACCCCCTTGTCAGTTATTGCTGTTTTTTTGACCCCCTTTCTGTTATTGCTGTCTGTTTGACCCCCCTTTCTGTTATTGCTGTTTGTGTGACACCCCCCCTGACACCCCCCAACCCCCCCCCCCCCCCCCCGAATTGACAGAGAAGGGGGGGGGGCGCAATTTCAGTGTTTGCCATAGGCGCTTTATTACCAAGATACGCCTCTGCCTGGGTCCCCTTCTCCTAATTAGCAGCAGCTTAGAGAAGTGGGCAGGGGTGGGCGGAGAGGACTTACTCACCTGCTTCCTGCGTTCCAGGTGATGGCGCACAGTGTCATCGTCACGTGACACTGGTCTCCGCCTTTTCCACAGCTCACTGTGCTTCCTGATTAGCAGAATGACGCTGAGGATGACACTGTGCGGCATCGCCTGGAACGCAGGAAGCAGGTGAGTAAGTCCGCTCCTGCCCGCTTCTCTATGCTGCTGCTAATTAGGAGGGGGGAAGCGCCAGAAGGAGGGGACCCAGGTGAGGGAGGTCCCCCCTCCCCGCCGCTGTCCCCACTACCCCTCCTTCCAAGCTTCCCCCCTACCAGGGGCAACTATACTATGTTACTGGGGCAACTACACTACCTGGGGCAACTATACTAGCTATACTGGGGGCAATTATACTATACTACTGGGGCAACTATACTAGGGGTCACTATACTAATACTGGGGCAATTACACTACCTGGGGCAACTATACTAGTGGCCACTATACTAATACTGGGGCAACTATACTAGCTATACAGGTGGCAACTATACTAATGCTGGGGCAACTATATTATGTATACTGGGGGCAACTATATTACCTATACTGGGGGCAACTATATTACCTACACTGGGGGTAACTATACTAGCTATATTAGGGGCAACTATACTAGCTATTCTGGGGGCAACTATAGTAGCTACCTATACTGAGGCCAACTTTGGGGGGGGGGGGCTACACTTAGCACTACCCGCCGTGGCGCGTTTAGCATGCCACAGTCGCTTCTTTCCTTTTTGTTTTTTTTTTGACGGGGGGAGGGGGTGTCTTTTAATACCCAGCACCGGGTGTCAAATGCCCTAGGTACGCCACTGATGCATATATAATAGTCCACATATATATAATGGTAGAATAGTCCACATTTAACCACACTTACTGTAAAGAGCCCCTTCCTAGATAGATGGCAAAACCTTTTTTCAACTATACGCAGCTCATGTCCCTTTGTACAAGACTAGGGACAAAAAGCTAATCTGCCAAGCTTCTGTATTGCCCTCTAATGTATTTATACATGTGAATCAGGTCACCCCTTTTTTCCCTAGTTAAATAAACCCAGTTTGTTCAACCTTTCTTAGTCCCTCTGATTAATTTAGTTGCCCATCACTAGAAAAAGCCGAATAAAACCAGTTTGTCCAACCTTTCTTGGTAAGTGACATCTTTAGTTGCTCTGATTAATGAAGTTGCCATTCTTTGTACCTGCTCTAGTATGTCAATGTCCTTCCTATAGTGTGTGCCCAAAAACCGTATCCCATACTCCAGATGTGGTCTCACATGTGATTTTATTTATACAGAGGGAGTAGAGAGTTTGAGGGTATTCAAATTGTGATTGCACACTCTTTTTATACATGAATAAAAAAAATATACAGCTAGTACTAGTGTACTGCTTTATACACTGGGATTAGGCTGATCACTGATTTTTTGCTAGGAGCTGTTGCAACCTAAAATTCAATGAAACGATCATTATGACAAATTGTAATGCAGAATACAGTCTAAATCAAGTTGGCATTGGCAACATTTGAATTGAACTTGAATTTTGAAGATCACCAATGCAAATTGCATGTTTTTGTTTTTGTGTCACTTACCTTCATAAGTTCTTCACTCATTTGGTTTACTTCAGCTACCAGAGGCATCAGCTTAATGTAGTCATGGAAGACAGCTAGGACACTTGCATCAGGTTTGCCATCTTTACTGTTTAAAGCACCTGAGTAAAACAAATTTGATGTTTTGCTGTTAAAAGAACACTTCACACAACAAAACTGATGTTTGCAGTAGGAATGACATTATCCTAACAGTCAAATGTATTGCATTTCTTCTTATGTCAAACACAAACATTTATTTGCTCTGCCACTTTTCAGGACTGGAAGAAGGGAAGAGTAGTAGAAAGTGTTATTGATTTCTGAAGCCTTGAAATAGGTGAGGTTTCTCTCATCTCTTCATCTTGGAAACACCCTCTAGTCTCTTCACAGAAAGGAAGCATGTCTAACATTTACTAAACATTTTGGTACTTAAAAGCCTTGTTTAATAAGAGTATATGTTGAAAGAAATCCAAAAATCAATGAGCTATGCAGCAGCGTTGTAACTTTTGATTCTGGAGGTAAGGTTTAACCACTTAAAGAATTTGATACAGTATATCTACGCATCCGGAGACTTCATCTTAGCTCCAGGGGTGTAGATATACATACCTTACCGATATTGCCACTTGTGTGAGCTCCTGCACCCGTTAGTACACAGTACACAGTTCCCATTCACTGATCTAAGTGTCTGTGATCATTGATCACCAGCATCAATGCTCAACAACACTATTTTTACTACTGGGTTAGAATTCAGTATTTGAAAACCCCTCTGGACCAACACTTTGTGGAGCCACAACCATTTCACACTATCAAAGGCCATCTCAACATACAAGACTAAAATGAGAGCTGGAGCAGGAGAAGGCTCCACCCTCTTCACACTTTCCATAGCCACCAAAAGTTGTAAAAGATTGGACAGAATTCTCCATAAGGAAGCCAAATTGATGAGACATTATTTGTTTGAGAAGAATAAATGCTAGTTTGTTGACAAACACTTTATACAGATTCTGAGTTGTAGAGAAAGAGAAGGGTATAAGACAGGATTAAGATCCAATTTTACAGTAATTCGATAAAAACGATCGGATCTCCCAAAAAAATCGAAAGCTTTTTTTTCATTTGACTGAAAAATCCGATCGGATTTTCCGTTTTCTTCGATTTTAATCGTTCCAGAATGCCAGATATTTTTCTTCAATCTTTCTAAAGATTGTATGGTGTGTGTGGGATTGTCAATTTATTAATATATACACCCTAGCAATTTTGGCAGAGTTTCCAATCATTTTTATCATAATTGGGGGAAAAATTGAACATACGTGTGTGGTACATTGGTCATATTTTTGAAATGATACAATTAATCAGAAAAATTGATTGCAATTCTTAAATTGAACAGATATTTAAAAAATTGTATGGTGTGTGGCCACCTTTAGTTAGAAATTTTTAGATGTTGTTTCAGAAAGGCACTGTGACCACTGACAAGTGGGGGAAGGCTTCTTTGTTGTTTTTTCACAGCATCCAGAAACTGATCTCCAACAGGATCAGGGAAAATAGCAAAGTATTGCTTATAGTGAATGCACTGAAGATTTCATTCTGTGTGTTCTTCGAAAGGACCTTTGCATCCTTGATTTTTACTAGTTTATGAAAAGAGGAAACCAATTACAGTATTTTGTATATGCCTCATGCTTTTGCATCCAGTGATCACATGTCTGCTTGGCTTCTACTCAAGCCTTTTGATTTCTTTCTGTTGAATGAGGCTAGGTTCACAGTGGGACGTTAAAGTTGCACGTTAAAAAAGTTTTCAACGCTCAATAATGCTCTGCAATGCAAAAGCATTAGTGTGTTCACAGTGCAGACGTTGCGTTGAAGTGTAACGTGGCACGTTAAGTGAAAATACTGCATGCAGTGCGTTCATCACGTTAGTATGTGCTTTGCACTCTTTGTGCATGCTCAGTATAAGGGTATTTTGTCTGTGTAAGTGACGCATGCGTCTTAAGAATGGTATGTTGTATTTTATTAACAGATACATCGGTTATCGGCTTACTTAAATATGCATGCACACACCAAAGTTTGTATCCCCCTGTTTAAGGTGCACACCATATAGTTGGTAATTTAATTAATTAGGGGAGGCATATGAATATGTTAACACCATGTGTGTTTGATTATGTGTGTTAACTCCGCCTATAAAGGTAAAATGAGTGTGTTTGGTTATGTGGTGATAATAATGGTTGGTCGTGGAAAACGTGTTGCTGCTGGTGGCCGTGGTCGTGGCAGTGGCCGTAAAAAGCGTTTTTTGTTTGATGTGGACGATTTAATAGCAAGGGTGCAATCATACCCCCAACTCTATGACAAACAACATCCAAAGTATCAAGACGATGCGGTCAGTCGTGTGGTTTGGGAGAAAATAACGTCCTCCTTTTATGAAGACTGGCCCAGTGAAACCGATAAAGCTAGTAAATACGTTTTCTTTTTTTTACATAGTAATGACTATGCCACTTTATAGTGGCATGATGTAGTATTTAATAGGAATCGCCATGTAGTGTATGCGACCTTATGGCCGCATACCATTAGCGGCATTGTTGGGAATGATGGTGGATTCTTTTCTATATGATCTTTTTTATTTGTTGCTTGTTTTTTTTATTAACTTTAATTAAAATCACAACAAATTAAGACTATAAAAGTAAGTATATAAAATGGGTACAGTAAAAACAATAAACATTCATGTATTTGTGCAGCCATGGCCTCTAGCTGCTGCTGAATGTCCTGAAGGCAGACCATAATGCCTTTTAACATGTCCACCACAAATTTAAATTGGACTTCAGTGTTCGAAGTGACATCTATGAAAACAGTAAATAGTAATCAATGTACATTATATATGCTTTGTGCACACACAGTTATTGTCATATGTTGTTAACAATGATTTATTGAGTAGGGAACTTACGAGACAATTGTTCATCCATGTGTTGCTGCAATTGTCCGACAATACTGTTGTTAATCCTTGCCTGTGGTAATGGCTGTTGTGTTTCCATCGCCTGTGGTTTTCCTATGTGTGACTGATCGGGAGTTCCCTCTTCGTTGGGTTTGGTGTTGGTGCCATCTTGTATGTGGTCGCTGTCGGCCTCATTGTCTGTGTGGTTTGGAGACACTTCCCATGTGAAAGTGCTGTCCGGTGTATTGATCTCGCAAGAGTAATCATTTGCAGATGTAATAGGCATGAGTGGTATGGGCGAAAAGCAAATGGTACTTTCTCCTTCTGAACCTGTGTCCTCAATTTGTGGTGGTGGTGTGTTTGCCATTTCCGGAGTATGAGGTGTGGATGTGCCTTGGTCTATAACTGCGAGTTTGCTTTGGTGTTCTTCTCTGATTTCTGAAATATAAACACATGCAATGGTCAATAAATATGCAATAATGTATAAGGTAGTTGGGTCAGCTTCTGTGCATGTATTGTGTAAGTGCACATCACCTACCTTCTTCCACTTCTTTTTTTTTTCTCAATCAGCCACTCTCCCTCGCTCCTTTTTATGTTGATCCACCTCTTTTTAATGGTTGTAATGGGGTGGTATTTTTCGTTGGTCTGCAGGAAATGGTCCTGTATGCTCAGCATTATATGCTGCTTTTGGAATCGTGTCCTCACGATGTTGTAGTTGTGGCGCAGCATCGTCTGTATAGGGTTGAAAAAAGTAAAACCGCATCAGTCAACATGTCCGCATTAACATAAGCTTCATGTGTGTTATTATTATATATCTATCATTAGTAAGATGCTTGTAATGCACACACCTGGGTGTATAGTATATTAGTGTTGTGTGTGAAGCATCATTATAGTCGTACCTTAGCTAAGAATTCCTTCTCCTGTTCGGAGAATTTTGCCTTCGGCATTTTGCTGCTAGCTGCGCCTTCCCCGTCTGTACTCTCCCACAGGAAGTGCGCACTTCAGATACAGTTGACTTGGATTGTGGGTGCTTTCCATAGAATTGTGGGTATTTTACATCACATGATGTGCGATATTGGTCGCGCTATATGCCACTATATAGTGGCATTGTTGTCATTAAAGTGAAATGGTAACAGTATATCGAAATGACCTACATATATGTTACTCGTTATGCCACTTTATTGTTCTAACTATATCGAAATATAATGGTTTTTTTTTATTTTTAATGTAATTTAAATGTAACTAATGATTGCACCACCATATTTCATTACAGTTTGGGACATAAGAGAACGATGGCGGTCACTACGTGATAACTATAAAAGAGCACTTAAAAAACAGAAGGCTTCCGAACGTAGTGCTGCAGGAACATCCAGCACAAACACATATTGCCATTCTATGAATTTAGAATTCTTACGGCCATGCTTCGAAGGGAGAGAGTACGTATTTTTCATGGTCGACTTGCATGTAATGTAATAATTCATATTTCATATGATAAGTATTTAATGTATTGTCTATTTTACAGGACTGAGGATAGTTTTTTTCCAGAAAAAAACACACCCGAAAACAATGATGACATCAGCTGTCATACAACGGCTTCAGATATGTGTCAGGAAACACAACAAGCAGATAACACAACATCTAATACTACAGAAGAACCATCACATCGTAAACGATATAGTAGATAAACTACTTCTGCTATGCGACAAATGGATCTTAGCATGATGTCTGCATTTGAAGAACTTATGAATCGATGGAAGCAAAGTCAAAGCCAGGTGACACCCAGACAAAAAATTTGTAATGGACTAGTTCCATCTCTGGATGGAGTTCAAGAACACCTTTTGCCATATGTAACTAAAGACATTATTGATGTCATTATATCATATCAAAACAAACAAATCAACACAGATAACCAACAGCAATGGTCCCAAAACATTGCAAACTATGATAGCACAATGGCTTCCTCTCAACCTCAACAACATTCCTCTCAACCTCAACAACATTCCTCTCAACCTCAACAACATTCCTCTCAACCTCCACTGATTTCTACTCAAGTGCATAGCTCTACATACCCACCACCATCATCTACTTACCATGCACCAGTACCTATGCATACAACAACAATGTGTAATTACAGACCACAAACACTAACATATACGCAATTAAACACACGCTATGGCCCACCCATTCCTGCATCAAATGATAACAACACAACAGACTAACACACACTTATTCAACACACATACAGTGAAATAGATCCACAAACAAGAAATACACAGTACACTCAACCAATCACATACCACAAAGATTGTGAGGCCAAACGCGTTCAATTTTGGTCATCGACATAGAATGTACTTAAATTTGATGTGCGATGTGTTGTGTTCCAACAATAAACCTCAAATGTATGTATTAAATTTCATTTACTTTGTGTATGACAATGTAATACCTGATGAATATAATACATGATTTATATTAAAAAAAGAAACAACGTTACTTTATTACATTCCTGGAAACATACAATAAACATTGGAGTTATGTATGTGATGTAACATCATTGTCATTGTAATAATTTCATTTATTGACAGTAGACACAGTCTATTGATTAAGCCACAAACAAACAATGGTATTAGAGCATTATAACCTTGGCGGGATGGTTGGTTTTAACAAAAGCGGAAATTACAATCGGTTTGCACTGCAATGGGAGCAACTAACGCTGTGCGTTACACAACTGCATTGGTACATACAACTTAGTAGATAACTACTGGGCGGAAAAGGATTCTGCACATGTAAACCAATTACATGTAAATGCATTACCCAATATAAACAAATACGTTAGTACATTGCTTTAACATGCAATGCGAGATTGTTAGTCCCACATGTGCAAAGAATTGTGGTTAAGCCCCTCTGCCAACGACAAGGCCAATCTCATAGAGGGAAACCTACACTAACCAAACATACATGATAAAAAATAATAAAAAAATTTAGAATTATAAATTATGCTGCCAAAGCACTTGGCCAGTATTCAAAAAATAATGTGTCAAGGCATTGCAAACACCTAGGGAATCAAGGTCTCCCCTATGTGGATTGTGCACCACACCACGCATCATAGACCAATCAGGTTCACAAGGCCTAGCTCCTTCGTGGTGTCTAACAAAATTATGCAACACACAAGCTGCCTTCGCCACAGCATTGTGCAAACTCAAATTTATTGGAGTGTGCAAAATACGCCACTTACTGGCTAAAATGCCAAATTCACACTCCACTGCTTGTCGAGCACAAGACAAACGGAAATTAAATATTGCCCTTGGCGGGGTAATTGTTCTGGATGAATATGGACGCATAACATGCCGGGGGTACATCCAAATCTCCAGACTGCATTTTATAAAAAAAATTGGTATGGGAAAAAACAAAGGCATCACTGGAACTACCATAAGATTCCACATCAACATAAATGAAATTAGAGTTGCTATCTGCAATTGCCATCAAAACTATAGAATAAAACTTCTTATAGTTATAAAAACGACTGCCACTATGTGGAGGCATAACAAGCCGAACATGCTTGCCATCTATGGCACCTAAACAATTCGGAAACTTTGCATTCTCCCAAAAAGCCTCAGCTATCTCCTCCCACTTGGCAGGGTCAGGAGGCTGTAAAAAAAAAAAGGTGCAAGACGCAGCCATATAGCTCGGCAGGTATCTCTTACTGTGTAAGAGATGGTAGACTTACCTAGCCAAAAACTATAATGCAATAAAGCAAAGGATTGCCCTGTAGCAAGATATCTAAAAATAAAAACAAAACATTATATTAACAACAACAAAAAAAATCAACAAAAACAAAAATACACACATACTGTATAACAGTACATACCGCAAAGTTAACAACAGCTTTTCCTCAGCTGATATCACAGACCGAAAATTAATGGGACGCTTTTCAAGATCTCCCCCAACTATAGCCAATAATTTTTGAAAGCTAAAAATAAAAACACAAATATTACAAATTTGTACTTAGAACAAATACATAACTATTAAATACCAAAAAAATAAAAACAACATTTTACCCCTCAACTGACATCCTGGTGTAATTGTAAAACTTTGCAGGATGAGCTAATAAATCAGGAAACAAAGATCCATAATGCCCTCTCTCTGGACGCACAGGAAGAAGGGGATGCACCCAGTATCTCCTTCGCCTCCTACAGCGACGCCACAAAGGGTGCATAAAAAATAACATTGCAGCACCACCAAGCACCAACTCCTCATCCTTCATGACGATCACAGGGCTTCAAAACCACTGACTAATTATATATTTAAAAAAAAAAATGTATAGTCAGTAATGTGCGACTTTAAAGACGCACGCAAATGACGTCAACAGTTATAACGCAATGTGTTAACAACGCAAACTACTGTGAATCCAAGTGTGTTGCGTTACAATTCACGTTGCCACCTTAACGTCGCATAGTAACGCAATATCCCACTGTGAACTTACCCTGAGTTTAAATTTGGAAAATATTTGACATCCATATTTCTTGTATTCATTTAATACATTTTCATTAATTTTGGGGGTTATCTGGATGCTGTAAATTTCCCTATTTCTGATGTAACCAAAAATTATGTAATTTAATTTGTATTTGTTCAGCTCAGCATGTACAGAATTTCCAAATTAAATCGGAAAAAAATGTGTCTCCCCAGCTACATAGTTACATAGTTTGTTTGGTTGAAAAAATACATCAAATTCAACCAGAAAAAGAAAAAAAAGAAAGAATAATCTCTACGGACTGAAAAGATGTACTACTTTTGCTAAGGGATTAATCTTGAGTTGAAGAAGATAAGTAAGATTGGTTCATAGAAGATTACACTGTTTGTTGTGAAAAGATATAGGTTTCAAACAGGGGTGGACTGACAACTCATGGGGCCCCCGGGCAATAGAAGATTATGGGGCCCCATACCAGTGTTGCCCACATTTCACGTTATTTTTTTGCAGACTAAGATATAATAATTTACTGACAACAGATATTTTATACTGATAAAAAACCCTGCGCCGTGCACCGAAAAATGGGTGATGTCACACAACAGAATGTGGGCATGGTCATGGGTGGGGCAAAATATACATGACCTTTGCAATGGTGTAAAAGGTCTGCCAGGGAAGTTTGAGCTCTGCCGTAGTGTTTCCCACCAAAATACATTTAATCTGACAGCATTTCACCAAAAATCCACGCAATTTGGCAGAGGTTCCTCCAAAATACAGATAATATGACAGTTGTTCCCCCAAAATAGACATAATCTGGCAGCAGCGGTTCCCCCAAATACACATAATTTGGCAGCAGTTCCCCAAAATATGCGTAATCTGGCAGCGGATTAACCAAAATACATGTAATCTGGCAGCAGTGGTTCCCCCAAAATACACATAAGGCTTGATTCACAAAGCGGTGCTAACAGCACCCTGATGAAAAGCCCTTTATCACGCCTAAACTCACTTTAGACGTGATAAGTTTAGGCATGGTAAATTTAGGCATGATAAGTTTAGGCGTGATAAGTTTAGGCGTGATAAGTTTAAGCACCAACTGGGTTAGCACCGCAGTGCACAGCTGATCAAAAGTTTTGCGCTAGTCTGGTGCACTTCGCATAGAGTTTAATGGCGCTGCTTTGCGCGCAATCTAAACTTATCTAAATTTATCACGCCTAAACTTATCATACCTAAACTGGCTTTTCACCAGCGTGGTGCAATTGTTATCACGCCTAACGTCTTTTAGGCATGCTAACTGGGTTAGCAGCACTGCTTTGTGAATCGAGCCCCCAATCTGGAAGCAGCGGTTCCCCCAACATACACAATCTGGCAGTGGTTCCCCAAAAATACACAATCTGGCAGCCGTTCCCCAAAATACACAATCTGGCAGCAGCGGTTCCCCAAAAATAGTTAATCTGGCAGCAGTTCCTCCAAAATAGGTGCCCCCAGTATAGGTAACCAGGTCTAAAGGTATCCCCAGTGAAAGTAACCAGGTCTATAGGTGTTCTCAGTGCAGGTATCCAGGTCTATAGGTGTCCCCAGTATAAGTAGCCAGGTCTATAGGTGTCCTCAGAATAGATAACCAGGTCTATAGGTGTCCCCAGAATAGGTAGCCACTAGCCAGGACTATATGTGTCCCCAGAATAGGTAGCCAGGTCTATGGGTGTCCCCAGTATAGGTAGCCAGGTCTACAGGTGTCTCCAGAATAGGTACCCAGGTCTATAGGTGTCCCCTGTATATGTAGCTAGGTGCATATGTGTTCCCAGTTCAGGTATCCAGGTCTATAGGTGTCCCCAGTATAAGTAGTCAGGTCTATAGGTGTCTCCAGAATAGATAACCAGGTCTATAGGTGTCCCCAGTTTAGATAGCCAGGTCTATAGGTGTCCCCAGAATAGGTAGCCTGGACCAGGGTTGCTCATTCGGATTCCGGATACTCGAAATACTGTGCTATTCGAACGTTTTTTCAGTACTCTAATTCGAATACCGAATCTGGATAGCTGGATAAATCTGGAATGCACTATTTGAGTGAACTTGAATACGTATTTGGTATCCGGGTATCCGACTAGTTCGAGTACCCGATTCGGATAGCGTAACCACGGAGATAACGTCCATTGACGTCATTGAGCCAATTTAAGGGCTCTCAGCCAAAGCCCTAGCACCCAAACACAGAGGGGAACCCTGGCCAGCCCCTCCTGTATATAAGGCGGGCGCCATGTTGAGAATCTCGTCCTTGCTTGTGACTGCTCACTGAGAGACATCTCCAGTGCTGTTGGATAAGCGAGCGCTCTTTTACTTTGCTAAACCTAGCGTTTTTGCTCCTAAACACCTGTACTACACCAGTATTTTATTGTTTTTTAGGGAGTTAGCTGGTATTTTGATTTTAGTCAGTGTGGCAGTCAGACTTAGTGCTGCAGCTGCTAGGCTAGGTTAGGGCCTGTGTGCACAGGCTAGGCCTGCTTCCAGCCTTAGCTACAGTATCGCTTGTAGGTTATTAGGGATTAGATTACTGTACTACTACTAATCTTATTGTGTAGTTAGTTGTTAGAGAGGTTACTACTACTGTGTTAGCTTCGTTTACTACAGATAGTTACTAGTGCAGTGCTGCTGTTAGAGTCAGCCAGTGTGTGACAGATAGACAGTTAGTGTGTGCTCCTGTCACTCCATCAGTTGAAGTTCTACTAGTACTACCACAACTAGTCTACTACTACCAGTTATATATAGTTAATTTGTATTGAGTTAGCTTACTTTAATTGCAGTGCTGTTACAGTGTGACAGATAGACAAAAAGTTAGTGTGTCAGTGTCTGCTACTCTGTTGCCTGTCACTCCATTAGTTGACGTTCTACTACTACTACTACTACTACTACTAGTATTCTACTATTACCGGCTATATATAGTAAATTTGTACTGAGTTAGCTTAATTCAATTGCAGTGCTGTTACAGTGTTTGACAGATAGACAAACAGTTAGTGTGTCAGTGTCTGCTACTCTGCTGTCACTCCTTTAGTTGAAGTTATACTACTACTACTACTACTACTACTACTACTAGTGTGTACTACGATCAGTTATATATCGTAAATATTGGATTGAGTTAGCTTACTTTAATTGCAGTGCTGTTTCAGTGTGTGACAGATAGACAGCAGGGGTGCTCATCAGGACTCTCAAATTTGAATGTACCCGATTGTTTGGGTATATTTTCATGGTTGCCGAAGTCGAAGCTCGATGCTGTTACAGAATTTGAAGGTTCGCGAATAGTCGTTCTTGAATTCGGCTGGATGACGCGGTGATCACGAGTTCAGCTTCGGTATCCAGGCAGGGGCGTAGCAATAGGGGTTGCAGGGGTAGCAACCGCATCGAGGCCCTTGGGCCAGAGGGGTCCCAGAGGGCCCTCCCTCAACTATAGTATTAGCTCTCTATTGGTCCTGTGCTCATAATAATCACTTCTATAGATACTTTGAATAGTGGTAATCATTAACAAACTGCTCCCTATACCCTTCTTCCACCTCTGACACTGTAGTTGCCATTGGCAGGTTTTGGTGCGCCATATCAATTGTTATGTATATAGTGCTTGGGGGGCCCCATTGTAAAACTTGCATCGGGGCCCACATCTCCTTCGCTATGCCACTGTATCCAGGGGATGACGTCATTGGGCCAATCAGAAGGCCTCCAGCCGAGGCCCTAGCAACCCTAGCAACCAATCAGAGGAGAGGAGCCTGGCCCTCCTCTCCTCTATATAAGGCGGCGGCCTTGTTGCGGAGCCCATCCTTGCTGTGTGACTGAGCGGTATTGAGAGCATCTCCAGTGCTGCTGTGTGTCTGAGCAAGTGCTTCTTGTGCTAAATCTAGCGTTTTGCTTCCTAAACACCTCCTGAACACTTCTATTATACTCATTTATAGTTAGCTAGTAATTTGATTGTTTTTAGTCAGCTAGTGTATACTGTATACTGTGCTAGGCTAGTGTTAGTCTGTGTGCAGGCTAGGCCTGCTAGCCTAGGGCAGCCTTAGCCTACTACTAGCTTAGGTAGGTTAGGGATTATAGTTAGTTGTGTACTAGTACTGGTTTAGTTAATTTGAACTGCTGTAGTCTGTGAGTTTATTAGCTTCAGTACTGTGTTAGTTACTGACTGTGTACAGGCCAGCAAGCGTCTGTTGTGATCTGTGACTGTCATCTGCCCGACCCTATTGATTGCGTTTTTGTGTGACCAACTTTAATTGTCACTCACTGTCTGCCACACGACTTAGTTATCGTGTACTACACTAGGGATTATAGTTAGTTGCGTACTACTACTACCACTTCTACTACTACTAGTTTACTTAATTTCTACTGTTAGTCTGAGTTTATTAGCTTCTGTACTGTGTAATAGTTACTGCACAGGCAAGCATCTGTTGTGATCTGTGACTGTCATCAGCCCGACCCTATTGATTGCGCCTGTGTGTGACAGACTTTAAGTGTCACTGTCTGTCACACGAGTTAGTTAGCGACTACTGTAGACTACACTACTGTCAGTAGTACTGCTACTATTTAAATTTAAAAAAAAATACTTTCATTTTTTGTTGTCACTCACTACCAGTCACCATCAACCCAGACTCTTTATTAATGTTTACACCCTTTCCCGCCCTCTTCTACACATATTTTTTTTTTCTTATTGTATTTGTGTAATTGTACAATGACTGGCAGAGGTAGAGGGTGAGGCACCAGCAGGAGAGGCAGCGCCATTGCAGCAGCCACTGCCAGCACCAGCAGGACTGTGACTGGTCCGCCGCCAGCCCCTGACCACAGAGTTGTGGAGGAGGGAGCAGAGGCGCAACAGCAGCGTGTTGCGCCCATCTTTGAGACGGGTCATCACCCCCGACCCATTGCGTAGAGTCAGGTGCCGGCTGTGATGGAAATGATGGCGGCAAGCAGCAAGCCACCATTTCCAGCCAGACCTCCAGCACCAGCGAGACCAGTGCCACCACCACCAGCACTCCAGTCCGCAGCAGCCATCCACCACCGCTTGAGGTCATGTCGACCCCAGTGACCAGCCTGCCCTCACTGAGCTCTTTCTTCACCCCAGGGACTGCAAGCATTTACAGGGATGTTGTGGAGCAGTTTGAGGCGGAGATGATGGGGACATGCAAGGAGGAGGAGGAGTTTGAGGTGGAGCAGTTTGTTGTTGGTGCTGAGGAGGAGGGGCGTGAAGCAGGGGATGTTGGGGTAGAGGAGTTGGTTGAGGTGGGCTCAGAGGAGATGTTTGGGGATGATGATGATGATGATGACGTGCTGGATCCTCCCTATGTGCCACCACTACCAC
The DNA here is from genome assembly GCF_040937935.1 of Hyperolius riggenbachi. Lineage (NCBI taxonomy): Eukaryota > Metazoa > Chordata > Amphibia > Anura > Hyperoliidae > Hyperolius > Hyperolius riggenbachi. The sequence continues at coordinate 358,340,437 of NC_090649.1, read as the reverse complement.
CAGCACAGTTGGTTGAAGGCAGATCATCATCGGAGGAGGAGGCGTCTCTGGTGCAGAGGCGCGGCATCAGCAAGGCAGCCAGCACAGGGCGTGGAAGGCAGGAGCCACAGCCTGCTGCTTCAGCCGCTACCACCACCCGCAGAAAACCTCCAAGCACATTGAGAAAACCCCAGCCCTCCAAAGGAAAACAAAATCCCCAGCCCTCAAGCTTGAAGGGCAAGTTGAAATCTCGAGTCTGGCGGTTCTTCACTAAGTGCGAAGTCGACAAGACCCATGCAATTTGCCACAGCTCTGGTGTCAGTCTGAGCAGAGGTCGCGATCTCAACAAGTTGAGTACCTTGTGCCTGCAGACCCACTTAGACACCAAACATTTTGATGAGTACAGTGAGTTTCTGAAGCTGAAGGACAGTGGCGCAGGCAGTGGTCAGAGCCAGACAGCCACTGCACAGACTTCAGCAGCAGCAGCATCCCACCCTCCTGCTCATCCAGCAGCAGCAGCAGCAGGAGCACAGCAACTCACTTCCCCCCCCCCCTCCCGGCAGCCAGTCCTCAGTGGCCTCAACAGCTCCCTCCACAGTGGCCTCCTCATCCTCCTGTGCAGGCGAATGCCGCCAGACCCTGCTCAGCAAGTCATTTCCCGGTGTGACCAAGGTGCTGCCTCCCACCAACAGGCGCATCCGGGTGCTGAACGGGTTGCTTGCCCAGGCCATGTGCTCCCAGCTCCTGCCATACTCCTTTGTGCAGGAGGGGAGTGACATGAGAGCGCTGCTGCAGTTTGGGATCCCGGAGTGGCAAGTCCTCAGCCGCCACTACTTCTCCCGCACGGCGATCCCAGCACTCCATCGATTCGATATGGTGAATGTAGGCCGCTCACTCGATCACGCCATGAGTGTGCGGATCCACATAACCAAGGATTCGTGGAACAGCCGCTTTGGGACAGACCGCTACCTGTCCTTCACGGCCCACTGGGTCAGCCTAGTGGAATGCGCCAGTGAGGAAGCAGCAGGTCTATCCTTGGGCGCATCAGCGGCAGCAGCAGCACCAGTCGCCCACTATGTGGTGCCACCATGCAGAGTCAGGGGAGAAGCAGCAGCTCCCACCGCCAAGCGACGCCGCATCAACAGCAGCGTTAAGGCCCGCCACTGCCAAGAGCTGGTGAGAAGCCTGGGGAAGAACAGCTTGACAGCAGCCAATGTGCTCCGCTACCTGAGGGAGCAGGAGAAGATGTGGCTGACCCCCAGAGGAGTCAGAGTCGGATTGGTGGTGTCCGACAATGCAGCCAACCTGCAGGCTGCCATCAGCAGGGGACACTTGACCCATGTCTCCTGCTTGGCCCACGTCCTCAACCTGGTGGTGCAGAAGGTCATGCGCACCCACCAGGGGATGGACGAGCTGTTGGAAATGGCTTGGAAAATTGTGCGCACTTTCCGCCGCTCAGATGCTGCCGCAGCAAACCTGGCAGACATCAAGCAGTGCGAGGGCCTGCCACGACACCGCCTTGTCATTGATGTGCCAACTCCCTGGAACTCCACCCTGGCGATGTTGGAGGGTGGGGCTACATCTTTGATGCCACTGTTGCCGGCACCACCAAACTCCAGCTCATCTCCAACGCACAGTGTGGGCAGATGCAGCAGCTCTGCTTGGTGTTGGCTCCCTTCCTGCAGGGAACCAACCTGGTGAGTGAGAAACGGGCATCGCTCTGCCAGTGGGTGCCCTATGTTTGGCTGCTGGACAGGGAACTGTGTGATTTTATGGATATGGGAGAGGAAGCCCTGAACCAGCTGGAACAGCAGCCGCCTGCGCAGTCCACTTCTGCGCAGGAATTTGAGTTGTTGGAGGAGGATGAGGAGGAGTTGGAGGTGCTGGACGTTGCTGTTGAGGGGGAAAAGCGGAGCGCAGCAGCAGGGGTGAGAGGGTGGAGAGAGGAGGAAGAGGCTTAGGGGCCAGAGGAGGAGGACAGCGACCTTGAGGCCACTGACCTTGATGTCTCTGGTGGACGGACCGCCCTGTTCAACATGGCAAGGCACATGCTGCGGTGCCTGTGCACAGACCCCAGGATTAAGCAGATGCAAGCGAGGGAGGACACCTGCATCAGCATGATCCTGGACCCACGGCTGAGGGGGAGGGTGGCTCAGTTTCTGCCTGCTGGAGACCGTGAGCAGCGAACAAGGGAGTTTCAGGAGATCCTTGTTCAGCGATTGGAGGAAGCCTTTCCCCAGCCTTCCACCCAATCTGTCTCTGTCCAGCCAGCACAGCAGCCGGTGCCTGCGGCCAGCAGCAGCGTCAGGTGCCCAGGAGACCTGCTGTCATTGACAAAGGCACTCTACATGATGGTAGAGCAGCCGAGAGAGGAGGTGCGTGCAGCAGCCACCTCCTCTCAAAGTCACAGCCAGCGCATGACCCGGATGGTGGCCGACTACATGGGGTCCTTCAGTGGGCTTGACACCGACAGCGAGGAGCCTGTGGACCCCATGGAGTACTAGGTGGAGCGCTTGCACAACTGGAGTGAGCTGGCGCGGTACGCCCTGGAAGTTTTGTCTTGCCCCCTTTCCAGCGTGCTGTTCGAGAGGTGCTTCAGTGCGGTCGGTGGCGTGGTCACCGAGAAGCGCTCTCGTCTGTCCCCAGACGGCGTGGACAGACTCACATTTTTGAAGATAAACCAGGCCTGGATTGAAGGCAAGTTCCAGGCACCTGTTGTCGGCGAGAGGAGGACATAAGGTGCCTGGGAATTATTGTTTGACATCAACCTTCAGTCCCTGGGTCCTGATAATTTGGCCTGGTTTTTCTTTAGTTGCTGTGGTACTAACGCTAGGTACCATGGCCCGTGACATGCCTGCTGCCACATGTCACTCCTCCTCCTCCTGCTGCTGCTGTATTTATACTCCTGTTGTCTGAGTTCCCACCGCCTGGGTCCACAGAATTAAGCTCTGCTGCCATGCACCACTAGCTATTACTTCACTACAATAGCTACATTTTGTTGTAAAAAAAAAAAATCTGAGGTGTCTGGGTTGAAAACTGTGCTGTCCCAGTTGTGCATTGGGCACAATGTGGGCTTCACGACTGCTGTCCGGAACCTCTTGCTCTTGGTGTTTATTTACAGCCGTGCTACCAACGCTAGGTACCATGGCCCGTTACATTGCCTGCTACCACACGTCACTCCTCCTCCTGCTGCTGCTGCTGCTGCTGTATTTAACCTCCTGCTGTCTGTGTTTCCACCGCCAGGGTCCACAGAATTATGCGCTGCTGCCATGTGCCACCAGCTACTATTACTCCACTACAATAGCTATATACTGTTGTAAAAAAAAAAATTCGGAGGTGTCTGAGTTGAAAACTCTGCTGTCCCAGTTGTGCATTGGGCACAATGTAGGCTTCAAAACTGCTGTTCGGAACCTCCTGCTCTTGGTGTTTATTTACAACCATGCTACCAACACTAGGTACAATGGCCCGTTACATTGCCTGCTGCCACACGTCCCTCCTCCTCCTCCTGCTGCTGCTGTATTTAACCTCCTGCTGTCTGTGTTCCCACCGCCAGGGTCCACAGAATTATGCGCTGCTGCCATGTGCCAATAGCTATTACGTCACTACAATAGCTATATACTGTTGTAACAAAAAATAAAAAATTCTGAAGTGTCTGGGTTGAAAATTGTGCTGTCCCAGTTGTGCATTGGGCACAATGTGGGCTTCACGACTGCTGTCCGGAACCTCCTGCTCTTGGTGTTTATTTACAGCTATGCTACCATTGCTAGGTACCATGGCCCGTTACATTGTCTGCTGCTACACGTCACTCCTCCTCCTCCTGCTGCTGCTGTGGTATTTAACCTCCTGCTGTCTGTGTTCCCACTGCCAGGGTCCACAGAATTATGCGCTGTTGCCATGCGCCACTAGCTATTGCGCCACTACAATAGCTACATTTAAAAAAAAAATCTGAGGTGTCTGGGTTGAAAACTGTGCTGTCCCAATTGTGCATTGGGCACAATGTGGGCTTCACGACTGCTGTTCGGAACCTCCTGCTCTTGATGTTTATTTACAGCCGCGCTACCAACGCTAGGTACCATGGCCCGTTACAATGCCTGCTGCCACACATCACTCCTCCTCCTCCTCCTGCTGCTGCTGTATTTAACCTCCTGCTGTCTGTGTTCCCACCGGCAGGGTCCACAGAATTATGCGCTGCTGCCATGCGCCACTAGCTATTACACCACAAATTTAGCTATGCTGATGTTGAAGAAAAATGTTTACAACAGAAGATTTCTGTAAGGGAAAAAAACATTAAGTTGGGTACAAAAGGAAGAATATGAACACAAAACAAACAAAAAAAAAGATGGTGGTGGTGAAGAAGAAGAAGAAGAATCAGGTGAAGAAGAAGAAGAAGAATCAGGTGAAGAAGAAGAAGAAGAATCAGGTGAAGAAGAAGAAGAATCAGGTGAAGAAAAAGAAGAAGAATCAGGTGAAGAAGAAAAAGAAGAATCAGGTGAAGAAGAAAAAGAAGAATCAGGTGAAGAAGAAGAAGAAGAATCAGGTGAAGGAGAAGGAGAAGATATTATTGATTGATGATGAGAAAGAAGATGGTAAAACAGAAAAAGAAGACGGTGAAAAAAAGATGGAGAGAACAAAAAGAAGAAGGTGAAGACGGTGAAGAAGAATAAACAAGAAATGCAAATAAAAAAGTTTTCCATCAAATTTATTTATTTATTTTAAATTACACCTATTTAAATGTGATTTCCCTTACAAAAAAAAGGCCATCCGAATTCGCAAACCTGAATCTTTCTCGAATTCAGTTACCGATCACGAATCGACTTCGAATCGAATTCGGTGGTCGTGATCGTATTCGAATCCGAATTTGCCCCAGACCCGAATTTGAATGTACTCAAATTGAATTTGGGTACATTCGAGTATGCCTGAGTGTGTCAGTGCCTGCTACTCTGCTGTCACTTCGTTAGATGAAGTACTACTACTACTACTACTACTACTACTACTACTACTACTACTACTACTACTACTACTACTACTACTACTACTACTACTACTACTACTACTACTACTACTACTAGTTATATATACAGTGGGTTGCAAAAGTATTTGGCCCCCTTGAAGTTTTCCACATTTTGTCATATTACTGCCACAGACATGAATCAATTTTACTGGAATTCCACATGAAAGACCAACACAAAGTGATGTACACATGAGAAGTGGAACAAAAATCATGCATGATTAGAGATGAGCCGAAATTTTCGAAATTTCGAACTGCTTTTATTACGAATGCGAAATTTAACATTACGACCCAAATTCGTAATTTCGTAATTAATTTTCAAATCGTAATTTACAATTTCGTAATCGAAATTTCACTCCCGTAATGACGAATTTCGTGTCTCCAACCGAAATTTTACTTTTTCAGGTTTGTAAGGGTTTCTATCCCTCTAGATGCCTAAAATGAATAGCACAGCCAGCCAGCCAGCCAGCCAGCCAGCCAGCCTTCTCTCTCTCTCTCTCTCTCTCTCTCTCTCTCTCTCTCTCTCTCTCTCCAGAGATCTGTAGTATTTCAAAACCATACTCACATTCATGACATGTCCAGGGATCAAACCCAGGCCAACCACATGGAAGACAGCTATGCTCACCACCATACCACCAAACACACACTAAATAGACTGCTAACCTAAATCTTACTTGTAGACAGTCATATGAGACACATGCTGGGTGCAGGGCTTTGTGATTGGACCATGGACCATGCGATAGAGTGAGGTGCAAAAATGAAATCATGCCTAGCAGAGGATGGTTTCACAATGCTAAATGCTAGGCTGGCTGTGGTGCAATTGGTTAGTGCGTCTGGCTGGTAACAGCAAGGTTACAGGTTCGATTCCATCCAGGCATGTCTTTTCCTTTTGCGTTCAACAGTTGTCCAAACAGAGCCAACAGAGCCCCAGATAGCCATGTAGAGTTAGGTCACAGCTAGCCTGGCTGTGGTGCAATTGGTTAGTGTGTCTGGCTGGTAACAGCAAGGTTACAGGTTCGATTCCATCCAGGCATGTCTTTTCCTTTTGAGTTCAACAGTTGTCCAAACACCGAGCACAAAGTTTTGCATGCGTAAAGTTTTACGCACGCAAAATACCCCATGGGGTTCAATGGCGCAGCGCGCGCACGCAAAAGGAAAAGACATGCCTGGATGGAATCAAACCTGTAACCTTGCTGTTACCAGCCAGACACACTAACCAATTGCACCACAGCCAGGCTAGCTGTGACCTAACTCTACATGGCTATCTGGGGCTCTGTTGGCTCTGTTTGGACAACTGTTGAACGCAAAAGGAAAAGACATGCCTGGATGGAATCGAACCTGTAACCTTGCTGTTACCAGCCAGACACACTAACCAATTGCACCACAGCCAGGCTAGCTGTGACCTAACTCTACATGGCTATCTGGGGCTCTGTTGGCTCTGTTTGGACAACTGTTGAACGCAAAAGGAAAAGACATGCCTGGATGGAATTGAACCTGTAACCTTGCTGTTACCAGCCAGACACACTAACCAATTGCACCACAGCCAGCCTAGCATTTAGCACTGTGAAACCATCCTCTGCTAGGCATGATTTCATTTTTGCACCTCACTCTATCGCATGGTCCAATCACAAAGCCCTGCACCCAGCATGTGTCTCATATGACTGTCTACAAGTAAGATTTAGGTTAGCAGTCTATTTAGTGTGTGTTTGGTGGTATGGTGGTGAGCATAGCTGTCTTCCATGTGGTTGGCCTGGGTTTGATCCCTGGACATGTCATGAATGTGAGTATGGTTTTGAAATACTACAAATCTCTGGAGAGAGAGAGAGAGAGAGAGAGAGAGAGAGAGAGCGAGAGAGAGAGAGAGAGAGGAGGAGGAGGGTTGGTTATTCATTTTAGGCATCTAGAGGGATAGAAACCTTTGCAAACTTTAAAATACTAAATTTCGTAATCGTAATTACGAAAATTTGCGTAATTTGCGAAAATTACGAAATTTCGATTACTGCTAAAATCGTAATTGTAGTAATTTCGCGAAATTTCGGAAATTCGTAATTAGCTCATTACGCTCATCCCTATGCATGATTCCAAACATTTTTTACAAATAAATAACTGCAAAGTGGTGTGTGCATAATTATTCGCCCCCCTTTGATCTGAGTGCAGTCAGTTGCCTATAGACATTGCCTGATGAGTGCTAATGATTAAATAGAGTGCACCTGTGTGTAATCTAATGTCAGTACGAATACAGCTGCTCTGTGATGACCTCAGAGGTTGTCTAAGAGAATTTTGGGAGCAACAACACCATGAACTCTAAAGAACACACAATACAGATCAGGGATCAAGTTATTGAGAAATTTAAAGCAGGCTTAGGCTACAAAAAGATTTCCAAAGCCTTGAACATCCCACGGAGCACTGTTCAAGCGATCATTCAGAAATAGAAGGAGTATGGCACAACTGTAAACCTACCAAGACAAGGCCGTCCACCTAAACTCACAGGCCGAACAAGGAGAGCGCTGATCAGAAATGCAGTCAAGAGGCCCATGGTGATTCTGGATGAGCTGCAGAGATCTACAGCTCAGGTGGGAGACTCTGTCCATGGGACAACTATTAGTCATGCACTGTACAAAGTTGGCCTTTATGGAAGAGTGGCAAGAAGAAAGGCATTGTTAACAGAAAGCATAAGAAGTCCCGTTTGCAGTTTGCCACAAGCCATGTGGGGGACACAGCAACCCTGTGGAAGAAGGTGCTCTGGTCAGATGAGACCAAAATGGAACTTTTTGGCCAAAATGCAAAACGCTATGTGTGGCGGAAAACTAACACTGCACATCACTCTGAACACACCATCCCCACTGTCAAATATGGTGGTGGCAGCATCATCCTCGGGGGGTGTATCTCTTCAGCAGGGACAGGGAAGCTGGTCAGAGTTGATGGGAAGATGGATGGAGCCAAATACAGGGAAAACTTGGAAGAAAACCTCTTGGAGACTGCAAAAGACTTGAGACTGGGGCAGAGGTTCACCTTCCAGCAGGACAATGACCCTAAACATAAAGCCAGGGCAACAATGGAATGGTTTAAAACAAAACATATCTATGTGTTAGAATGGCCCAGTCAAAGTCCAGATCTAAATCCAATCAAGAATTTGTGGCAAGATCTGAAAACTGCTGTTCACAAACGCTGTCCATCTAATCTGACTGAGCTGCAGCTGTTTTGCAAAGAAGAATGGGCAAGGATTTCAGTCTCTAGATGTGCAAAGCTGGTAGAGACATACCCTGAAAGACTGGCAGCTGTAATTGCAGCAAAAGGTGGTTCTACAAAGTATTGACTCAGGGGGCCGAATAATTACGCACACCCCACTTTGCAGTTATTGATTTGTAAAAAATGTTTGGAATGATGTATGATTTTCGAACCACTTCTCACATGTACACCACTTTGTATTGGTTTTTCACGCGGAATTCCAATAAAATTGATGCATGTTTGTGGCAGTAATGTGACAAAATGTGGAAAACGTCAAGGGTGCCGAATACTTTTGCAACCCACTGTAGTAAATTTGTACTGAGTTAGCTTAATTCAGTTGCAGTGCTGTTACAGTGTGTGACAGATAGGCAGACAGTTAGTGTGTCAGTGTCTGCTACACTGCTGTCACTCTGTAGAATACAGTTGGCTCATGTATACATCAAGGAATATTTCTGGGCCTCAGTGAAGGTTGCTATAGTCTGTATTGGTAAATATATGCAATGTGTAACCACACCCACTTTTGTTATAACTATACCCACTTTTTATAACCACACCCACATGTCAGGGACCAGCAGTTGGTATTTTGCACAGGGGCCCACAGCTGGCGGTTTCTGCCACTGAAAACATGTATGTTTTCACACATACAGACACACATGGTGAGCATAAAAAGCACACAGAAAACTGACAGAGCCTCCCAGCCTCAGCTCATTACTTACTCTGTGTCCTTTGATGGAGCAGAACTGGCTCTGCAGACTGGTAAGCAGCACTACAGAGTGGTGTGAGGCTAGATGTAAGGTGCTGTGCCTCTGTACACTAGTACCCTTCCCCCTTATTCGTGTACTAATTAGACACTGCTGCACAAGAGAAAAGGATGTGTGCTCTCCTGACTTAAATACTGGCTGCCTCAAGTCTATTGACTAATTAAAATGGCAAAGCGTTTGCATATTGCATTCTCCCATCAGAATATGTAGGATCTACCTGCAGGAGTTGGCCCACGCAATATACATTGCATCTCAACAGGGGTGCCGCGTGTAGGCCTCCTTGTACCCCCAAGAAATGAAGGGCAGCGCAGACACCCCCACAAGGCTCTATTCAGCAGTGGCTGAATAGAGTACTGGTTAAGGGCTCTGCCTTTGACATGGGAGACCAGGGTTCAAATCCTGGCTAGGGTCAGTACCTATTCAGTAAGGAGTTCAAGGCAAGACTCCCTAACACTGCAGGGTGGCCTCCTGAGCGCGTCCCAGTGGCTGCAGCTCTTGAGCGCTTTGAGTCTGATAGGAGAAAAGCGCTATATAAATGTTCAAATTATTATTATTATTATTATAAAGCATCCAGCGCTGCAACTGCCCCTCAGGGAGGGGAGAGCGAGAGAACATGGCCAGTACACCCCCTGGACATGGCTGGTGCCGGCGGGGGAGGCACCACCCATGCTGCCCCCCCCCAAAGGATTCCCTACTTTGCGAGGGGGTACAAGGAGCGGATCAGTGAATAATGGCGCACAGCGCCTATGCATAAAAATGGCGCCGCATTAAAAAGATACGCTTATTGATATTTATCATTAGTACTGCATAATAATGGCGCACAGGGAAAAAAGAAGAAAAACGGCACACACTAACGTTATTTATCAATAGTGCCGTTCATTTGCCAAACAGCAGACGTTATTGCCCACAGTAACTTTATTTATCAATACGCCCTACATAAGCCAAACAGCAGACGTTATTTAACTGCAAAACGGTTTAATGTAACACTGTCAAGGTTAGGCGCCATCAGGGGGATCTTAGGATTAGGCACCACCAGGGGGGTCTTAGGGTTAGGCACCACCAGGGGGGTGGTTAGGGTTAGGCACCACCAGGGGTTGGTTAAGATTTAGGCACCACCAGGGGGGTCTTAGGGTTAGGCATCACCAGGGAGGTCTTAGGGTTAAGCACCACCAGGGGGGTGGTTAGGGTTAGGCACCACCAGGGGGGTCTTAGGGTTAGGCACCACCAGGGGGGTGGTTAGGGTTAGGCACCACCAGGGGGGTGGTTAGGGTTAGGCACCACCAGGGTGGTGGTTAGGGTTAGGCACCACCAGGGGGGGTTTAGGGGTTAGGGATAGGTACAGAGAGGGTTCTGTGTGTTAACGCTAAATAACGATAAGGCTGTAACGCTAAATAACAATAAGGCTTTAAAGCGGAATACTGTATAACCCTGCATTTCAACTTTGTTCTAAAACATTATTTACAGCATATTATATGCAAAAAGCATTTTTTTTACTAGACCAGCATTGGAAGGGTTAAACACAGAGGTTTAAAGTTCCGTGGAGAGATATGCAGAAGTTCAGATTGTTACATTCTATTTAGTTAAATGTATCTATTGAGAAATGTTACACACTCTTTGGCTGTCCTCCAGCTCCTTCTCAGTCAGAGACAGTGAGTCACATTCAACACTTAGATACATTTATGTTTACAAAATGAAACTATGTCAGCTTCGGATGCGTCTGCAGAAATCTCCAGGAACTTTAAAGCCCTGTGTAACCCTTCCAATGCTGGTCTAGTAAAAAAAAAAAATGCTGGTTGCATATAATATACTGTAAATAATGTTTTAGAGCAAAGTTGAAATGCAGGGTTATATTCCGCTTTAACGTTAAATAACAATAAGGCTTCAACGTTAAATAGCGATAAGCGGCAAACGGATTAGCGACAACACCGTGCGCCATTATTCTAAGGCGCCATTTTCAGATGGATCCAGAAGGAGGCCTACACGCAGCACCCATGTTGAGATGCAATGTATATTGCGTGGGCCAACTCCTGCAGGAAGCGAAGGGCGATAGTTTAGATCCTGCATATTCTGGTGGGCGAATGCAATATGCAAACGCTTTGCCATTTTAATTAGTCAATAGACTTGAGGCAGCCAGTATTTAAGTTAGGAGTTGACTGGTCAAAGCACACATCCCTTTCTCTTGTGCAGCATACAATTGTGTTTCTTTCTTCCTGGGGGTGTTGTGTGTGTGGGGGGTGCGAATGGGCTCGCCCAGCGGTGGCAGCGTATGGGGGGCTTGTCTGCGCCCTGCCCCCCCTCCTCACTCCACCATCGGTGTGTTTGCTCCCAGGACATGCAATTTGCACCACAGGTAAGTAAATTCGCAAAGGTAGGGAGTCTCCTTGGGGGGAGGGGGGAAGCATGGGTGGTCACCCCCTGGGCACCAGCCATGTCCAGGGGGTGTACCGGCCATGTTCTCTCGCTCCCCCCTCCCTGAGGGGCAGTTCCAGCGCTCCCGGGTAATGGATGCCTTGTGGGTGTGTCTGCGCTGCCCTTCATTTCTTGGGGGTACAAGGAGGCCTACACGCGGCACCCCTGTTGAGATGCAATGTATATTGCGTGGGCCAACTCCTGCAGGAAGCGCAGGTGGATAGTTTAGATCCTGCATATTCTGGTAGGCGAATGCAATATGCAAACGCTTTGCCATTTTAATTAGTCAATAGACTTGAGGCAGCCAGTATTTAAGTCAGGAGTTGACTGGTCAGAGCACCCATCCCTTTCTTTTGTGCAGCATACTAATTAGAGACTGTCTACAAATCTCCATCAGCAAAATTTGTCTACAAAACACTACTTGGAGTTCTGGTTCACCATAAGCTTGCTGGATAGTATGTAACCCTACAAAACTTTGTATAATTCCTTATCAGTGGCTGTACAGACACAGTCATTAGAATAATTGTGCAGAGAATAGAAAGCTTTTCTCTTATACCCTTAGTTGTCAGTCTCTCAGGACCGGATGTTTTTTTTTCTTTTTTCTATTCAGCTCTGTGTTTTGAAAGCCACTCTAGGGGGAGGAGAGGCGCTGAGGACAGCTATAAACCAGACCTTCTGCTTAGGGAAAGTCTATAAATCCAAGCTGTGAATAATTCTTTATCAGTGGCTGAGCAGATGCAGTGATTAGAGCAATTGTTAAGAAAGCAGAAAGCTTTTTCTCCCCAGACTCCTAAAACATTCTTCCAGGACAGGGAAAATATTTTTCCCCCTGTACTGACAGTAATTTAATGCGCCTTTCCCCATTATTGCGTTTCAAGCCACTGCCTGGACTGCCCATGGGTTTAGGCGCCTCTGTGTACTGTACCACCACTAGCAGCAGTGTGCATACCTGTGTCCAACAGCTAAAATCAGTGGTGCACTGTGCACAGTCAGACACACAGAACTGCAATATAATATAAAGAAAACCAATGTACCAGCCCTTAGGAGGGCTCTTGGGTGCTCAGGATGCTATACTAACAGCAAGAAACTCCATTAGTAGTCTAGGACACAGAACAGAGGCCTAACTAATGCTTTACCTGTCAGCAGTACCGCTCTCTCCCTAGTCTCCTTCACATCAGTTACAGGCATAATGTAAAATGGCTGCCATGCTGGCATTTTTATGGGGGTTGGTCCAGGAGGGAGGGTTTGCTGATTGGCTGCCATGTGCCTTCTGACTTTGGGGTGAGGGGTCAAAGTTTGGCTCCCAGATGATGTATGGGGGTGGGTTAAATACGCAATGTGTTCACCTGCCGACACGAGTGTGAACACATGTTCTTTTCCAGGAACTGTCCACCTTAAAATAATTATCTGGTTCTCACCAAGCTGATCCCAACAGACTGATCCCACATGGTGTCTTTCTTCCTGGGCTTCACATTACTGTCTCTTTCTGTAATATGTGCTCTCATGACCTGCTCTAATCACTGTCTAAATATATCTACAATTAAACAGGATGTTGGGGAGCAAAGCTGTAACGGTCAGCCAACCGTACGACACAGACGGCACCAACTTCTGCCCTGCCAAGCTGCGGAAGGGCAGTGAAACAAGCCGGGTCAATTACTGGAATCAGATGGCTACGGTACAAGGGACAAGACAGAGAGTGGTCTTTATACAAGCCGGGTCAAACACTGGTATCAGATGGCTGCGGTACAAGGGACAAGACAGAGAGTGGTCTTTATACAAGCCGGGTCAAACACTGGTATCAGATGGCTGCGGTACAAGGGACAAGACAGAGAGTGGTCTTTATACAAGCCGGGTCAAACACTGGTATCAGATCAGGACTGGTCACAGCTGAGTCACAGCAGCCAGAGCCAAGGCCGAACTAGCCAAGAGCCACACTGAGACTCAGGAACCAGACGCTAGCAGGGTACACGAGTAATTCTGGAGCAAGCTATCACTAACCTACAAGCGGCAAAATACACGCTATAACAGGCGTGCAGCCGCGTTCCGGAAATCCTTATAAGGCCTCCGCAAGCGTCATTTCCGCCGCGTCCGACGCGTATGTCCCGTCGCGTCATTTCCGGAACATCTGCCGCTTACTCCCATAGGTTGGACGCGTACGTCCTGCGCGTCCTCTGGAACGCACGCCTCTGCCTGCAGCCGCAGACTGAGACGGCGTGGAACGCAAGCCGGAAGAGCCCGGCTCGTCGCAGGCACGAAGGGCAGGTTGTATTGTTACACTACCCCCCCCCCCCCTGAGGAGTGTCCTCCGGGCACTCTACCCCTGGTTTGTTGGGGAAATTGGCATGAAATTCCCGCACCAATTCTTGGGCATGCACCTGCCTCGCCGGAATCCAGCACCTCTCTTCCGGTCCATACCCCTTCCAGTCGATCAGGTATTGCAACGAATTTCTAACCCTTCTTGAGTCCAAAATTTTCTCCACCTCGTACTCTGTCTCCCCTAACACTGACACGGGAGGTGGCGGGGACGTGGTGGTCTGAGACCCTTTTGCTGGTTTCAATAAGGTATTTAGAAAATGTAGTATTGGTTGTAGCGCTTATGTTTACATTAAACTTGGCAGCAATAAGTTAATATAGAGTCCGTCACTATATATCAAAATACATAAAAGATAAAACTCATGCGCCTATGCATAAAAATAATGCACCATTTATTATATCACATAAAAGGTTAATAATCTGCATATATACTGTATACTGCCAACTTAGTAACCCAGGTTCAATCCCAGACGTCAAAAAATCTCAGGATTGATTGTCTAGATTGTTCTGCCGGCTACTACCACATACATGCATGTATATAAATATGGGCCCATAAAAAACGAAAAATGAAAAAATGAAAAAATTTTAAAAATTAAGGATAGATATAGGTCTAAAATAGTGGTTTTTTTCTCCACTTATAAAGGCTCCACACCACACTTAGGAGTTGTATGTTGCTCACAAGTTTCCAGTATTAATCCGGTACATATACGTGCAGGCGTGATTGTATAACTCTTCCGCTAACCCAACAGCTGACTCACGGTTTTGGTTGGCTCTGCGCTGATGTTTTTTCAGTCTCTGCAAGAGAGGAGGGACAGGAAGAGTCCACAGTCCTTTTGGAAAGTAACGGAATCGCTTGAGTCCCGGCCGGCAACTCACTGCAGAATTCCCACGTTACAGGCTTCTCACGGACTTCCGGGTCAAGGGATCTTACAACACACGGAGTCCGGGGGGTGACGTCACCACACTCTTAGCCAATAGCCGACGCGTTTCGGTAGGGTCCGCCTACCTTCTTCAGGGCGTGTTTCTATTGGCTGTGTGTTCTCTTTATACTTCATAACTCCGCCCTCCTCTCTCGGCAGTGTTTCAGCAATATCTGTAATAGGCAAATTAATTAGAATGCGTAGATTTCAATGTCCGAGTTTAATCCCAGTGGAACCCCACTATTCATAGTGTATATCCACTCCGTCTCTTTCCGTGACATCTTATCTATATAATTCCCACCTCTCCAGTCTTTATCCACCTGCTGTATAGCGTAAAATCTGAAAGTGTCAAGGCTTTTCCCATGTATTTCCTTGAAGTGTTTGCTTAAAGGTTGTTTTATGTTTCCACTTTTGATGTTATTTATGTGTTCTCCTATCCTGGAGAGAAGCTTCCTCTTGGTCCTGCCAATATATTGTTTTTTACAGCCACATTCTATTATGTATATCACTCCAGTACTATTACAGTTCAGATCACCTTTTACATTAAATCGTTCATGTGTCACATATGATTCAAACTCCTGTATTGGTGTATGGTATCTTGTGTTTTTACAGGGAACACAGAATCCACATCTTTTAAAGGAGCCATTTTTTCTACCATTCCTCATTGTCTGTGGTTCGGATACAGTGGGAGCAATTATGTTCTTAATATTATTGGCCTTATTAAAAATATACTTTGGTTTCTCTGTTAAAATTCCACACAGTGTTTTATCCTTTTGAAGGATTTCCCAATGCCTAGCTACAATCTTTTTTATATCATTGGATTGTTGATTAAATTGCATCTTTATGCTAGGTAATGGATATATTTCACTTCCAGTCTTGGTTTTTAGAAGATCTTCACGTCTATATTCTCTTACTATATCTGCCGTTTGCTCTAATTTAGTTTTATCATATTTTTTCTCCATAAATCTTTCTTTAAGCAGCTCTGACTGTTCATTATAATCCTCAATTTCAGTACAATTGCGCCTGATGCGCATGAATTGACCTTTTGGGATGTTTGTAAGCCATTTCAACATATGGCAGCTATCAAAATAAATAAAACTATTGGTATCAACTTTTTTAAAATAAGTTTTCGTTTTAATCTGCCCTCCCTCTATAAAGATATTTAAATCCAAAAAGTTAACTGCACTTTCACTGTATTCACAGGTGAATTCAAGATTGTACTCATTTTTAATATTTAGCCATCCCAAAAAGTCTATCAGCTTCTTCTCTCCTCCTCTCCAAATAAACATGGCGTCATCTATAAAACGCCTCCAGAGGACGAGGTCCGCCCCGGGTCCCCCCTGGCCCTCCAATATCAATTTCTCCCAATAGGCCATGTATAAATTTGCGAACCCCGGAGCGAACCTCGTCCCCATCGCCGTCCCAATGCGCTGCAAGAAATGTTCTCCTTCATAAGAAAAATTATTGTGAGTCAAAATAAACATAATGGACCTCTCTATAAACTCAATTTGGTCCTTCGGAATATCCGTAAGCTCATTTAAAAAATAACTCACGGCTTCTACCCCTTTTGTATGGTCTATGATGGTATACAGGGACTTGACATCTGCCACACACAAGATGTCTCCGTTTCTCCATTCAACCTCATTCAGGATTCTCAAAAAGTGTCCCGTGTCCTTGACATAGGACTCAGTCTGGATCACTGCTTTTTGTAAATAACCGTCAACATATTCTGATAGATTTGCTGTCAGGGACCCAATCCCGGAAATAATTGGTCTTCCGGGAGGGTTCCTGACTTGTTTATGAATTTTAGGAAGATGATAATATACTGGGAGACGCGGATTTTTTTGGGACAAGTATTGTCCTTCCTTTTCATTCAAAATGCCTCGTTCCTCTCCAAACCCAATTAAGTCTTCAAGCTGCTTTTTATAGTCCGGAGTGGGGTGATGCCTATATTGGCATTAAAAAGTATATGAGACAATTATGTCTTAAAAAATATTTCATCAAGAAACCCCCGACCATGAATGAGGATAACCAGAGTAGGTATATACATAGTGGATTACAGAATAGATCCAAATTCAACCCAGTCAATGAAATGAGTGACTCTATGGCAGCTTTTGAGACCATGGTCTTAAAAGATATTAGGAAACTGAAGCAGAGGAATTTTTCCAACCTGAATGGATTGGAAAAAGCAGCAATGAGATCCTTGCGTGATGATCCTGAGGTTCTAATTAGGCCAGCGGATAAAGGGGGGGGGGGGATAGTCGTACAGAATAGGTCAGATTACAAATTAGAGGCCGAACGACATTTAAGGGATAGTGAAACTTATTCACTTCTTAAAAAAAAACCCACTCCGGACTATAAAAAGCAGCTTGAAGACTTAATTGGGTTTGGAGAGGAACGAGGCATTTTGAATGAAAAGGAAGGACAATACTTGTCCCAAAAAAATCTGCGTCTCCCAGTATATTATCATCTTCCTAAAATTCATAAACAAGTCAGGAACCCTCCCGGAAGACCAATTATTTCCGGGATTGGGTCCCTGACAGCAAATCTATCAGAATATGTTGACGGTTATTTACAAAAAGCAGTGATCCAGACTGAGTCCTATGTCAAGGACACGGGACACTTTTTGAGAATCCTGAATGAGGTTGAATGGAGAAACGGAGACATCTTGTGTGTGGCAGATGTCAAGTCCCTGTATACCATCATAGACCATACAAAAGGGGTAGAAGCCGTGAGTTATTTTTTAAATGAGCTTACGGATATTCCGAAGGACCAAATTGAGTTTATAGAGAGGTCCATTATGTTTATTTTGACTCACAATAATTTTTCTTATGAAGGAGAACATTTCTTGCAGCGCATTGGGACGGCGATGGGGACGAGGTTCGCTCCGGGGTTCGCAAATTTATACATGGCCTATTGGGAGAAATTGATATTGGAGGGCCAGGGGGGACCCGGGGCGGACCTCGTCCTCTGGAGGCGTTTTATAGATGACGCCATGTTTATTTGGAGAGGAGGAGAGAAGAAGCTGATAGACTTTTTGGGATGGCTAAATATTAAAAATGAGTACAATCTTGAATTCACCTGTGAATACAGTGAAAGTGCAGTTAACTTTTTGGATTTAAATATCTTTATAGAGGGAGGGCAGATTAAAACGAAAACTTATTTTAAAAAAGTTGATACCAATAGTTTTATTTATTTTGATAGCTGCCATATGTTGAAATGGCTTACAAACATCCCAAAAGGTCAATTCATGCGCATCAGGCGCAATTGTACTGAAATTGAGGATTATAATGAACAGTCAGAGCTGCTTAAAGAAAGATTTATGGAGAAAAAATATGATAAAACTAAATTAGAGCAAACGGCAGATATAGTAAGAGAATATAGACGTGAAGATCTTCTAAAAACCAAGACTGGAAGTGAAATATATCCATTACCTAGCATAAAGATGCAATTTAATCAACAATCCAATGATATAAAAAAGATTGTAGCTAGGCATTGGGAAATCCTTCAAAAGGATAAAACACTGTGTGGAATTTTAACAGAGAAACCAAAGTATATTTTTAATAAGGCCAATAATATTAAGAACATAATTGCTCCCACTGTATCCGAACCACAGACAATGAGGAATGGTAGAAAAAATGGCTCCTTTAAAAGATGTGGATTCTGTGTTCCCTGTAAAAACACAAGATACCATACACCAATACAGGAGTTTGAATCATATGTGACACATGAACGATTTAATGTAAAAGGTGATCTGAACTGTAATAGTACTGGAGTGATATACATAATAGAATGTGGCTGTAAAAAACAATATATTGGCAGGACCAAGAGGAAGCTTCTCTCCAGGATAGGAGAACACATAAATAACATCAAAAGTGGAAACATAAAACAACCTTTAAGCAAACACTTCAAGGAAATACATGGGAAAAGCCTTGACACTTTCAGATTTTACGCTATACAGCAGGTGGATAAAGACTGGAGAGGTGGGAATTATATAGATAAGATGTCACGGAAAGAGACGGAGTGGATATACACTATGAATAGTGGGGTTCCACTGGGATTAAACTCGGACATTGAAATCTACGCATTCTAATTAATTTGCCTATTACAGATATTGCTGAAACACTGCCGAGAGAGGAGGGCGGAGTTATGAAGTATAAAGAGAACACACAGCCAATAGAAACACGCCCTGAAGAAGGTAGGCGGACCCTACCGAAACGCGTCGGCTATTGGCTAAGAGTGTGGTGACGTCACCCCCCGGACTCCGTGTGTTGTAAGATCCCTTGACCTGGAAGTCCGTGAGAAGCCTGTAACGTGGGAATTCTGCAGTGAGTTGCCGGCCGGGACTCAAGCGATTCCGTTACTTTCCAAAAGGACTGTGGACTCTTCCTGTCCCTCCTCTCTTGCAGAGACTGAAAAAACATCAGCGCAGAGCCAACCAAAACGTGAGTCAGCTGTTGGGTTAGCGGAAGAGTTATACAATCACGCCTGCACGTATATGTACCGGATTAATACTGGAAACTTGTGAGCAACATACAACTCCTAAGTGTGGTGTGGAGCCTTTATAAGTGGAGAAAAAAACCACTATTTTAGACCTATATCTATCCTTAATTTTTAAAATTTTTTCATTTTTTCATTTTTCGTTTTTTATGGGCCCATATTTATATACATGCATGTATGTGGTAGTAGCCGGCAGAACAATCTAGACAATCAATCCTGAGATTTTTTGACGTCTGGGATTGAACCTGGGTTACTAAGTTGGCAGTATACAGTATATATGCAGATTATTAACCTTTTATGTGATATAATAAATGGTGCATTATTTTTATGCATAGGCGCATGAGTTTTATCTTTTATGGTTTCAATAAGGACACGTGAAAGGAATTCCCGACTCTGAGGGAGTCGGGTAATTTAACCTTATAGGCCACTTCGTTCAATTTCCTGATGATAGGGAACGGCCCGATAAATCGTGGACCTAACTTGGGGGTGGGTTGCCGTAACGGGATGTTCTTGGTGGACACCCAAACTAGATCCCCCGGAGACAAGTCCGGTTCCCGTGACCGACGCTTGTCAAAGGCGCGTTTCTGTTTGTCTACAGCCTTGCCCAAGCTCACCCGAACCTGTTTCCATATTTCCGCCATATGGGTGACCCAATTCTCAATGGCGGGAAGATTCGAAGGAATCCCTGAAAGTGGAGAAAACTTGGGGCTCAGTCCGGTAACCACCTGAAATGGAGACAAGCCCGTTGAAGAACTCACTTGGTTGTTCAGGGCAAATTCTGCGAATGGGAGGTACGCCGCCCATTCCTCCTGGTTGCTGGCTACATAGCACCGCAAGTACTGTTCTACCGACTGATTTATTCTCTCGGTCTGGCCATTGGTTTCGGGGTGAAATCCTGATGAAAAGGACAAGGTAGCTCCCAGCCGGGAGCAAAAGGCTCGCCAGAACCGAGAGACAAATTGAACTCCCCTGTCGGAAACAATTCTTTCTGGCACTCCATGAAGCCTGAACACATGAGAAATAAAAAGCTCAGCCAATTCTTTTGCTGAAGGTAATTTAATCAAAGGAACAAGATGGGTCATCTTGCTAAAACGGTCTACAGTGACCCAAACAACGGTATACCCATTGGAGGCAGGAAGGTCCACAATAAAATCCATTGATATTTCAGACCAGGGTCGAGATGGAATAGGTAAAGGCCGTAACAACCCACTGGGCGCAGTCCGGGAGACTTTACTGCGGGCACAAATGGCACACTCCCTCACATACGCCTTACAATCCCGAGTCCATGATGGCCACCATACCCAACGTGACAGCAGCTCCCTGGTCTTGCTCATTCCCGGGTGACCTGCTGCTTTATCTTCATGGAACTGTTGTAGAACCTTGAGCCTCCACTGAGGTGGAACGTACATCCGCCCGGCAGGTTTTCCCAACGGAGCCTCACCTTGACAGGAAGAAAGAATGTTCATTAAGTCGGTGTCTGGCACTGAGGTAGACAAAGCAGCAACAACACATTGCGGGGACACTATCGGTTCGGGAACCCGGGTTTCGGCTGAACTGGGCCTAAACGCTCGTGACAAGGCGTCTGCCTTCACGTTCTTTGGGCCTGGCTTGTATGTGATGGTGAAACAAAACCGGGAGAAAAACAGTGCCCACCTAGCCTGTCTGGGGGTCAACCTCTTGGCGGACTTGATGTACTCCAGATTCTTATGATCTGTGTACACGGTGACTGGGTGGGTAGCCCCCTCTAGCCATTGCCTCCACTCCTCGAATGCCCACTTAATTCCTAATAGCTCCCTGTTCCCGATATCGTAGTTCCGCTCCGCCGGGGAAAATCTCTTGGACAGATAGGCACAGGGATGTAATTTTTCAGGGCTCCCCGAGTACTGGGAGAGGACCGCTCCCACTCCAATCTCAGAGGCATCCACCTCCACTATGAAGGGACGAGTGACCTCTGGGTGCGTGAGAATGGGTGCGGAGCAAAAGGCTTCCTTAAGATTCTTGAAGGCCAACTGAGCTTGGGGTGACCACTGACTGGGATCGGCTCCCTTCTTAGTCAGATCTGTCAAAGGTGCCACCTTCAACGAGTAACCCTGAATAAACCTCCTATAGTAGTTGGCGAATCCCAAGAACCTCTGGAGGGCCTTGAGATTGCCGGGTTGTGGCCAGTTGAGGACTGCGGACACCTTTGCTGCATCCATGGTCAGCCCAGAATCCGATACCACGTACCCCAGAAATGGTACCTGGTTGGTCTCAAAAATACATTTCTCAAGCTTGGCATACAAGCGATTTTCCCTCAGTTTCTGCAGCACCCTGCGGACGTGGTGTCGATGCTCTGCGACGGTCGGGGAGTAGATGAGAATATCATCTAAATAGACGATGACGAACTTCCCAAGGAAGTCTCGAAAAATGTCGTTCACGAACTCCTGGAAGACTGCGGGGGCGTTACAGAGCCCGAACGGCATCACCAAATACTCATAATGCCCGTCGTGAGTATTAAACGCAGTCTTCCATTCGTCCCCCTGCCGCATACGAATGAGGTTGTACGCCCCTCTCAGATCTAATTTGGTGAACACCCGGGCCCCGGCCACCTGTCCAAAGAGATCCTCTATCAGCGGAAGTGGATAGCGGTTTTTTATGGTGATAGTGTTCAGCCCCCTATAATCGATACAGGGTCTGAGCCCGCCATCCTTCTTCTCTACGAAGAAGAACCCCGCCCCGGCCGGAGAACTAGAAGGCCGGATGAACCCCTTCTCCAGGTTCTCCTGGATATACTCCCGCATAGCTGAACGCTCAGGACCCGATAGACTGTACAAATGACCCCGAGGAGGCATAGTACCCGGCAAGAGATCAATTGGGCAGTCGTAGGGGCGGTGTGGTGGCAGCTTCTCCGCTGCCTGCGGTGAAAATACGTCGACAAATTCCCTATAGGGCCAGGGCACCTGCGACGAAGTCACCTGGGTGCTGAGGATAGGCAATGTCGAAAGGCAATTTTGGTGACAGAACCCCGACCAACTAACAAGTTGCCCTGTACGCCAATCCAACACCGGATTGTGTTGTCTAAGCCACGGCAACCCGAGTACTAATGGCGTGGATGGCATGTTCAACAGGAAGAAAGTTATCTTCTCTACATGCAGAGCCCCGATTTTTAGGTGCAACTCTGGGGTTCTCGCCACAGGTGTGGCTAACTCTAACGGTGAGTCATCAATGGCAGTGACCCGCAAGGGACTTTGGAGAGGTAGCGAGGGAATATTTAACTGTGTGGCTACAGATATATCAAGGAAATTCCCTGCGGCCCCGCTGTCAATGAAAGCCTGCCCGGTTAACCCTTTTTCCTTCCAGTCTAGACTAAAAGGTACAAGAAAACGCTGCTCTTTAAGAGGAATTACCTGCCCGCCCGGATGAACTTCCTCCAACTCATCTAGGCGCTGGCGTTTCCCGACTTCTTCTCGGGGCAGGTGCGAACCATGTGACCGGCGCCCCCACAGTAAAGGCATAGTCCTTGGGATCGTCTGCGTGTCTTCTCTGCAGTTGACAGCTTAGATGCTCCGATCTGCATGGGTTCCTCGGTGGGCATAGGTGGGCTGAGCAAGCCCGCCACCATGGGTGCAACACTTCCCGTGCCTGACCGCTCTGAGCGTCTCTGCCGTATCCGGCGATCTACCCTGATGGCGAGGGTGATTGCTTCATCAAGCGTCTCGGCCGGAGGGTAGTTGATCAGGTGATCTTTAACTGTCTCGGACAACCCGAAGTTGAACTGATCCACCAGTGCAGGATCGTTCCATCTAGAGGCAACCGACCACCTCCTGAACTCAGAGGCGTACACTTCCGCCGTGTTTTTCCCTTGTTTTAGGGCCCTGATCTTGTGGGAAGCGGTGGTGGTAATATCCGGGTCTGAGTACAGCACACCCATGGCCTGGAAGAATTCCTCCACTGAGGCGAGAGCAGGATGCCCCTGAGGAAGGCTATAGGCCCATGCCTGTGGATCCCCCTGTAGCAGCGAGATCACCAGGGCTACCCTCTGTGCTTCTGTCCCCGTGGCTTGCGGTCTTACAAAGAAGTACATCATGCACGAGTTCATAAAATTGCTAAATGTACCCCGGTCCCCTGAGAACTTCTCTGGGAGTGGAAGTTTAGGTTCTGCAACAGGTGCAATTGGTACAACAGGTAGGACAGGTGGTGGAGCCGGCGGGGCCACTGGGGGGGCAGCAACGTCCTCTGGCTCATCTCTCAGAGGGATGGCCGCGGCCTGTGCTAGCGGTGTAACCATGTCGGCGAGGCCCTGGACCACTGCAGACAGCTGGTCTATCTGCCTTTGCAAATCCTCCATGGAGGTGTATATAATATCCCCTGAGGGGTTATGTGCCTGTTATAATGTAACGGTCAGCCAACCGTACGACACAGACGGCACCAACTTCTGCCCTGCCAAGCTGCGGAAGGGCAGTGAAACAAGCCGGGTCAATTACTGGAATCAGATGGCTACGGTACAAGGGACAAGACAGAGAGTGGTCTTTATACAAGCCTGGTCAAACACTGGTATCAGATGGCTGCGGTACAAGGGACAAGACAGAGAGTGGTCTTTATACAAGCCGGGTCAAACACTGGTATCAGATGGCTGCGGTACAAGGGACAAGACAGAGAGTGGTCTTTATACAAGCCGGGTCAAACACTGGTATCAGATCAGGACTGGTCACAGCTGAGTCACAGCAGCCAGAGCCAAGGCCGAACTAGCCAAGAGCCACACTGAGACTCAGGAACCAGACGCTAGCAGGGTACACGAGTAATTCTGGAGCAAGCTATCACTAACCTACAAGCGGCAAAATACACGCTATAACAGGCGTGCAGCCGCGTTCCGGAAATCCTTATAAGGCCTCCGCAAGCGTCATTTCCGCCGCGTCCGACGCGTACGTCCCGTCGCGTCATTTCCGGAACATCTGCCGCTTACTCCCATAGGTTGGACGCGTACGTCCTGCGCGTCCTCTGGAACGCACGCCTCTGCCTGCAGCCGCAGACTGAGACGGCGTGGAACGCAAGCCGGAAGAGCCCGGCTCGTCGCAGGCACGAAGGGCAGGTTGTATTGTTACAAAAGCATGTTGAAGGTCTAGGAGACAAGAATTGGGTGACTGGTGATTGGGAATTAGCATAAGATTAATGGAGGACAAGAAAAGGAGAGAAAGTGCTACCAAGGTCGCTTTATTTTGAATACACAGCTTATTGTGTCTGCTTGCAGGAGGTAAGTCCACCACTGCCTCCTAAGCACTTTTAAACTTTTTAATATTTGATTTTATTCTTTTGGCGCCTCTGTCTTCTATTACGTTAAAAGCAAGAAGTTTTAAATCAGGATGATACCATTTATTGGCTAACTAAAAATGAATAAGAATAAACAAGCTTTTGGCCTTGCAGCCTACGTCGGGCTTACATCCTGTTAGTTTGCAGGCTGGTGGTACAGACAGCTATATACATGCCACATCAAAAGGGAGAACAGATTTTTTTCAAGCATAAATACATGTCATTAAGATGCCTTAAGTGAAAAAGAACATCCAAATGGGGTGAGAAGTTGTTAGCTGAGATAAGGATCCTTGTTTACTCTATGCTCACAGACCTGGGAGTTGGACTGATACAGAGGTATTGTAAATTCTGAGTTCACAAGTTCAGCTATATAGGCTGAGAAAGAGTTTAAAGAAAACCTGAACTGAAAATTAAAAGTCAAAATAAGCATACACAAGTCATGCTTACCTTTCATGTAGTCTACTCCTCAGTGTCTTTCTCCTGTTTCGCGTCCTATTTGTTCACTGTGATCAAGGGAATTTTCCGTCCTCCATTTTGAAAATGGCCATTGCCCATAACAACTTTCTGGACAGCACACAGTTAAACTGTAACATCGCCCACTTGAGCCATAGGGAACCATGGACATTACCTGGTACATCAGTTGTCCTCTCAGCTATAACTGACAGCAACTGATATAAAACTGACAGCAACTGATATATTTCAGATCTGACAAAATATTGTCAGAACTGGAAGGGATTATTGTCAGAAGAAAATGGTGAGCTTCTGAGAGGAACTGATGGCAAGGTAACTATGCAATGTTCATTTGAAGTTACCTCATGTGTTTATTTTAAATATGTTTACTCAGTACAGGTTCTCTTTAAATATCGCCATACCAATATAAAAAGTTTTTGTCCTTATTCAAGCCCTTGTCCACAGCTTTGAACCAATTTATAAATTTTGTTTCTGCTATTAAATCGATCATTTGACGTTTTGAAGCCACCCTTTAGGGCAGTGAAACGAACATTATACATGCTGTGTCCGTTGGACCGAAAGTGTGTAGCAACTGGGAGTTCAGATTCGGTATTGTTAATAGTGTGCCCGTGTCCATTCATACATTTATGCAGAGTTTGTCCAGTTTCTCCCACATACATAACATTGGGGCATTTAGCACACATGATCAGATATACCAGATTGGTGGAACCACAGGAAAATGTGCCTTGTATCCTGTACTCCTGTTGTGAACCTGGTATCGTTAACCTGTCAGTGAAGTAAATGTGTCTGTAGGTTCCACTTCTTTTTTGTCGGCAGGGTGATGTTCCGTTTTGTTGAGGCCTATTTAAAGAACTCCTGACAATCATCTGTTTTAGATTGTGTGGTTGCCGATATGACAAGAGGGGAGGTTTAGGGAATATCTTTCTCAGTCTGTGATCCTTGTGTAAAATGGGATGAAGTTCCTTAGCAATCCTCCTTAAGATTTCCAGGTGTGGGTTGTAAGTGACAACCAAAGGGACACGGTCCTCTTTCTGGTTTTGCTTTCTGGTTTTTAGGGAGTTCAGTCCTGGCTGGGGATCAGAGCCTGATTATCCACCAGGCAACACAGGCAGTTGCTTTGATCTAGTGAAAGGTCAGGGGCCCTGTCAGCCTCAATAAAGATGTATTGCCCCTATTGATGTAACACTTTATGGTCCATTAAAAACAGTCTTCAGGAATAGAGATGGCCTGAACGGTTCGCCAGTGAACGGTTCCCGATGTACTTCGGTGGTTCGCGTTCGCGAGCGAACGTTCGATTCGCCCCCATAGTGCACCATTAGAGTCAACTTTGACCCTCTACATCACAGTCAGCAGGCACATTGTAGCCAATCAGGCTACACTCCCTCCTGGAGCCCCACCTCCCCCTTATAAAAGGCAGGCATCGTCAGGCTTTTCACTCACTCCTGTGCCTGAAGTAAATAGAGAAGGGAGAGCTGCTGTGCAGAGACCTATATGGAAAGTTTAGTTATTCTCTTGTAGGCTAATTAGCTTGCTCCTTGCTGATTCTTATTGCTAAAAAAGTACCCCTCAACAGCTCTTTTGAGAGCTAATCTTTTTCTTGTGATCTATTTTTTTTTTTTTTTTTATGTGTGGCCCACTTGCATTATATACAGCCCTGTCAGTCAGTCGCAGCTAGCCTTTGGCCCCTTGGTGGTATAATTACTACTGTGCCAGGTGCACATTGTAATACCCATCACTGCATATACCTACCTGTTGTTCACTTCAGTGCACCCACCTACCTATGTGAGCGCACACAGTATCACTGTGCCTGTCCGGTACCTGTCTGTGTGTGACAGGTGCACGCCTGAAAACCGCCACGGCCTGCACTCTCGGCATGGTGCGCAACGGTCCAGCACGGCCGTCACAACACAAACAGCTGTTTGCGGTGCGTTACACAGTGAGTTTGGTGTGTCAGTGTGAAGCAGTACTCTAATTACACTCCCTGACTGATGTATACACATGCAAGATGTTTTAAAGCACTTTAGGCCTGCAATTTAGCATTCAATGTGATTTCTGCCCTTAAAACGCTGCTTTCCGTCAAATCCAGATTTTTCCCTGGGACTTTTGGCGTCTATCCCACTCATCCATGCAAAAACTCAGATGTTAGACCCCTTGAAACATCTTTCCCATCACTTTTGTGGCCAGCATAAGTGTTTCTCGTTTTCAAAGTTCGCCTCCCCATTGAAGTCTATTGCGGTTCGCGAAAGTTCGCGTGAACTGAACTTTTGCGGAAGTTCGCGAACCGAAAATCGGAGGTTCAGGCCATCTCTATTCAGGAATGCTCTCCATAACATAGATAATAAGACACCAGGCTGGGGTCTGGAATGACCAATGTTATTTGTGTGATCTCTGTCTAGAGTTCTTCACTAATAAAAGAGTGTTGACACATTGTAATAGTTTGACACACTGTGGCATTACCTGGCAGCAAAAAAGATGCAATTTGCAGAGTGTGAGCAGAGAGGAGCAAAGTATCTATTACAGGGGGGGATTTCCCCCAGACCTTTCATTCAGTGATTTAAGGCTGGTCTGGTGTCTGTTGTATTCAGATTTGTTGTTGTAAGGCAATGTGAAACACTAAGCTAGCTGATAAAAGTGCAATTCCAGGGCAGGCAAGCTGGTAAATCTACACAGCATGATGCAGAGCTTGCCTGGAGGGTCTGTGGGCAAAAATCTGTCTGGTCTCTGCCCATTGTTATAATGACTGCATGTGTGGATAAGGTGTTAAACAAGTTGAAACGTTTTTGACAGTGCCTAGACTCCAGGAAGACTGCTTACTGACTTGTGTGAGAGATTGGAAGGGACAGGAGTCCTATTACAGGCAAGTAGCCTCTGTGTGATGTGGGACTGCAATACAGATAAGCTCTCTGCTCCATCTCAGGCTATTCTCAATTTCTCTCCACTCCTCCTCTCTCTGGGCTAGTGGACACCAAAATTGCAATAGCAATCGCTAGCAATTTGCGAGTGCAAGTTTGGAAGCGGTTTTCAAAGTGATTTTTGAATGAATTGCTCCAAAAAAATGCTACATGCATCATGCTTGCGATTTTGAAAAAAATCATAACACTGCTGTGAGAACACTCATAGGGTAACATTAGCCAAGTGCATTTCAAATCGCTCTTAGTGTGCACCAGCCCTCCATCATTCGCCTTCGTTTCTTCCCCTAGTGCTGGGTATTTGTGTCTTCTTGTCAGGCCTGGTGCACACCAAGCGGTTTTTGAAGCGTTTCGCAAACTGCTTCCGCCTGTGAAAACGCTTGGCTAATGTATCTCAATGGGCTGGTGCAGGTTTTTAGCAAACGGCAAACATGGGTCCTGCAGAACTTTTGCGGTTTGCAGAAGCATTTCTGCCTCAATGTAAAGTATAGGAAATGTGCAATTCGCTCTGAAAAACGCTAGATCAGAGCGGTTTTCCAGGCGTTTTTGTTACAGTAGCTGTTCAATAACAGCTTTACTTTAACAATATATGAAATCTGCTACACAAAAACGCTCCAGAAAACGCTAGGCATGTTTAGAAAACCTCTCTAAACATGCCTAGAATCGCTCTGAAAATCTGCTTCAAAAACCTCTAGCGTTTTGAGGATCTGCTAGCGGTTTTGGTGTGCACTGGGCCTCTAGTGTTGGGCGAACAGTGTTCGCCACTGTTCGGGTTCTGCAGAACATCACCCTGTTCGGGTGATGTTCGAGTTCGGCCGAACACCTCACGGTGTTCGGCCTTTTTAGTTCGGGTTCGCCCGAACAGCTCAATGCCCAGCCGAACAGGCCGAACAGGGCCCCTGTTCGGCCGAACAGGGCCCTGTTCGGCCGAATACTACCCCCCTATGGGGTCGCAGGCATAAGGGGGGAGCATGCCCCGGTCGCGGGGGGGGGGGGGGGTCGGAAATTCCCCCCACCCCCTCCGCTAGCGCTCCCTCCTCTGCCCGCTTCCCCATACAAAAATTTTCCGTAAAGTTCAATAGTACCTTCAGTGGCTGGCTGGCACTGTGGTGTGAGTGAGTAGGAGGAGTCCGAGTAGGACGCGTTGAGGCCGGGCAGCGGGCGGTTCAGCGGTAGTACCCTTGTGGTACTTCCGCCCTTTCTCTGACCTCACGTCCTCTGAATACGAGGGTACGCGTCACGCGTACCCTCGTATGCGTCATCACGTAGAGGACGTGAGGTCAGAGAAAGGGCGGAAGTACCACAAGGGTACTATCGCTGAACCGCCCGCTGCCCGGCCTCAACGCGTCCTACTCGGACTCCTCCTACTCACTCACACCACAGTGCCAGCCAGCCACTGAAGGTACTATTGAACTTTACGGAAAATTTTTGTATGGGGAAGCGGGCAGAGGAGGGAGCGCTAGCGGAGGGGGTGGGGGGAATTTCGAATTTCCGCCCCCCCCCGCGACCGGGGCATGCTCCCCCCTCATGCCTGCGACCCCATAGGGCCCCCAAAAGCGGGATGTTCGGGGGAGTTCGGGCCGAACATGCCGAACATCTGGCCCATGTTCGGCGAACGGACCCGAACCCGAACATCCAGGTGTTCGCCCAACACTATGGGCCTCATACTGGAAAGCTAAATAAAAGTGCAATCCTGGTGAGGCAAATACAGTGGGTTGCAAAATTATTCGGCCCCCTTAAAGTTTTCCACATTTTGTCATATTACTGCCACAAACATGAATCCATTTTATTGGAATTCCACATGAAAGACCAACACCAAGTGGTGTACACATGAGAAGTGGAACGAAAATCATACATGATTCCAAACATTTTTTACAAATAAATAACTGCAAAGTGGTGTGTGCATAATTACTCGGCCCCCTTTGATCTGAGTGCAGTTAGTTGCCTATAGACATTGCCTGATGAGTGCTAATGGCTAGAGTGCACCTGTGTGTAATCTAATGTCGGTACAAATACAACTGCTCTGTGAGGGCCTCAGAGGTTGTCTAAGAGAATATTGGGAGCAACAACACCATTTTAATGATCTGCTCTGCTGTCTGCACAGGCAGGCAGCTTTTTGACCATTTTTCAGGTCTGCATGCTGCAGGTCCCTGGAAAGGAGACCTGTTTTCACTCTGCAAGTTTCAGACTTGCTGTTCTAGTGAGGGATTTGCATTCACTCATTTGGTTATTGATAGCTCAGCCTCTTTTGAAGGCTTGCAGTATAAATGCCATTTCCTCCCAGAATTCCCTGCTGGTCATAAAGGTTTGGTTCTGCTGGACTTACCTTGAGTTTCAGCCCCTCTGCTGATTGTTTGCTAATATTGTTTTAGAGTAGTTATCCTTGGGAGTGCCGTCCTTCTAGTGCAGTCAGATTGTTAATTATCTGTATGGCCTAGTTCTGTCTTGTCTTATCTGTTGCGATTGCACTTTCTCCAACGGTGGCTGATAGTGAATCGCTCTGTCTGTTTGGATCACATTCGCCCTAGCGGTAGAGGCGGTGGATCCTTCTGACCTATGTTCCTGGAGTGTGGGCCTGAGCTTTTGTCTGGTGTGACCACTTGCTGTTGTCTGGTGTTAGGCAACCGATTAGCAAAGCGTTCTCGCCATCTGTTTGTCTTTTTGTTCTGTGTTTAAAGAGAACCTGTACTGAGTAAAATTATTTAAATTAAACACATGAGGTAATTTCAAATGAACATTACATAGTTACCTTGCTATTAATTCCTCTCAGAAGCTCACCATTTTCTTCTGACAGTGAACGCTTCGAGTTCTGACAACATTTTGTCAAATTTGAAATATATCAGTTGCTGTCAGTTATTTATCAGTGGCTGTCAGTTATAGCTGAGAGGACAACTGATATGCCAAGTAATGTCTATGTTTTCCTATGGCTCAAGTGGGCGATATGAAAGTTTAACAGTGTGCTGACCAGAAAGCGGTTATGGGGTAATGACCATTTTCAAGATGGAGAACAGAGAATTCCCTTGATCACAGTGGACAAACAGGACGTGGGAAAGGAGTAAGAGATTGAGGAGTATACTACATGGGAGGTAAGTATGACCTGTGTATGTTTATTTCACTTTTAATTTTCAGTTCAGGTTTTCTTTAATAGTTAGTTAGGGTTGGTACGCTTTGTTGCTGTTGCGCTTAACGTGCGGCGACCGTGCCTTGAACGCGCTTTGTCGCTATTGCGCTTAACGTGTGGTAACTGCATTTAGCTAGTCCTGTCAGTTCCTTCGTGTTGGATTGCAGTTTGATAATTGGTTCTGTCTTTATTCATTCTATGTTCTGTCTTTACTCCGTCTTGTGTCTCTGCTAGCAATCGCCATTCTTGCGATTGATTTCTCACTTTAGTCTTCACTGTTGTATGTCAACCGTCGCTGGGTGGTGACTAGATTGGTGGACATACATACATTCTGTCTCTGTGCTCACTCTCTCTCGAGAGGCTATCTTGCCCTGTATTGCTTCACTTCGTACAATTTCTATCTGGCATCTGTGGCTGTGCAGAGGGTTTATTCCTCTGCACTCCACAGATCCATCTGCCAGTTGGAATTCCTCTCTACAGGTGCATTTGCACCAAAGCTGGGTTCCCTTATCCAAACGCTTGTGGAGGGTTTCCGCAGTGTCAGCGCACATGTTGTGCGCTGACCACGGAGATAATTCCGCAAACGTTACAACCATGAAGTCTAAAGAACACACAAGACAGGTCCAAGACAGGTCAGGGATCAAGTTATTGAGAAATGTAAAGCAGGCTTAGGCTACAAAAAGAATTCCAAAGCCTTGAACATCCCACGGAGCACTGTTCAAGCGATCATTCAGAAATGGAAGGAGTATGGCACAACTGTAAACCTACCAAGACAAGGCCATCCACCTAAACTCTCAGGCCGAACAAGGAGAGCGCTGATCAGAAATGCAGTCAAGAGGCCCATGGTGACTCTGGACGAGCTGCAGAGATCTACAGCTCAGGTGGGAGACTCTGTCCATAGGACAACTATTAGATATTATTAGCATTGTTAACAGAAAGCATAAGAAGTCCCGTTTGCAGTTTGCCACAAGCCATGTGGGGGACACAACAACCATGTGGAAGAAGGTGCTCTGGTCAGATGAGACCAAAATGGAACTTTTTGGCCAAAATGCAAAACGCTATGTGTGGCAGAAAACTAACACTGTACATCACTCTGAACACACCATCCCCACTGTGAAATATGGTGGTGGCAGCATCATGCTCGGGGGGTGCATCTCTTCAGCAGGGACAGGGGAGCTGGTCAGAGTTGATGGGAAGATGGATGGAGCCAAATACAGGGCAAACTTGGAAGAAAACCTCTTGGAGTCTGCAAAAGACTTGAGACTGGGGCGGAGGTTCACCTTCCAGCAGGACAATGACCCCACTGTGAAATATGGTGGTGGCAGCATCATGCTCGGGGGGTGCATCTCTTCAGCAGGGACAGGGGAGCTGGTCAGAGTTGATGGGAAGATGGATGGAGCCAAATACAGGGCAAACTTGGAAGAAAACCTCTTGGAGTCTGCAAAAGACTTGAGACTGGGGCGAGGTTCACCTTCCAGCAGGACAATGACCCTAAACATAAAGCCTGGGCAACAATGGAATGGTTTAAAACAAAACATATCTATGTGTTAGAATGGCCCAGTCAAAGTTCAGATCTAAATCCAATCGAGAATCTGTGGCAAGATCTGAAAACTGCTGTTTACAAACACTGTCCATCTAATCTGACTGAGCTGGAGCTGTTTTGCAAAGAAGACTGGACAAGGATTTCAGTCTCTAGATGTGCAAAGCTGGTAGAGACATACCCTAAAAGACTGGCAGCTGTAATTGCAGCAAAAGGTGGTTCTACAAAGTATTGACTCAGGGGGCCGAATAATTCTGCACATCCCACTTTGCAGTTATTTATTTGTAAAAAATGTTTGGAATGATGTATGATTTTCGACCCACTTCTCACATGTACACCACTTTCTATTGGTCTTTCATGTGGAATTCCAATAAAATTGATGCATGTTTGTGGCAGGAATGTGACAAAATGTGGAAAACTTCAAGGGGCCGAATACTTTTGCAACCCAATGTATATTCTTCCCTCTCTTTCAGCTTTTCTCTCCTCACCATTTCTCCCCTTCTCTGCATAACGGCTCAGACACACTATAAGCACTTTTCTGAGCGATTTTAACATGATTTTAATGTAAGTCGATTCGAGCGTTTTTTTTTAAAAGCTCTCAGAAAGCTCTAATGGCTGAATGCGCTCAGAAAATTGCTTATAGTGTGTCAGAGCCCTTTGTATTTGTACGCTGCGGGTGAGTTGGGCACCGGGAGCACCCAATGACGGCTCTTCCTGCTGCCACTAAACTCCCCAGCGGGAATACTATTCCCCCTCCAAGTCGTCGCAACTCTGAGAGAGGTGTAATTTGGGGTACAGCGATCACCGGAGCACCGAATTTCCCTTATACGCGCAGCATATTATTGCTTCTATGGGGCTCCTGGTTTGGGTAACCAGTGCTTAGCGCCGTGCACCAAAACCACCTGCTTTGCCTTCTCTCTTCTCTCTCCAATCTTGTTATTAAAAGCCATAAAGCGGGCCATGCATGCATCAATTGTTACAGGCAGATTCTTTCCATATGATGGAATCATAATGGCTTTTCCACCTGTCAGTACTGAGTATGCATGTGGCCTATAGGGTTTCATACTATAGTAAAGTGGGTTGTGTGCAGGCAGTGATGCACTGCCACTGACCACCAAAAAGGCATGGATGTTAAGGGGGTGGAGGGGATTGGAGTGAAAACAGTGATGGAAGGAGAGGTACCGAAACTTCAGAAATTAGCATTAGCGAGGCAAGGATCATGGTGCCAGGAGGGAGGTCAGTAAAGATGTGTTACCTGACTGAGGGAGATGGTGGTCTGGTAAAGAGGGAGGGGATATCCTAGATAGAAAAGGGGCATATTTGAGGAATTAGTAGAGATGGTGGTGAAGGAGAGGACATAAGTGGGGGTGGGGGGAATGAGCCTTGGGGAATTAAAGTGGCCATACATCTGTTGACATCTGGCTACCTATACTGGGGGGGGGGTGACAGCTGGCTATATATACTGGGGGGTCATCTGGCTACCTATAGTGGGGGGGTCAGTTGGCTATCTATACTGGGAGAACATCTGGCTACCTTTACTGAGATGTTGTCTTGCTATCTATTCTGGGCGGACATCTGGCTACTACCTATAGTAGGGGGACATCCAACTATCTATACTGCAGGGACATCCAGTCACCTATACTGGGGGGGGGGGCATCCTTTCAACAGGGTGGCTGAGGAGGGGGGCCCCAACTTTATTGCTCTGCTTGGGGCCCTGTGTGGTCTTAATCCAGCTCTGCTGGGGATGATGCTGGCTTTCCTGATTTGGGCCTCAGCCATAGTAAGGCTGTAACCTTGTTTAATGAAAGTGTTCTTAAGGTGATCCAGGTGCTTGTCTCTGTCCATCCTGTCAGAACAAATCCGGTTGTACCTTATAGCTTGGCTGTAAATTATAGAGTTATTAATGTGCTTGGGATGAACACTGTCATATCTTAGGTATGTGGGACGGTCTGTAGGTTTGCGATACACAGAGGTTTGTAGGTTGTTACCCCTGATGTATATGGTGGTGTCCAGAAAGTTTATCTCTGTGTGAGAGTAAGTAAGTTTCAATTTGATTGTAGGATGGAAGGCATTGAAGTTCCTGTGGAACTGGAGAAGATCATCCTCACTTGCGGACCAGATGATTAAAATATCATCAATGAAGCGGAAGTAGGCCATGGGTTTTATGCGACATGCATTGAGGTATTCCTCTTCGATTTTGGCCATGAAGAGATTTGCATACTGTGGTGCAAATCGTGAACCCATTGCCACGCCCATCTGCTGTAAATAGAGGTCCTGTCCAAAAGTGAAATAATTATAAGTGAGAATGAATTTGATCAGTCCAGCAATAGGCTTTACAGGTATGCCCTGACCCTAAAGATATTTACGGCAGGCCGCAATACCATCATCATGGGGGATGTTCGTGTAAAGGGACTCCACGTCCACCATGGCCAGTATGGTTCCCTCAGGTACTGGGCCGATGGCTGTCAGTTTGTTCAGGAGGTGGGTGGTATCCTGTATGTAGCTGGGTCTTTTACAGACAAGAGGTTTCAAGATGTTTTCCAGCCACCCTGAGATGTTCTCTGTAACAGTTCCGCTCCCTGAGATTATGGGCCTGCCTGGGTTTCCCTCTTTGTGGATCTTGGGAAGCATGTAAAAGCAGGCTGTTCTAGGATTTTCAGGGATTCAGGCATTATGTTAAGGTTGCTAGACATGTCTGGTTTGGCTGTATTTCTTTCATTTGGACATCACTGACAGAGGAGATTATAAGAGTACAGGTAAATGTTAATCAAATAATGACGCTTTTAAAAATACATATTTCAAAGAAAGAACAGAAAAATAAGTTAGATGGAAAAAAGTGTACCCTGTTTCCCCTAAAATAAGATCTATCTCAAAAATAAGCCTTAGCATAATTTTTCAGGATTTACGAAGATGCTTAAAATATAAGCCCTATTCCAAAAAGAAGCCCTAATTACAGTTCATAAAAAAGTCAATGTAAATATAGTGTCTAGGCAGCTATGCTATGCCAGGAAGTAAAAAAGTGAAATCAATTGGAAATACAATGCAGCAGGACAGATAGACCATTCACCAAGGAAAGCAGACACCCCCAAAATAATCGCACTCAAAAAAAACCACGAAACCCAAAACAATAGGTTGACAAGTGCCAGGCTCTCGGTAAACGTAGAAATGTTTGTTGTAAATGGGAAAAGAGTAATTTCAGATTGTTGTTTTGTAGCTTAAATTAATAGAAGATCCTGTCTTTTTTTCGTAGGAACACAGTACTGCAGGAACAGTGGCATAGCTAAGGAGCTGTGGGCCCCGATGCAAGTTTTAAAATGCCCCCCCCCCTCAGCACTCTATACATAACAACAACAACAACAACAACAAATAACATTTGTAAGGCGCTTTTCTCCCGTGGGACTCAAAGCGCATAAGCATGGCTCCGACCATCGTGGTACAGGGGAAGAATTTTATAAATCTGGAAATGCCAGGCTAAACAGGTGGCTTTTCAGTCTGGATTTGAATAGCTCCAGGGATGGTGCTGTCTTTACTGGGTGTGGTAGGGAGTTCCAAAGAGTAGGGGCAGCATGACAGAAGGCTCTGTCTCCAGATTTTTTGAGGTGCACTCTGGGAGTGACCAAGTTTATAGAACTTGCTGATCTGAGGTTGTGAGAGGTGTGGTGCAGCTTCAGCAAGTCCTTCATGTATCCAGGGCCCAGATTGTGCAGGGATTTGAATGTCAGCAGTCCAATCTTGAAGAGTATTCTCCATTCTACTGGTAGCCAGTGCAGTGAGCGAAGGATCGGTGTAATGTGACAGTGGCGAGGCTGGTTTGTTAGCAATCTGGCAGCAGCATTCTGCACTAATTGCAGGCGACGCAAGTCTTTTTTGGGGAGGCCAGCATAAAGGGCATTGCAGTAGTCCAGCCGTGATGTGATGAAGGCGTGGACTAGGGTTTGAAGATCCTCTGGGGGAATCAGATGTTTAATCTTTGCAATGTTCTTCAGATGAAAGAAGGAAGATTTAACTACAGATGAAATTTGGTTTCTGAAACTCAATTCCCCATCGATTAGTACGCCAAGGCTGCGCACAAGGTTGGAGCTGTTTATGTCTGAATTCCCAATCCTGATTGGTGTTGCTTTAGGATAGAGCTGTTTTGATGGCGAGCACTGGCTTTGGACAAACAGGACCTCAGTTTTGTCAGCATTCAGTTTCAACCAGTTATCATTCATCCATGCCTGAAGCTCAGCTAAGCAAGAGTTTATTTTTGGGGTAGGGTCTGTTCCACCAGGTTTGAAGGACAGGTATAGCTGTGTGTCATCGGCGTAGCAGTGGTACGTCAGGCCATGTCGTTGGATAAGTGTACCGAGTGGCAACATGTAGATTGCAAACAGCAGAGGGGATAGGATTGATCCTTGTGGCACTCCGAATTGTAGAGGTGCAGGTTTGGACATTATAGGTCCTAGGGATACTCTCTGTGTTCTGTCAGTCAGGAATGATCTGAACCACTGGAGGACTGATCCACTGATGCCACAGTACTCCTGCAGTCTGTTAAGCAGGATTTCATGGTCAACTGTATCAAAAGCAGCTGAGAGATCCAACAGGATTAGGATGGAGCATTCCCCTCTGTCCCTTGCCATGAGCAGATCGTTGCAGACTTGGATGAGGGCTGTTTCACAGCTGTGGTGTTTCTTAAAGCCAGATTGTAGAGGGTCCAGGATGTTGTTTACTGACAGCCTGGTTTCAAGTTGCAGATAGACAGCCTTTTCAATAACTTTACCTAAGAAGGGGAGGTTGGAGACAGGTCTGTAGCTGCTCATAGCATCTGGATCCATGGAAGGTTTTTTGGGAAGGGGCTTGATGATTCCTTCTTTTAGAGAGGTAGGAAACCTCCCTGCTTGCAGAGAGCAATTTACTATTTTGTGAAATGCTGGACCAAGCAGGTCAGGGCATTTCAGCATATGTTTAGTTGGTCCAGGGTCCAGGTCGCAGGTTGTCTGGTGGAGACGACAGAGGGTGTCTGAGATCTCTTCTTCACTAATACTTTTGAAATCAGTCCAGGGTGTTAGGTTGTTTTTGCAGCTATTTCCATTAGTTGCATGAGTCTTGGGTGCTGTGGACTGAATGAGAGACCGAATAGAAGATACTTTGTCAGCAAAGTAGCAGGCAAATTTCTCACATAGCTCCTTTGAGGGAGTTATAGTGGGTTTTAGACAGGATGGATTACATAGTCTATCAACTGTGCGGAATAGTTGGGCTGGTCTGTTGGCGGCCTTTGCGATCTCCTGTGATAGGTAGGAGGATTTTTTCTTGGTGATCGCATTTTGGTAGCTTTCCCGGTGAGAGACAAGGGTGTGTTTATCTTTTGAATTCTGAGATTTTCGCCACTTCCTTTCTAGTCTGCGCACTTCTTTCTTTAGGTCCTTTAGTGAGCTGTCAAACCACCGTGCATGGTGAAGTGGTGTAGATCGTTTGATGCGAACTGGAGCGAGGGCGTCATAGGCAGATGACACTGCATGGTTGTAAATCAGGACCATGGAGTCTGGGTCTGCGCAATGATTGGTTAATGCGTCGAAGTTGAGGATATTCTGAACGTGCTGGGGTGAGACATCTTTCAGTGAACGGTATTTTATGAGTTCTTTCCCTCTGTGTTTTATCGCTGGTGCTGTCAGAGAGAAGTGGATGGTGTGGTGGTCTGACCATACCACTGGGTTTATATCCATGTGTGATATTAAAAGTCCGGAATGCATAACAATTGATACGGCACACCAAAACCTGCAAATAGCAACTACAGTGTCAGAGGTGCAAGAAGGGGATGGGGGAACAGTTTGTTAATGATTACCACTATTCAAAGTATCTATTGAAGGGATTATTATGAGCACAGGACCAATAGAGAGCTAATACTGTAGTTGAGGGAGGGCCCTTCAGGGCCCCTCTGGCCCAAGGGCCCCGATGCGGTCGCAGCCTCTGCAACCCCTATTGCTACGCCCCCGTGCAGGAAAAAGAAAACCCAGTTTACAGGAGGCAAGCCTGTGGTCCTGAACAACACGAAATAGTAAGGGCCTGAGCCCACTAATGCATTTTAATGCGTTTTTGAAATGCATTTAATGCAATAAATTGTATTCAAAAACACATAAAAAATTCATGTTTTTAAGCGTTTTTATAAATGCAGCAGTGGGCTCAGGCCCTAAATGTGCTAACAAAGAGAGAGGGAGCAGAAAAAAATTAAAAACATTACACAATACAGCAATGAAAATGCCTGAAGGAGGCAGTTAGCAGTGTTAGCAGTGTGACATGGTTATAGATGAACACTGTACTTTG
This sequence comes from Hyperolius riggenbachi, assembly GCF_040937935.1. NCBI lineage: Eukaryota > Metazoa > Chordata > Amphibia > Anura > Hyperoliidae > Hyperolius > Hyperolius riggenbachi. The sequence goes on along the minus strand of NC_090649.1, from coordinate 358,301,692 downwards.
ACTTCAGATTTACTTTAAAAAGTAACGTATACAAGTCATGAAAAGAATAGAAACATACTTAATTTATCAACACTAAAACCTTCTGCTGCTGCCAGTTCAGACTGAAAGAAGTCATAGTCAAACTTGCTGATGTCTTCAGAGTTACGTTCAGATGGAAATCCAATGTATAAATATGCACTATTTGAACCAAGGATTATGCGATCCTAGACAAGAGCATGGTATAGTTTATGGTTAGCATAAGAATATACACCACAGGGATGTTTTCAAACTAGTACTACTTAGAAAAAATTAATGCTTAAAATTAAACAATTATTTCTGTAGCAGTGCAAAAAAATCCACCATGAACACACACACACACACACACACACACACACACACACACACATTACTCATGTGTTTTAAGGCAATTTGGAACCTAGGACTTCGTTGTATTTTCAGTGGCCATTATATGGTCAGGTGGAAATAATAGGCAATTAGCAAGACACCCCCAATAAAGGAGTGGTTCCGCAGGTGGTGACCAAAGACCACTTCTCAGTTCCTATGCTATCTGTCTGGCTAATGTTTTGAATGCTGGCAGTGCTTTCACTCTAGTGGGAGCATGAGACAGAATCTACAACTCACACAAGTTGATCAGGTTGTGCAGCTCATCCAGGATGGCAGTGGCACATCAATGTGAACTGTGGCAAGAAGATTTGCTGTCTGCCAGCGTATTGTCCAGATCATGGAGATGCTACGAGGAGACAGGCCAGTACCCCAGGAGTCGTGGAGAAGGCCTTAGACGAGGAACAACCCAGCATTAGGACCGTTACCTCCGCCAGGAGGAGCACTGCCAGAGCCCTGCAAAATGACCTACAGGGGGCCATAAATGTGTATGTGTTTGCTCAAACGGTCAGAAACAGACACTATGAGGTTGATATGAGGGCACAACATCCACAGATGGGGGTTGTACTTACAGCCCAACACCATGCAGGAAATTTGGCATTTCTTTGGGGGGCCGCACAGCCCTCAATGTGCTCACCAGAGGTAGCCTGACTGCCATTATGTACTGAGATGAGATCCTCAGACCTCTTGTGAGACCATATGCTGGGGCGGATGGCCCTGGGTTCCTCCTAATGCAAGCCAATGCTAGACCTGTGGCTGATGTGTGTCAGCAGTTTCTGCAAGACAAAGGCATTGAAGCTACGGATTGGCCCACCCGTCCCCCAGACTTGAATCCAATTGAGCACATCTGGGACATAATGTCTCACTCCATCCACCAACGTCATGTTACATCAGAGACTGTTGAGGAGTTGGTGGATGCTTTAGTCCAGGTCTGGGAGTAGATCCCTCGGGAGACCATCTGCAACCTCATCAGGAGCATGCCCAGGTGTTGTAAGGAGGTCATACACACACACTTCTGACTGAGCCTTATTTTGTCTTGTTTTAAGGACATTACATCAAAGTTGGATGAGCGTGTAGTGCAGGGGTAGGGAACCTATGGCTCGGGAGCCAGATGTGGCTCTTTTGATGGCTGCGTCTGGCTCACAAACAAATCAGTAGGTATTGATTCACTAAGCTTACACTGATCAAGCAAGCGCAGCTTAGTGTGGCAGCGCAAGTACAGTTTTCAACAGAACAGAGGGCATCATGAAAGAGAAAAGAGGACTCCTGTGTCATGCTCCTAGTGGCTGCTTACTAGATTTATTTACCACACTGTGTGGCAATTAGGTCCACCCATGATGGGACATAAGCTATGCCCCTTTCTTTTAGGTCATGCCCCCACCACACATGGAAGTGTAGGAAGACATGAAATGAAGGAAGGCTCAGGATGACCATGGAAAAGTGCTGCCTCTGACCCCTGCTGCCTTGGCTTCTTCTCACTTCTTCTTACTATTATTTCTGCTTATCTTGTCATCATTGTCACCTCCACCTGCTGACCACTACAGTCTACCTATTACTACCTGACGATCACTAACATCTGCCTGTGCTTACCTGCCGGCCACTACAATATACCTATCACTACCTGCTAATCACTACAATCTGCCTATCCTTACCTGCTGGCCACTACAATCTGCCTATCACTACCTACCAGCCAGTACAATCCACCTATCACTACTTTCCAGTCACTAAAATGTACCTATTATTACCTGCCGGCCACTACAATCTACCTATCAGTACCTGTCGCCCACTACAGTCTACCTATCACTACCTGCCAGCCACTGAAATTCACCTATTACTACTTGCTGGCCATTACAGTCTACCTATCACTGCCTGCTTACCTCTATTGCTACCTGCTGCTACTACAATCTACCTACTAAGCACTACATTTTTCCTATCACTATCTGCTGTTAGCAGGGTCCAGGGCCGCCATCAGAAATTTTGGGGCCCCTCACACATAATCAGGCCTGAGCTTCCCCCTTCCCTGGGCCCACCCACTGGTTGCTGTGCCCGCATACTAGCCACCCCACCCCCAAGTCCGTGCACGAAGTGCGCTGCGGCGAAAAATGTGCATGGCTCTGACACTGAAGAAAGCGGTTTGCACAGCGTGATGTGGCAAAAAGTAGGCGTGACCATGGCATGTTGTGGGTGGAGCCAAATACTAGCAAAATACAGGTAGTCCCCGGTTAACAAATGAGATAGGGGCTTGTAGGTCCGTTCTTATCCTTTATCCGTTCTATTTTGTCCCACTCTGTCTCACCTTAGTTTGTGCCTCTTTTGTGTCCCTCTGTGAGACCTCATGTTCCTGTCTCATCTCTTTTCTCCCTGTGCCTCTTTTGTCCGCCTCTGTTCCCCCTGTGCCTCATGTATCCCCCTGTATTATCTCTTGTCCTCTTCTGTCTCAGCTGGTCCCCCTGCCCTAGCCAGGCATAGGTGCCCCAGTATAGGTATCCAGGCATAGGTGCCCCCAGTATAGGTAGCCAGGTATAGGTTCCCCCAGTATAAGTAGCCAGCTATAGGTGGTGTCCCAGTATAGGTTGCCTGGTGTAGATGCCCCCAGTATAGGTAGCCTGGTATAGTTGGTGCCCCAGTATAGGTATTAAACTATAGGTGGTATAGTAGCCCCCAGTATAGGTAGCCTGGTATTGGTGGTGCACCAGAATAGGTTAGCCAGGTACAGGTGCCCCCATAATAGATAGCAAGCTATAGACGCCCCAGTATAAGAAGCCAAGTATAACTGGTGCCCCAGTATAGGTAGCAAGGTACAGGTGGTGCCCTCAGTAAAGGTAGGCAAGTATAGGTGGTGCCCCAGTATAGGTAGCCAGGTATAGGTGGTGCCCCAGTATAGGTAGCCAGGTATAGGTGATGCCTCAGTATAGAAAGTCCGATGTAGCGGGCTCAATCATCTGCTTCCCACGTTCAAGCGCTGATGTCACTCTTCTCTCAGTGCTGGAACGCGGTGTGCTGGTGAGTAAGCCACAGGCCCGCAGCCAGCACATGCGGTCCTTCAAGCCCTGGGGGGGGGCAGGGTCCCCAGAAGCCCTGGGCCCCTCACTGGAGTGTTAGTTGTCCCCCCCTTATGGCTGCCCTGGCAGGGTCTACCGATCGCATCATGCCCACCAGTAGAATTGACTCTTGACAGTGTTTGGTGGGGTGGGAGATGAGAGCACCTGAAAGAGACTTTTTTTTCCTGAAAATTACTGTGTTGGGCCAGAGGGGAGTGAGTGGGGCCCAGTAGGTTTGCCCAGTATGGGGCCTAGAAATTTCTGATGGTGGCCCTGGAGTAACCTATTGCACCCTGAAATCATAGTGCCTGCGCGCTCACAGCCGACAGCCTGCTTGCCTCTGTGTACCTAAGTTTACACAGGTAGTCCCCGATTTACAGACGCCCACCTTACGAACGACCCGCCAATACGAACGGCCCGATCCCGTCGCGATGATGTACTTTCCGTGGGGGAAGTTTGAAGAAGCGGTTTCAAATGTCCCGACTTAAGAACGGATTCAAGTTAAGAACAAATCTACAGTCCCTATCTCGTTCTTTAACCGGGGACTACCTGGTAGTTCAAACTGAGCACATACAGTGTATATGGAAACCAGGTACCCTCTGGCTTCCTAAACTGTATGGAAAGCCAGAGAACACCCAGCTTCCACTCACACGGCATGTCTGCTGCTGAAAAAAGTGCTGCTGGGAGGCAGAGTGGCTCAGTTCAAACTATATACACATGCAGACACAGGCAAGCAGGCTGCAACGGTGAGCATGCAGGCAAGAAGATTTGGAGGGGGGGGGGGGGCAAAAAGACACATTGTGGCCTTAGTGTTACTGCAGGGGATACATGCAGGATACAATATTACAGGAGAAGTGGACACTAATTACATAGTTACATAGTTACATAGTTATTTTGGTTGAAAAAAGACATACGTCCATCGAGTTCAACCAGTATAAAGTACAACACCAGCCTGCTCCCTCACATATCCCTGTTGATCCAGAGGAAGGCGAAAAAACCCTTACAAGGCATGGTCCAATTAGCCCCTAAAGGGAAAAATTCCTTCCCGACTCCAGATGGCAATCAGATAAAATCCCTGGATCAACATCATTAGGCATTACCTAGTAATTGTAGCCATGGATGTCTTTCAACGCAAGGAAAGCATCTAAGCCCCCTTTAAATGCAGGTATAGAGTTTGCCATAACGACTTCCTGTGGCAATGCATTCCACATCTTAATCATTTTTACTGTAAAGAACCCTTTCCTAAATAAATGGCTAAAACGTTTTTCCTCCATGCGCAGATCATGTCCTCTAGTCCTTTGAGAAGGCCTAGGGACAAAAAGCTCATCCGCCAAGGTATTATATTGCCCTCTGATGTATTTATACATGTTAATTAGATCCCCTCTAAGGCGTCTTTTCTCTAGACTAAATAAACCCAGTTTATCTAACCTTTCTTGATAAGTGAGACCTTCCATCCCACGCATCAATTTTGTTGCTCGTCTCTGCACCTGCTCTAAAACTGCAATATCTTTTTTGTAATGTGGTGCCCAGAACTGAATTCCATATTCCAGATGTGGCCTTACTAGAGAGTTAAACAGGGGCAATATTATGCTAGCATCTAGAGTTTTTATTTCCCTTTTAATGCATCCCAAAATTTTGTTAGCTTTAGCTGCAGCTGCTTGGCATTGAGTACAATTAAAAAAGTGGAAGACACACAGTGAGGGTACGTTTCCACTAACGCGAATTCGCATGTGTTCCCCGCATGCAAATTCACATAACCAATACAAGTGAATGAGGCAGTGTCCACTTGACAGGAAAACTGAGCATTTTCTTGTGCAGGAAAAATCTGGCCAGCAGAGCCATCCGAATTCGGACACCGCATACACCGCATGCGATTCGCATACAATGTATTTAATAGGAAATTTGCATGCTGTTTTAGTATGCGAATTTTCATGCGAATTTGCATACGATTTCGCATAGAAACAATGGAAAAGCACACAGGCACTGCCATGGTTAAATTTGCATACATAGTCATCTATGCAAAATCGTATGCAAATTTGCATGAAAATTTGCATACAAGTGCATACAAACGCATGCGAAATTCACATCCGCATGCAAATTTTTCCCGCTGCGATTCCCACCGCACAAGTGGAAACGTGCCCTAATCCTGGGAGAAAAGGAGGTCTCACATTAGTGTTCCTAGAGTTGATGGGGGCAGTAGAGGAGGGAGGCCTACAGTGGGATGGCTAAAAGATGGGGGGTGAAATAGGAAGGAGGCACATTGGAGACAATTCTGGGGCAGAAGTGGACATAGCAGGGACAAAAAAATGCAGCGAGTTGGCCAGAGTGGAAATACTTAAGTACCCCTGAATCGATGAAAAACAATTGAATTAAACCAATGGTGGGCTACATTATAAAATCTCTAGCGTTCTGATGTTGTTTGTTGTATTAGAGGTCCCTCCTATGCCTGGTCCTCTTCTTTTCTGGAACTTTTACCGAGTGGCATTGAACTCCTAATGCACAAGTTCCAAACTGCACATGCACAGTGAAAGAAAGTGCTTTTTGGTGAGCGCTTAATTTTTCTGTGCATGTGCGGTTTGGAATCACTCCTATTTGATGGGAGGGATCCAGTTGTATACTTAGAGTAGTAGCTCTCCCGCCGCGCGTACCGGGAGGGGGGCCCCCCGAGGTGAGGGAGGGAGGATTGGAGTTGGGCCCCCCACCCCCACCAGGCTAGCTACCTATTAGCCCACCAGCCACCCACCAGGCTACCTACCTACCTACTCACTCACCCACCAGGCTACCTACCTACCCACCCACCAGGCTACCTACCTACCCACCCCTCCCACCAGGCTACCTACCTACCTACCAGGCTACCTACCTACCCACCAGGCTACCTACCTACTCACCCACCAGGCTACCTATTTACCTACCCACCCCTCCCACCAGGCTACCTACCTACCCACCCACCAGGCTACCTACCTACCCACCCCTCCCACCAGGCTACCTACCTTTCCACCAGGCTACCTACCTACCCACCCACCAGGCTACCTACCTACCTACCCACCCACCAGGCTACCTACCTACCCACCAGGCTACCTACCTACCGACCTACCTACCAGGCTACCTACCCACCCACCAGGCTACCTACCTACCTACCCACCAGGCAACCTACCTACCCACACGGCTACCTACCTACCCACCAACAGGTTACCTACCTACCCACCCACCAGGCTACCTACCTACCCACCAGGCTACCTACCCACCCACCTACCCATGGGAGCTGTGCACCGGACGGAGGCTGGGACAGGAGGTCTGCTGCTGCAGGTACGTAAATGGCGTTTTTTTTTGTTTATATTAGCAGGTGTATGTTCTGGGCAGGTCTGCCACATGATTGCATGTATTTTCTGGGCAAATCTGCCAACATGATTGCATGTATTTTCTGGGCAGGTCTGCCACATGATTGCATGTATTTTCTGGGCAAATCTGCCAACATGATTGCATGTATTTTCTGGTCAAATCTGCTACATGATTGCATGTATTGTCTGGGCAAATCTGCCGACATGATTAAATGTATTTTCGGGTCAAATCTGCCGACATGATTGAATGTATTTTCTGGGCAAATCTGCTCACGTTATGTGTATTTTCTTGAGAAAACCTGCACAGTTATGTGAATTTTCTGGGGAAAGGGTTACCAAAACTTGGGACCACTGTCTTTGCGTTGCACTTTTAAAGGGAACCTGAGGTGAGAATAATATTGAGGCTGCCATATTTATGTCCTTTTAAGCAATACCTGTTGCCTGGCTGCTGTGCTGGTCCTCTGCCTCTTATTCTTTCAACCATAGACCCTGAACAAGCATGCAGCAGGTCAGGGGTTTCTGACAATATTGTCCGAACTGAAAAGATTAGCTGCATGGTTGTTTCTGGTGTAATTCAGTTTATTACTGTAGTCAAATAGATCAGCAGGGCTGCCAGGCAACTAGTATTGTTTAAAAAGAAAAAAAATGGCAGCCTCCATATCACTCTCACCCCGGGTTCACTTTAAATTACAGTTAGCTCCGCCCTCATCCGGTCATTGCCATGCCCATTTTTTGCAGGTTATGTCCACACCCATGTTTTGCTTTGCGCGCCGCGGGTCATGGGGGCCCGCAATTGGCATATTGCACAGGGGCCCGCTGCTGGCTGTGTCCGCCACTGGGCCAAAGTGGTATACTCAGGGGAGGGGCAACAGGGGTAGCACTAAACATAGTGGGGAAAATAGAGGGGAAACACAAAGGAATACAGGAAAGAGGGAAGAAACTCCAAGGGAGGGGGCATAGAGAGTTTATTTAATCTTGACACAACCCATAGTTCCTCTGCCTCAACCTTAAGATGTGTGTAGGGTTGCAGGGTGAGGCCACTGCACCTGAGGGAGTTGGAAGTAGAGGCCACCACTTGCTCCTGTCTTGGGGGGTTATTGTGGCCACCCATAACTGCTTTGCTGTCGGATGGTTGGTGGTTAAGCAACCTGTTACTACAGTCTAGGTGGGATGGGGGTGCTGGTTCTCAAAGTTCACTGATACCAACAGTTTATGGGGCATGTTATATTTTGTAGCCATTTCCTATGTGGGGTATAGTGGCTGCATTTCGTATGTGGGGGTGATTACTGCATTTTATATGTGGAGGGTGATTAATGCATTCTATATATGAGGTGATAACTGCATTTAATATGTGTGCGTTATCTCTGCATTTCATAGATGGGGGATAATTACTGCATTTCATATCTAGGGGACAATTGGTGCATTTCATATGTAAGGTTAATTACTTATTTTCATATGTGGGGATAATTGGTTCATTTCATATGTGGGAGTAAATGCTGCTTTTCATATGTGGGGGTCAATGCTGCTTTTCTCATGTGGGGGTGGTGGCAGCATTTCATATGTGGGCATAATTGTTTTTTTATGTGAGGATAAATGCTGCATTTGCAAGTTGACAGTGGTATCAAGTGTAGGAATAATAAAAGCTTGACTGTTCAGGTGAGAATATTGCTGGCAGCTGTATCTGGGTCTAGACTGATATTGGTAAATCTTTATTCCTACTTATGCATCAAAATTAAACACTAAAATTATTGTGATTGACCTTGGGCCCCTTTTTTACATTTGAGCACCCCCTGTTAAATATCCTCTGCACGGCCCTGTCTGCTTGTATGGCAAAGAAGGGGAGCACTGGATAAAAAAAAGATTTTACTACAATTACCATTTATTACTAAGTGGCTCTTCTTAATTAAAAAAAGGTTTCAGAAAAAAGAAAACTTTGATAGTTGTCCTTTAAAGACTATGGGGTGTATTAACTAAACTGCGGTAAGCAGAATAACATGTGTAAAGTCTTACCACTGGATGAGTAGGGCAATAAATTGCATTTGCAAGGCAATGCATTACGCATCCTGTGTAAGGTCTGGTCCAGACCTGTATAGTCAGTTTTGTATCAGTTTTGTATTTGTTACTGTGGGTGTGTTCACACACAAAAGGTGGGACATTTCTGGTCCAGTCAGGTAAAACTGATAGAAAACTGATGAAATACTGATGCAAAACTGACAGGACAGGACAGTACTGAACCGGCTTGGAAACGTGCAGATTTATGTGTGAACCAAGTCTAAAGGTGGCCACACACCATACATTTTTTTTTTAAATATATGTTCAATTCAAGAATAGCAATCAATTCTTCTGATTGTAACAATTCAAAAATCTGACCAATGTACCACACACCTATGTTCAATTTTCCCGAATCATGAATAAAATAATTGAAAGCTCTGAAAAAATTGATTGGAATTGTACATCAAGTAATTGACAATCCATCACACACCATACATAGTTACATAGTTATTTGGGTTGAAAAAAAACATATGTTCATTGAGTTCAACCAGAGAACAAAGTACAACACCAGCCCTCACATATAGGGTTGCTCATCGGATTCCGCGGAATGGAGATTTCCGCAATTCCGGTCGGAAATTGGCAATTCCGTTCCGGTTAGCCAGAACGGAAAAGCTATAGCGGTAATCGGAAATAGCGGAATTTCTATGCGGAATTCCGTCAGGATTTAATCAGTAGCATGTAAAAGCTGCATTGGCCAATCAGAAGGATCGGAAGGGATAGACCTATCACAGAAGCTTAAAACATGCTGATTTCTGCATTAAAAACGGAATTTTTGCACCAATTAGAGTCTTAACGTAGGATTGGTTGGTTTTTACCAACCAATCCTACGTTAGCAACCAGCTCCTAGCTACCTATCATCATCAGCTATCCCACCCATTTTGTATATAAGAGAGGTGTGACAGTCACGAAGCTTGTGGGTTTCAGTCTGGTGTTGGAGAGAGGAGAGACAGACCCATATTAGTTGTTTCAACACAAAACAATAGTCTTTTTAAAGACTGTATATAAAACAAAAGTCTTTTTAAAGACTGTGAGAGAGAATTAGATTGAGTGTGAGCCATTAGGAGTAGTAGCTAGGTGTATTTGTGAGAGAGTTGTTAGAATGTAAGTATACTTGAATTCTAGGCCTCAGGTACTAAAGTCTAGTAAAGACTTGAGATGCAGGGTCTCTCCTTAAGCATAGTTTCTCGGAGAGTAATTATGAAGTCATTTACAAGAAGCATGTTCCTCTAGAAGGACACATAATATGTTTTCAGGTCTAAATGTCCCGACATTCAGACTACGAAATAGTAAACAAAGCCAATATTTGGAAAACATTGCATTTCGTGCATCTAGAGCATAAAGCACTGGCGCACTAGATGATGAGGTGGGTCACATGCCCTTGCCCGCTAATTGTAGGCTTGGGGTATGGCTCAGGTGATGTCAGAATTTAACTCTTTGATGTTCATATAAAAGTAATAGTCGGGATGGCAGAGGGCACTTCGTCTTCTGCATGCTATCCTGCTCTCTACGCTTCCTATTTAGAATAATAGCTTCATGTCTGTATGCTGTAAATATATGTGATGTACATAGGACATAGGAAAGACTGTTTATACTCTGAAGAAACAAACAAAAGATGCCTGATTGCTGAATAAACCCTTTAAAGGTGAAGGTGGCTGTCTCTGCTCTATCTCCTGTATGCTGTCGCTGTGAGTTGTAGCTCTAATGAGTTGCTGGTGCCGGAGTAAAAGGTGGGTTGTGCTGTTGCCAATAGCAACCAATGTATAGGTTCTTACAGTTGGTGTCTTAAACCCTAGGCCGATCCCAGATCGATGATTGGTGATCAAGGTGTGCACAAGAGTCAGTCTAATTAAAACTTCTTGAAGCAGCGACTTACATCTCTGTGAAGCAAGCACAATAGAACAGGAGACGCTCAGAGCTGAGCTGTAAGAGTTAAGGGCAGGCTACGGAGGCCAGAGACGAGAAGAGCCAAGCTTATCAAGAGGAGATAAGCACAGTGTGAAGTGAGTCTGGAAGTTTCCCGGCAGCAGGTGCCGATGTGAGCGGCCTGTGACTGTGTACACGCAGGTGAAGGTGTCCAAGGCAATGGGTTTGGGCAGAACTCATTAGGAACTTCAGCGCATCTGATGCCTGTGAGAAAACTGCCAAGAATGCTGGGAAGTAGAGATGTCGCACACCTCCGATTTTCGGTTCGCGAACCGGGTTTGCGGACTCCTGCGGAAGGTTCGGTTCGCGGAAAAGTTCGCGAACCGCAATAGACTTCAATGGGGATGCGAACTTTCAAAAATAGAAAAAATTATGCTGGCCACAAAAGTGATGGAAAAGATGTTTCAAGGGGTCTAACACCTGGAGGGGGGCATGGCGGAGTGGGATACATGCCAAAAGTCCCGGGGAAAAAAATCTGGATTTGACGCAAAGCAGCATTTTAAGGGCAGAAATCACATTGAATGCTAAATTGCAGGCCTAAAGTGCTTTAAAACGTCTTGCATGGGTATACATCAATCAGGGAGTGTAATTAGAGTTCTGCTACACACTGACACACCAAACTCACTGTGTAACGCAGCGCAAACAGCTGTTTGCGTAGTGACGGCCGTACTGGACTGGTGTGCACCGTGGCCAGAGTGTAGGCCGTGGCGTTTTTCAAGCTCATATGGTCGCCGGGCTGTGGTAGCTGAATGATAGAACAACAGTGACTGTCCAGCTGATCAAATTTGGTCTGACCACAATGAAGCAACGACCTTATTATCTTTTGTGTGCCACCCCCACCCGAGACACTCAAATAGCCGGCGGTCATTGCTTCATTGTGATGCGCAAGCCCCTTCACCGCAGCAAGGTAATGATCATGAAAGGGGATGGGCACATGTACATGCCTTTTGTTTTGTTGTTGCAGCCACCCGCAGTGCAGCCAGAAAAATTAGGCAGGCATGTACACGCACCAGAAAAATTAGTGTAGCGGCCGCTGCTAGCAGCGGCCTTAAAACTTCAGGAATCCGCCTAGAGTCCTGGACCCTGTTGGTGGTGGCGGAGAAGGCAGTCAAGCGGCCTGCAGGCAGAGATGCTGTGTGTGGGGACTGACTTAGTCTTCGGTCGTGCAGTAGCCCTCCGGGATCCATTCCTCATTCATCTTGATAAAGGTCAGGTACTGAACACTGTCGTGACTTAAGCGACTTCTCTTCTCAGTAACTATGCCTCCAGCTGCACTGAAGGTCCTTTCTGACAGGACGCTTGCGGCAGGGCAAGAGAGAAGTTGTATGGCAAATTGGGACAGCTCTGGCCACAGGTCAAGCCTGCGCAACCAGTAGTCCAAGGGTTCATCGTCGCTTTTCGCAGAGTCTACATCCCCACTCAAGGCCAGGTAGTCGGCTACCTGCCGGTCCAGGCGTTGGTGGAGGGTGGATCCGGAAGGACTATGGCGAGGAGTTGGACCAAAGAACGTCCGCATGTCCGACATCACCCTGAGATCGCTGGAGCGTCCTGTTCTTGCCTGCGTGGACTTGGGAGGAGGAGGGTTACTGCCAGTGGTACCTTGATTGCGTTGTGCAGCCACATCACCCTTAAATGCATTGTAAAGCATCATCGACAGCTTGTTCTGCAAGTGCTTTCCGCCTTTTGTTGAGTTGCTAAGAGGTCCGCCACTTTGTGCCTGTACCGAGGGTCTAGTAGCGTGGCCACCCAGTACAGGTCATTCGTCGTTCAGTTTTTTGATACGGGGGTCCCTCAACAGGCTGGACAACATGAAAGAGGACATCTGCACAAAGCTGGATGCAGACGTACTCTCCATCTCCTCTTGCTCTTCCTCAGTGATGGGACGCAACTCCTCTTCCTCCCCCCAGCCACGAACAATACCACGGGAACGTGGAGCAGCAGAAGCCCCCTGTGACGGCTGCCGCTGTTGTTCTTCTTCCGCCGCCTCTTCCTCCTCCACAGAAACACCTTCCTCATCATCACCATCATCAGAGTCTGACTCCTCTCCTTCCCCACACGACTCCTCTTCTTCCTCCTCCTCCTCCTCCTCCCCCCTCTGTGCTGCCGCAGGTGTTGTGGGAACATCGGGTTCGTGTGTAAATGGCTCCCACGACTCCTGCTGCCGTAACTCTACTCGTTCATGCTCCTCCACAGCTGTATCCACCACTCTACGCACAGCACGCTCCAGGAAGTAGGCGTAGGGGATCAAGTCGCTGATGGTGCCCTCATCGCGACTCACCAGTTTGGTCACCTCCTCAAAGGGCTTCATGACCCTGCATGCATTTCGCATCAGTGTCCAGTTGTTGGGCCACAACATCCCCATCCTCCCAGATTGTGTCCTTGTACTGTAATGATACAGGTAGTGGGTGACGGCTTTCTTCTGGTCTAGCAGGCGAGAGAACATCAGCAGGGTGGAATTCCAGCAAGTCGGGCTATCGCAAATCAGGCGTCTCACCGGCAAGTTGTTTCTACGCTGAATCTCCGCAAAGCGTGCCATGGCCTTGTAAGAGCGCCTGAAATGCCCACACAACTTCCTGGCCTGCTTCAGGACGTCCTCTAAGCCTGGGTACTTGGACACAAATCTTTGCATGACCAGATTCAGCACATGTGCTATGCAGGGTATGTGTGTCAGCTTTCCCAAATTCAACGCAGCAATCAGATTGCTGCCGTTGTCACACACCACGTTGCCGATCTCAAGCTTGTGCGGGGTCAGCCATTGCTCCACCTGTTTGTTAAGAGCAGCCAGGAGAGATGCTCCAGTGTGACTCTCCGCTTTCAGGCAAGACATGTCTAACACTGCGTGACACCGTCGTACCTGGCATGCAGCATAGGCCCTGGGGTGCTGGGGCTGTGTAGCTGGAGAGGAGATCGTGGCACCAGCCAAGGAGGAGGAGGAGGATGACGACAGCGAAGCGGTGGTAACAGGGCAGGTGGAGAGGAGGTGGCTGGAGGCCTGCCTGCAAGCCGTGGAGGTGTGACAAGTCAGTCTGCTGCGCAGCCACGTACTCCCTGCTTGCTGCCATCGGTCACCAGGTTGACCCAATGGGCTGTGTATGTAATGTAGTGGCCCTGCCTGTGCTTGGCAGACCAGGCATCCATGGTCAGGTGGACCCTTGACCCAACGCTGTGTGCCAGAGATGACACCACTTGCCTCTCAACTGCACGGTACAGTTTGGGTATGGCCTTTTGTGAAAAATAATTGCGGCCTGGTATCTTCCACTGCGGTGTACCAATGGCCACAAACTTACGGAAAGCCTCAGACTCCACCAGCTTGTATGGTAATAGCTGGCAAGCTAATAGTTCCGCCACGCCAGCTGTCAGACGCCGGGCAAGAGGGTGACTGGCAGACATTTGCTTCTTCTGCTCAAATACTTCCTTCACGGACAGCTGGGTACTGCTGTGGGCAGAGGAGAAGGAACCGCTCAAGGGAAGAGGCGGTGTGGAGGAGGGTGGCTGTGAAGGTGCAAGGGAGAAAGTGGATGAAGACGATGCACCTGAAGGAGGAAGAGGAGAAGGAGGGTGGCTTGTCTTTTGAGGGGTGCTGCTTTTCCTCAGGTGTTCTTGCCATAGCTGTTTGTGCCTTCTCTCCAGGTGCCTTCATAAGGCACTTGTCCCTACGTGAGAGTTGGCCTTTCCACGGCTCAATTTTTGCTGGCAGAGACAACAGATGGCTTTGCTCCGATCTGAGACACACACGTGAAAAAATTTCCAAACCGCTGAGCCCCCCTGGGCTGATGGCGCTACGGTGGCATCAGCAGCTGATGTTGAAGGGCATGTGTGCTGGCTGGCCATAGCTGGCGATACATGGCGCCGGACACTGCCCCCAGCTGTTTCTGAGGACGAGCTCCCTCTGCTTCTATCATGGAGTCGTCTCCTCCTACTCCTCTCTGACTCCTCCGCTGAACTGTCCCCCTGGTCATCTCCTCTACCGGGAACATATGTGGTATCCATATAATCATCATCATAATCCTCCTGGCCAGCTGTGTTTTCTTCAGACACCTCCTCAAGTGCACCAACTTCAGGTGGTCCACCATCATCCCCATCCACACACGTTACGTCCATATTAAAGCCACCTAACTCAGACGTATGTGGTGGTGTACCTGCGCCTTCTTGTTGTTGTGGCAGTAGTGGCTGGGAATCAGTGATTTCACCACCACCACCAAATAACTCCTGCGAAGTGTCAAATGCAGCGGATGTGGTGCTTGTTGTAGCGCTGGTGGCTGTGGGAGATGAGGTGTTCTGTGATAAAAACTCAATCACCTCCTCACGATTTTGGGAAGTGATGGCACGTGCCTTCTTCTTAACACTGTATTTTGGGGCAGGTCCGCACGAAATCAGAGAAACACCACCTCGCACAGACCTGCCGGTGCCTGGTGGCCTTCCTCTGGGCCTGCCTCTACCTCTTCCTCTACCTGGTTTGTCCATTTTGTCCATCTCGGGGGGATGCTAGCTATATGCAGTGAGGTGGGTTCTCACTCAACACAACCGGTAGTTAGATGCAGTGAGGTGGCCAGGTGGGTTCTCACTCAACACAACAGGTATTTAGATGCAGTGAGCTGGGTTCACTCAACACAAAGCTAGGTATATGCAGTGATGAGGTGGGTTAAGTATACACAACAGGTACTGGGGTATATGCAGTACTGGGTAGTACAATGTGCAGCTCCCTGTCACACACACAGGTAGTCACTGAATGTACTGGGCTGCTGGCAGTGGCACTATCAATTAGCAATGCTGTGCATGCAACAAAAGTGTCAGTTTGACACACAGAAAAAAAAAAAAAGTACAGGATGAGCTCTGACAAGAGCTGTTGCTAGGTGCTATAAAAGCAATAACAATCAGCCAGGAGCAAGCTAAGCAGCCAAGAACCTAACTAATCTGTCCCTAGAAGAACAAGTCTGCAGCAGCTCTCCCTAGTCTGTCTAATAGCAGGCAGACGAGTGACTGTAATGGCCGTCGAAAGGCTGCCTTATATAAGGGGGGGCTCCAGGGCTTAGTGTAGCCTGAATGTGATGCAGAGGGTCAAAGTTGACCCTCATAGTGCATTATGGGGCGAATCGAACTTCCGCAAAAGTTCGCCTGGTGCAGGCGAACGCGAACCCCCGAAGTTCGTCTGGAACCGTTCGCCGGCGAACCGTTCGCTACACCTCTACTGGGAAGTGGACTCAGAGATCGTTTGGTACAGAGGCCACGCGATGCAAGAAGTTTTAACAAGGCGAGTAGGTGTTATACATGTTTGTGGGTAACAATGCATGTTTCCTTTTACTTTCCCTTTCTCTTAGACAGCACAGCATCTCCCCGCAGCAGAGAGAAGGGGGAGGCTGTGGCTGAAGTCTGCAAAGTGTATCAGTATAATGTGTTTTGTTTTTTCTTTTCTCTCTCCTTCGCTCTCTCTCCTTCGCTCTCTCTCTCTCAGTATCAGTATAATGTGTTTTGTTTTTTCTTTTCTCTCTCCTTCGCTCTCTCTCTCTCTCTCCTTCGCTCTCTCTCTCTCTCTATGGGCAGCATTCCCCCGCCCGTTAGATGTCAGTGGACGGGGGAGAAGGAAGCCAGACTTCGGGAGAAAGAGAGAGAAACTAAGAGCTGTAACAGAGGTTGGTTTTTTCTTTGACATTCTGCAAAGTTTTCATGCTACGTGTCAGTTTAAATGGTAATAGTTTGACTTTTTTTTCTAGTTTAGTTAGGCAGTGCACAGCAGCAAGAACTTTTTTTCTTTTCCATGAGTTATCTGTTTTGGGCTAGTGAACTCCCTCGCTTCTGTTAGAATGTAAGTATACTTGAATTCTAGGCCTCAGGTACTAAAGTCTAGTAAAGACTTTGAGATGCAGGGTCTCTTTAAGCATAGTTTCCCGGAGAGATATTATGCAGTCATTTGCAAGAAGCATGTTCCTCTAGAACAGGGGTGGGCAAACTTTTTAAGTCAAGGGCCACATTGAGTTTTGAAAATGGGCCGGAGCGCCGCAGCAAAAAAATGGGCGTGGTCATGTCTGGATGTGGGCGGTGACATAGCAGGAAAGGGTGTGGCCATGACACAAATGCTATAAGATTGGCATCACATATTTCCCCACAAATGCTATGAGATTGGCATCACATATTTCCCCACAAATGCTATGAGATTGATGGCACATTTCCCCACACATGCTATGAGATTGTTGGCACATTTCCCCACACATGCTATGAGATTGATGGCACATTTCCCCACACATGCTATGAGATTGTTGGCACATTTCCCCACAAATGCTATGAGATTGTTGGCACATTTCCCCACACATGCTATGAGATTGATGGCACATTTCCCCACACATGCTATGAGATTGATGGCACATTTCCCCACACATGCTATGAGATTGATGGCACATTTCCCCACACATGCTATGAGATTGTTGGCACATTTCCCCACACATGCTATGAGATTGATGGCACATTTCCCCACACATGCTATGAGATTGATGGCACATTTCCCCACACATGCTATGAGATTGATGGCACATTTCCCCACACATGCTATGAGATTGATGGCACATTTCCCCACACATGCTATGAGATTGATGGCACATTCCCCCACACATGCTATGAGATTGATGACACATTTCCCCACACATGCTATGAGATTGTTGGCACATTCCCCCACACATTGTGAGAAAACGTGGAAGAGCCGCCGCCATGAGCCAGCGGCAGGCGGCTCTTTCCGCGCACAGTGGCGCCACACACGGAGAGGCAGTCGCCTCCTCTCAGCATGAGGCGGCTGTCTCCGTGCAGGGATCTACGGAGCGCGGAGAAACCGCCGCATTGGACGCGGCGGTTCGCGCGCATGCCCCCGCTGCGGAGGTACCGCAGAGTGGAGCTGGTGTGGCAGGGACATATAGTCCCTCTAGATTTAGAGTGACGCGTGCGCGCGCACTCAGGCAGGGTTTATATGACAGCCAGAAATTGTCAGCTGACCAGGCTGGTCAGCTGACTCTGGCTCCGTTCCTCATTGGTCCAGCATTTAGGGAGGTGCTGGAGAGGGACATGTGTATATATACTGCTGGTGGTTCACTTGTTCTGGGTCTGGCGTTGCGATCACATATGTGGGAGCACCCAGATCCGTAGTCAGATCCGCAAGTGTGCCGGGACCAGCTGGAGCTGTAATCCTACACTTAGCTAGATTCTGTTGATAGCTAAAGTACTAGTTTGATAGTGTTTATCTGTTATGACCCTTTGCCTGCCTTGACTATCCCCCTGAACTCTGATCTTGTACCCCGATATTTCTGACTCTCTGTTGCCAAACCCCGGCTCGTTCCTAGACTCCGCCTCTGCCTCCTGATTTTGTACCTCGATATATCTGATACCCTGTTGCCGAACCTTGCCTGTACTTCGACTCTGCCTTTGCCTCCTGATCTTGTACCTTATCTGTCCGTATGTATCGACCTGGCTTGTCCGACCTCGAGAACCGACCTCACTGTTGGAGGCGGTTCCCCGTCCTGTCAGTGACACCTCCTTCCGAGTGTCACTTTCAGACTATCCTTTCTACTGTCAGTCTGACTCCTCCCGTCTTGGAGAGCTCAGGTCTGCGGTAGGAATCTGTGCAGTACTCCCTGCTGCACTGAGGCCTAGTCCTCTAAGTGTTACTGTTACACCAAACACTACACTCTACTCAGGTGAACAGAGGTTAGCTAGTATATCGGATTATCGGTGATACTGCAGATCACTTATAATCTGGTATACATCTGTATTCCCAGTGATACTGAAGATCACCAGTAATCAGATCCTCTCTGTGCTTCACCGATCGTTACAGAACGCCAGACCATAAACAGATGGACGCACGCGCTGACCCTCTGACTGTGCTTGCCACTTCGGTGGATACCATCCATCAAGCACTGGGCCAGCACAAAGCTTTAATTGATGCCCTAACAGGCTCTGTGCAAACCCTTCAGACGTCAGTTGATTCGGTGCGATCCCCTCTTAGTGATGACATACGTATGCCCGTACCAGACAAATTTTCCGGCCACAAGTCTGACTTCCGGAATTTCAAGAGTAGAGTGTTATCATATTTCGAGTTGAGACCCCGATCCTCGGAGACTGAGACCCAACGGGTCATTTTCATTAAAACCTTGTTAACTGGTGATTCCCAGTCCTGGGCATACAACCTGTCTCCCACAGATATAGCTCTGACCTCGGTAGAGGAATTTTTTAAGGCTATGGCCGTGATATACGACGACCCTGACCTTGCGGCAACCTCTGAGCGGAAGCTCAAACTTTTGCGGCAAGGCAGAGGTTCGGTCGAGGATTACGCGGCAGAATTTAGTAGGTGGTCAGTTACCGCCAGATTTGACACCTATGCTCTGATGGATTACTTCCTGTCTGGGTTGTCGGAGGAGGTCTCTGACTTGATGTTAACCTTACCCGAGCCCAAGACAGTCGATGAGGCCATATCATCGGTCATTCGAGTCGACCGTCGGCTACGCCATCAGAGGCAGACTCGGGGCAGTCACCCTGTCAGGGGGACTCCGTATGCGGCACCTTCCGCTGCATCCTCAGTAACGGCATCTCCGCCTGTCTCACCCGTTCCGGCCTTACCTCCACCCGAGCCAATGCCAATTGGTCGATCAAAACTGACCCAGGTGGAGCGAAGGCGGAGAATGACGGAACAACTGTGCCTGTACTGTGCAGAAGCAGGGCATAGGGTGCGAAACTGCCCTAACAAGTCGGGAAACGAGTTTGCCTAGGAGTAGTGGGGGGTGACACCCTAGGCACACAATTTTCACCCCTTAAAGAGAAAAAATTGCTTCTCCCCTGTACGATTACATGGGAGAATAAGTCAGTAGCCACTGAGGGGTTTATTGATTCTGGCTCAGCAGCTAATTTTATGAACCTTGAATTTGCTCAGGAGTTGGGTATTCCCCTCACTCCAGTAAGTCCCCCCATTCAGGTCACGGCAGTAGACGATTCCCCTCTGCAACGGGATTGCCCTCTGTCACAGACCCCGGAGGTGAAGGTCACCATAGGGGTACTGCATGGGGAACAGTTACAGTTTTTTGTGTTACATATGTCAACCTCCACTATTATCCTAGGCATGCCGTGGTTGCAAACCCATTCGCCTCAAATAGACTGGGCCACAGGTCAGTTAACTACCTGGTCACCTCATTGTTTTCGACAGTGTTTGGGAAAGTTGACATTGGGGGAAAACCAGAATTCAGGTGGGAGGTGTGCCAGACCAGTACTCTGAATATTCTGATGTATTCTGTCCCAAGGCAGCTGACAAACTGCCCCCACATTGCCCTTTCGACTGTCCCATCGATCTCCGTTCAGGTTGTGTACCTCCCCGGGGCCATTTGTACAACTTGTCGGGGCCCGAAAAATTGGCCATGCAGGATTATGTCCGTGAAAATTTGGCCAAAGGCTTCATTCGCCCGTCCCGGTCGCCCGCTGGGGCAGGTTTCTTTTTTGTTAAAAAGAAAGACGGAGGCCTGCGACCCTGCATTGATTATCGCGGCCTTAACAAGGTTACAGTGAGGAATCGCTATCCGCTGCCTCTGATAGACGATTTGTTCACACAAATCACCGATGCCAAGATCTTTTCTAAACTGGATTTGCGGGGTGCGTACAACCTCATACGCATAAGAAAGGGCGATGAGTGGAAAACGGCCTTTAATACACCAAACGGGCATTATGAGTACCTGGTGATGCCCTTCGGGCTATGTAATGCCCCGGCCATTTTCCAGGAACTCATCAACGAGGTCTTCAGGGAGGTGTTGGGGAGATTTGTTCTAGTCTACCTTGACGATATCTTTATCTTCTCCAACAACCTCTCTGAACATAGGACCCATGTGAGGTTTGTGTTGAATCAGTTAAGGCAGAACTCTTTGTACGCAAAACTTGAAAAGTGCATTTTTGAGGTAACATCTGTCGCTTTCCTGGGGTACATAATTTCCACCACGGGCCTGTCTATGGATCCTGCCAAGGTCTCCGCAGTTCTGGAGTGGCCTCAGCCGGTTGGGTTGAAGTCCCTCCAATGTTTTCTTGGTTTTGCCAACTATTATAGAAGATTCATAAAGGGGTACTCCACGGTCATTTCTCCCCTTACCAGTCTTACTAAGAAAGGGGCAGATACCACTCACTGGTCTCCTGAGGCTTTATGTGCGTTTGCCAACCTGAAGGGCCTATTATGTTCAGCACCCATCCTCAGACATGTGGATTCGTCTTTCCCGTTTATTGTTGAGGTGGATGCTTCGGAGGTTGGGGTGGGGGCTGTGCAGGGGAGGACTGGCCAGGGGGGAAGGGGAGAGATTTCCCCCCAGGCTGCCTCTCATTTAATGATTTAGGGCTGGCTGATCCACCAATCGCTTCATAATTATTATCCAATCGGATGAAAATCTGTGCCACCACATGCATGCCCATATAACAATTTGACTTAATTTGGGTGGAAAGTAGTTGAATGTATCGATGTGCCGATGTGGTCATGAAGTGTGATAATAAACTATGAACACGATGGAAACCCCGGCCGTTGTCCCTCAAAGTGTATTATGTGCCCCACGGTGCCTGTGCATTGAAACTTTACCTGTCATGCTGCCCCTTGAGTATCCTTGCTGCATTGGCGACCCACATGACTACCGGTATAAAGCACTTGAGGCGCACGTGACGTCAATTGGGCTGGAGTTGCTGTGAAACCGGGCCTCTAGTTTGTGTTTTCCCTCCAGGCCAAAAGGTCCCAGTCCTCCCCTGGGGCTGTGCTATCTCAGCGGTCAGGTTTGCAGGGTAGAATGCACCCGTGTGCTTACTTTTCTCGTAGGTTCTCCCCTGCAGAAAAGAACTACGATATTGGCAACAGGGAGCTCTTGGCCATTAAATTGGCTTTTGAGGAATGGCGACATTGGTTTGAGGGAGCTGAGCATACCATCACGGTTTACACCGATCACAAAAACTTACATCGAGGGGGCTAAGAGGATGAGCCCTCGTCAGGCTCGATGGTCGTTATTTTTCTCTAGGTTCAGTTTCATTATTACGTACACTCCGGGTAACAAGAATGTTAAGGCGGATGCTTTATCCAGGTGTTTCGAGTCAGAGACAGCACAGCCCTCCGTTCCAGAGACCATTGTTCCCCAGAGGTTGATACTGGCAGCAACTGGAACTTGGGAGGATTGGAAGGAGACTTTGATTCCCTTTCAGCAGGACATCCCGGAAGGGAAGCCCGCAGGGGTTTTGTTCGTTCCTCTGCCATTTCGTCTCCAGGTACTGGAGATGTTCCATGCGCATAAGAATGCTGGGCATCCAGGGGCATCTAGAACACAGGATCTGGTGGCCAGATGCACCTGGTGGCCTTCACTGGCAGCGGATTGCAAGGAATAAGTGAGGGAGTGTGCGATATGTGCCAGGAGCAAACCCTCCCGGCTGGCACCTGTCGGTACCCTGCAGCCTTTGCCCACCCCGAGTGAGCCGTGGACCCACCTGTCCATGGATTTTGTGGGTGAGCTTCCCAGATCTGAAGACATGGCGGTCATTTGGGTGATAGTTGACCGCTTTAGCAAAATGGCCCACTTTGTGCCATTGAAAGGACTGCCCTCGGCTCAGAAATTGGCCGAGTTATTCATCACTCATGTCTTCCGATTGCACGGCATTCCTGAAGACATAGTCTCAGATAGGGGAGTCCAATTTGTTTCCCGATTTTGGAAGGCTTTTTGCCAACTTATGGGCATAAAGCTGTCATTCTCATCAGGCTATCATCCTCAGACAAATGGCCAGACTGAGAGGATAAATCAGTCCTTAGAGCAGTTTTTGAGGTGTTATGTTGCAGAGGCGCAAGACGATTGGGTCAGATTCTTGCCCTTCGCGGAGTTTGCTCAGAATAATTTAAAAAACTCGTCCTCCGGATTTTCTCCTTTTTAGGTAGTGACGGGGAGATCACCCAAATTTTCCCCATTACCTGTGGCCTCCACTCCGTTCCCAGCCCTGGAGGTCTGGCAAAAGTAATTTAGGGACCTTTGGGGGACGGTAAGAAGTAATCTGGAAAAAGGATTTCTGAGTCAGAAGGGTCAAGCTGACAAAAGACGCTCAGTGGAGTGGAGGTTCCGACCAGGAGACCTGGTCTGGGTATCCACATGTCACTTGACCCTGAGACAACCTTCTGACAAACTTGGTCCCAGGTTTGTGGGTCCATTCCCGGTTGCCAGGAAGATCAACGATGTTACATATACCGTTGATCTTCCCACCAGCATGCGGGGAGTAAAGTCCTTTCACGTTTCTCTTCTTAAACCAGCAGTCCATGTGGGTCCCACTCCTCCTCCTCCTGTGGTGGTAGATGACCAACCTGAGTACGAGGTAGAAAAAATTTTAGATTCACGTCTTGTACAGAATTCGGTACAATATCTTGTGCATTGGAAAGGGTACGGCATTGAGGAGAGACAATGGGTACCAGGGACGCGCATGCATGCAGATGAGTTAAAAAGGGAGTTTCACACTTTGCACCCAGAAAAACCTGGAAGGAGCTGTCCGGAGTCCACTCCTCGGGGGGGGGGGCACTGTGAGAAAACGCGGAAGAGCCGCCGCCATGAGCCAGCGCGGCTCTTTCCGCGCACAGTGGCGTCACACACGGAGAGGCAGCCGCCTCCTCTCAGCATGAGGCGGCTGTCTCTGTGCAGGGATCTACAGAGCGCGGAGAAAGCGCCGCGTTGGACGCGGCGGTTCACGCGCATGCCCCTGCTGCGGAGGTACCGCAGAGCGGGGCTGGTGTGGCTGGGACATATAGTCCCTCTAGATTTAGAGTGACGCGCGCGCGCACTCAGGCAGGGTTTATATGACAGCCAGAAATAGTCAGCTGACCAGGCTGGTCAGCTGACTCTGGCGCCGTTCCTCATTGGTCCAGCACTTAGGGAGGTGCTGGAGAGGGACATGTGTATATATACTGCTGGTGGTTCACTTGTTCTGGGTCTGGCGTTGCGATCACATATGTGGGAGCACCCAGATCCGTAGTCAGATCCGCAAGTGTGCCGGGACCAGCTGGAGCTGTAATCCTACACTTAGCTAGATTCTGTTGATAGCTAAAGTACTAGTTTGATTGTGTTTATCTGTTATGACCCTTTGCCTGCCTTGACTATCCTCCTGAACTCTGATCTTGTACCCCGATATTTCTGACTCTCTGTTGCCAAACCCCGGCTCGTTCCTAGACTCCGCCTCTGCCTCCTGATTTTGTACCTCGATATATCTGATACCCTGTTGCCGAACCTCGCCTGTACTTCGACTCTGCCTTTGCCTCCTGATCTTGTACCTTATCTGTCCGTGTGTATCGACCTGGCTTGTCCGATCTCAAGAACCGACCTCACTGTTGGAGGCGGTTCCCCGTCCTGTCAGTGACACCTCCTTCCGAGTGTCACTTTCAGACTATCCTTTCTACTGTCAGTCTGACTCCTCCCGTCTTGGAGAGCTCAGGTCTGCGGTAGGAATCTGTGCAGTACTCCCTGCTGCACTGATGCCTAGTCCTCTAAGTGTTACTGTTACACCAAACACTACACTCTACTCAGGTGAACAGAGGTTAGCTAGTATATCGGATTATCGGTGATACTGCAGATCACTTATAATCTGGTATACATCTGTATTCCCAGTGATACTGCAGATCACCGGTAATCAGATCTTCTCTGTGCTTCACCGATCGTTACACACATGCTATGAGATTGATGGCACATTTCCCCACACATGCTATGAGATTGATGGCACATTTCCCCACACATGCTATGAGATTGATGGCACATTCCCCCACACATGCTATGAGATTGATGGCACATTTCCCCACACATGCTATGAGATTGTTGGCACATTCCCCCACACATGCTATGAGATTGATGGCACATTTCCCCACACATGCTATGAGATTGATGGCACATTTCCCCACACATGCTATGAGATTGATGGCACATTTCCCCACACATGCTATGAGATTGATGGCACATTTCCCCACACATGCTATGAGATGGATGGCACATTTCCCCACACATGCTATGAGATTGATGGCACATTTCGCCACACATGCTATGAGATTGTTGGCACATTTCCCCACACATGCTATGAGATTGTTGGCACATTTCCCCGCACATGCTATGAGAGTGGCAGCACATTTTGCAAAATAAGATTACCTTCTCTCCGACCCGACCTCCTCCGCAGCAGCAGCCAGGCACGTGGCGTGATGTCTCCGAGCCAGCCAGATGCAGCCAGCCAGATGCAGCCCACACAGCCGCTGCCTCAGACAGGTCCTCCCGGCCCCAGCACAGAACGGTCGCTCGGCTCAGCTCGGCTCTCCGCTCGCTCGCTCCCTCGCTCAGACACGCGGGCAGTACGCAACGAAGTTGCGGCAATGGCTCCAGGCGGGGGGCGGAGTCAAGCAGCATAACGGAGCCACGCATCAAGGGCACGCCACGGCCGCCGCCTCAGTCCCCCTGCTGTCTGATTAGGTGGAGTGCAAGCAACACGCTGCGGGGGCGGATTAACTTAAAAAAAAAAAAACAAGCTGCAGGCTTTGGCGGGCTTCGTGGGGCCGGATGGAGGATGTCCGCGGGCCGTAGTTTGCCCACCCCTGCTCTAGAAGGACACATAATATGTTTTCAGTTGTAAATGTCCCGACAGACTACAAAACGGTAAACAAAGCCGATATTTGGAAAACATTGCATTCCGGGCATCTAGGGCATATAGCACTAGCGTATTAGATGCTGTTGTGGGTCACATTGTGTGGGTCAGATGTCAGAATTACAGAGACTACTTTACTTCATCTTCTGCATGCTATCCTGCTCTCTACGCTTCCTAGTTAGAATAATAGCTTCATGATGTACATAGGACATAGGAAAGACTGTTTATACTCTGAAGAAATCAACATGTAACAAAAGATGCCTGATTGCTGAATAAACCCCTTGAAAGGTGAAGGTGGCTGTCTCCGCTCTATCTCCTGTATGCTGTCGCTGTGAGTTGCAGTTCTAACTGGTGCCGGATTAAAAGGTGTGTTGTGCTGTTGCCAATAGCAACCAACGTATAGATTCTTACAGTTGGCGCCTGAAACCCTAGGCCGATCCCAGATCGATGATTGGTGATCCAGGTGTGCACAAGAGTCAGTCTAATTAAGACTTCTTGAAGCAGCGACTTATATCTCTGTGAAGCAAGCGCAATCGAATAGGAGAAGCTCAGAGCTGAGCTGTTAGAGTTAAGGGCAGGCTACGGAGGCCAGAGACGAGAAGTGCAAAGCTTATCAAGAGGAGATAAGCACAGTGCGGAGTGAGTCTGGAGGTTTCCCGGCGGCAGGTGCCGATGTGTGTGGCCTGTGACTGTACACGCAGGTGAAGTTGTCCAAGGCAATGGGTTTGGGCAGATCCCATCCCATTAGGAACTTCAGCGCATCAGATGCCTGTGAGAAAACTGCACCAAGATTGCTGGGAAGTAGATTCAGAGCTCGTCTGGTACAGAGGCCACGCGACGCAAGGAGTTTTGACAAGGCGAGTAGGTATGTTTGTCTGTAAACATACGTTTCCTTTCACTTGACAGCTCAGCGTGCCCCTGCAGCAGAGACAGGGGGGGTGATGTGGCTGAAGTCTGCAAAGTGTATCTGGATGTGTATGGTGTTTTTTTTTTTTTGCTTTTCTCTCTCCTTTGCTCTCTCTCTCTCTTGCTCTCTATGGGCAGCATTCACCCCGTCCGTTAGAGGTCAGTGGAGGGGGCATGGGCATCGCTAGCCCTATTTTAGGGGGGCCTGTGCCCTCAACATGTCCTAGGGTGCCCCCAATCTATTTACTGGGGTGCCCCAGCACAAGTGCACCGAATGCAGGGAGTAGCGTAGACAAGGAGAGCTGTGGGGACTGCGGTGGGGAAGGGGGGACATATCCCCCTCCTTCCCTCACCTTAGGGCTCCCCCTCCCTCACTCCCCCCTCCAGAACGAAGTCTTGTGCGGCGGCTGGCAGCGGGCGGAACTTACCTCTGTCTCGTTCCAAGCACTGGAAGTTCTGGTGCCGCTGCTCTGGTCTGGACCAGACCAAACTAGTGGCAAATCCATTAGACCATCTCGCGCCTGCAACGAGATGGAGGTAAGTTACGCCCACTGACAGCTGTCACACAAGACTTAGCTCTGGAGGGGAGAGCGAGGGAGAGGGAGCCCCAAGGTGAGGAAAGGAGGAGATGTCCCCTCTTCCCCACTGTTCCCACAGCTTTCCTTCTCTGCGCTGCTCCCCTCCTGCTGGGGGACACCTGGCTATATATACTGGGCACATATACCCCTGCCTACATATACTGGGGACATATCCCCCTGCCTACATATACTGGGGGCATTTACCCCTGCCTACATATACTGGGGACATATACCTCTGGGTACATACACTGGGCACATATACCTCTGGGTACATATACTGGTCACATATACCTCTCGCTAAATATACTGGGCACATATACCTCTGGCTACATTTACTGGGGACTACTATACCCCTGACTACATATACCGAGGACATTTACCCGTGGCTACATATACTGGAGACATATACCTCTGGCTACATAAACTGGGGTCACATATACCCCTGACTACATATACTGGGACACATATACCCCTGACTACATGTACTGGGCACATATACCCCTGCCTACATATACTGGGGACATATACCCCCGACTACATATATTGGGCACATATACCTGTGGCTACATATACTGGGGACATATACCTCTGTCTACATATACTGGGCACATATACCTCTGGCTACATATACTGGGGACATATACCCCTGACTACATATACTGGGAACATATACCTCTGGCTACATATACTGGGCACATATACCCCTGTTAAACTGATAAATAATAGGTATCAAGTGTAATCAATAATGTTCAAAGCTTTATTATATCAAAAAGGGAATTTTAAAATCAAGAGCAGATAAAATCTTGAAGAGATACTGCGGAGTTTCAAATGTACATTCCTGGCCGGCCATAAATCTCACACACATCAGCTCTCACTGCATTCATTCTTCCCCCCACACAGCCTAGATCTGAGCTCGGCGATGCGCAAAAGGATTGCATATAGTGCTTATATTGTGGTGGTTATCAGTGGCAACAGTCTTGCTTTATCACTTAGAAATCACATATTATATATCCACATGAGTTGGGGCTTAAGCCTCCATTTTTCATGGATTTTTGATCACAGGCTGATAGGATAAAGCAACTTAAATTAATAGGTGGATCTCACCGACAGTCTGTAGCTTTTGTCAGCACAGTAGTTCCTGAGTTGTCTGGCTCATCTGGGAGATGTGTTGGGGCCCTTCCGGATGGTCACTCAGGGTTAATTCAGCGGGCACTGTATGGCATGGACCGATGGCTGACTGGCATCCCAGTACAGCCTGTTGCACGGTCTCCAGGCTTCCTCTATGTCGAACTCTCACGCTGCTAGCCGCAGAGGCTCACGGGTCAGGCATTAATCTGTGGAGAGCTGACAGGACGGTCAGGCGTGCATGAAACTCCGCCCACTGACGCGTTTCACGCTCGGGGCCTTTCTTCAGGGCGCCCTGAAGAAACGCCCCTAGCGTGAAACGCATCGGAGGGCGGAGTTTCATGCACGCCTGACCGTCCTGTCAGCTCTCCACAGGCCTGGTGGTGGTATGTTTTTAGCTTCTAAAACGGGATAAGAAGCCTTGAAAAGACCAATTCTGGTTTACAATTCGGATATCTGAATCCGGCCAGATACTAGGGTCGGATACCTGAATTCAGTTAGGGTATAAAAACAACAAATTCGGATATCTGACCCAGATCGGTTATCTGGATACCCGGATCCGGATCAATTTGGGTATTAAAAAGTACTACCCGAGCATCCCTGGATCCAGGCACTAGGTTGCAAACTGCCTCAGTGCTCTATGATGATATGGTTGTGTTGTTTCCATTAAACTCTTTCTTACCAAAGGTATCTACAGTTTTTCATTTTAATCAAGAATGGGTGTTACCTAGTTTCAGAGTTCAGGAAAGTCCAGTAGTACTCCATCCTTTGGATTTGCCTTCAACTATTAAAAGCTACTTGGACATGACAAAAGATTTCAGGGATTCTGAAACTCTTTTTATTATACCTTCAGGCTACAAAAAAGGAAAACCTGCATCTACAAGAACAATTGCTAGATGGGTAGTTTCCTTAATACAAATGGCATACAAGGCCAAAGGCCTACAGCCTCCGCAGGATGTTGTGGGCGTGGCACATTCCACAAGAAGTATTTCTTCTTCATGGGCAGCCTTTGGAAACAAGTCTTTACAGTTTGCAGAGCAGCTAACTGGGCATCTGGTCACACTTCCCTAAAGCACTATTGTGTGGATCCAGCTGCTCTAACATCAGTGGATTTTGGAAAAAAAAGTTTCCTCCACAGTTGCTTCGGCTATCTAATATACTGTTTTGTAAATAAATATGTGTGTTTTTGCATCCCAACCCTTTTTTGTGGTCTAGTTATTGCCCATTAGTATGCTGCCATGGAGCACCAGGGAAAACGGAAAATTGTATACTCACCTTCGGTAATTTTCCTTTCCTGGTGTTTCTCCATGGCAGCATACGGGCCCACCCAGGGCTTTCGTCTCGTACTAGTTATTAGTTAGGGGCAGTAGGAGTGGGCCTTTTAAAATCGAAGGCTGTCCTAACAGGGCAAAGGGGGCAGGGCTTTGCCCATTAGTATGCTGCCATGAAGAAACACCAGGAAAGGAAAATTACAAAAGGTGAGTATACAATTTTCCGTTATTTTCAATAAAACATAGTTGAAATATAAATATTTGACTTTTCCCAGGATGTAAGTTTTTATTTGTACTACAAAATGTATCCATTAGCCTATATAGAATGGGTAAGCACATTATGTTTTAATTTAGCTCTGCATTTACTTTAAGCAGTGTGTTACTGTTGCAGGATAGCTGAAAAACACTACAGAACACTCAGATATCTTATAGAGACCCAGAACCACTAGGAAAGTATAAGGGGTTAAAAAAACAAAGACTGAATAGCCTCCCTACTAAAATGTGAAAAACACAAATGTTTCTTTGTCAATGTTTGTCAGAACAAATTTATATCTTACCAGGTTTTGCAGTTTAGTGTTCATAACAATGGGTACGCCATTAACAACAACTTTAGCCTTCCCATACGTTTTTACCAAAACCTTGTTTTCAAAGTTGGTGAAAGTTGCATGTTTTGGTAAGATTCTAAATAAGACAAAAACAAAATATATACATAAATGATTTATAACAAACAGAAATCAAGCCGCGCTATATGGGTAAGAGTTAGGAAAGTTGAGAGATAAACACTAGAGGTATAACAAGGTGGAGCTGCACAGACAAAAACCTCCCTCGGTAAAAGTCAATTCATATGCAATCACTGGCGCTCACTGTCCAAAGAGTACAAACATCCTCAGATGGCTGGTTCTTCAGATTGTATCTACACCCTTAGCTGGAAAAAACATAAGAGACAAGAGAAGAAAAACACATCATAGTGTAGGATGCCTGTGTAACACTATATAACCACCTCCGTGCACCCTGATTCCCGCATACAAGTTAGCACCGGCAGTGTCAGCAACCTCTACCACCTCAAGGAAGGGGGATCTGTATACCCCCTTTTTTTTGTTTCCCCGCTCACCAGATTGTCTCTTTTATGTTTGCGTGTCAATCCACGTCGTATTCCAGTAGCCAAATACCTCATAAAACAGATAACCATAACATGTGTAAAACCGCTATTTAATTGGCTTCTCGCCTAAAACAATCCATATGCGTACATTAAAATTTCTTGTTAAAAAGCATATCTCACACTTTCCGTAGCCCGCGGGAAGGTTCCGGTCTCGGCCGTGCAGATTGCTTACTCTCAGCGCGTCTCCTAAGCTCCGCCCTACTGGTTTCGTCATCAGATGTGACTCATCAGGGGCCTAAGGAGCATGCGCTGACTCATTTGTTATGTAGCTGGGAGAAGTCCCGCTTTCCCCTCCCCTCCCGCTCAATCATTGGTCAAAACTTCCCTCACTCACATTTCTATTCCGAGCCCGGAAATCTTCCTTTAGTTCACAAAAACACTTACAAGTATTGTTTATTATACCAAGTGTGAGGGGAACTGTGCCTATTCATTTTTAGACAATATGAGACGTACACCATGTTCATTCTTTATTTTTTATTCTTTCACTGATCAACACACGCGCAAACCTGTCTCTGCCATGACACTTACTAGAGCGTCTAGACATACGTACCGCGCTTGCGCTAGTCTGTGACTGCAGTTCTTTTGACGTACATCGTACTGTTGAAGAACGCCTTATTGTAAGCGCTCATATACCTTGCCATAAACACCTCGTACCGCCCATAAAACACCCGCTCCAAACAATGTCTTATAATTTATCCATTCCGGCGCTCGTACCGCAATAAGAATGTACCTACTGGCAACCTATGTGGTCAGCCAGCCGGATTTTGTCTCACATTGCCAGCAACTAGGTTATACATTAACATTATTTGAGCCCATATCCTAACTACAACGTGTAAATTGTACATATAAACAACAGCCTCTTGCAGCAAACGGTGATGCAAACTTATGTGCAAATGTGAAAATATAACTGCAAAAAACCAAATAATAACAAAACGTGAAAAAAACCCTTATATAGTGCGCCTATAGTCTCATATAACCCTATTAGATTACAATACATATATCCCACTGTATACTATTCCATGTATATTTTAATACCTTAGATATTTCATAGTGCTTACATCACGATATTCCTACATCCAGTAGTTGTGCTTTAACATTAGACCTACTTACTATAGCCATAAATAGTATTATCCCTATAATCCGTTATGTGCTTTATTCAGTAATCTTCTCCATATTACCCATTGTGTTATTAATTACACCTGTATTGTCTACATTTTTTTACATATTTAATACTACTCCCCAGTGTCTTCATCCATCATCACATACTATGCTTGATCCCACCTCGCTATCTCTGTGTTGCTAGCTACCCATACATTAATCTCATCGTGCTCATTATATTGCATGTGTAAACACACATACAGTTATCCATACACACGTACTGTGATTTACAAAAAAATTGCCATAAGCTAGTGTACACCACCCCCACCTAGTGGCATTTTACATATAAGCTGTTACATGGTGGCCTGTATATCAGTGACTCAATCGTTAGTCAGGAAACAATTGATATCTATATCGATATGTAGGCCAGATGGTTCCAATGTTTTCAACGTATATATCCACTTAGTTTCTTTTTTACAAATTTCTCGCAATCTGTGACATCCTCTCCAGCTCGGTTCTAGTTTTTCTATTCCACATATCTGCATCTCCCTCGGATCACAGTTATGCTTACTTTTAAAGTGTCTAGGGACACTATGATTCTCATGACCTTTACCAATTTTATACACATGTTCTCCCATTCTTTCTTTTAATGGGCGTGTGGTTCTACCAACATATTGGTTACCCCATGTACAAGTTAGTAAGTACACTACATGATTACTGTTACACGTGATAAACTGGTTGATTTTAAATTCTTTATTTGTAGTCTCTGACCGAAAGTTAAACCTTTTCTGGGTTAATCCCATTTTGCAAGCTTTACAAGATCTGCATGGGAAAAAACCTTTTTGTTGCCAACACCCCATTTCCCCTTTATTTGGAGGGTCAACACAACTTGGTACCAATCTGTCACGCAGGTTCGGAGCCCTGCGGTATATAAAATTGGGTTTGGGGGGAAGGCATCTATTGAGTGCTGAATCATTCAATAGAATTGGCCAATGTTTCTTTATAACTTTTTCTATTTCTTTGTGTTGCTTTGAATATTCAGTTATAAAGGCCATTTTGGGTGTTTCTTGATTTTTTTGGCGTTCACCCAGCAGGTCTACCCTTTCTTTTACTGCCACTTCCTTTATCATTCGATCCAATTCAGGTTCATTATACCCTTTTTCTACAAATCTTTTTTTGATAATCTCAGATTGTATTCCATAATCTTGTACATTTGAGCAATTTCTCCGAATCCTAGAGAACTGCCCTTTGGGTACCCCTCGTATCCAGGTTGTGTGATGGCAACTTGATGTGGGTATGTACCCGTTTCTATCCGTTTTTTTAAAGAAACATTTTGTAGTTACTGTAGGGGTATTCTTAGTAATTGTCAAATCCAGAAAATGTATCTCTTGCTCATCTTTTTCCAATGTAAGCTGAATATTAGGTTTAATACTGTTTAACTCAACCATATATAGGTCAAGGGCTCCTGCATCTCCTGACCAAAAGATCAAGAGGTCATCAATGTACCGCCTCCATAAACATATATTTGACCCCCCAATTCTGATGGCCTCCTCCTCCCATCTAGCCATATACAAGTTTGCTAGCGATGGGGCGTACGATGCCCCCATCGCACAGCTGTATTTTTGGCTAAAGAACTCACCCTTGTACCAAAAGTAGTTGTGAGTTAAGGTAAATTTCAACAAGTCCAATATAAATCCAATCTGTCTTTCTGGTAATTTGTTTTCATGTTTTAGATAGTATTGTACTGCTTCCATTCCACCCTGATGTGGTATGTTAGTATACAGTGACCCTACGTCAGCTGTTGCTAAAATGGTGGTTTCTGATATTATCGTTTGTTCTAATATCTGTATTACATGTTTTGTATCTTTTAAAATTCTCGGTAATTTTGTCACCAAGGGTTGCAGAAACTTGTCCAGATATTGTCCCACCCTATGATTGATAGAACCTATGCCACTTATTATTGGTCGCCCCGGGGGTTCTACAAGGCTTTTATGAATCTTCGGTGTTTGATAGATTACTGGAACCCTCGGGGCTGTTGGGACTAAGTGTGCATATTCTGCATCATTTAGTATTCCCATGTCCAGGCCTTTCCTCAGTACTTCAATCAATTCTCTCTTATATTGATTAGTGGGGTTACCGGCCAATTTTCTGTACGTGCGCTCATCATACACCAGTTTGTCCAGTTCACTAAAATATTGTTCCTTTGAAAGTACCACCACTCCCCCTCCTTTATCCGCAGGACGGATTACTAGATTTTTTGATTGTAATAAACTGTCAATTTGGTCTTGCATATCATCCCGCTTGCTTGTTTGTATTTTTTCTATGTCTTTATTGACCATGTTTTTAAACACATTTATAGCATTACTGTTTGTTTGGGGGTTAAACGTTGATTGATTTCTCATTTCAGTATGTATATATGGATTACAGACATTAGCTTTTGTTGTTGGGCCCTCTTTGTCCAGGAAATATCTCTGCAGATTTATCTTCCTTATAAATTTATTCACATCCACAAATGTGTGAAATCTATTCAAGTTCTTTTGCGGAGCGAATTTCAATCCCTGACTCAGCATGTTTGTTTCTTTTGTATTTAAAGTTGTCCCACTTAGATTGAAAATTCCCTCTGTATTTATTCTCTTCTTTTTTTGTTTGGATCTATTTCCTCTACATCCTCTTCTATGCCTCTCTTCCTTGGGTAATTTAGAGTTGTATCCTGAAAATTCGTGTGTAATCCTCTGCCCCTGTGTCGGGGCTGGCCCCTCCCTAAAAAAGAAGGGTATTCTTCATATTGTAAATTAGTATACCTATTGTGGGTGGGTACTTGATACTGATATTCCTCCTGTACTGGGTATTGGCTTCCATATTTATTATGTTGCCATTCTCTCCTAGTGTGGTAATTGTAGTTGGAAAGGTTTCGGTTAGGGGCATACTGACCTCTACCTTGTCTTGTTATTGCCCCCCTCATATTTCCTGAGGGTTTTGTATCTATTCCCCTTATTTGTTCAGCGGGGTCATTAATGTCCCGTTTAGGTTCCGCTGCCCCCACATTTTTTGGTTTTATCTCTTCAGTTTTTTGTTCCTGCTGTTGTAATTTTTTCTGCCATTTATATGCTACTTTATTCTTATATTCATCCAAGTCCCTATTATATTGTTTTTGTTTGTCCACTATAATTTCTTTTTCATTCTTGTTAAGGATATCCTGAAGTCTATCCAATTTCTTTTTGTAGTCCTCACTGCTCTTATATGGTTCTAATTTAGTCCTTATATCTTCAATTTCTCTACCTAATCTTTCACTCCTATTATTTTTTCTCTTAATTAGCAATTTTAGCAGGTTGTTACCACTCCTCTCAAAGAACTCCTCCCAAGAACGCTCTAGTAAGTGTCATGGCAGAGACGGGTTTGCGCGTGTGTTGATCAGTGAAAGAATAAAAAATAAAGAATGAACATGGTGTACGTCTCATATTGTCTAAAAATGAATAGGCACAGTTCCCCTCACACTTGGTATAATAAACAATACTTGTAAGTGTTTTTGTGAACTAAAGGAAGATTTCCGGGCTCGGAATAGAAATGTGCGTGAGGGAAGTTTTGACCAATGATTGAGCGGGAGGGGAGGGGAAAGCGGGACTTCTCCCAGCTACATAACAAATGAGTCAGCACATGCTCCTTAGGCCCCTGATGAGTCACATCTGATGACGAAACCGGTAGGGCGGAGCTTAGGAGACGCGCTGAGAGTAAGCAATCTGCACGGCCGAGACCGGAACCTTCCCGCGGGCTACGGAAAGTGTGAGATATGCTTTTTACCAAGAAATTTTAATGTACGCATATGGATTGTTTTAGGCGAGAAGCCAATTAAATAGCGGTTTTACACATGTTATGGTTATCTGTTTTATGAGGTATTTAGCTACTGGAATACGACGTGGATTGACACGCAAACATAAAAGAGACAATCTGGTGAGCGGGGAAACAAAAAAAAGGGAGTATACAGATCCCCCTTCCTTGAGGTGGTAGAGGTTGCTGACACTGCCGGTGCTAACTTGTATGCGGGAATCAGGGTGCACGGAGGTGGTTATATAGTGTTACACAGGCATCCTACACTATGATGTGTTTTTCTTCTCTTGTCTCTTATGTTTTTTCCAGCTAAGGGTGTAGATACAATCTGAAGAACCAGCCATCTGAGGATGTTTGTACTCTTTGGACAGTGAGCGCCAGTGATTGCATATGAATTGACTTTTACCGAGGGAGGTTTTTGTCTGTGCAGCTCCACCTTGTTATACCTCTAGTGTTTATCTCTCAACTTTCCTAACTCTTACCCATATAGCGCGGCTTGATTTCTGTTTGTTATAAGTTGTATCTGTTTTTGGAAATTTGGTTTTAACACTTGTGTGTTTTGGATTGCTGCGCACACCAATATGGACTTATTTGAGTATAGAAGAAAACGGGAGGTGGATATCGACACCCTCTTTGATGAACTTCCTAACCCCACCACACACAGTATGGAACAGGATTTTAGGTGTTTGCACACTCTCATGGGGAAGGAGCTGCAAACATGGTGGGATGTGGCTACTCTGGAGAAGTATGCTAAGAAGGGAATAGTACCTAATAGGTACAGGTGGGAAGTTTTTATTAATGATGGGGAGGAGGGGGAACAAAATGATGCTGAATTATATGAGTACATGGAAAGATGCGGACAAGGTCTGGTAAAACTATGTATAAAAAGAAAACAACACAGACTGGACAGGTTGGGTAAAGAAATAGAACAAACCAGACTCCGTTTAGAACCACATAAGGAGGAGGAAGAGTACACTAGGAGATCTAAATTTATACAGGATTCATTGTTAAAAACCGAGAAAGAAATTATTTTGGATAAACACAAACAATACACAAAGGACACGGAGGCTTATAAGAATAAAACAGCATATAAATGGCAAAAAAGGGTGGAACAGGTAAATAACCCACAACCTACAGCACCCTTAGATAATCAATCCAATCAGAGGCCAGTAGCCCCGATACAGGCCCCACACCCTGGGAATCAGAACAGGGGAAGTCTAGCCAACAGGGGGTCCTCAGGTAACCCAACCCAACCCCAATGGACACGATATCAAGCCCCAAGGGGTGCCCCTTATCAGCCTCGCAATCCGGCCCACTCTGGTCGAGGAGGGCCATATGGGGGGTACGCACAGGGAGGCCATTATGGGGGATATACGCCACCAAGAGGGGGGCTGGGGAGGGGGGGAGACCCTCAAGGGAGACCGCCACGAAGATACACATATGGGGTACCAACTTACAACAGGTTTCAGCAATTAGAAGACCAGCCCCAACAGACATATGGGGATTTTTTAACCAAGGGGTACCACCACAACTATGGGGAGTACCCGAGAGGGGAAATGGACACACCCCCTTACACACCAGGCCAGCAAAGAAAAAGAAGAGCAGAAGGGGACGCAGAGCAGGATACAGAATACAAAAGGCTAAGGAATTAGTGGGGGAAGGCATTTTTAATATCAGTGGTACTGAATTAACAAGGGGGGAGCTTAGAATGCTGGATAAGGGGCTCAAATTTGCACCTCCAAAAAATCTGAATAAGTTCGACACATACATCGATTTGCACAAATTTGTGAGGAAGGTGAATCTGCGACGATACTTTCTTGACAGAGAAGGGCCTACCCGGAGGGCCCAAGTCACGACAAGGTATCAACATACGATGCTTCGTAATAACTCCACCTTCAATCCCCAAATGGGAAGTAGTCAGAACAGTGTGGAGGTATTTAAGAGACTAGTCAGTGGGGAGATTGAAAGGCTACCAGAGAAGAGAGTGGGGGGGTATAAAAAGGAAGTTACAAACATTCTGGAAAGTAAGAATTTAGTTATACGACCTGCTGACAAGGGGGGTGGGGTAGTGGTCCTTAATAAAGAACAGTACTTTGGGGAACTTGATAAAATTGTCTTTGATGAAAATACCTACAGTAAACTGCCTGGGAACCCCACGGCCAAATTTAAACAAGAATTGATTGAAATTTTAAGGGGGGGATTGGATGAGGGGTTGTTGACTGATAACGAGTATAGTTACTTGGTTCCCTCAGCGCCTAGGGTGTCAGTTATTTATCAAACCCCTAAAATTCACAAACATCTGACTGAACCGCCGGGGCGCCCAATCATAAGCGGGATAGGATCTATTACCCACAGATTGGGAAAATACCTTGACACTTTCCTACAACCACTAGTGGCAAAACTCCCGAAAGTACTAAAGGATACGGGGCACACATTGAGGGTCCTTGAGGGGGTAAGGGTGGAAGAAGGGATGCTGTTGGGAACAGCTGACGTAAGCTCCCTCTATACTAACATTCCTCATGAAGAGGGAATACAAGCTGTTGAATATTACATGGAGGAAGACAATAGTTTAAATGCACATCAAATTGAGTTTCTATTGGAACTGTTGAGGTTTGCCCTAACAAAGAACTATTTTTGGTATAAGGGAGATTATTATTTACAGAGGTTCGGATGTGCTATGGGGGCGTCGTTCGCACCTTCCCTGGCGAATCTCTATATGGGCAGGTGGGAGGAGCTGGCCATAGCGAAGGGCGCCCCTAATATTATCACATGGGGTCGGTACATAGACGACCTCTTGGTGCTATGGAGAGGGTCAGAAACGGCCCTTACGGAGTATTTTGAGGACCTCAATACAATGTGGCCAAATATTAGATTAACTTTGGAGTTCGACAAGCAGTGTATACATTTCCTGGATCTTAGTATTTGCCTGGAGGGTGGGGAGTTAAAAACAAAGTGCTTTTTCAAACAAACAGATAGAAACGGATTTATTCCGGTTGAAAGCTGCCATCATCCACAATGGTTGAGGGGGGTTCCTAAGGGACAAATGGTGAGGCTACGTAGGAATTGTCAGAGCCTGACAGACTATGATGAACAGGCTGGGATCCTCAAAACCCGCTTTTCAAAAAAGGGGTACAATGAGGCCCAGCTGGACTCTACCATCCAACAGGTGAGAAACTTGGACAGAAAAGCATTGATAGGGGCAAAACCTACGATACAACGGGCAAATAATGAACTTACGTTTATTAGCAACTTTAGTTTGCAATATAAATCAGTGGAAAAAATATTTAAAAAGTATTGGCCCATTCTGACTAGTGACCCGGTTCTGACACGAGCGCTTCCTAGTAAGCCCAATTTTGTTTACCGTAGGGCACGCAATTTTCGGGATGCCCTTGTCCCCAGCTGTGTGGATCCACCTGTGAGTCGGGGGGCCAGCAGCTGGCAAACCCCTGGTTTCTATCCGTGTGGAGGATGCCAGGGCTGTGGCCTGACTAACAGGAGGGAAACAATTAGGTCCATCATTTCCCACTGTAATCGCAAAACTTTTAAGATTAAGTCCTTTGTTACTTGTACATCTACGTATGTGGTTTACCTGTTGTGGTGCAGTTGTGGGGTCCAATATGTGGGTAGAACCACCAGGGACCTAAAAACCCGCATTGGTGAACACATATATAAAATCAAAAAGGGACATGAGGACCACAGTCTTTCTGCCCATTTTAAAACTAAACACGGTTGTAATCCAGCTGGCTTGGGTTTTTGTGTGTTGGAGAAACTGACCCCAAGTTGGAGAGGTTGCAACCGGTTGAGAGAGTTGTCGAAACTGGAAACCCGATGGATCCATAGGTTGGGATCATTGACACCGAATGGACTAAACATTGAAGTCGATATTAATTGTTTTATCTCTAATGATTAATATGCAAGAAGAAATATGTAGTTGATAGCTTAGTCCCTGCTGGATGCGTAGGGGGCCTAAATCTATACGGTCCAGGGCTGCCTGACGCTTTTGATGCATACAGATGTCTGGGAAAAAGTTCTAGGATGTCTGTGTGGTTTAGAAGTGTTGGCCTTTGCCCATGAATAAATCTTGTACATATAGGTATATGAATTGGATTTGGCAGGGTAGTAGATATGAACTTTGCACAGTGGCTGTGGGTTGTGTTCTAAAAAAACGGAAAATGGGGGCTGCTCTATGTGAGAGAGTGGCAGGGTGTTGGTGTGTAACACATTAGTAATGATATGCAATATCGTGGGTATGGAGCGATGTGGGAAGGGGGGGGGGGGGATGGTGATAATAGGGGAGATGTAATATGCGACTTGTGGGGTATGATGGTCTCGATGATTAAATTCAATTAGTATAAGCATGGGTTAGGCGGAATCTAAAAGAGAATGAACACGGAGGGGAAGATGAATTGTAACATACGTGGGGGGTGGGTATCTAGGGAAGGTGCTTTGCTTATGCCTATACGGAGATCCGTATCGGCATGTGTGTTGTAAGCCTGCCAGGTTTCCGCCCCCGCCACCGATTGAGCCAAGTGACGTACACCCTAGTCGGGGTCATAGTGTGGTGGGAGGCGGCATGGGCGGGCATTTGCATACTAAGGTCCTTGTAGCGTGCGGCGTGCTCAGAGCCCCTGATGAGTCACGCCCCATTGAGTGACGAAACGCGTAGGGCGGAGCTTCTGAGCACGCACGCTTGGCCAACCAACACCACGGACGGACACAGCCGGTGCTACGGCGGGGAAGCCTGGAGGGCAACTATGGAGTTGTGAGATGCGCTTTTTATATTCTTACATTTGGTACGCAAAATTGATTGCGGGTTTTATTCTGATTAAAGAAGATTTTATGCCATGAGAGGCGGTTTGTTTATATTTTTATAGAGCTTTGGCTGCTGGAGTTCACTGATGAGTATACTGATGTGCCTGATCTAAAGAATTTATCTGGTGTATGATCAGTGGACACGATACAGGAAGAAGCTTGGACGCGCTGCTGTGATTTTATACAATAAGTGATTTACCCTTATAAGCCAGCAGCTGAGATGGATTTCTTCGAAAGAAGGAATAACAGAGTGGTGGATCTATATGTTATATTTGGGGATACATGTGCGGGAAGTGGGGGTGGTGGGTATGAGAATGATTTTAAAGCACTGCAAAATGTGATGATTAAGGAGCAGCAGACATGGTGGGATATAGCTACCTTAACCAAGTATGAGAAAAAGGGAATTGTGCCTAAAAAATATAGATGGGATATTACTCCCAATGATGGAGAGGAAGGAGGCGATAATGATATAGAGTGGGAGGAGTTCTTTGAGAGGAGTGGTAACAACCTGCTAAAATTGCTAATTAAGAGAAAAAATAATAGGAGTGAAAGATTAGGTAGAGAAATTGAAGATATAAGGACTAAATTAGAACCATATAAGAGCAGTGAGGACTACAAAAAGAAATTGGATAGACTTCAGGATATCCTTAACAAGAATGAAAAAGAAATTATAGTGGACAAACAAAAACAATATAATAGGGACTTGGATGAATATAAGAATAAAGTAGCATATAAATGGCAGAAAAAATTACAACAGCAGGAACAAAAAACTGAAGAGATAAAACCAAAAAATGTGGGGGCAGCGGAACCTAAACGGGACATTAATGACCCCGCTGAACAAATAAGGGGAATAGATACAAAACCCTCAGGAAATATGAGGGGGGCAATAACAAGACAAGGTAGAGGTCAGTATGCCCCTAACTGAAACCTTTCCAACTACAATTACCACACTAGGAGAGAATGGCAACATAATAAATATGGAAGCCAATACCCAGTACAGGAGGAATATCAGTATCAAGTACCTACCCACAATAGGTATACTAATTTACAATATGAAGAATACCCTTCTTTTTTAGGGAGGGGCCAGCCCCGACACAGGGGCAGAGGATTACACACGAATTTTCAGGATACAACTCTAAATTACCCAAGGAAGAGAGGCATAGAAGAGGATGTAGAGGAAATAGATCCAAACAAAAAAAGAAGAGAATAAATACAGAGGGAATTTTCAATCTAAGTGGGACAACTTTAAATACAAAAGAAACAAACATGCTGAGTCAGGGATTGAAATTCGCTCCGCAAAAGAACTTGAATAGATTTCACACATTTGTGGATGTGAATAAATTTATAAGGAAGATAAATCTGCAGAGATATTTCCTGGACAAAGAGGGCCCAACAACAAAAGCTAATGTCTGTAATCCATATATACATACTGAAATGAGAAATCAATCAACGTTTAACCCCCAAACAAACAGTAATGCTATAAATGTGTTTAAAAACATGGTCAATAAAGACATAGAAAAAATACAAACAAGCAAGCGGGATGATATGCAAGACCAAATTGACAGTTTATTACAATCAAAAAATCTAGTAATCCGTCCTGCGGATAAAGGAGGGGGAGTGGTGGTACTTTCAAAGGAACAATATTTTAGTGAACTGGACAAACTGGTGTATGATGAGCGCACGTACAGAAAATTGGCCGGTAACCCCACTAATCAATATAAGAGAGCATTGATTGAAGTACTGAGGAAAGGCCTGGACATGGGAATACTAAATGATGCAGAATATGCACACTTAGTCCCAACAGCCCCGAGGGTTCCAGTAATCTATCAAACACCGAAGATTCATAAAAGCCTTGTAGAACCCCCGGGGCGACCAATAATAAGTGGCATAGGTTCTATCAATCATAGGGTGGGACAATATCTGGACAAGTTTCTGCAACCCTTGGTGACAAAATTACCGAGAATTTTAAAAGATACAAAACATGTAATACAGATATTAGAACAAACGATAATATCAGAAACCACCATTTTAGCAACAGCTGACGTTGGGTCACTGTATACTAACATACCACATCAGGGTGGAATGGAAGCAGTACAATACTATCTAAAACATGAAAACAAATTACCAGAAAGACAGATTGAATTTATATTGGACTTGTTGAAATTTACCTTAACTCACAACTACTTTTGGTACAAGGGTGAGTTCTTTAGCCAAAAATACGGCTGTGCGATGGGGGCATCGTACGCCCCATCGCTAGCAAACTTGTATATGGCTAGATGGGAGGAGGAGGCCATCAGAATTGGGGGGTCAAATATATGTTTATGGAGGCGGTACATTGATGACCTCTTGATCTTTTGGTCAGGAGATGCAGGAGCCCTTGACCTATATATGGTTGAGTTAAACAGTATTAAACCTAATATTCAGCTTACATTGGAAAAAGATGAGCAAGAGATACATTTTCTGGATTTGACAATTACTAAGAATACCCCTACAGTAACTACAAAATGTTTCTTTAAAAAAACGGATAGAAACGGGTACATACCCACATCAAGTTGCCATCACACAACCTGGATACGAGGGGTACCCAAAGGGCAGTTCTCTAGGATTCGGAGAAATTGCTCAAATGTACAAGATTATGGAATACAATCTGAGATTATCAAAAAAAGATTTGTAGAAAAAGGGTATAATGAACCTGAATTGGATCGAATGATAAAGGAAGTGGCAGTAAAAGAAAGGGTAGACCTGCTGGGTGAACGCCAAAAAAATCAAGAAACACCCAAAATGGCCTTTATAACTGAATATTCAAAGCAACACAAAGAAATAGAAAAAGTTATAAAGAAACATTGGCCAATTCTATTGAATGATTCAGCACTCAATAGATGCCTTCCCCCCAAACCCAATTTTATATACCGCAGGGCTCCGAACCTGCGTGACAGATTGGTACCAAGTTGTGTTGACCCTCCAAATAAAGGGGAAATGGGGTGTTGGCAACAAAAAGGTTTTTTCCCATGCAGATCTTGTAAAGCTTGCAAAATGGGATTAACCCAGAAAAGGT
Source organism: Hyperolius riggenbachi (assembly GCF_040937935.1). NCBI lineage: Eukaryota > Metazoa > Chordata > Amphibia > Anura > Hyperoliidae > Hyperolius > Hyperolius riggenbachi. The sequence goes on along the minus strand of NC_090649.1, from coordinate 358,258,500 downwards.
TTAACTTTCGGTCAGAGACTACAAATAAAGAATTTAAAATCAACCAGTTTATCACGTGTAACAGTAATCATGTAGTGTACTTACTAACTTGTACATGGGGTAACCAATATGTTGGTAGAACCACACGCCCATTAAAAGAAAGAATGGGAGAACATGTGTATAAAATTGGTAAAGGTCATGAGAATCATAGTGTCCCTAGACACTTTAAAAGTAAGCATAACTGTGATCCGAGGGAGATGCAGATATGTGGAATAGAAAAACTAGAACCGAGCTGGAGAGGATGTCACAGATTGCGAGAAATTTGTAAAAAAGAAACTAAGTGGATATATACGTTGAAAACATTGGAACCATCTGGCCTAAATATCGATATAGATATCAATTGTTTCCTGACTAACGATTGAGTCACTGATATACAGGCCACCATGTAACAGCTTATATGTAAAATGCCACTAGGTGGGGATGGTGTACACTAGCTTATGGCAATTTTTTTGTAAATCACAGTACGTGTGTATGGATAATAACTGTATGTGTGTTTACACATGCAATATAATGAGCACGATGAGATTAATGTATGGGTAGCTAGCAACACAGAGATAGCGAGGTGGGATCAAGCATAGTATGTGATGATGGATGAAGACACTGGGGAGTAGTATTAAATATGTAAAAAAATGTAGACAATACAGGTGTAATTAATAACACAATGGGTAATATGGAGAAGATTACTGAATAAAGCACATAACGGATTATAGGGATAATACTATTTATGGCTATAGTAAGTAGGTCTAATGTTAAAGCACAACTACTGGATGTAGGAATATTGTGATGTAAGCACTATGAAATATCTAAGGTATTAAAATATACATGGAATAGTATACAGTGGGATATATGTATTGTAATCTAATAGGGTTATATGAGACTATAGGAGCACTATATAAGGGTTTTTTTCACGTTTTGTTATTATTATTTGGTTTTTTGCAGTTATATTTTCACATTTGCACATAAGTTTGCATCACCGTTTGCTGCAAGAGGCTGTTGTTTATATGTACAATTTACACGTTGTAGTTAGGATATGGGCTCAAATAATGTTAATGTATAACCTAGTTGCTGGCAATGTGAGACAAAATCCGGCTGGCTGACCACATAGGTTGCCAGTAGGTACATTCTTATTGCGGTACGAGCGCGGAATGGATAAATTATAAGACATTGTTTGGAGCGGGTGTTTTATGGGCGGTACGAGGTGTTTATGGGCGTTTATGGCAAGGTATATGAGCGCTTACAATAAGGCGTTCTTCAACAGTACGATGTACGTCAAAAGAAATGCAGTCACAGACTAGCGCAAGCGCGGTACGTATGTCTAGACGCTCTAGTAAGTGTCATGGCAGAGACGGGTTTGCGCGTGTGTTGATCAGTGAAAGAATAAAAAATAAAGAATGAACATGGTGTACGTCTCATATTGTCTAAAAATGAATAGGCACAGTTCCCCTCACACTTGGTATAATAAACAATACTTGTAAGTGTTTTTGTGAACTAAAGGAAGATTTCCGGGCTCGGAATAGAAATGTGAGTGAGGGAAGTTTTGACCAATGATTGAGCGGGAGGGGAGGGGAAAGCGGGACTTCTCCCAGCTACATAACAAATGAGTCAGCGCATGCTCCTTAGGCCCCTGATGAGTCACATCTGATGACGAAACCGGTAGGGCGGAGCTTAGGAGACGCGCTGAGAGTAAGCAATCTGCACGGCCGAGACCGGAACCTTCCCGCGGGCTACGGAAAGTGTGAGATATGCTTTTTACCAAGAAATTTTAATGTACGCATATGGATTGTTTTAGGCGAGAAGCCAATTAAATAGCGGTTTTACACATGTTATGGTTATCTGTTTTATGAGGTATTTGGCTACTGGAATACGACGTGGATTGACACGCAAACATAAAAGAGACAATCTGGTGAGCGGGGAAACAAAAGGGGGTATACAGATCCCCCTTCCTTGAGGTGGTAGAGGTTGCTGACACTGCCGGTGCTAACTTGTATGCGGGAATCAGGGTGCACGGAGGTGGTTATATAGTGTTACACAGGCATCCTACACTATGATGTGTTTTTCTTCTCTTGTCTCTTATGTTTTTTCCAGCTAAGGGTGTAGATACAATCTGAAGAACCAGCCATCTGAGGATGTTTGTACTCTTTGGACAGTGAGCGCCAGTGATTGCATATGAATATACATAAATGAGACAATCAATGATCTTTTCAGCTTTTGTTATTTTGGTAGCAGTATGTTGATCTGGATGAAACCAAATAAAGCATACATTTTTCTACAGCTTAAGGTGGCCATACATGGTACAATTTTTTCATCCAATCTTACCAATTCTATGTAGTATAAGGGAACTGCCTAAATTATCCTTTCAGTATATTGACTTACTTTACCCTTATACTACATAGAGATGGTAAGATTGTATGAAAAAATTGTACCATGTATGGCCACCATTAGTGTGGAATCTATAAATACTGATTAATCATCAGGTAAGATGCTTATTACCTAAGGATATGTTATTCAGTGCTGCCCATAATTATTCATACCCCTGTCAAATTTTGACTTAAAGTTACTTTTATTTAACCAGCAAGTAATTTTTTGACAGGAAATGACACAGGTGTCTCCCAAAAGAAAATACGGGCTCTTTCACACCATAGCCCTTTTTCAGCGTTTCAACGAAAAGTTGAAACTTTGCATTGACCAAGGTAAAATGAAAGTCCATAGACTTTCATTTTACCTTTCACACCCGACGCTGCATTTCCATGCGTTGCCGGGAGCATTTTATCGTAGGGAATCAGCGTTTTCCGTCGGGTTAATTAATTACTACCGCCGCTACTCAGCATCGCACTGCAGATTCCCGACGGCACACCGCAATTTATTCAATGCATGCAGGAGAACGGCTCATGCACGCGTTGCAATGTGAAAGAGGCCCAGTGGCATAGCTAAGGAGCTTTGGGCCCCAATGCAAGTTTTACAATGGGGCCCCCCCAAGCACTCTATACATAACAATTAATACGGCGGACCAAAACCTGCCAATGGCAACTACAGTGTCAGAGGTGCAAGAAGGGGATGGGGAACAGTTTGTTAATGATTACCACTATTCAAAGTATCTTTAGAAGTGATTTTTATGAGCACAGGATCAATAGACAGCTAATACTGTAGTTGAGGGAGGGCCCTTCAGGGCCCCTCTGGCCCAAGGGCCCCGATGCGGTCGCTACCTCTGCACCCCCTATTTCTACGCCCCTGAAGAGGCCTAAGACAATGTACAAGAGGCATTATTCTGGGGGGAGAAAAAAACATTTCTCAGCTTTTATTTACATTTGAGAAAAAAAGTGTACAGTTCAAAATTCTTCATACCCTTCTCAATAATCATTAGAAAAGCCTTCATTGCCCATTACAGCAATCAAACGCTTCCTATAATTGCAGACCAGCTTTTTGGATGTCTCTGCAGGTATTTTTGCCCATTAATCTTTAGCAATGAGCTCCAAATCATTCAGGTTGGAGGGTCTTCTTGCCATCATTCTGATCTTTAGCTGCCTCCACAGATTCTCGATTGTATTCAAGTCAGGACTCTAGCTGGGCCACTCCAAAACATTAATGTTGTTGTCTGCTAAGCATTTCTTTACCACTTTTGCTGTGTGTTTTGGGTCATTGTCATGCTGACATGTTCAGTGGTGCCCAAGGCCAAGTTTCTCTGCAGACTTTCCGTTGGCATAAATGCAAAATGAACATTTAATAACTTCAGTTTCTGCAAGTCCACGGTTCCACCCAAAGTCCATGTACACTAGTCCACAACATATGCACGTGCTAGCTCCTATTCAACAGTAGTACAAAATACTCTCACCGATGTCCAGTGGCTGATCGGGTTAGATATCAGCAAAACTTGTTCTCATGCAAGTAGCTTATTTCACGGCTTGAAACTGCACCTGTATAAAACAAATAGCCTAGCTGATCCAGTACAGACCAGCTAAATTTGTTTTGATGGGGTATACACTTTTCTCCACTTCTCACGCAACCATTCCTCTAAAAACTTGAAAACATAGCTTTCATAGCATAATTCTGTACTTATTCAGTAAAAAATAGCATAAAATTACACTCACATGTGTTCATATAAAATGTGCATATAAGATCAAAGGACGTCCTGGCTCTCTGATGTACTCTGCGTCTCTGCTGCCACCGTGCCGGAGGCCACGCCCTACCAGTTTCGTCACGTATGACTCATCAGGGGCTTGCCTCCAGCATCAGCAGCGAGATGCTATGAATCCTACCTATGCAAATTACTTCCTGTATACGAAGTTACAAGGCGGCGCCATGCGGCCAAATCGCCGCCTGAACAATACTTTCGCTTTTCGGCATAGCCCTAAAAGTTAAATAGTTCAACTCAAGTTAAAAGATAATCAGAATATTGATTCAATCATGCCCTTGGAAGTTTCCTCTGCATAGCCCCTATTGGGTATTCCGTATTACCGCCTAGTGTTTGGTTACCATGGAGAATGACAACACTTACCATATCGATCACCTACCAACTACGTAACAGCAGGGAGAGTGCATCTTAGTTCTATTCAAATACATTTAGCTGTCCCCTCGCACAGATGCAGCTCTCATCCTTTACTCTGCCTATCATATCTGCATCTATGAGGACTTAAGCATATTTATAGCATAGAGAATCGTACATTATAGTATTACTGCATCACTGTGAATTATAGTACCTAAATAAAGGAACAACAGCATAGTTTAGAAATGTTGCAGCCATTCACAACAAGGCCATAATGGTTTTATTATTTAACCCCCCCCAAGTGACATTTTAATCCCTATTTTTATACCTAAATATTCCAGTGCCATAGCTAATTAATATACCCCATGGGCAACATTAGAACGTGGTGTAAGTTGCAACGTGCCTATCCCCTCATTTACATAACCATAAACAAAGGATATGCACATTGTGACAATGCTAGATTGAATTTAAATTAATTATACATTTCACTGGCATAACAATAGGGGATGCCACCCCTGCCGCCGCGGGGGGTGGCCCGGGGCCCCCCTAGGGCCCGCTCAGGGACTTTTGTGGGGAAAGAGGGGTCGTAACATAAGAGGAGAGCGTGGCCGCAGATCGGTGGGGAGGGGGGACATTCCCCCCCCTCCACCTCGGGCTCTCCTTTCTGCGCTCCCCTCCTGCAATCATTGGTGGCAGCGGGTGGGAGGCAGTAGGCGGAACACATACCTCCTTCTCTGTGTAAACAGTAAGTAGCATGAAGCTCTTAGAAATCGGAAGACCTCCGGCGCTAAGGAGGTATGTGTTCAGCCTGCCTGCTGCCGCCCGCTACCACCAATGATTGCAAGAGGGGGAGCGCTGAGAGGAGAGCCCGAGGTGAGGGGGGGGGGAATGTCCCCCCTCCCCACCGATCTGCGGCCACGCTCTCCTCTTATGTTGCGACCCCTCCTGCCCCACAAAAGTCCCTGGGGGGGGGCGGATTTTTTTTTTTTGCAGGGGGGCGTGGGGATTTCTAGGTACGCCCCTGATACATTTTATAAATTCTAAAAATGAATCCCCCCAAAATTGCAATTGTTATACTTTATCATTGACATTAAGCATAACCCCTAATGTGAATTTTGACCACACATAGACACATGCTGCATATCCCATATAACATAAGTATAAATATCAATTTAAATATCAATTTAAACCTATATTCTTCCCCCTATATTGTGTCTACCCCACATATTCAGACAGCTCCAGACACTTATGATAAAATAATTACTTATGATAAAAGGATTACTGTGTTATATTGTGTAGTTAGTGCAATGCTATTAGTTGTTAGAGAGTGAGAGTAGTACTGTGTTAGCTACTACTACAGATTATTGCAGTGCTGCTGTGCTGCTGACTGAGCAGTGTCAGTGTGTTTTGTTGTACTCTGCTGTCTGTCACTCTGTGCTGATTCACAGTCCAAGCCCGCCGCCGCTAATAAAGTACAAGTACCCCGCACATCATCTGTGACGTCATCAACAGTCTTGTACTATGTCTGGCACTGGCAGCCAGGGGAGGGGCAGCAAGGCCAAGAGGAGAGGGAGCAACATTGCGGCCTCCGTCAGCAGTTCTGCCGCGTCATTCTCCATTCTGCTGCTATCCACTGGCCGTCCAGCTGTTATAGGGAGTCACGCTGCAGAGACGCGGCAGCGTGTTGCGAACATTTTCAAGCAGGGTCAGCGGCGCAAATTGGAGGAGAAAGATGCTGCGCCTGTGATGCAGCTTATGGTGGATGATGACGAGCAGGCCAGTGAGGCCACCACCAGCCCTAGAGAAAATATTCTGTGCAAAATTGGCTTTGCGGAAGAGTCTGAGATGCTAACAGTAATTGTTGGGGGGGGAGCCCGTCCATGAAGTGTCAGCAGAAGAAGAGTTTGAGGCAGGCTCATCATCCAAGCAGTTGTTTGAGGAGGGGGAGTTTGATGTTGATGATGAGGTGAAGGACCTGAACTACCAGCGACCGGAGGGGGATGTCAGCTCTGACTCTGAGGAGGAGGATTCAGTGGTTCTGGTACGCAGGATCAGAATTGCAGGGATTGGCAGGACCAGCAGTGGGCATGGAATGCGTGACCCACAGCCTGCTGCTCCATCTGCCAGTGGCACTACTACCACCAGCCGCACCACTCAACCCCAGGCCCCAACCACCACTGGGAGAAAATCAGCATCAGCATCCCATTTTGAGCGACGTAAGGGCAAACCGCAATTCCCAATAAAGCAGTTTTTCCATCTGCCCTCACTTGATAGCAAGTTTGTAACTTGCAATGCATGCCATGTGAAGCTGAGCAGAGGGTCTAACCCCTCCACTCATGGCACCTCCAGCTTCATCAACCATTTGGCCAATAAACACCAAACAGAGCATTTAGAATTCAAGAGGCTAAAGGAAGCTGGCGCTGGCCCTTGCAGAAGTCAGAGCACCATAACCCCCTTTGCCACTCCTGTTGACATTGAAGCCTGTTCAGGCAGCCAGTCCTCCTCAGTGGTCTCCTCTGCTCCCTCCTCAGCTTTCCGTGCAAGCCTAAAATGCCACCACCATCAGACCCTGCTGAGTGACTTTTGTGGTCAGGTCTCAGCCTCCCGGCAGCTGTCGCATACGCCAGCTGAATGGCTTGTGGGGAAGTGCAGCAGGTTCCAGCTCTGATCCGGTTCCATCCTCCGGCAAACCCGCCACCAAACACCCCCGCCTCAGCAGCAGCGTGAAGGCCCACCACTGCCAAGTGCTGCTGCACATGGTCGCCCTGGGAAAGAACAAGCTTACGGCAGACCACGTCAGGGGAGGACTGGGACCTTTTGGCCTGGGGGGAAAACGCAGCCTAGAGGCCCTGTCATGGCAGTCCCAGCCCAAATGCACATATTAACGTAAAACAGTAATACATTTAAGTTCTGATGTGCTTCATGGTGCCTGCACACACAGATTTTTTTAGGAATCAATCCCCTTAAAATGTCTGATCGATCACATTTCGATTGATTATGACACAAAAACGATTGAAAGTGTCCATCAGACAGGATAGAAAATCTAGGTTAATTAGGCACGGGCCAGAAGCAGTGGTAGATCTATGGCTAAAAGAGCTGCACCACATCAAACAGTACAATGCTGCAGTTTATCTGTTTTTAATAGATTCCCTGCTGGAATGTATTGAAAACTGATGTTCTGTGTGTGGTAGGTATTGATTACAGAACATTCCCTCTCCATAGGTATTTGACTTTTTTTTTTTTTTTGTTCACTTCACGCTTTAAATTGCAATCAATGAATGCTCGCTGAATTGTGCATCAGTACTTCAGCCATACATTTTGGCCATACATCTGTAGATTTTGTGTCCGATTCGATTATTATCATCGAATGGATGAAAATCGGTCTTGGAACAAGCATGCCCAATTGGTTGCATATTAATTCGGTGCTGCTCAGTTCAGCACGGTGAGAGCCGAATGACAGCCGAATGACAGTTTAGCCGCTGCCGCTAAACTCCGAGGCGGCGTTAAATACTATTCCCCCTCAGAGTTGTCGCAACTCAGAGAGAGATGTAATTCGGGGTCTGGCAACCGCCAAAGCCCCAAATTACCGCTACGTACCCCACGCAGCATAGCATTGCTGCTATGGAACGCCTAGTTTCAGCGCTCGGCTCTCGGAGCCACATGCCAAAATCAGCTGATCCGTGCCCAATTGACTATTCGACCAATGTCATGCTGAAATTAGTCTGTTTTGATTGGATATGCTTAGAAATCTCGGGCTAACATGGAAAATTGTGTGCGTGGCTGTAATAGCATGCAAAATTGCCAATGATTGCGATGAATCCCCTGGCTGCTGTCCTTCCAAATGTTATATGTCCGTCTGGTGCCTATGCATGTACATACTTTACCCATCCCATGCCACCAGGTGTCTGTCGAATGTCTGCTGTACTTACGCATTTACACACGCCCCCATGTCGTTATAATGCCGGCAGCTATGTCAGGTACAAATGCAGAAGTATAAAGGACATTCGGGGCAGCGGACAGGTAACGTACAGTAGTTACATGCATGGGGAAGAGGAATCTAACATTTGGGGGGGGGCAGCAGCCAGTGTCGGTGTCTAGAGCCCATTTCCTGAAAGATTTAATGCTGAAATAGGATTGGGAATCTGCCTATAGTGTATGGGTAGCAAACAGATACAGTGGTTTGCAAAAGTATTCGGCCCCCTTGAAGTTTTCTACATTTAATCATATTACTGCCACAAACATGAATCAATTTTATTGGAATTCCATGTGAAAAAAATGTGGAAAACTTCAAGGGGGCCAAATACTTTTGCAAACCACTGTATCTCTCTAATCAGAGAGAGATCTGTCTCTTGGTTGAATCTGTATGGGCACCTTAGTATTCGTGGGTCTGCTGGTCACTTGGCTCTGGCAGCTCCCTTTACTATAAAAAGCCCCCCCCCCCCTCCTTCCCCTGTAGTTTCCATCATACCTTAGGGCCTATTGCTCCAGGCTTGCTTATCATTTTTCTGCTCCTGTTAATAGTGTCCTAAGAATTAGATGGAGGTTAAGGATCGTTTCCCTTCTGCTAAACTCACCCCCACCAGTCTCATCTCACAGACATGCAGCCTTGCCAAGTGCCAGGGACAGGCCGTTTGTCCGTTCCTTATCTGTGGGGGGAGGGAGCCCAGTACAAGTGAAAAGTACAGTGCAGGGTCAGCAGTTCAGGTGGAGACACGAACACTCTGACTACAAGCCAGCTGAGCAGTCTGTGTGTCCCTGCAACCTGACATTACATTGCATTATGCCAACCAGCTTCCTGCAGCAGCCCAGGCACCCAGTAGTAGCTGTACCAGCCTGCATCAATAGGAGGTCGGATCTTTTCCAAGGCTGCAATGAATACTTTTTCTTTTTAATGATTCCTATCTATTTTGCAATTAAAAAAAGCATGAGATTGCTAGTAATCCAGAGAGGGAGTCCTGACACACGTTTACTGACAGAAAAAGAGCAACTTACAGTGGGCTGGCCGGGCTCATTGCACGCTATCTAGCTGCCTGCTACATGTGTCTGCAGTGTGTTTTGATTCAGTTCCACTTCCGGGGGTGGAGTGCATCACCAGGGTACTGCCTGCAGCCAATGAAGAAGCAGCACACCGAGAGGAGAAAGTGCTGAGCCAATGCCCTGCAATTTGTGGCTGGTAAGAACGAGCAGAGGGCGGGGCTGAAATTCTATTTTCGTTCCTGCACTAGTAAGCTAAGCTGGCGGCCCTGATTGTTTAATGAGGCGGCGGCCCGGGGGAAAAGTGGCACCCGTCCCCCCAGGCCAGTCCGCGCCTGGACCACGTCCTGGCCAAGCTCCAAGAGCAGGAGAGGAGTTGGCTGACCCCCAGAGGCCTCAGAGTCGGAGAGGTGGTGGCCGAGAATGGGGCAAACCTGGTTGCCGCCATCCACCGTGGAAACCTCACCCACATCCCCTGTCTGGCGCACGTCCTGAACCTGGTGGTGCAGAAATTCCTGTGCACCTACCAGGGGATGGACACTTTTGGGAGCGGCAAGGAAAACCGTGGGTCATTTTCACCGTTCCGGTGGTGCTACAGCATCCCTGGAAGCCGTGTAGCTGGAGCTAAACCTCCCATGGCACCGGCTCATCATAGACGTTCCAACACGCTGGAATTCCACCCTGGTAATGTTGGAACGTCTGGTTGAACAGAGGTGGGCTGTCAACCTCTACCTGGCCAAAGCCACCATGGAGGCCAACTTGTCCGGGACCGGCACCACCCACCTCCCGGACATCATCCTCAGTACTGATTGGGGAAAACTGCAGCTGGTGTGCTTGGTGCTGGAACCCTTCCTGGAGGCCACCAACATGGTCAGCTGGGACCATGCGTCGCTGTGTGAGTGGGTGACCATGGTGTGCATGCTGGAAAAGGCCCTTGATTCTCTGCTGGAAGTGGGAGAGGAAGCATTGATCCAGCAGGAGCAGCAGCAACCTTCGCAGTCCTCCTCTGTGTGGCAGGAGGAGGAGTTGGAGGTCCCTGACCTTGAAGAGGGGGGGGGCACAGCGGAGTGCAGCTGCAGTAGTGCAGGGGTGGAGAGAGCAAGATGAGGCTCCGGAATCAGAGGAGGAGGACAACACTGTCAGCAGGGCAGAAGATGATGGGTCAGCAGAGATGGCAGCCCTCTTCCCCATGGCAGTGCCTGCGCAAAGACCCAAGGGTGAAGCAGATGCGTGCTCGGGAGGACATCTGGATAACCCTGATGCTGGACCCACGGCTGAAGGGGAAGCTGGCTCAGTTCCTGCCTGTAGGAGGAAACCCTGTGCACCAAATCAGGGACTTGCAGCGGATTCTGGTTCAGTGCTTGGAGGAAGCCTTCCCCCAGACTCGCACCCCCCCCTGCTGTCACAGGCCAACCAGCACAGCAGCAGGTGCCTGCATCCAGCAGCAGCAGGTGCCCAACAAACCTGCTGTCTCTGACAAAGGCGCTCTATGCCACGCCAGTACTGCTACCTACAGAGTGGAGACGGCCCGAATGGTTCGCCGGCGAATGGTTCCAGGCGAACTTTGGGTGGTTTGCCTTCCCCACCGAAGGCGAACTTTCCCGGAAGTTTGGTTCGCCCCATAATGCTCCATTAGAGTCAACTTTGACCCTCTACATTACAGTCAGCAGGCACATTGTAGCCAATCAGGCTACACTCAGTCCTGGAGCCACTCCCCCCCATATATAAGGCAGGGAGCGCCGGCCATTACACTCACTCGTGTGCCTGCAATAGTGAGAGAAGGGCAAGCTGCTGGCAGACTCTCATAGGGAAAGATTAGTTAGGCTCTTGTAGGCTTGTTAGCTTGCTCATGGCTGATTCTTATTGCTAAAATAGCACCCAACAACAGCTCTTTTGAGAGCTAAACTTGCTATTGTGATTAGGGATGGTCGCTATATTCCGCGGAATTGTTAATTCCGTCCGGAATTAGGTCAATTCTGATTCCGGTAGCCGGTCTAGCATGTACCATTATGATCAATCCAATAGAAAAAGTAGCATGATTAAGGATTTGTACTTTTTTAAAAGCCAGCTTACATACCTTGGCCGGGATTTGAACCCAGGTCTCAGTGTGTAGTAGGTATCTGACTTACCCCCTAGACCACCAACCACACTACATGTTAAAGCCGGCCTAGCATGTACCGTTATGATCAATCTAATAGAAAAAGTAGCATGATTAAGGATTTGTACTTTTTTAAAATCCAGCTTACATACCTTGGCCGGGATTTGAACCCAGGTCTCAGTGTGTAGTAGGTATCTGACTTACCCCCTAGACCACCAACCACACTACATGTTAAAGCCGGCCTAGCATGTACCATTATGATCAATCTAATAGAAAAAGTAGCAAATTCCGGCCAAGGTATGTAAGCTGGCTTTTAAAAAAGTTCAAATCCTTAATCATAGTAGGTAGTAGGTAGTAGCAGTGTTATCGAGTCAGCTCAGCTGCACATTGTGTAATACCCATTACTGCACTTGTGTTGCATAGAGAGCTTTTGTAATTCATACTGTGTGTGTGCCAGTGCCAGTGCCAGGCAGCCCAGGCCCAGCACATTCAGACAGTGACTACCTGTGTCAGCTGCACATTGAGTAATACCCATTACTGCACTTGTGTTGCATAGACAGCTTTTGTAATTCATACTGTGTGTGTGCCACTGCCAGTGCCAGGCAGCCCAGGCCCAGCACATTCAGACAGTGAATACCTGTGTCAGCTCAGCTGCACATTGTGTAATACCCATTACTGCACTTGTGTTGCATAGACAGCTTTTGTAATTCATACTGTGTTTGTGCCACTGCCAGCCCAGGCCCAGCACATTCAGTGACTACTGTACCTGTGTGCGTGTGTGTGATAGGCAGCTGCACATTGTAATACCCATTACTGCATATACCTACCTAGCTGTTGTGTTCAGTGAACCCACCTCATCACTGTATATACCTAACTGTTGTGTTCAGGGAACCCAGCTGATCACTGTATATACCTAGCTGTTGTGTTCAGTGAACCCACCTCATCACTGTATATACCTAACTGTTGTGTTCAGTGAGCCCACCTCATCACAGCATATACCTGTAACGATTGGTGTCAGCAAAACAGATTTTCTGATTATTGGTGATCTGCAGTATCACCAATAATACAGATGCTATACCTGATTATGTGGTGATCTGCAGAATCACCAATAATGCTAGTATAGCCAGACACAGGACAACCAATGTGAGATAGTGTTTGGTACAACAGTAATGAGGAAGAGGAGATCTCCCGAGGAGCGGGTGACTCAGACAGTACTGCAGCTAATGATCACCTGAGGAGCAGGTGATGCAGACTGTACTGCAACCAGTGGACACCGGAGGACAGGGACCACTGACTGTGCTGCAAAGGATGATCACCTGAGGAGCAGGCGATTAAGACTATACTGCAGCCAGTGGACACCTGAGGAGCAGGGACCACTGACTGTGCTGCAAAGGATGATCACCTGAGGAGCAGGCGATTAAGACTATACTGCAGCTAGTGGACACCTGAGGAGCAGGTGTTACAGACAGTGCTGCAAAGGCTGATCACCTGAGGAGCAGGCGATTAAGACTATACTGCAGCCAGTGGACACCTGAGGAGCAGGGACCACTGACTGTGCTGCAAAGGATGATCACCTGAGGAGCAGGCGATTAAGACTATACTGCAGCTAGCGGACACCTGAGGAGCAGGTGTTACAGACAGTGCTGCAGCTGAGCTTCACCTGAGGAGTAGGTGAAGGCTACTACAGATCCCTCACCAGTGGCTAGGCCCACTGGTGAGGACAGGAAGGTCAGATAAGCAGAGTAGGCAACGTACGGACAGATAAAGTACAAAGACAGAAGGCTGATTCAGTGTTAAGTTCAGGCAGAGTCGGCAACAGGAATCAGATGGGCAGAGGTACAGAATCAACAAGCAGGAGAGTAGTCAAAGGAAGCAGCAGGTCATAACAAATAATACAATGCAATTAGTACTTTAAGCTATCAACAGAATCTGGCTAAGTGTGGATCCTCAGCTCCAGCTGGTTCTAGCACATTTTGGGATCTGACTAGGGTCTGAGCGCTAACACGTTAACATTCACAACAGCAGACACGGGGCAACTGACAGACTAGTACTATATATACAGAGATGCCCCGCAGCGCCGCGCCCATCACTCAGCCAATCCAAAGTACCGTTGGAGTCAGCTGACTTGGCAGATCAGCTGACTCCCCTTCTATTCGCATAAAGTTCCTGTCGCCTGGCGCGCGTGCGTAGCCCTCAATCTATGTGCAATAGAAGGACCAGGCAGAGCAGCAGCATGTAACTGCGCGGCAGAGGCCGCTGGCTGATACGCGGAGATAGCTGCCATGCCGCTTGCTTCTGCGGCGGTATCTCCGCTATCTATTACAATACCTAGCTGTTATGTTCAGTGAACCCACCTCATCACAGCATATACCTAGCTGTTGTGTTCAGTGAACCCACCTCATCACAGCATATACCTAGCTGTTGTGTTCAGTGAACCCACCTCATCACAGCATATACCTAGCTGTTGTGTTCAGTGAACCCACCTCATCACAGCATATACCTAGCTGTTGTGTTCAGTGAACCCACCTCATCACAGCATATACCTAACTGTTGTGTTCAGTGAACCCACCTCATCACAGCATATACCCAGCTGTTGTGTTCAGTGAGCCCACCTCATCACAGCATATACCTAGCTGTTGTGTTCAGTGAACCCACCTCATCACAGCATATACCTAGCTGTTGTATTCAGTGAACCCACCTCATCACAGCATTTACCTAGCTGTTGTGTTCAGTGAACCTACCTCATCACAGCATATACCTAGCTGTTGTGTTCAGTGAACCCACCTCATCACAGCATATACCTAGCTGTTGTTTTCAGTGAACCCACCTCATCACTGCATATACCTAGCTGTTGTGTTCAGTGAACCCACCTCATCACTGTATATACCTAACTGTTGTGTTCAGTGAACCCACCTCATCACTGTATATACCTAACTGTTGTGTTCAGTGAACCCACCTCATCACAGCATATACCTAACTGTTGTGTTCAGTGAACCCACCTCATCACAGCATATACCTAGCTGTGGTGTTCAGTGAACCCCCCTCATCACAGCATATACCTAGCTGTTGTGTTCAGTGAACCCACCTCATCCCAGCATATACCAAACTGTTGTGTTCAGTGAACCCACCTCATCCCAGCATATACCTAGCTGTTGTGTTCAGTGAACCCACCTCATGACAGCATATACCTAGCTCTTGTGTTCAGTGAACCCACCTCATCACAGCATATACATAGCTGTTGTGTTCAGTAAACCCACCTCATCACAGCATATACATAGCTGTTGTGTTCAGTGAACCCACCTCATCACAGCATATACCTAGCTGTTGTGTTCAGTGAACCCATCTCATCACTGCATATAACTACCTGTTGTGTTCAGTGCACCCACCTACCTACGTGAGTGCACACAGTGTGATATACCACTCTGTGCATACCTGTTAACTGCACCTGTGTGACAGCACATTGTATTAGTCAAGTCAGTGCATACCTTTCACTTCATCCCCCACAATATGGACAAAACAGACAAAACAGGTAGAGGCAGACCCAGAGGAAGGCCACCCGGCACCGGCAGGTCTGTGCGAGGTTGTGTTGATGTGATTTCGTGTGGCCCAGTACAGTGCTCAGAAGAAGGCACGTGCCATCAACTCCCAAGATTGTCAGGACGTGGTTGACTATTTAACACAGAACACCTCATCTCCCGCAGCCACCAGCGCTACTACAAGCACCACATCTGCTGCATTTGACACTTTGCAGGAGTTATTTGGTAGTGAAATCACTGATTCCCAACCACTACTGCAACAACAAGATGAAGGCGCTAAGCAAGTTACACCACCTCATATGTGTGAGTTAGGCGACACTATGGACATAAAGTGTGAAGAGGAGGATTATGAAGTACCTGCTGTTGGTGCAGTTTTGGAGGTGTCTGAGGCAAGCAAAGCTGGGCAGGATGATTAAGATGATTAGGATGATACGGATCATGGGTTCCTAAGAGACAAGATGACCAAGGGGACAGTTCAGAGGGGGAGTCAGACAGGAGTAGGAGGAGACGAATTGCTGAAAGATGCAGGGGGAGCTTGTTGTCAGAAACAGCTGGTGGCAGTGTCCTGCGCCATGTGTCGACACCTATGGACAGCCAGCCAACATGCCCTTCAATGTCAGCTGCTGAGGCCACCACAGTGCCATCACCCCAGGGGGGCTCAGCGGTTTTGAAACTTTTTAGTGTGTCTGCCTCAGATCGGAACAAAGCCATCTGTTCTCACTGCCCCCAAAAATTGAGCCGTGGAAAGGCCAACACTCACGTAGGGACAAGTGCCTTACGAAGGCACATGGAGAAAAGGCACAAACTGCAATGGGAAGAGCACCTGAGGAAAAGCAGCACACAAAAGAAAACCCACCCTCCTTCTCCTCTTCCTCCTTCAGGTACAGCATCTTCAGCCACTTTCTCCCTTGCACCTTCACAGCCACCCTCCCCACTCCGCCTCTGAACTTGAGCAGTTCCTGCTCCTGTGCCCACAGCAGCCAGGTGTCCGTGAAGGAAATCTTTGAGCGGAAGAAACCAATTTCTGCCAGTCACCCCCTTGCCCAGCATTGGACAGCTGGCAAGGCGGAACTGTTAGCTCGCCAGCTGTTATCATACAAGAGTGGACTCTGAGGCCTTCCATAAATTTGTGGCCATTGGGACACCGCAGTGGAAGATGCCAAGCCGCAATTATTTCTCTAAAAAGGCGATACCCAAACTGAGAGGCAAGTGGTGTCATCTCTGGCGCACAGCGTTGGGTCAAGGGTCCACCTGACCATGGATGGCTGGTCTGCCAAGCACGGTCAGGGCCGCAACATTACTTACACAGCCCATTGGGTCAACCTGGTGACCGATGACAAGTAGGGAGTACGTGGCTGTGAAGCGGACCAATGACACCTCCATGGCTTTCAGGCAGGCCTCCTGCCACCTTCTCTCTGCCTGCTACATCCTCTTCGCTGTCGTCATCCTCCTCCTCCTCCTTGGCTGGTGCCGCGATCTCCTCTCCAGCTACACAGCCCCATCTCCCCAGGGCCTATGCTGCATGCCAGGTACAACTGTGTCACGCCATCTTAGACATGTCTTGCCTCAAAGCGGAGAGTCACACTGCTCTTAAAGAGGTGGATCAGTGGCTGACCCCGCACCAGCTGGGGATCGGCAACGTGGTGTGTGACAACGGCAGCAATCTCCTTTCCGCTTTGAATTTGGGAAAGCTGACACATATACCCTGCATGGCACATGTGCTGAATCTAGTCATTCAAAGATTTGTGTCAAAGTACCCAAGCTTAGAGGACATCCTGAAGCAGGCCAGGAAGTTGTGTGGGCATTTCAGGCGGTCTTACACGGCCATGGCACGCTTTGCGGACATTCAGCGGAGAAACAACTTGCCGGTGAGACGCTTGATATGTGATAGCCCGACCCTGCTCATGTTCTCTTGCCTGCTAGAACAGGAGAAAGCCATCACCCAATACCTGTACAATTTCAATAGGACACAATCTGGGGAGATGGGGATGTTGTGGCTCAACAACTGGACACTGATGCGAAATGCATGCAGGCTCATGCGGCCGTTTGAGGAGGTGACCAACCTGGTGAGTTGCAGTGAAGGCACCATCAGTGACTTGATCCTCTTCGCTTACTTCCTGGAGCATGCCGTGTGTAGAGTTGTGGCTCAAGCTGTGGAGGAGCGTGAAGAGTAACAGTTATGGCAGGAACAGTTGTGGGAGCAATTTACATCAGAACCAGATGTTTCCTCAACACCTGCGGCAGCACAGAGGGGGGAGGAGGATGAAGAGTCGTGTGGGGAAGAGGAGTCAGACTTGGATGATGAGGAATGTGTTTCTGTGGAGGAGGAGGAGGCAGTGGCAGAAGAAACGCAGCAGGCGTCACAGGGGGCTTGTGCTGCTCAACGCCCCCGTGGTATTGTTCGTGGCTGGGGGGAGGAGGAGGATTTACCTGACGTCACTGAGGAAGAGCAAGAGGAGATGGAGAGTACGTCTGGATCCAACTTTGTGGAGATGGCGTCTTTCATGCTGTCCAGCCTGTTGAGGGACCCCCGTATAAAAAAATCAAGGGGAATGAGCTGTACTGGGTGGCCATGCTACTAGACCCTCGGTATAGGCACAAAGTGGCGGACATGTTACCAAGTCACCTGAAGGCAGAAAGGATGCAGCACATGCATAACAAGCTGGCAAGTATGCTTTACAATGTGTATAAGGGTGATGTCACAGCACAACGCTATAAAAGGTGCCACTGCCAGTAATACTTCTCCCATGTCCACGCAGGCAAGGACAGGATGCTCCAACGATCTCATGGTGATGTTGGACATGCGGATATTCTTTAGTCCAACTGTCACAGGAGCCCTAGTGGTCGGAACGCGAAATGCCTTCCAAACGGTGCCAGCACACGGATCATGCGAACTCTGGTCGCAGTCAATGCGTAGGAACTGTTGGGAATTGACCGCAGACAGACCAGAAGGGAGCCTGTGAGGTACGGTAATTACAACTTACACACGATTTCAGGGTATAACTGCCACCACCACTGGTATGGGCCAGTGGACCCGACTGACTGACTAGTCCTGCGAATAAAAAAAAACGGTTAAACATACTCTATTCTGTCTAGATATCAACAATAGTAGTAGCGTCTCTCCAGAGACCTGGGATCAGTTTCTGTGTATGGCTGAAAAGCAGGGTAGCGGAACAGTGAATGACTTCAATAAAGTCTTTTATTCACGGCAATATAAATAATTAATATATACAGAAAATTATTAAAATCAACAATTATTGAGACATGAGATAACACAGTAGGAAAAGAAAGAAAGGGAGAAAAAATACTTAGTTTCTGGAAAGATGTCCTTTAGTGGGAAGAATCAAAGTTCTTTGGTAAAGTCCTTTGTTTCAGCTCAATTTAAAATCCAAGCAAAATGGAAAATGTCCTTTGTTTCAGTTCAGACAAGATGGCCGATCAAGATGGCCGCTAGCCATGTGTCCTCTGGCTAGCACCAGACAGCTCTCATACAGATGGAATGTGGAGGACTGAGGGCCCGCCTGCCGGCCATGTGCTTTTGATGAAGCTGCTTTGGGGGTGTGGCAATGCCGGCCCCCTCTGAGTTACCACCCAATGACAGTTCATTCCCTCTGAGAGATTTTAGGGCTAAACTTATAAAATGCTGTAACTCATGAACGATACATGTCATATTTAGGGGGATAGCAGATTCATACTTGTCGGAAAATACCGATTAATATGACATCAGAGATGGCTAGGGCAGCGAGTCAGGTTCCTGAGAAGATTCATACCGCAAGAACCGGACGGGCTATGCCGATGAATTTCATATCAGCACGTGGGGCAGACTTTAACGAATAAGACTATGGATATACGGTCTCCATTTAATAGGTAAGAAACCCTATCCCACAGGTTTTCATATCTGCCTTGTCGGCGCCGCTTCGGCTGCTTTGTCATGGCCCCCTGGAGAGCCAGTTTCCTGGTTCTTTTCATGGGGCCATCTGGCTGTGGGGGGAAAGGATCTGGTCCCTGCAGGGAATCTGGCCATGTGCAACATTCCTGAGGGGTGAGGCATTCCTGAGGGGTGAGGGGAATGCTTTGCTCATAGGGGGAACAGATCTCTGGATTAAAAAAACACAAAAGTGTCGTTTTCTGATCGCTTGCACGACTGCACAGATCCGTCAGGGAGCGATCAGGAATCGACTGTGAATTCTCTAGATTCACCTGCGTTTCTCACGGCTGTTCCGTGACACCTTAGCGCTTCCGGATCCACCCTCCACCAACGCCTGGACCGGCAGGTAGCCGACTACCTGGCCTTAAGTGTGGATGTAGACACTGTGAGCAGCAATGAACCCTTGGGACTACAGGCTTGACCTGTGGCCGGAGCTGTCCCAATTTGCCATCCAAATTGCTGCGCCCAAGTCTCCTGCGCCCAAGTCTCCTGCGCTGCTACGCCCAAGTCTCAAGTGCTGGATTTACCGTGTTCGAAATACAGGGCAATCCTGGAAGAAAACCTCTTGGAGTCTGCAAAAGACTTGAGACTGGGGTGAAGGTTCACCTTCCAGCAGGACAATGACCCTAAACATAAAGCCAGGGCAACAATGGAATGGTTTAAAAAAAAACATATCCATGTGTTAGAATGGCCCAGTCAAAGTCCAGATCTAAATCCAATCGAGAATCTGTGGCAAGATCTGAAAACTGCTGTTCACAAACGCTGTGCATCTAATCTGACTGAGCTAGAGCTGTTTTGCAAAGAAGAATGGGCAAGGATTTCAGTCTCCAGATGTGCAAAGCTGGTAGAGACATACCATAAAAGACTGGCAGCTGTAATTGCAGCAAAAGGTGGTTCTACAAAGTATTTACTCAGGGGGCTGAATAATTACACACACCCCACTTTGCAGTTATTAATTTGTAAAAAAAATGTTTGGAATCATGCATGATTTTCGTTCCACTTCTCACCTGTACACCACTTTGTATTGGTCTTTCACGTGGAATTCCAATAAAATTAATTCATGTTTGTGGCAGTAATGTGACAAAATGTGGAAAACTTCAAGGGGGCCGAATACTTTTGCAAGCCACTGTACATGGGATTAGCTGAATTATCTAGGGGAGTGTAGACACACACTTCTTTCTGTGTTTTTTTTTTTCTATTGAAGGTGTCCTGTTTTTTAACATTGTATTCTTATGATATATGATAATGTCATCTGGGTATTCCCTGCCAGCATATTTAATTACTGGGAACCTGGCCTTGCTGAAGAGGATCGGTGCTGTGCCTTACTGCTCAAGGTAGAAGATTGCAGACAAAGCAAGCATTTTTTGAACACTGGACCACATCACTGTGATCACTGCGTAACCGTAACGTATGTGGATCAACTTCCTGGACAATATTAATGGTGTAAATATACTTTGTGACGTAAACATTTAAGAATACAGGTTTTTTTTCTGTGTTTTCTTTCCCTTAACTTTTACCCAATTGAAATAAGTGAGTAGAGCTGAAATTATCCTTTCACTTAATACCTTCAATTCCATCTTTTCTTAAGTGGTAGTAGCTATAATCCCCTCTCTATGAGGAGCAACATAAGCATCTCATATTGCCACCATATCATTTTGGGGTATGTAGGGGATAGAGTCCTTGGTGGAGAGTTGATATTCTGTGCCCACCTCTTGAAAGATAATACCCTCCATCACTCAAATGCCTAAAGCCATGTGGACTGGTTCACCACACTGTCTGTCAGTTTTTCCTGTTGACCACCAAACAGACAAGGCTGGATAGGAGGGTGTTTGGACAGTGTCCTTTTTAGTTCAATCCTTTTTTTTGGGGGGGGGGGGCAGGGGGGGGATGGTTACTTACAATTAGAGCAATTAGAGATGTGGTGAACATCAAATTTTGGGTTCGCGAACGCCGAACTTGAACTACCTTAAAAGTTTGTGTTCGCACGAACCGAGTGAACCGCCACAGACTTCAATGGGCAGGTGAATTTTAAAACCTACAAACACTGTTTCTGGCCACAAAAGTGATGGAAAACTTGTTTCAAATGGTCTAACACCTGGACTGTGGCATGCCGGAGGGGGGTCCATGAAAAAAATCCCACCAAAAATTACGGAGTTGACGCAGAGTCGGGTTTTAATCCCTAAAGGGCAGAAATTACAGTACATTCCTCAATTGGTAGAATAAAGGGCTGCTATTAACTGAGTGGTAAAGTAAGGGTTATGCCTGCTTCACACTCACAGACCAAATGCTGAGTTTACCAAGATTGAGCGCTAACAGGTCTGTAAGGCCCTTATGTGTGTGCGTGGTACTGCATGTGCGCTCAACTGAACAGACTATTCTTGCTACACGTTTTACCAGACAGGCTCAGTGTACAGCCAATTTCTTTTTTCTTGGGGGGGGGGGGGCTATTTGTGAACCCCACCATGCTAACTAGTTACGCAACCATGTAGCATGATCTACCGCCCACCAGAAAAATACTCAGACTTTCTTAAGGAACTTGTAGACCTCCTATGCAACCTAACACTGGAACACCCCAGATGGATTGTTCTTGGAGATTTCAATACATGGGTGGATGACACCTCTTCACAATTTGGAATAGAGCTATCTTCCTCCAATCAATCAGCTCTGCTACTCACAGGAAAGGTAACACTCTCTAATCCTGTTGCCTGGTCAGACCATCACACTATCCACTTCTCACCCTCAATACCAGCTGTCAAACACCAGGTCAAGAATCAAATAAAATACCGCCGCTTAAAAGGGCTAACACCTCAACATATCCGAGATAACCTTAGCTTTGATGAATTGACTGACTCCAGCTTGGACCCTGATACTCTGGTGTTTAAATACAACAAATGTGTGTCCTCCACCTTTGAGACTATTGCTCCTCTGTGCACCAAATATCTTACTTCACACCATCATGCACAGTGGTTTGATAACGCTATAAAAGAGCTGAAAAGACAAGGCCGAAAACTTGAGAGACTGTGGCGCAAATCTCAGTCCCCAGAAGACAAACATGCCTTCATCCTCCACTTGAAGAACTACCAAAAGGTAATCATGGGAAAAAAATCAGCCTTTCTATCACAAGAGATTGCAAATGCAGTTAACAAACCAGCCCAACTGTTCCACACAGTGGAAAAACTCTGCAACCCGGCATGTCAAAAACTTAATATTGAGTCTTCAAAGGACCTCTGTGACCAATTTGCCCATTTCTTCACAGACAAAGTCTCCGCTATAAGGTCCGCCATCCAACTTACAGCATCTGAGCCTAATATAGCGCCGAAGACCATTAGCAGAGACAACGTAACACCTTGATCAAACTTCAAAGAAATTGATGAAGAAGTCACATCAAGCATCCTCCTTCACCTCCGCCTAACTACCTGTGACCTGGATCCTGGCCCAACACAGTTCATGTTGAACTGCCCCGACCTGTTCGTATCGGTATTCCTCAAAATTGTTAACTCTTCCTTACAGTCAGGGATATTTCCTGCTTTACTGAAGGAAGCAATCATCAGGCCTCTCCTCAAAAAACCCTCCCTGCACCCAGATGCAATGACCAGCTACAGACCTGTCTCTAACCTCCCCTTTCTGGCAAGCTAAATGAAAAAGCTGTTTACCTCCAGCTAGAAGCCAAAATCCTACAAAACAACAGTTATGACCCATTCCAGTCTGGCTTCAGGAAACACCACAGCACTGAAACTGCCCTCATCCAAATATGCAACCACCTGCTCATGGCAAGAGACAGAGGAGAGTGCTCGATCCTCATACTGCTAGACCTTTCTGCAGCCTTTGATACAGTTGACCATGACATCTTGATAAACAGGCTACAGGAATACTGCGGCATTGATGGCATAGTTCTTCAGTGGTTCCAATCCTTCTTGAGTGGCAGAACCCACAAAGTGTCTATGGGGCCCTTCCTGTCCACCCCTGTATCACTTAAGTATGGGGTGCCCCAGGGCTCAACCCTCTCTCCCCTGCTTTTCACGATTTACATGTTACCGCTTGGAAAACTAATCCAAAAACATGGCCTGACATACCACTGCTATGCAGATGACACCCAACTATATCTTTCCTTCAAGCCTGGTGTGACAGACCCAACTCTAACTATAAACGCCTGCTTACGTGAACTACAGCAATGGATGAATGACAACTGGCTGAAACTAAATGCAGACAAAACTGAAGTCCTTCTGATTGGAGGGCAGAGCATGATAACAAAACAACTTATCTTGCAGTCTTCATCACTGGGAATAGGAAGCACGGATCTACGCAGCTCTGATCATGTGCGTAGCCTGGGAGTTCTAATTGATGGGAATTTAAATTTCAGAACTCAAATCTCTGCTGTGGTGAAATCATCCTATTTTCACCTGAAGAACATTGCAAAAATCAAGCACCTCATCCCCCAGAAGATCTGCCAACCTTAGTCCATGCCATCCACTGTCTGGTTGAACAGAGGCAGGCTGTCAAACGATACCTGGCCAGAGCCACCGCGGACGCCACAGAGTTTGGGACCGCCACCACCCACCTCCCAGACATCATCCTCAATGCACAGTGGGGAAAATGCAGCTGGTGTGCTTGGTGCTGGCACCCTTCCTGGAGGCCACCAACATGGTCAGCCAGGACCGTGCATCGCTATGTGAGTGGGTGACCATGGTGTGCATGCTGGAGAAGGCCCTCGATGCACAGCTGCCGACTGAGGAGGTGCCTGCAGCAGCATGTGGCTATCAAAGCCAGATCCAGCGGATGGTGGCAGAATACATGGGGTCCTACAGTGGGCTTGACAGTGACACCCCTGTGGACCCCTTGGATTACTGGGTCAAACACCTGGAGAAGATTTGGAGCGAGCTGGCGCAGTATGCCCTGGAAGTCCTTGCTTGCCCCCCTTCCAGGTTGCTGTCCGAAAGGTGCTTCAGTGCGGCCGGTGGCGTGGTGACTGAGAAGCGCTCTCGTCTGTCCACCTAGTCTGTGGACAGACTGACGTTCCTCAAAATAAATCAGGCTTGGGTGGTTGGTGAATTCCTGGCCCCTGTCGTTGGCAAGAGGGGGAAGTGAAGTGACTGGAAATCACGATGCCTGCCTTACCACCCTTTACCACCACAACCTCCAGGCTCCGTCTTATAAGCCTGGTTAAAAAATTTGTTACTGAGCCGTGGTACCACCAAGTGCCATGGTGAACTATCTAAACACAATTGCTGTGTAATTTTTTTGGAGGTGACTGTGCTGTCCAAGTTGTGGGGAGGCCCCAACTGCGGCAGTATGACCGCTTTCTGGAACCTCTCCTTTTTAATGCTTTACCTGTGCCGTGGTACCAACACTAAGTGCCATAGTGACTATCTAAACATAATTGCTGTGTAATTTTTTTGGAGGCGTCTGTGCTGTCCCAGTTGTGGGGAGGCCCCAACTGCGGCAGTACGACCGCTTGCTGGAACCTCTCATCTTGTAATGTTTTACCTGTGGCACACAAGTAGCCATAGTGATTATCTGAACACAATTGCTGTGTATTTTTTTTGGGAGGTGTCTGTGCTGTCAAAGTTGTGGGGAGGCCCCAACTGCGGCAGTACGACCGCTTTCTGGAACCTCTCCTTTTTAATGTTTCACCTGTGCCGTGGTACCAACACTAGGTGTCATAGTGACTGGGGAGGCCCCAACTGCGGCAGTACGACCGCTTTCTGGAACCTCTCCTTTTTAATGTTTCACCTGTGCCGTGGTACCAACACTAGGTGTCATAGTGACTATCTAAACACAATTGCTGTGTAATTTTTTTGGAGGTGTCTGTACTGTCCAAGTTGTGGGGAGGCCCCAACTGCGGCAGTACGACAGCTTCCTGGAACCTAGTCCTGATGTTAATTGACAGCCATTTTTTTTGGGGGGGGGTTAAGTCCCCACATCATAAATTAGTGTTCCCCTTTAAAAAATAATGATGCTACATGCATCATGTACCCTAAAAAACGTTTTTAAAGCAATTTAAAGGGCACCTCCGTTTTCTATCCGGATATCCGAATCCGCCCGGATAGCCCGGATAATGCGTTCGGATATCCACATGAACACGGATATCTGAACGTTCGGATCCGGATCCGGATATCTGGGTATTCTGATCAATTCGGATTTTGAAAAGGGGTATCCGAGCACCCCTGGATGGTAGTAAGCAGACTGGCTCAGTGTACAACCTATTTTTTTTTTAAGCCTATAGAAAGGTTGACTGTATAGGACTCCTAAAGGATGAGGGTGGGAACTCAATGGTGGATGACCAAGGTAAGGCAGAGTTATTAAATGCTTTCTTTGCTTCTGTCTTCACAAAGGAAACAGCACTGTTGCAAATTACAGAGGCAGAAGAGTCTCAATCTTCTAACTGTAATATTAAATACTTAACGCAGGAAGAAGTAAAGGCAAGACTAAATAGATTAAAAATAGACAAGGCACCTGGCCCGGATGGCATGCATCCTCGGGTCCTAAGGGAATTAAGTTCAGTTATAGCTAAACCCCTTTATCTTATCTTTTGTGACTCTCTTGCAACTGGCAGTGGATTGGCGTACAGCCCACGTTTTCCCATTATTTAAGAAGGGCAAAAAATCAGATCCAGGAAATTATAGACCTGTAAGCTTAACATCAGTTGTATGCACACTATTTGAGGGGTTACTAAGAGATACTATACATGACTTCATAGTAGAAAATAATCTTATTTCTCAGCATCAACATGTGTTTACTAAAGACAGGTCCTGTTTGACTAACATGCTCAGCTTTTATGAGGTAGTGAATGCTAATATGGATATTGGGAATGCTGTAGATGTGATATACCGTATTTTGCGGAATATAAGACGCTCCGGCATATAAGACGCACCTAGATTTAGAAGGCAAAAATCAGGAAAAAAAAAAAAAAACGAAACCTAGGTGCGTCTATGGTGCAGAGGTGTCTTATGGACCTTTAAACCCCCCAAAACTGTCTCTATCTAAGCTGAACTGCACATCTACACTAAATCCTGCTACACTACACTTCACTTACCCCTGCTGCCCCCACCAACTACACTACACGAACTAACCCCTGCAGCCAACCCAAACTACACTACACTTCACTAAGTAACCCCTGTAGAAACCCAAACTACACTACACTACTACATTACACTTCACTAACTAACCCCTGCACCCAACACAAACTACACTACACTTTGCCCCTGCAGCATCTCACCTGATCCTGCTGCCGCGATCCTGTCCTCCTCCGCCTGACTGCCGCCTTCCAAGGGTCATCCGAGGGTCCCAGCTGTGGTCATCTGAGGGTCCCAGCCATCCCATCCAGAATCCCGGCTCTTCAGTGTCCCAGTCGCCAGATCGTCTTCACTGCAGACAGCAGTCATGCGGTAATCGCGCTGCTGCCTCGCCGACATCCTCCATGGTAACGGCGTCCTCTTCCTAGTTACGGTGCCCCCTTCTGTGTGACGAGCAGCGCATGTGCGCCTGACGTCATGCGTGACCCCGGCGCACGTGCGCCTGAAGTCATGCGTGACCCCGGCGCACATGCGCCGCTCGTCACACAGAAGGGGGCACCGTAACTAGGAAGAGGACGCCGTTACCATGGAGGATGTCGGCGAGGCAGAAGCGCGATTACCGCATGACTGCTGTCTGCAGTGAAGACGATCTGGCGACTGGGACACTGAAGAGCCGGGATTCTGGATGGGATGGCTGGGACCCTCAGATGACCACAGCTGGGACCCTCGGATGACCCTTGGATGTTGGCAGTCAGACGGAGGAGGACAGGATCGCGGCAGCAGAAACCGGTAAGTATGTTTTGGGGCCCAAATACCGTACCTTTAGAATATAAGACGCACCCACTTTTCCCCCCTAGTTTTGGGGAAGAAAAAGTGCGTCTTATATTCCGAAAAATACGGTACTTGGACTTTGCAAAGGCCTTCGACACTGTTCCCCACAGAAGTCTGGTGCAAAAGTTGAGGATGCAAGGACTGGGGAAGAGTTTGTGTGCATGGATAGGGAACTGGCTAATGGACAGAAAACAAAGAGTTGTGGTCAATGGATCGTACTCAAAATGGGAGACTGTTAGCAGTGGGGTCCCACAGGGGTCTGTACTGGGTCCAGTGCTCTTCAATTTATTTATTAATGACCTAGTAGATGCAGTAGTGAGCAATGTTGGTATTTTTGCAGATGATACAAAATTGTGCAGAATCATCAACTCTCAGGAAGATAGTGTCATATTGCAACAGGATCTGGATAGGATGGCTATATGGGCACATACATGGCAGATGAAATTCAATGTTCAAAAATGTAAAGTCATGCATTTTGGTTGTACCAATGGTCTAGCACCATACAAAATAAATGGGATACAGTTGGGGACATCAAACTTGGAGAAGGACTTAGGAGTACTCATCGACAACAAGTTAAATAACCGTACTCAATGCCAAGCCCCTGCAGCTAAAGCGAACAAAATTTTGGGATGCATTAACCACTTCCCGACCGCCCAACGCACAAAGGCGGCCGGGAAGTGGACCCCGCAAGGACCGCCGCATGCACAGAGGTGGCGGTCCTTGTAGGGGCATGGGCGGCGCGATCGCGTCATTCGTGATGCGATCGGCCGCCGGGGACTGGTTCCGCCCACCTCGTGCTGTAACCCACTGGCCGTTCGGAAATGCCGGCGGGTTACTAGCACCCGGATCGCCGCATACAAAGTGTATAATACACTTTGTAATGTATACAAAGTGTATTATACAGGCTGCCTCCTGCCCTGGTGGTCCCAGTGTCCAAGGGTCCACCAGGGCAGGCTGCAGCCACCCTAGTCTGCACCCAAGCACACTAGTTTCCAACCCCCTGCCCCCTGATCGCCCACAGCACCCCTCAGACCCCCCCTGCCCACCCCCCAGACCACTGTTTGCACCCAATCACCTACCTAATCACCCATCAATCACTCCCTGTCACTATCTGTCAACGCTATTTTTTTTTATTCCCTAAACTGCCCCCTGCTTCCTCCTGATCACCCCCCCCCCCACCCCTCAGATTCACCCCAGACCCCCCCCCCCCCCCCCTGTGTACTGTATGCATCTATCCCCCTGATCACCTGTCAATCACCTGTCAATCACCTATCAATCACCTGTCAATCACCCATCAATCACCCATCAATCACCCCCTGTCACTGCCACCCATCAATCAGCCCCTAACCTGCCCCTTGCGGGCAATCTGATCACCCACCCACACAAATAGATCGCCCGCAGATCCGACGTCAGATCACCTCCCAAGTGCAGTGTTTACATCTGTTCTCTACCCTAAACACCCAATAATTACCCATCAATCACCCATAAATCACCCCCAATCACCACCTGTCACTGTTACCCATCAAATCAGACCCTAATTTGCCCCTTGCGGGCACCCAATCACCCGCCTTCATGCTCAGATTGCCCTCAGAACCCCCCCTTATCAATTCGCCAGTGCAATATTTACATCTGTTCTTCCCTGTAATAACCGACTGATCACCTGTCAATCACCTGTCAATCACCTATCAATCACCTGTCAATCACCCATCAATCACCCCCATCAATCACCCCCTGTCACTGCCACCCATCAATCAGCCCCGAACATGCCCCTTGTGGGCAATCTGATCACCCACCCACACCAATAGATCGCCCGCAGATCCGACGTCAGATCACCTCCCAAGTGCAGTGTTTACATCTGTTCTCTACCCTAAACACCCACTAATTACCCATCAATCACCCATCAATCACCCCCTATCACCACCTGTCACTGTTACCCATCAGATCAGGCCCTAATCTGCCCCTTGCGGGCACCCAATCACCCGCCTACACGCTCAGATTGCCCTCAGACCCGCCCCCTCTTATCAATTCGCCAGTGCAATATTTACATCTGTTCTTCCCTGTAATAACCCACTGATCACCTGTCAATCACCTGTCAATCACCCATCAATCACTCCCTGTCACTGCCACCCATCAATCACCCCCTGTCACTGCCACCCATCAATCAACCCCTAACCTGCCCCTTGCGGGCAATCTGATCACCCACCCACACCAATAGATCGCCCGCAGATCCGACGTCAGATCACCTCCTAAGTGCAGTGTTTACATATGTTCTCTACCCTAAACACCCACTAATTACCCATCAATCACCCATCAATCCCCCCCTATCACCACCTGTCACTGTTACCCATCAGATCAGACCCTAATCTGCCCCTTGCGGGCACCCAATCACCCACCTACACGCTCAGATTGCCCTCAGACCCCCCCTTATCAATTCGCCAGTGCAATATTTACACCTGTTCTTCCCTGTAATAACCCACTGATCACCTGTCAATCACCCATCAATCACCCCCTGTCACTGCCACCCATCAATCACCCCCTGTCACTGCCACCCATCAATCAGCCCCTAACCTGCCCCTTGCGGGCAATCTGATCACCCACCCACACCAATAGATCGCCCGCAGATCTGACGTCCGATCAACTCCCAAGTGCAGTGTTTACATCTGTTCTCTACCCTAAACACACACTAATTACCCATCAATCACCCCCTGTCACTGCTAACTATCAGATTAGACCCCTATCTGCCCCTAGGGCACTCAATCACCCGCCCACACCCTCAGAATGCCCTCAGACCCCAGCCTTGATCACCTCGCCAGTGCATTGCTTGCATCTATTCCCCCTACTAATCACACCTTGAGACACCCATCAATCACCTCCTGTCACCCCCTAGCACACCTACCCATCAGATCAGGCCCTAATTTGCCCTGTGTGGGCTCCTGATCACTCGGCCAAACCCTCAGATCCCCCTCAGACCCTCTTCCGATCACCTCCCCAGTGCATTGATTGCATCTATTTTCCCCTCTAACCACCCCCTAAGACAACCATCAATCACCTCCTGTCACCCCCTAGCACTCCTATCCATCAGATCAGGCCCAATACAACCTGTAATCTAAAAGGCCACCCTGCTTATGACCGGTTCCACAAAATTCACCCCCTCATAGACCACCTGTCATCAAAATTTGCAGATGCTTATACCCCTGAACAGTCATTTTGAGACATTTGGTTTCCAGACTACTCACGGTTTTGGGCCCGTAAAATGCCAGGGCGGTATAGGAACCCCACAAGTGACCCCATTTTAGAAAAAAAGACACCCCAAGGTATTCTGTTAGGTGTATGACAAGGTCATAGAAGATTTTGTTCCTTGTCAAAAGTTAGTGGAAATTGATTTTTATTGTTTTTTTTTCACATAGTGTCATTTTTCACTAACTTGTGACAAAAAATAAAATCTTCTATGAACTCGCCATACACCTAACGGAATACCTTGGGGTGTCTTCTTTCTAAAATGGGCTCACTTGTGGGTTTCCTATACTGCCCTGGCATTTTAGGGGCCCTAAACCGTGAGGAGTAGTCTAGAAAACAAATGCCTCAAAATGACCTGTGAATAGGACGATGGGCCCCTTAGCGCACCTAGGCTGCAAAAAAGTGTCACACATGTGGTACCGCCGTACTCAGGAAAAGTAGTATAATGTGTTTTGGGGTGTATTTTTACACATACCCATGCTGGGTGGGAGAAATCTCTCTGTAAATGGACAATTGTGTGTAAAAAAAATCAAACAATTGTCATTTACAGAGATATTTCTCCCACCCAGCATGGGTATGTGTAAAAATACACCCCAAAACACATTATACTACATCTCCTGAGTACGGCGGTACCACGTGTGCCACTTTTTTTTACACCCTAAGTACGCTAAGGGGCCCAAAGTCCAATGAGTACCTTAAGGATTTCACAGGTCATTTTGCGACATTTGGTTTCAAGACTACTCCTCACGGTTTAGGGCCCCTAAAATGCCAGGGCAGTATAGGAACCCCACAAATGACCCCATTCTAGAAAGAAGACACCCAAAGGTATTCCGTTAGGAGTATGGTGAGTTCATAGAAGATTTTATTTTTTGTCACAAGTTAGCGGAAAATGACACTTTGTGAAAAAAAACAATTAAAATCAATTTCCGCTAACTTGTGACAAAAACATAAAATCTTCTATGAACTCACCATACTCCTAACAGAATACCTTGGGGTGTCTTATTTCTAAAATGGGGTCATTAGTGGGGTTCCTATACTGCCCTGGCATTTTAGGGGCCCTAAACCGTGAGGAGTAGTCTTGAAACAAAAATGACCTGTGAAATCCTAAAGGTACTCATTGGACTTTGGGCCCCTTAGCGCAGTTAGGGTGCAAAAAAGTGCCACACATGTGGTATCGCCGTACTCAGGAGAAGTAGTATAATGTGTTTTGGGGTGTATTTTTACACATACCCATGCTGGGTGGGAGAAATCTCTCTGTAAATGGACAATTGTGTGTAAAAAAAAATCAAACAATTGTCATTTACAGAGATATTTCTCCCACCCAGCATGGGTATGTGTAAAAATACACCCCAAAACACATTATACTACTTTTCCTGAGTACGGCGGTACCACATGTGTGGCACTTTTTTACACCCTAAGTACGCTAAGGGGCCCAAAGTCCAATGAGTACCTTTAGGATTTCACAGGTCATTTTGCGACATTTGGTTTCAAGACTACTCCTCACGGTTTAGGGCCCCTAAAATGCCAGGGCAGTATAGAAACCACACAAATGACCCCATTCTAGAAAGAAGACACCCACAGGTATTCCGTTAGGAGTATGGTGAGTTCATAGAAGATTTTATTTTTTGTCACAAATTAGCGGACAATGACACTTTGTGAAAAAAAACAATTAAAATTTAGGGTGCAAAAAGTTAGGGTGCAAAAAAGTGCCATACGTGGTATCGCCGTACTCAGGAGAAGTAGTATAATGTGTTTTGGGGTGTATTTTTACACATACCCATGCTGAGTGTGAGAAAGCTCTCTGTAAATGGACAATTGTGTGTAAAAAAAAATCAAACAATTGTCATTTACAGAGATATTTCTCCCACCCAGCATGGGTATGTGTAAAAATACACCCCAAAACACATTATACTACTTCTCCTGAGTACGGAAATACCACATGTGTGGCACTTTTTTGCAGCCTAACTGCGCTAAAGTACCCAAAGTCCAATGAGCACCTTTAGGCTTTACAGGGGTGCTTACAATTTAGCACCCCCCAAAATGTCAGGACAGTAAACACACCCCACAAATGACCCCATTTTGGAAAGTAGACACTTCAAGCTATTCAGAGAGGAGCATAGTGAGTCCGTGGCAGATTTCATTTTTTTTTTTGTCACAAGTTAGAAGAAATGGAAACTTTTTTTTTTTTTTTGTCACAAAGTGTCATTTTCCGCTTACTTGTGACAAAAAATAATATCTTCTATGAACTCACTATGCCTCTCAGTGAATACTTTGGGATGTCTTCTTTCCAAAATGGGGTCATTTGGGGGGTATTTATACTATCCTGGAATTCTAGCCCCTCATGAAACATGTCAGGTGGTCAGAAAAGGCAGAGATGCTGGAAAATGGGAAAATCCACTTTTTGCACCATAGTTTGTAAATGCTATAACTTTTACCCAAACCAATAAATATAGGCTGAATGGGTTTTTTTTAATCAAAAACATGTTTGACCACATTTTTCGCGCTGCATGTATACAGAAATTTTACTTTATTTGAAAAATGTCAGCACAGAAAGTTAAAAAAATCATTTTTTGACAAAATTCATGTCTTTTTTGATGAATATAATAAAAAGTAAAAATCGCAGCAGCAATCAAATAGCACCAAAAGAAAGCTTTATTAGTGACAAGAAAAGGAGCCAAAATTCATTTAGGTGGTAGGTTGTATGAGCGAGCAATAAACCGTTAAAGGGGAACTGAAGAGAGAGGTATATGGAGGCTGTCATGTTTATTTCCTTTTAATCAATACCAGTTGCCTGGCAGCCCTGCTGGTCTATTTCTCTGCAGTAGTATCTGATTAAAACCAGAAACAAGCATGCAGCTAGTCTTGTCAGATCAGACTTATAAGTCTGAACCACTGAAACACCTGATCTGCTGCATGCTTGTTCAGGGGCTATGGCTAATAGTATTAGAGGCAGAGGATCAGCAGGGCTGCCAGGCAACTGGTATTGTCTAAAAGGAAATAAACATGATAGCCTCCATATACCTCTCTCTTCAGTTCCCCTTTAAAGCTGCAGTGGTCTGAATGGAAAAAAAGGGCCTGGTCCTTAAGGGGGGTAAAGCCCACGGTCCTCAAGTGGTTAAAAGGGAAATAAAAACTCGAGATGCTAGCATAATATTGCCCCTGTTTAACTCTCTAGTAAGGCCACATCTGGAATATGGAATTCAGTTCTGGGCACCACATTACAAAAAAGATATTGCAGTTTTAGAGTAGGTGCAGAGACGAGCTACAAAATTGATACGTGGGATGGAAGGTCTCGCTTACCAAGAAAGGTTAGATAAACTGGGCTTATTTAGTCTAGAGAAAAGACGCCTTAGAGGAGATCTAATTAACATGTATAAATACATCAGAGGGCAATATAATAGCTTGGCGGATGAGCTTTTTGTCCCTAGGCCTTCTCAAAGGACTAGAGGACATGATCTGCGCATGGAGGGAAAACGTTTTAGCCATTTATTTAGGAAAGGATTCTTTACAGTAAGAGTGATTAAGATGTGGAATGCATTGCCACAGGAAGTCGTTATGGCAAACTCTATACCTGCATTTAAAGGGGGCTTAGATGCTTTCCTTGCGTTGAAAGACATCCATGGCTACAATTACTAGGTTATGCCTAATGATGTTGATCCAGGGATTTTATCTGATTGCCATCTGGAGTCGGGAAGGAATTTTTCCCTTTCAGGGCTATTTGGACCATGCCTTGTGGGGGTTTTTTCGCCTTCCTCTGGATCAACAGGGATATGTGAGGGAGCAGGCTCGAGTTGTACTTTGTACTGGTTAAACTCGATGGACGTATGTCTTTTTTCAACCAAAATAACTATGTAACTATGTAACCTATTGGTGAACTCCTCCATGCTAACTAGATTGGGTAGTGACAGGTCTGTAAGGCCCTTAGGTGAGCGGGTGCTGCATGCACGCTCAATTGAACGGACCAGCGTGGGCGTTTAATTTATTTATAGAAAAAAATATTTGTTTTTTAGAAAAAATGTCAAAGTAATTTACAAAAAAAATGTAACTGCAACTCCAAGGCAGAGCCACGCAGTGGAGACTTGCCAGTGAGGGTCAGCAGGTGGCAGGCTGGCAGCAAGCCTGCCTGCTACTCGTAGTGGCGACACCAACTCTAATTTAGAGCCATGCAGTGGAGATTTACAAGTGGTGGCCAGCAGGTGGCAGGCTGGCAGCAGGCCTGCCTGCTTTTCGTAGTGGTGTCACCACCTCCAATTTAATTTAATGAATTTAATTTGAGAAAAAAATTGTCAATGTTATTTATAAAAAAAATGGAATTGTTATTTAGAAAAAAAACTGTCAATATTATGTATAAAAAATGGAATAGTGTTATTCAGGAAAAAAAATGTTATTAGTGCACTGGAATGTGGAATTGGCGCTGTGGAGCTGTGGGTGATATACCTGCCCTGACCGTGCTTTGCAGACCAGGTATCAGTGGGTAGATGGACCCTTGCCCCAACACTGTGTGCCAGAGATGCAGTGACTTGGCTCTGCACATAATAGCGCAGGTTTACACATACAAATTTAATTTGAGAAAAAACTGTCAACGTTATTTATAAAAAAAAAATGTAATTATTCTGTCAATCTTGATTTATAAAAGAATTGTAAATGTGTTGTTTACAAAAAAATGTAATTGTTATTTAGAAAAAATGTTATTAGTGCACTGGGATGTGGAATAGGCCCTGGGGAGCTGGGGTATGATATACCTGTAGAGATGGCCCGAACCTCCGTTTTTTGGTTCACGAATCGGGTTCCGCAAAACGTTCAATTCGCGCGAACGTCCGTGAACCGCAATAGACTTCAATGGGGAGGCGAACTTCGCAAACTATAAACACTTATGCTGGCCAGAAAAGTGATGGAAAAGATGTTTCAAGGGGTCTAACACCTGGAGGGAGGGGCATGGCGGAGTGGGATACATGCCAAAAGTCCCGGGGAAAAATCTGGCTTTGACGCAAAGCAGCGTTAAAGGGCAGAAATCACATTGAATGCTAAATTGCATGCCTAAAATGCTTTAAAACATCTTGCATGTGTATACATCAATCAGGTAGTGTAATTAGTGTATTGCTTCACACTGACAGATCAAACTCACTGTGTTACGCACCACCATTGACCGCTGTTTGTGTAGTGACAGCCGTGCTCGACTACTGCGCACCATGGCGAGATTGCTCTTCCTCACTCAGTGATATCAGGTAATATCCGACTGCCTTATTAACTTTTGATGGTTCTCTCTCTATCATTGTTGAAGCATACATCTATTTTTTTTAAATTACATTTTCTACTTGCTGTTCAGTACCTGCAACGAGAATCTATTATGGAGGGCAAGTCTGCCATTGTGACCACGGGTAATGGCCGGGGAATCCGGGTTCGAGTCCGGTCCGGAGTTGGAGCCTGAGACCCATGCTGTATAAGTAATGTACCTGCCCTGACCGTGCTTTGCAGACCAGGCATCTGTGGTCAGATGGACCCTTGACCCAGTGCAAGACGAACCAAATCGAAAGCATTTGCCAAGAATTAGTTATAGAGGGCAAGTCTGCCATTCATTCAACTGTGCGATAAACTTTTTTTTGGTACTTTCTGATTGCCATGGTGACCACGGGTATTGGCCGGGGAATCCTGATTCGATTCCGGTCCGGAGTGGGAGCCTAAGAAACGGCTACCACCACCACACATCCAAGGAGGGCCGCAGGCACGCTGTGGGCAAAGGAGCAGGAACGGCTACCACCACACATCCAAGGAAGGCAGCAGGCATGGCAATGCACGTCCCGAGGTAGTGACCAAAAATAACAATACAGGAGGACTTTCGAGGCCCTGCTGTATATGAGATGAATCAACTTTAAATCCTTTAACGAGAATCTGTTATGGAGGACAATGATGACACCACTTGCCTTTCATGAGAATCTGTTCTGGAGGGCAACTCTGCCATCCATTCAAGTGAAGGGTATGCACTGACTGCCAGGTATAATACAATGTGCAGTCACACATGCAGTGAAAGGTATGCAGTGACTGCAAACAGCCGTTTGTGTAGTGACGGCCGTGCTGGACTGGTGTGCACCATGACGAGAGAGCAGGTGATGGCGGCTTTCCAGCCCATATGGTCGCTTGCAGCGGCCTTAAAAATTATGGAATCAGCTTGGTGTCCTGGACCCTGTTGGTGGTGGCGGAGAAAGCAGTCAAGTGGCCTGCGGGCAGAGATGCTGTGTGGGGAGCGACTTAGTCTTGGGCAGGCACTCACACGGCGTGCAGGCAGAGATGCTGTGTGTGGGGACTGACTTAGTCTTGGGGCTGGCAGTAGCCCTCCGGGATTTATGTCTCATTCATTTTGATACAGGTGATACACTTTTGTAACTTAGGCGACTTCTCTTCTCAGTGACAATGCCTCCAGCTGCGCTGAAGGTCCTTTCTGACAGGACGCTTGAGGCAGGGACAGTTGGATGGCAAATTGGGACAGCTCTGGCAACAGGTTAAGCCTGTGCACCCAGTAGTCCAAGGGTTCATCGCTGCTTCCAGTGTCTACATCCACACTTAAAGCCAGGTAGTCGACTACCTGCCGGTCCAGGCGTTTGGTGGAGGGTGGATCCGGAAGGTCTAAGGTGAGGCGTTGGACTAAAGAATGTCCGCATGTCCGACCTCACCATGAGATTGCTGCAGCTTGCCTGCGTGGACATGGGAGAAGGATTACTGGCAGTGGCACCTTTATTGCGTTGTGCTGTGACATCACCCTTATACGCATTGTAAAGCATACTTGCCAGCTTGTTCTGCATGTGCTGCATCCTTTCTACCTTCAGGTGAGTTAGTAACATGTCCGTCACTCTGTGCCTATTCCGAGGATCTAGTAGCGTTGCCACCCAGTACAGGTCATTCCCCTTGAGTTTTTTTATACGGCGGTCCCTCAACAGCCTGGACAGCATGAAAGATGCCATTTGCACAAAGTTGGATCCAAACATACTATCCATCTCCTCTTGTTTATCCTCAGTGACGTCAGGTAAGTCCTCCTCCTCCCCCCAGCCACGAACAATACCACAGGAACGTTGAGCAGCACAAGCCCCCTGTGACGCCTGCTGCGGTTGTTCTTCTGCCACCGCCTCCTCCTCCTCCAAAGAAACACCTTCCTCATCATCCGACTCTTCCTCCTCCTTCCCCCTCTGTGCTGCCGCAGGTGTTGAGGAAACATCTGGTTCTGCTGAGAATTGATCCCACAACTGTGCCTGCCATACCTGTTCCTCTTCAAGCTCCTCCACAGCTTGATCCACCACTCTACGCACGGCACGCTTCAGGAAGTAAGCGTACGGGATCAAGTCGCTGATGGTGCCTTCACTGCGACTCACCAAGTTGGTCACCTCCTCACATGGCCGCATGCACCTGCATGCATTTCGCATCAGTGTCCAATTGTTGGGCCACAACATCCCCATCTCCCCAGACTGTTACCCAGTACCTGTACAATTACAGTAAAAGGACACAGCTTTCTTCTGTTCTAGCAGGTGAGAGAACATGACCGGGGTCGAATTCCAGCGAGTCGGGCTATCACATATCAAGCGTCTCACCGGCAAGTTGTTTCTCCGCTGAATGTCCGCAAAGCGTGCCATGGCCATGTAAGACCGCCTGAAATGCCCACACAACTTCCTGGCCTGCTTCAGGACGTCCTCTAAGCCTGGGTACTTTGACACAAATCTTTGAATGACTAGATTCAGCACATGTGCCATGCAGGGTACATGTTTCAGCTTTCCCAAATTCAAAGCGGAAATGAGATTGCTGCCGTTGTCACACACCACGTTGCTGATCTCCAGCTGGTGCGGGGTCAGCCACTGATCCACCTGTTTGTTAAGAGCAGCCAGGAGAGCTACTCCAGTGTGACTCTCCGCTTTGAGGCAAGACATGTCTAGGATTGCGTGACACAGTCGTACCTGTCATGCAGCATAGGCCCTGGGGAGATGAGGCTGTGTAGCTGGAGAGGAGATCGCGGCGCCAGCCAAGGAGGAGGAGGAGGATGACGACAGCGAAGAGGATGTAGCAGGCGGAGAGGAGGTGGCAGGAGGCCTGCCTGCAAGCCGTGGAGGTGTCACAAGTTGGTCCGCTGCACAGCCACGTACTCCCTGCTTGTCAGCGGTCACCAGGTTGACCCAATGGGCTGTGTACGTAATGTACCTGCCCTGACCGTGCTTGGCAGACCAGGCGTCCGTGGTCAGATGGACCCTTGACCCAATGCTGTGTGCCAGAGATGACACCACTTGCCTCTCAACTTCACCGTACAGTGTGGGTATCGCCTTTTTAGAGAAATAATTGCAGCCTGGTATCTTCCACTGTGGTGTCCCAATGGCCACAAATTTACGGAAGGCCTCAGAGTCTACCAGCTTGTATGGTAACAGCTGGCGAGCTAACAGCTCCGCCACGCCAGCTGTCAGATGCCGGGCAAGGGGGTGACTGGCAGAAATTGGCTTCTTCCACTCAAAGATTTCCTTCATGGACACCTGGCTGCTGTGGGCAGAGGAGCAGGAACCGCTCAAGGGCAAAGGCGGAGTGGAGGAGGGTGGCTGTGAAGGAGCAAGGGAGAAAGCGGCTGAAGATGCTGCACCTGAAGGAGGAAGAGGAGAAGGATGGTGGCTTTTTTTGTGTGTGCTGCTTTTGCTCAGGTGCTCTTCCCATTGCAGTTTGTGCCTTTTCTCCATGTGCCTTCGTAAGGCACTTGTCCCTACGTGAGTGTTGGCCTTTCCATGGCTCAGTTTTTGGAGGCAGAGACAACAGATGGCATTGCTCCGATCTGAGGCAGACACATTAAAACATTTCCAAACTGCTGAGCCCCCCTGGGGTGATGGCATCAGCAGCTAACGTTGAAGGGCATGTTGGCTGGCTGTACATAGGTGGCGATACATGGCGCCGGACACTGCCACCAGCTGTTTCTGATGACGAGCTCCCCCTGCTTCCTTCAGGAACTCGTCTCCTCCTACTCCTCTCTGACTCCCCCTCTGAACTGTCCCCCTGTTCATCTTCTCTATTGGGAACATACCGTATATACTCGCATAGAAGCCGAATTTTTCAGCACAAAAAAATGTGCTGAAAAGTCCACCCCTCGGCTTCTATGCGAGTCAGCTGGCTGTGCCCCCACTATGTCTGTCCTTCCCATGCCCGTAGCAGCGTTAGCACAGCAGTAAACAGACTGATGTTCCCGAGAGCCGTGCAGAATTGCAGAGAGCAAGAATCCTTTTGCTGAACTTTCACTGTTTTTACTCCCTCCCGACATGCTGAAGCCGGGAAATGTTCAGTTTCCTCTTGTATTCTCAATGCTGCATCCTCCGTGGCAAGGCTGTGCTGTTATGTGCCAATAGATGTGTTTATGTGACAGGCAGCCACACGCTGTTATTATGCCCGGATCTGTATACTGCCATGGCTGCAGCTGGTTATCATGAAGCTCTGATAGTGAGCTGCAGCCACAGTATACAGATCCGGGCATAATAACACAGCGTGTGGCCGCTTGTCACATAAACACATCTATCGGCACATAATAGCACAGCATTGCCACGGAGGATGTAGCATTGAGAATACAGGAAGCAACTGTACATTTCCAGGCTTCAGCGTGTGTGGAGGGAGCAGGGTAATGACAGTCCAAGTTACAAGTAAATGTCGGGCTTCAAGAAACTACATCTCCCTACATGCTTTGCTGTCTTCAGCACATGCCCAGTAGATGGCAGCAGTCAGGAAGTCAGCTGTAAAGTAGAGATGGGAAGTTCGGATCTTTTCAATGATCCGGATGATTCGAATCGGATCATTGAAAAGATCCGGATCTTTGATCCGAATCTCGGATCATTTTACTACCGAAGCATTTCGGGGGTGAAATGACTAGCAGGAAAGGAGAAGGGGAGGGGGGTGGACACACAGAGGAAGGGAGAAGATGGACAGAGGGCAGGGAGTGGACAGAGAAGGGAGGAGGGACGAGCAGAGAGCAGAAATGCTTGCATACAATACCCACATGCTGCAGTCATATACTTTACATATATTTCACCTATGTTCATCTGTACACTTAGAATGTAAAGTAGCACAGTAAAAGAAAGCATTCCCCAAAGCATTCCCAGAAGTAAAGTGCAGCTGTTTAGAGCGAGTGCAGGAGGATCATATTGCCCGGCAATCACAGTGCCTGCAAAGTTACTGAGCTGTGCTGAGCCAAAAGCTTCCAATGTGTTCACTGTGCAGCACTACGGAACAGACAGCCTGTAATGAGCAGCACGTTATAGCCAGTATGTGTGCTCTACACATATCTGGCAGTGGCACCCATGTCCCCTCTCTCTCATCTACCTGTCCCTGCAAGGCTGCCTCCCATCCAACAGAGCGATCCATCTCAGCTCTGTTTCCAGGACCATGCTGCCCGCTGAGAGGGGGCGTGTCGTGCCCGGCCCCGCCCCTTTTTGCGATCCGAATCACTCATTTTGATGATTCGAATGATTCGACTCACAAAAGAGATTCAGATTAAAGATCCGAATCGTTCATGATCCGGACAACACTACTGTAAAGTGCACATGGAGATCAGACGTGCAGAGGAGATGGAAGCAAAGTATTCATTGCAGACGTGGGCTGTGTTACAAGGAAATGTTATATTCCCTGCTTGCAGCTTTGCAGATCCTGTGGGAAGTACTTTAGTGCCCTGGTGAGTCCAGCTTCACCTTACTGATTTGTCCTATGTCTATTGAGAATCATCATCTGCCATCATAGGGAAATGCACTTCAGTTAGCAACATTTGAGAGTCCAGACTCCAGGGTGTGGAAGATTTGTCTTGGGCAATGTCCGCAATGTCCTGGTTGTCAGCAGGATTTGTGTCAAGAAGAGGCTGGGAGCGAAGGAGATGTGAGGGGCAATTAGCAGAGACATGGATGCACATCTGGCTATGGAGAGATCGTCTGCTTCATACTGGGGGCCTATTTGGCTTTGGGGAGGGGGGATGTCTCATACTGGGAGCACATCTGACTTTTTTTTTACTGGGTATTGGGATGCCTCATATTGGGGGCACATCTGGTTATTAATCCTGAGACTATACTGGAGGGGAAGGGGCTTATATGCGAGTCAGTCACTTTTTCCTGGTTTATGGGGGAAAAGTAGGTACCTCGGCTTATATGCGAGTCGGCTTATATGCGAGTATATACGGTACGTGGCATCCATATAATCATCATCATAATCATCCTGCCCAGCTTCGCTTGCCTCAGACACCTCCAAAACTGCACCAACAGCAGGTACTTCATCATCCTCCTACTCACACATTACGTCCATAGTGTCGCCTAACTCACACATATGAGGTGGTGTAGCTTGCTTAGCGCCTTCATCTTGTTGTAGCAGTAGTGGCTGTGAATCAGTGATTTCACTACCAAATAACTCCTGCAAAGTGTCAAATGCAGTGGATGTGGTGCTTGTAGTAGCGCTGGTGGCTGCAGAAGATGAGGTGTTCTGTGTTAAATCATCGTCAACCACGTCCTGACAATCTTGGGAGTTGATGGCACGTGCCTTCTTCTGAGCACTGTACTTTGGGCCAGGGCCGCACAAAATCACATCAACACGACCTCGCACAGACCTGCCGGGTGGCCTTCCTCTGGGTCTGCCTCTACCTGTTTTGTCCGTTTTGTCCATATCGGGGGGGATGAAGTGAAAGGTATGCACTGACTTGACTAATACAATGTGCAGTCACACAGGTGCAGTTAACAGGTATGCACAGAGTGGTATATCACACTGCGTGCACTCACGTAGGTAGGTGTATATCACACTGGGTGCACTCACGTAGGTAGGTGGGTGCACTGAACACAAAAGGTAGGTATATGCAGTGATGAGGTGGATGCACTCAACACAACAGGTAGGTATATGCAGTGACGTAGCTATGGAGCTGTGGGCCTCGATGCACGTTTTACAATGGGGCCCCCAAGCACTGTATACATATCAATTGATACGGCGCACCAAAACCTGCCAATGGCAACTACAGTGTCAGAGGTGCAAGAAGGGGATAGGAAGCAGTTTGTTAATGATTACCACTATTCAAAGTATCTATAGAAGTGATTATTGTGAGCACAGGACCAATAGAGAACTAATACTGTAGTTAAGTAGAGGTCGGCTGAACGGTTCGCCGGCGAACGGTTCCAGGCGAACATCGGGTGGTTCGCCTTCGCCGGCGAAGGCGAGCTTTCCCGGAAGTTCGATTCGCCCCATAATGCTCTATGAGGGTCAACTTTGACCCTCTGCATCACAGTCAGCTGGCGCATTGTAGCCAATCCGGCTATACTAAGTCCTGGAGCCCCACCCCCCCTTATATAAGGCAGGCTCCGGCGGCCATTAGCCTCACTCGTGTGCCTGCTAGAGACAGACTAGGGACAGCTGCTGCAGACTTGTTCTCCTAGGGACAGATTAGTCAGGCTCTTGCCTTTTTAGCTTGCTCCTAGCTGAATCTTATTGCTATAATAGCGCCCCAGAACAGCTCTTTTCAGAGCTCATCCTGCTCGTGTGATTTTTTTTTCTGTGTTTGAAACTGACATTTGTCAGTGTCAAACAACTTGTGTTGTTTAGACAGAATTAGACAGAATTGCTAATTCATACTGTGTGTCCCACTGCCAGCAGCAGCAGCACATTCAGTGACTACCTGTGTGTGTGAGACACTTGTGTTGCTTAGACAGCATTGCTAATTCATAATGTGTGTGTCCCACTGCCAGCAGCCCACCAGCATTCAGCAGCACATTCAGTGACTACCTGTGTGTGTGACAGGGAGCTGCACATTGTACTACCCACCCAGTACTGCATTTACCTACTACTAGTACCTCTTGTGTTTAGTTAACCCACCTCATCACTGCATACACCTACGTTTGTGTTGAGTGGACCTACCTCACTGCACATAACTACCTTTTGTGTTGAGTAAACTTGCCTCACTGCATTTAACTACCTTTTAAGTTGAGTGAACTCACCTCACTGCATATTTACCTTTTCTGTTGAGTGAACTCACCTCACTGCATATAACTACCTTTGTGTTGAGTGAACTCAGCTGACTGCATCTCACTACCTGTTATGTTCAGTGAACTCACCTCACTGCATATATAACTACCTTTGGGTTGAGTGAACTCACCTCACTGCACATAGCTACCTTTTGTGTTCAGTGAACTTACCTCACTGCATATATAACTACCTTTGGGTTGAGTGAACTCAGCTGACTGCATCTAACTACCTGTTGTGTTCAGTGAACTCACCTCACTGCATATATAACTACCTTTGGGTTGAGTGAACTCACCTCACTTCACATAGCTACATTTTGTGTTCAGTGAACTCACCTCACTGCATATATAACTACCTTTGGGTTGAGTGAACTCAGCTGACTGCATCTAACTACCTGTTGTGTTCAGTGAACTCACCTCACTGCATATATAACTACCTTTGGGTTGAGTGAACTTACCTCACTGCACATAGCTACCTTTTGTGTTCAGTGAACTCCCTTCACTGCATATATAACTACCTTTGGGTTGAGTGAACTCACCTCACTGCACATAGCTACCTTTTGTGTTCAGTGAACTCACCTCACTGCATCTATAACTACCTTTGTGTTGAGTGAACTCAGCTGACTGCATCTAACTACCTGTTGTGTTCAGTGAACTCACCTCACTGCATATATAACTACCTTTGGTTGAGTGAACTCACCTCACTGCACATAGCTACCTTTTGTGTTCAGTGAACTCACCTCACTGCATATATAACTACCTTTGGGTTGAGTGAACTCCCCTCACTGCACATAGCTACCTGTTGTGTTCAGTGAACTCACTTCACTGCATATATAACTACC
Organism: Hyperolius riggenbachi; assembly: GCF_040937935.1. Taxonomy (NCBI): domain Eukaryota; kingdom Metazoa; phylum Chordata; class Amphibia; order Anura; family Hyperoliidae; genus Hyperolius; species Hyperolius riggenbachi. The sequence goes on along the minus strand of NC_090649.1, from coordinate 358,214,542 downwards.
TTTGGGTTGAGTGAACTCACCTCACTGCATATATAACTACCTTTGTGTTGAGTGAACTCAGCTGACTGCATCTAACTACCTGTTGTGTTCAGTGAACTCACCTCACTGCATATATAACTGCCTTTGGGTTGAGTGAGCTCCCCTCACTGCACATAGCTACCTGTTGTGTTCAGTGAACTCACCTCACTGCATATATAACTACCTTTGGGTTGAGTGAACTCACCTCACTGCATATATAACTACCTTTGTGTTGAGTGAACTCAGCTGACTGCATCTAACTACCTGTTGTGTTCAGTGAACTCACCTCACTGCATATATAACTACCTTTGGGTTGAGTGAACTCACCTCACTGCACATAGCTACCTTTTGTGTTCAGTGAACTCACCTCACTGCATATATAACTACCTCTGGGTTGAGTGAACTCAGCTCACTGCACATAGCTACCTTTTGTGTTCAGTGAACTCACCTCACTGCATATATAACTACCTCTGGTTTGAGTGAACTCACCTCACTGCACATAGCTACCTTTTGTGTTCAGTGAACTCACCTCACTGCATATATAACTACCTTTGGGTTGAGTGAACTCACCTCACTGCATCTAACTACCTGTTGTGTTCAGTGAACTCACCTCACTGCATATATAACTACCTTTGGGTTGAGTGAGCTCCCCTCACTGCACATAGCTACCTGTTGTGTTCAGTGAACTCACCTCACTGCATATATAACTACCTTTGGGTTGAGTGAACTCACCTCACTGCATATATAACTACCTTTGTGTTGAATGAACTCAGCTGACTGCATCTAACTACCTGTTGTGTTCAGTGAACTCACCTCACTGCATATATAACTACCTTTGGGTTGAGTGAACTCCCCTCACTGCACATAGCTACCTGTTGTGTTCAGTGAACTCACCTCACTGCATATATAACTACCTTTGGGTTGAGTGAACTCACCTCACTGCACATAGCTACCTGTTGTGTTCAGTGAACTCACCTCACTGCATATATAACTACCTTTGAGTTGAGTGAGCTCCCCTCACTGCACATAGCTACCTGTTGTGTTCAGTGAACTCACCTCACTGCATATATAACTACCTCTGGGTTGAGTGAACTCAGCTCACTGCACATAGCTACCTTTTGTGTTCAGTGAACTCACCTCACTGCATATATAACTACCTCTGGTTTGAGTGAACTCACCTCACTGCACATAGCTACCTTTTGTGTTCAGTGAACTCACCTCACTGCATATATAACTACCTTTGGGTTGAGTGAACTCACCTCACTGCACATAGCTACCTTTTGTGTTCAGTGAACTCCCCTCACTGCATATATAACTACCTTTTGGTTGAGTGAACTCAGCTGACTGCATCTAACTACCTGTTGTGTTCAGTGAACTCACCTCACTGCATATATAACTACCTTTGGGTTGAGTGAACTCACCTCACTGCATATATAACTACCTTTGTGTTGAGTGAACTCAGCTGACTGCATCTAACTACCTGTTGTGTTCAGTGAACTCACCTCACTGCATATATAACTACCTTTGGGTTGAGTGAACTCCCCTCACTGCACATAGCTACCTGTTGTGTTCAGTGAACTCACCTCACTGCATATATAACTACCTTTGGGTTGAGTGAACTCACCTCACTGCACATAGCTACCTTTTGTGTTCAGTGAACTCCCCTCACTGCATATATAACTACCTTTTGGTTGAGTGAACTCAGCTGACTGCATCTAACTACCTGTTGTGTTCAGTGAACTCACCTCACTGCATATATAACTACCTTTGGGTTGAGTGAACTCCCCTCACTGCACATAGCTACCTGTTGTGTTCAGTGAACTCACCTCACTGCATATATAACTACCTTTGGGTTGAGTGAACTCACCTCACTGCACATAGCTACCTTTTGTGTTCAGTGAACTCCCCTCACTGCATATATAACTACCTTTGGGTTGAGTGAACTCACCTCACTGCACATAGCTACCTTTTGTGTTCAGTGAACTCACCTCACTGCATATATAACTACCTTTGGGTTGAGTGAACTCACCTCACTGCACATAGCTACCTTTTGTGTTCAGTGAACTCACCTCACTGCATATATAAATACCTTTGGGTTGAGTGAACTCACCTCACTGCACATAGCTACCTTTTGTGTTCAGTGAACTCACCTCACTGCATATATAACTACCTTTGGGTTGAGTGAACTCACCTCACTGCACATAGCTACCTTTTGTGTTCAGTGAACTCACCTCACTGCATATATAACTACCTTTGGGTTGAGTGAACTCACCTCACTGCACATAGCTACCTTTTGTGTTCAGTGAACTCACCTCACTGCATATATAAATACCTTTGGGTTGAGTGAACTCACCTCACTGCACATAGCTACCTTTTGTGTTCAGTGAACTCACCTCACTGCATATATAACTACCTTTGGGTTGAGTGAACTCACCTCACTGCACATAGCTACCTTTGTGTTGAGTGAACTCAGCTGACTGCATCTAACTACCTGTTGTGTTCAGTGAACTCACCTCACTGCATATAGCTACCTTTTGCATTCAGTGAACTCACCTCACTGCATATCTACCTTTTCTGTTGAGTGAACTCACCTCACTGCATATACCTAGCTTCCCCCCGAGATGGACAAACCAGGTAGAGGAAGAGGTAGAGGCAGACCCAGAGGAAGGCCACCTGGCACTGGCAGGTCTGTGCGAGGTGGTGTTGCTGTGATTTAATGCGGACCTGGCCCAAAGTACAGTGCTCAGAAGAAGGCACGTGCCATCACTTCCCAAAATTGTGAGGACGTGCTTGAGTATTTAACACAGAACACCTCATCTCCTGCAGCCACCAGCGCTACAACAAGCACCACATCCGCTGCATTTGACACTTCGCAGGAGTTATTTGGTGGTGGTGGTGAAATCACTGATTCACAGCCACTACTGCAACAACAAGAAGAAGGTGCAGGTACACCGCCTCATACGTCTGAGTTAGGTGGCGATAGTATGGACGTAACGTGTGAGGAGGGGCATGATGAACCACCTGAAGTTGGTGCAGTTGTGGAGTTGTCTGAGGAAAGCGAAGCTGGGCAGGAGGATTATGATGACGATTATACGGATGTCACGTATGTTCCCAATAGAGGAGATGACCAGGGGGACAGTTCAGAGGGGGAGCCAGAGAGGAGTAGGAGGAGATGACTCCATGATAGAAGCAGAGGGAGCTCGTCCTCAGAAACAGCTGGGGGCAGTGCACAGCACCATGTATCGCCAGCTATGGCCAGCCAACCAACATGCCCTTGAAGGTCAGCTGTTGATGCCACCGTAGTGCCATCACCCCAGGGGGGCTCAGCGGTTTGGAAATATTTTACGGTGTGTGCCTCAGATAGGAGCAAAGCCATCTGTTCTCTCTGCCTCCAAAAATTGAGCCGTGGAAAGGCCAACACTCACGTAGGGACAAGTGCCTTACGAAGGCACCTGGAGAAAAGGCACAAACAGCTATGGGAAGAACACCTGAGGAAAAGCAGCACCCCTCAAAAGACAAGCCACCCTCCTTCTCCTCTTCCTCCTTCAGGTGCATAGTCTTCATCTGCTTTCTCCCTTGAACCTTCACAGCCACCCTCCTTCACACCGCCTCTGCCCTTGAGCGGGTCCTGCTCCTCTGCCCACAGCAGTAGCCAGGTGTCCGTGAAGGAAGTCTTTGAGCGGAAGAAGCCAATTTCGGCCAGTCACCCTCTTGCCCGCCCGGTGTCTGACAGCTGGTGTGGCGGAACTATTAGCTCGCCAGCTATTACCATACAAGCTGGTGGAGTCAGAGGCTTTCCGTAAATTTGTGGCCATTGGGACACCGCAGTGGAAGATACCAGGCCGCACTTATTTTTCACGAAAGGCCACACCCAAACTGTGCAGTTCAGAGGCAAGTGGTGTCATCTATTGCGAAGAGCGTTGGGTCAAGGGTCCACCTGACCACGGATGCCTGGTCTGCCAAGCACGGGCAGGGCCGCTACATTACGTACACAGCCCATTGGGTCAACCTGGTGACCGATGGCAGCAAGCAGGGAGTACGTGGCTGCGCAGCGGACCGACTTGTCACACCTCCACGGCTTGCTGGCAGGCCTCCTGCCACCTCCTCTCCTTCTCCTCCAGCTACATGATAGTAGTATAGCCTAGCCTTCCCGGCAAACTACCCACTAACCCCCAAATAACACAAACGACCACCAGCATGGATTTAATAGGCCAAAGCAGCCCGTTTATTAAACAAAATATAATGTCCAAACAAGTAACTTCCAGAAAACTTCCAGAGAGCTGAGGTAAGGGGGTCCGAGGTTACCAAGCATATTGCATGTAACGTTAACTGGCAAGCAGCCTGGAACCGGCCCCCGCCGTGGTCACCGGCACAGGGACAGCTGCTTGCGCCCAAGTTACTCTTCTTGCTAAAATCCTAACCTGGTGATTCGCACCTAAGGCAAATCCCCCCAGAAACCAACCAACCTTCGGAGCCCTTACCCCTCCTGCTGCCATGACGAAGATCAGAAATCCTTTGTAAAGTAATAATACGATCCACCTGCAATAAAGAAGTACACGAACAAAAGAGGGAGGGAGGGAGGGAGCTCGTCACCTAACGCCTGACTGATTGACTCCGCCCCCCCCTTTCCTCAAACTAACTTCCCCGCTCCTCCTACTCTCCAACTCATACCTCCCAGTCCTCTTAACCCTTACCTACCTGGCAGGCTGCACTATCATGTGCGGCCTTACGGATTCCGCTGCGCTGCACCTCCAGGCCTAATCTTGATAGTAGTATAGCCTAGCCTTCCCTGCAAACTACCCACTAACCCCCAAATAACACAAACGACCACCAGCATGGATTTAATAGGCCAAAGCAGCCCGTTTATTAAACAAAATATAATGTCCAAACAAGTAACTTCCAGAAAACTTCCAGAGAGCTGAGGTAAGGGGGTCCGAGGTTACCAAGCATATTGCATGTAACGTTAACTGGCAAGCAGCCTGGAACCGGCCCCCGCCGTGGTCACCGGCACAGGGACAGCTGCTTGCGCCCGAGTTACTCTTCTTGCTGAGATCCTAACCTGGTGATTCGCACCTAAGGCAAATCCCCCCAGAAACCAACCAACCTTCGGAGCCCTTACCCCTCCACCACGAACCGACGTGACCCCTCACGGCAGAGAGGCCCACACCCTCAACGCTCTCTGGATGCCCTCCTCTATTGCTGGTCAGTCCCAAAATCATTTAAGTGAACCCCATCTCTGCTAAGAAGCAAGTGAAGATCACTCTCCAGCTCCACGTGCCTAACGGCTATGCCCCCAGTTAAAGTAACAAATTTTGCCACTTCTTTGTTTAGTTTAGCCCTGGCCTTATTAATCTTGCTAACCGACCTCGCCAATCTCCATGAGGACCTAGCAACCACATCCGACCACACTAACACCGTGGCTGGGAATTCCCGTTTGAGCCTTAGCACATCAAATTTTATATCTCTAATGATGGCCCTAGTGGACTTGGAAGCTATGTCATTGCCCCCGACGTGCAGAACCAGCACGTCCGGGGCCCTGTCCCACCCTGCGTGTCTGCTAATTTCCGGCCACACCCGCGCCCACACCATGCCCGGAAAACCCAGCCACCGAATGAGGACCTCTTGCCTCGGGAAACCGAGTTGCCTCCCCTCAGGGCGAACTTCCGCTCTTCTCGCACCCCTAGCGACGTAGGAGTGTCCGAAGATCCACACCAAGGCAGGTCCTCCTGAAAGACAAATAATAAAACAAAAGAACAACCAACACTCATCTCCCACACAACTAAAATTTTATATTAAATGCATCCTGACGTAAGACTTGTATCTAGCAGAGTCCCATCTGCCTATCCTCTTCACTACATCCTCGCTGAGACCCCAGCGCGATGCCTCAGTCGCCGCCCCTATTCTGAAAGAGTGGGAGGCAAATTCGCTGGGGAGGAAACCCGATTTTGCTAGGTACTTGCGAAATATCGATGTAAACTGGAAACGGGTCAGTGGCGACCCGTCCCCATGAGACAAGAAGACAAGCGAAGAATGCGGCCTAATCTGCAGAAACCGCAAAATATTTTCCCTGGGGCACAACAAGCCCCCCATCTGAAAAAGCGTGATTAGCTTTCCTTTGCCCGCCCGGTCCGTTTTTGACCTGCGAAGCTTGATGGACACTGCTCCGTCCTGAACCGTGACGTCACCCGCGAGGATGCCTCCCACCGAGGATTTGGACCTGCTAACCAACTCCCCCACTCGAAATGCCCCGAAGAACGCTAAAACAAAAGCAGTGCTAAAGAGCACCACCTCGTACTGGCAAGAGCACACCTCCTGCAGGGATGAAACCACCTTACTCAAGACCTCCACCGTGACAGGGCGTCTAGAATCCCTCTTAACCGATCAAGCCCTGAATCCCCTCATCGCCTGCCCTACCCTAAAATCCTTCGTCACGTCCCTCTGACCCCTGAACTTATACAAGAAGGCCAATGCCGCCAACTTTTTTGACATGGCCGCCGCTGACGTGCCCTCCGCAAAATTCTTTCCGATAAAATATAGGAGCAAGCACGACCTATCCTCGTCCGTAGTGCAGTTCCCGCTTTGTCCCATTAAAGCGTCCCACGCTTCCCAGACAGGCGCGTACGCTGCCCATGATGACTCGGATAGGGACCTCCTAATCAGCTGAGATATCACTTGAACGGAATCCTCCACATCGACTCTGGACAGGGAACCCCACTCACTTCCGCCATAGGTGCCGCTGCCCGGAACCTGTCCCACTGGAATCGAGAGAGGGCATCAGCAATGATGTTGTCAACCCCTGGCAAATGCACTGCAAAGATGCAAATATTTAACCGAAGACACAGCAGAACCAACTGTCTCATTACCCAAACCACTGGAGGCGATGATGCCGAAAATCTGTTAACCGCTAGTACTACCCCCATGCTGTCGCAGTTGAACCGAATGCGTTTGTTAGCCAACCGCTGACCCCACAACTCTAGCGCCACCACTATCGGGAACAGCTCTAGTAACACCAGATTGGACGTAAACCCAGCATCCACCCATGAAGAATGTGTAAGGCTTGGTGGTGTATTCTCCACAGTCAGCATGCAACGCATGAGCTGACGTGGAGGAGGTACACACACTAGCACAAGGAAACAGGCTATCCCTAGTATAGTGGAGGGGAGGACTGACTCCAAAAGGAGATTGTGGCGCACAGAGCTGGAGCAGATCCGACAGCCACAAACAATGCTTTCGCTATAACGTCTCAGCGCAAAGTAGCGCTGAGCGCATAAACCAGAACTGAGGAGATCAGGACAGGTAGACAGAATGAACGCTTGCTAGCTAGCCGCTACTTAGTGACAGCAAGCGTCCACAACAAGACAGACTGGAATGAGGCAGCCAATGCGTAGCGGCGATGGCGTGCCTCACAAAGACAGGACAGGATAGTCAGGAAATAGCAGGATCAAGATAGATGAACGTAACACAGATAAATATACAATAAGTATGATTTCCTAGCGTATTACAATTACAGCTATCAATGAAACTATTTGTAACGTCTGACTAACATATGTATATATCGGCAATGAACCGATATATGACATAAGCAGGAACACTGACTTAGGACTGGAACGATACAGGGAACAGGACTCAGAAGGATTCGCTATCTCTTCGCAGAGATGAACGCAATCCACAAACGGTAACAGGACAGGATTCAGAAGGATTCGTTATCTCCTCGCAGAGATGAACGCAATCCACAAACAGGACCAGGAACAGGATTCAGAAGGATTCGTTATCTCTTCGCAAAGATGAACGCAATCCACAAACAGAACCAGGAGCAGGGTAACTACCTCAGCACGGGTGATCACGGTACGCGCAACCTACCAAAACGTGCTGGAAAGCTGACTAACTGCACACAGGATATAAACAGTTCGTGTACGTATACATCAGCGACACTGATGTATCAACGTAACACGAATACAAGGAAAATAATAAACGTGCTGGTATGCATATATATTGGCAATGAACCAATATATGATGCAAAGACCAGCAAAGTATCTTTAGAACAAGAAACACGATCGGGGGCTGAAGCGACAGCAAGACAGGCTTAAACTGAAGCTATGAAAACCCGAGGAGTCCTGCAGGAAGCAGATCTTTATACTGAGGTCATCCAATGGGAGCAGACATGCAGATTCCCACACAGGTGAATGATAATCAGTCACAAGCTGACAGCAGGGAAAGGCAGACAAAGCTATGCAGCTTGCATGGAAAGAGATCAGAACTGCCTGAGCTGCAGCACTACTACTTCCAGCAATACCTGCTGCAGCAGCGATCATGACAGAATGCCATGGGGAAGCGCACCATTCACCTGCCATGAAACTGCCAAAACCGTGAGACCCTGATGCGTCCGTGAATAGCTCCATGTCAAAGTTACTCACCTCCTCCTCCATCCAGACGGACCTGCCGTTGAAATCCTGCAAAAATGTTAGCCATACCTCCAGATCATCCCTCATGTCTCCCGTCAGGCGAATACGGTGATGGGGTGAAGCGATGCCAGCCGTGGCACTTGACAATCGCCTGCAGAAAATGCGCCCCATGGGCATAATTCTGCACGTGAAGTTCAATTTTCCAAGAAGAGATTGCAGGTCCCGCAGTGTAATCTTACGTTTTTTCACTACCGACTGAATAGTTACCTGTAGATCCCTGACCTTGTCCAACGGAAGGCTACATTCCATGGCAACCGTGTCAATGTGCACCCCCAAAAAATTCAGTGATGTGGTAGGTCCTTCTGTCTTAGCCAATGCCAAGGGAATTCCAAACGACTCACAGATCTGATACATCACGGCCAGGGCAGAAGCACAATCCGATGAACTCGCTGACCCCATAAACAGGAAGTCGTCCAAATAATGTATCACTGGTCGAACACCCGCCACTTCTCTTACAACCCATTCAATAAAACAACTGAACTTTTCAAAAAATGAACACGAAATTGCACAACCCATAGGAAGACAAAGATCAACAAAGTATTTTTCTTCCCAAACAATCCCCAGCAGTCTAAAACTGGTAGGGTGGACCGGAAGCAACCTAAACGCCGACTCGATGTCCGTCTTAGTTAAAAGCGAACCCTGGCCCAATCTCCTCACCCATCTGAGTGCCACGTCAAATGACGTATATACTACAGACGTGTCCTCCCCCGATAAACCATCATTAACTGATGACCCTTTTGGGAAGGACAAGTGGTGTATGAGGCGGAAAGCACCTGGTTCTTTTTTAGGAACCACCCCTAGTGGCGAGACAATCAATCCTTCCGGTGGGCAGTAATCAAACGGTCCTGCTACCCGTCCAGCTGCCGATTCCTTAGCCAATTTGGATGACACTACCTCGGGACATTCCAACGCCGATCTAAGATTCCTATGTCGGTCCACAGCCGGCGGAGCACATTGGCTGGGTATGATGAAACCTTCCGAAAAACCCTGCCTCAAAAACACCGCATCCTCGACCCGTGGATACCTACAGAGAAATGGCTCCATCTTTTGAACTCTCACCGGAGTCCTCCCTCTTATTTCCAGTCTCCGCAGCCCTTCCCCTCTTCTGCTTATAGCATCTTGATGCCGGATGCGATCCCCCACATACTGAGCACTCATGCTTGAAACGGCATGAGGACCCGAATCTGCATGTGCCGTCATTGAACTGCCAGCACAATCCCTTCGTCCTGCTGCCCGACTTACCTGTGCCACTTGCCTCCTCCCGTGCCCGAAAGGACTGTTGCCCTGTGGCTGGTATCATCAAACTCATCCAGAGCTCAATATCCTTGTGGTTCCAGCACACCGAGGGCCGAACCGCCTTTCTCTGCCTGAACAACTCATCATACCTGAGCCAAGCATCCCCCCCATACCTCCTGTATGCCTCACCAATAGCATTTTTGTAGCAGAAAAGTGCTGAACAGCATTCGGGGTTCTTTTCGCCGATCACGCACGCCAAAATTTCAAACGCCTGAAGCCAATTTTGGAACGTGCGTGGAATCAAACGATACCTGCGCCGTTCCTCCTCCTCCTTCTTAGATTCAGTAGACTTCACCTTATCCAAGTTAAACTTGGCAAGTTGCAACAGTGAGAAAATTTCCACGAACTCGCCCTTCCAGATACGTTCCCGAACCTCATCCTTCAAATGCATCCCTAGCGGCCCAGTCAGGCACACATACATTTCTGCCTTGGCCTCGTCCGCCAACCTAATTGTTTCAACCTCCCCCGCTGCTGACCCCTCCCCAGAAACCACACTGGTTTGTACTGCTACCTCCGAGCTGACCGAAGCCGTCAGGGCCGTTACCAATGGGGACGGAGCCTGGGGCACCCCTGAGTCTGCCGTTACTACACCCGTTGGAGCTAATTGTTGCCCCACTGAACTATTACCTAATAGCTGCGATTCCCTGTGTGGAAACACCCAAGGGGCAATTGGAGCCTGCGCTTGCCCGGCCCACACCCCCACCGGTGAACCCACGGCTGGCGAGGAGCCCCCCAACAAATTCCTCATACCCATCATAAAGGACTCCAACGCTGGGAGAATGACTGCCTGAGCATTACCCCCCCAGCCCCCCCCAAGCTGCGCTGTTACCCCTTGCCCCCCTAAACCAGACCCACCAGACATGTTGTAAACATTAGCCGTTGTAGAGGCCTCACCTGGTGGCGCAGGGACTCGCACCTGCCCGACCGCTGGTCCGGATCCTGCTGCGCTGGGTCCTGCTCCATCAAGCTGTGGTGCTGTGCCACTCGTCCCCCTGGAGGCCCCACCATGCTGGTGGGCCTCGTGTCTTGCCTGGCTGTTCCTCTGCTCCGCACTGCCGTCCTGCCGCTCTCCCCCCGCACTGGCTGCCGCTGTAGACTCTCCTCTCCTGGTGGAAGATCTGCCCGTGGAGGTCCCCCGAGCCCCCCCTCTCCGCTCAGCGATGAGGAGGTGCCCGCTCTGCTGGAACTGCTGCCGCCCTTCTTCCTCGCGGGGGTGCACGCGGCCTGACGTGAAGAGGCCGCCGCCCCCGTCTTTTTTGCCACTTTCCCCCGCCTGCCTCCTCCAGATGAAGCGCCCTTCCCGCTGTCGGTCCTCCCGGCTGACCCACCTGCCGCTATCTGCCTCTTGGCAGGGGGCGCCGGAGGGTGGGGAACGGGGCTGCCACTCCTTCGCTGTGACCGGGAGGTCGGCTCCGGACTGAGCCGCTCCGGCGGCCTGGAAGCTCTCCTTGCGGGCTCCTGTGGCTGCTCGCTGGGACCCGCCGCCATCTCTGGATCCTGAGGCTGTTCGCTGGGACCAGCCGCCATTGTCGCCATCTGCCGCTGGACCCACTCCGGACCCCTAGACGCTGCCTCCGCTCTGATTCTCTCCACGAGGGCCTCCAGATCAGCCATCCTGCAGACAGGCAAGGTCCTCGCAGCTCGTCACCTAACGCCTGACTGATTGACTCCGCCCCCCCCCCCTTTCCTCAAACTAACTTCCCCGCTCCTCCTACTCTCCAACTCATACCTCCCAGTCCTCTTAACCCTTACCTACCTGGCAGGCTGCACTATCATGTGCGGCCTTACGGATTCCTGAAGAAGCAGGGTTTATCTCTGCGAAACAGCTGTCAGACATCTTTGTCCTCCCCCCACTGCTGTAACCACTGTGTCTACCCACCACAATAAAGGGTCTTTTTATGCAGTTGATGCCCATCATTTCCTCTTTCTTTTGGCCTTACGGATTCCGCTGCGCTGCACCTCCAGGCCTAATCTTCCTTTTCGCTGTCAACCTCCTCCTCCTCCTTGGCTGAGTGTCAGTTGAACTCGGTGCTGCCATCTCCTCTTCCTCTCCAGCTATACAGCCCCATCTCCCCAGAGCCTATGCTGCATGCCAGGTACGATGGTGTCACGCAATTCTAGACATGTCTTGCCTCAAAGCGGAGAGTCACACTGGAGCAGCTCTCCTGGCTGCTCTTAACAAACGGGTGGAGCAATGGCTGACCCCGCACCAGCTGGAGATCGGCAACGTGGTATGTGACAACGGCAGCAATCTCCTTTCCGCTTTGAATTTGGGAAAGCTGACACATGTACCCTGCATGGCACATGTGCTGAATCTGGTCGTGCAAAGATTTGTCTCAAAGTACCCAGGCTTAGAGGACGTCCTGAAGCAGACCAGGAAGTTGTGTCGACATTTCAGGCGGTCTTATACGGCCATGGCACGCTTTGCGGGCATTCAGCGGAAAAACAACTTGCCGGTGAGACGCTTGATATGCAATAGCCCAACTCGCTGGAATTCCACCCTGCTGTTGTTCTCTCGCCTGCAAGACCAGGAGAAAGCCGTCACCCAGTATCTGTACAACTACAGTAGAAGGACACAATCTGGGAAGATGGGGATGTTGTGGCCCAACAGCTGGACACTGATGCGAAGTGCATGCAGGACTATGCGGCCGTTTGAAGAGGTGACCAACCTGGTGAGTCGCGCTGAAGGCACCCTCAGCGACTTGATCCCCTACGCTTACTTCCTGGAGTGTGCCGTGCGTAGAGTGGTGGATGAAGCTGTGGAGGAGCGGGAACAGGAACAGCTACGGCAGGAGGATTCGTGGGAGAGATTTACATCCGAACCACATGTTTCCTTGACACCTGCGGCACCACAGAGGGGGAGGAGGAGGAAGAAGAGAAGGCATGTGGGGAAGGAGAGGAGTCAGACTTGGATGACGATTATGAGGAAGGTGTTTCTGTGGAGGAGGAAGAGGCGGCAGCGGCAGAAGAACAACCGCAGCAGCCATCACAGGGGGCTTCTGCTGCTCCACGTTCCCGTGGTATTGTTCGTGGCTGGGGGGAGGAAGAGGAGTTGCGTGATGTCACTGTGGAAGAGCAAGAGGAGATGGAGAGTACGTCTGGATCCGACTTTGTGCAGATGGCCTCTTTCATGTTGTCCATGTCCAGCCTGTTGAGGGACCCCCGTATCAAAAAACTCAAGGGGAATGACCTGTACTGGGTGGCTACGCTACTAGACCCTCGGTACAGGCACAAAGTGGCAGACCTGTTACCAACTCAACACAAGGCGGAAAGGATGCAGCACTTGCAGAACAAGCTGTCAATGATGCTTTACAATGCATTTAAGGGTGATGTGACAATACAACGCAATAAAGGTACCACTGGCAGTAATCCTCCTCCTCCTCCCCAGTCCACGCAGGCAAGGACAAGATGCTCCAGCGATCTCGGGGTGATGTCGGACATGTGGACATTCTTTAGTCCATCGCCTCGCAGTAGCCCTTCGGGATCCACCCTCCACCAACGCCTGGACCGCCAGGTAGCCGACTACCTGGCCTTAAGTGTGGATGCACACACTGCGACTGCGAGCAGCGAGGATGAACCCTTGCTCTACTGGTTGCGCATGCTTGACCTGTGGCCAGAGCTGTCGCCGCAAGCGTCCTGTCAGAAAGGACCTTCAGTGCAGCTGGAGGCATTGTCACTGAGAAGAGAAGTCGCCTAAGTCATGAAAGTGTTCAGTACCTGACCTTTATCGAAATGAATGAGGCATGGATCCCTGAGGGCTATTGCACGACCGAAGACTAAGTCAGTCCCCACACACAGCATCTCTGCCTGCAGGCCGCTTGACTGCCTTCTCCGCCACCACCACCAGGGTCCAGGACTCTAGGCGGATCCCTGAATTTTTAAGGCCGCTGCTAGCAGCGGCCGCTATACTAATTTTTCTTGGGCGTGCACATGCCTGCCTAATTTTTCTGGCTGAACTGCAGGCGGCTGCAACAAAAAAACAAAAGGCATGTACATGTGCCCATCCCCCTTCGTGATCATTGTCTTGCCGCAGTGAAGGGGCTTGCATATCACAATGAAGCAATGACCGCCGGCTATATGAGTGTCTTGGGTGGGGGTGGCACACCAAAGATAATAAGGTCGTTGTTTCGTTGTGCCATCACCTGCTCTCTCATCATGGTGCACACCAGTCCAGCACGGCCGTCACTACACAAACGGCTGTTTGCAGTCACTGCATACCTTTCACTGCATCTGTGACTGCACATTATACCTGGCAGTCAGTGCATAACTTGCACTTGAATGGATGGCAGACTTGCCCTCCATAACGGATTCCCGTTAAAGGATTTAAAGTTGATTCATTACAATTAGGGCCTCAAAAGGTCCTCCTGAGTCCTGTATTGTTATTTTTGCTCACTACCTCGGGGCGGGCGTGCATGCCTGCCTGCTGCCCTCCTTGCCTGGATGTGTGGTGGTAGCCGTGGCTCAGGCTCCAACTCCGGAACGCAATACTACCATCTACAGTTTCAAACAATTGAAAAATACAATCATCTACAGTTTTAAACAATTGAAAAATACATCCATCTACAGTTTTAAACAATTGAAAAATACAACCATCTACAGTTTCAAACAATTTAAAAAAATGGCAAAAAACTTGCCCTCCGTAAAACATTCTTGGCAAATGCTTTCGACTTGGTTTGTCTTCCGCTGGGTCAAGGGTCCAGATGCCTGGTCTGCAAAGCACGGTCAGGGCAGGTACAGCATGGGTCTCAGCAGGCTCCCACTTCGGGCCGGAATCCAACCTTCATTCCCCGCCCATTACCCGTGGTGACAATGGCAGACTTGCCCTCCATAACGGATTCCCGTTAAAGGATTTAAAGGGACTCCGAGCAGTGCAGAAACTATGGAAAGATGCACATCATTTTAAAGCTCTCTTTCTCCTCTTTCCAATGATATATAAACCGCCACCCTACGCCTTTTAGTTTTCGCTATTTTCGTGATTGAAATTGCCGCGGCCGCGATTTCGATCGCGAAAATAGAAAAAACTAAAAGGCGTAGGGCAACGATTTAGGTGTCGTCAGAAAGAGGAGAAAGAGAGCTTTAAAATGATATCCATCAAGCCATAGTTATATTGTATTACACAGGGCGACTTTTTGTCAAAGTCAGCAGCTGCATTCAGTGCAGTTTCTAGATGAAACTGCTACCAGGACGAGTGTCAAAAAATACGCCCCCCCCCCTTCCAGTACAGGTGGTGATGCCATTTGCCTCTTGCTGGCACCCAGGCTCCCTCAGCCAAGGTCGGATTAGTATTTTTAACTACCCAAGGCCTCACTGAACGCCCCTCCTAAGACCAAAGGTCCGTGTACATGGTTGACCAATATCGCTCTTCACGTTTAATCATTAGGTTGCCAGTTCTGGGGAGCAAGGTCTTAGAAGGCACACGGCTGAGCTATACTTTCTACTCCATGAAGAAAGGGGCAGGTGGGAGGTACAATTGGCTGGCACATAGTGTCTGGGCATGTATGAGCACAATGGGCTTACTCATGATATCACAGCTATGCATGGAGTCTGTTCCCGGAATGGGCGGGAGCCATAGATGGTAGAGGAAAATAGGATCTAACACTGACTGAATTGGTTAGATTTGGGAAACATGATTTCATAGCCTGGAAGAATCGATCTGCCAGGAAAAGAAGCTGGAAATTAAGTGTAAATGAACAGAGGTTGGGGATGTTACATGATAGCATGTAGCACTACAGACTACAATATACAATACATACATAGATTAGATTGTGAGCTGCTCTGAGGACAGTCAGTGACATGACTATGTAGTCTGTACAGTGCTGTGGAAGATGTCAGAGCTTTATAAATACATAATAGTAATATGGTCGGACATAAGACTATGACAGGATTAGATTGTGAGCTCCTCTGGGGACAGTCAGTCACATGACTATGTACTCTGTAAAGTGCTGCAGAAGATGTCAGTGCTATATAAATACATGATAATAATATGGGGGGACATAAGACTAGGAGTATGGTAGGATTAGATTGTGAGCTTCTCTGGGGACAGTCAGTGACATGACTATGTACTCTGTAATGTCCTGCAGAAGATGTCAGTGTTATATAAATACATAATAATAATAATATAGTAGGACATTAGACTATGACTATGGTAGGATTAGATTGTGAGCTCCTCTGGGGACAGTCAGTGACATGACTATGTACTCTGTAATGTGCTGCAGAAGATGTCAGTGCTATATAAATACATAATAATAATATGGTAGGACATAAGACTATGACTACGGTAGGATTAGAGCTCCTCTGAGGACAATCAGTGACATGACTATATACTCTGTACAGTGCTGTGGAAGATGTTGGCACTTGCCAGTATATAAATACTAAATAAAAATAATAATAGAGTGCAGCAGAGACTTGGGTTCAGCAGTAGTCTGAAGCCAATGGGGTGAGGCATGAAGTAGCAGTTTGATACTGATGTTTGGAGGTAAATGGTGGAAAAAAAAATAGTACAGAAGAGGTTAACACTAACTAGCCTGTAGGAGAAGCTGCCACTGTTATAAAAGGTGTCAGGTGTGCAGCTATACTCTATGGACATACAAAGTGCAAGTCAATCTCCCCAGCTCACTGCCCAGTCCTCTCACTACTGTAAGCCCTGTGCACACAGAAACTCCCAGTGACTTACAAGAGACAGAAAGGTCCATCCATCACTATAGCTGTGGGGGAACCTCGTATACCAAACTGATAGACCCACAACTTCAGTTCAGCCCTCTCTCCTGTGTGCTGCCTGATCATAAAAAGCACCCCTGCCTGAAGCAATGCATGAAAAGAAAACATTTCTCTTTAGCCAATCTATTTCCTCTTGCAAAGTTTTCCCACAGAATTTCACCTGGTGGGAGTGAGACTACATAAAAGTTTGTCACATGTTTTGGATTTCTTTACTGCCACTTTTGTAATGTGCTCTGCAATGAGGGAGGGATGTCCAGGGCACAAGCACAACAGCGTTGTGATTCCTCTCTGCTGGAGCTCTATATTGTTCCCCTGCTGACATCCTCCCTCTCTCCTGTGCAGAGCTCTCAGCAGCTGCCTAATAAATACCTGACTCCATGCATATGTTTCCCTCCACTGGCTGGGGCAGCACTTTCCTTCCTCTCCGTGCTATGTTACAGCAGAGGAGCTGGGTCACATGATCGCCCTGTCACTTCCTCCTCGCATCTTCTGCTCTGCTGGTCTGACACTTTCTCCTCTCCTCAGCGCCCCCTACTCCAACCTCCGGTACTTTGCTCAGGGCAGTTGCACGCTCTGCACGGCCCAAGAAACGGCAGTGGCTGCATTCAGCAGAATGGAGCTGCTGACACTGGGGAAAGTGTCGTCCTGTGTAATACAATATAACTATGGCTTGATGGATATCATTTTAAAGCTCTCTTTCTCCTCTTTCTGACGACACCTAAATCGTTGCCCTACACCTTTTAGTTTTCTCTATTTTCGCAATCGAAATCGCGGCCGCGGCAATTTCAATCGCGAAAATAGCGAAAACTAAAATGCGTAGGGTGGTGGTTTATATATCATTGGAAAGAGGAGAAAGAGAGCTTTAAAATGATGTGCATCTTTCCATAGTTTCTGCACTGCTCGGAGTCCCTTTAAAGTTGATTCATTACAATTAGGGCCTCAAAAGGTCCTCCTGAGTCCTGTATTGTTATTTTTGGTCACTACCTCGGGGCGCGCGTGCATGCCTGCCTGCTGCCCTCCTTGGGTGTGTAGTGGTAGCCGTTGCTCAGGCTCCACACCGGATTCCATCCCTCATTCTCCGGCCATTACCCGGGGTCACAAATGGCAGACTTGCCCGCCTCCATATGATTCTCGTGAAAGGAATGTGGTGTCATCTTTGCCTGCCATAACTAGTTCTCGTTAAAGGATTTAAAGTACATTCATTTCAAATACAGCAGGCCCTCGATAGTCCTCCTGTATTGTTATTTTTGGTCACTACCTCGGGGCGGGCGTGCATGCCTGCCTGCTGCCCTCCTTGGATGTGTAGTGGTAGCCGTTGCTCAGGCTCCACACCGGATTCAAACCCTCATTCCCCGGCCATTACCCGGGGTCACAATGCCAGACTTGCCCGCCTCCATAGGATTCTCATTGTAGCGGTACTGAACAAGTACACAGCAAGTAGAAAATGTAATTTAAAAACAAAACATAAGCTTTTTAACAATGCCATGGAAAGTTGAGAAGGCAGTCACACATTACCTGACATCACTGAGTGAGGAAGAGCAATCTCGCCATGTTGCGCAGTAGTCCAGCATGGCCGTCACTACACAAACAGCTGGTAACTTGCGGTGCGTTACACAGTTAGTTTGGTGCGTCAGTGTCAAGCAGTACTCTAATTACACTACCTGATTGATGTATACACATGCAAGATGTTTTAAAGCACGTTAGGCCTGCAATTTAGCATTCAATGTGATTTCTGCCCTTAAAACGCTGTTTTGCGTCACATCCAGATTTTTCCCCGGGACTTTTGGCATGTATCCCACTCCGCCATGCCCCCCTCCAGGTGTTAGACCCCTTGAAACATCTTTTCCATCACTTTTGTGGCCAGCATAATTTTTTCTATTTTTCAAAGTTCGCCTCCCCATTGAAGTCTATTGCGGTTCGCAAACTTTTTTGCGAACCGAACCTTCCGCGGAAGTTTGCTAACCTAAAATTGGAGGTTCGGCCCATCACTGTAGTTGAGGGATGGCCTTTCGGGGCCCCTCTGGCCCAAGGGCCCCAATGCGGTCGCAACCTCTGCAACCCCTATTGCTACGCCCCTGGGTATATGCAGTGATGAGGTGGATGCACTGAACACAAAAGGTAGGTATATGCAGTTATGAGGTGGATGCATTGAACACAACAGGGAGGTACAGTGGGTTGCAAAAGTATTCGGCCCCCTTTAAGTTTTCCACATTTTGGCACATTACTGCCACAAACATGCATCAATTTTATTGGAATTCCACGTGAAAGACCAATACAAAGTGGTGTATATGTGAGAAGTGGATCGAAAGTCATACATCATTCCAAATATTTTTTACAAATAAATAACTGCAAAGTGGGGTGTGCGTAATTATTCGGCCCCTTGAGTCAATACTTTGTAGAACCACCTTTTGCTGCAATTACAGCTGCCAGCCTTTTAGGGTATGTCTCTACCAGCTTTGCACATCTAGAGACTGAAATCCTTGCCCATTCTTCATTGCAAAACAGCTTCAGCTCAGTCAGATTAGATGGACAGCGTTTGTGAACAGCAGTTTTCAGATCTTGCCACAAATTCTCGATTGGATTTAGATCTGGACTTTGACTGGGCCATTCTAACACATAGATATGTTTTGTTTTTAAACCATTCCATTGTTGCCCTGGCTTTATGTTTAGGGTCATTGTCCTGCTGGAAGGTGAACCTCCGCCCCAGTCTCAAGTCTTTTGCAGTCTCCAAGAGGTTTCCTTCCAAGTTTGCCCTGTATTTGGCTCCATCCATCTTCCCATCAACTCTGACCAGCTTCCCTGTCCCTGCTGAAGAGATGCACCCCCCGAGCATGATGCTGCCACCACCATATTTGACAGTGGGCATGGTGTGTTCAGAGTGATGTGCAGTGTTAGTTTTCCGCCACACATAGCGTTTTGCATTTTTGCCAAAACGTTCCATTTTGGTTTCATCTGAACAGAGCACCTTCTTCCACATGGTTGCTGTGTCCCCCACATGGTTTGTGGCAAACGGGACTTCTTATGCTTTCTGTTAACAATGCCTTTCTTTTTGCCACTCTTCCATAAAGGCCAACTTTGTACAGTGCATGACTAATAGTTGTCCTATGGACAGAGTCTCCCACCTGAGCTGTAGATCTCTGCAGCTCGTCTAGAGCCACCATGGGCCTCTTGACTGCATTTCTGATCAGCGCTCTCCTTGTTCGGCCTGTGAGTTTAGGTGGATGGCCTTGTCTTGGTAGGTGTACAGTTGTGCCATACTCCTTCCATTTCTGAATGATCGCTTGAACAGTGCTCCGTGGGATGTTCAAGGCTTTGGAAATCTTTTTGTAGCCTAAGCCTGCTTTAAATTTCTCAATAACTTGATCCCTGATCTGTCTTCTGTATTCTTTGGACTTCACGGTGTTGTTGCTCCCAATATTCTCTTAGACAACCTCTGAGGCCCGCACAGAGCAGCTGTATTTGTACTGACATTAGATTAAACACAGGTGCACTCTATTTAGTCATTAGCACTCATCAGGCAATGTCTATCTGCAACTGACTGCACTCAGATCAAAGGGGGGCGAAAATGTATGCACACACCACTTTGCAGTTATGTATTTGTAAAAAATGTTTGGAATCATGTATGATTTTCGTTCCACTTCTCACGTGTACACCACTTTGTGTTGGTCTTTCATGTGGAATTCCAATAAAAGTGATTCATGTTTGTGGCAGTAACATGACAAAATGTGGAAAACTTCAAGGGGGAAGAATACTTTTGCAACCCACTGTATATGCAATGATGAGGTGTATGCGCTCAACACAACAGGTCGGTATATGCAGTGATGAGGTGAGTGCACTCAACACAACAGGTAGGTATATGCAGTGATGAGGTGGGTGCACTGAACACAACAGGTAGGTAGGTATATGCAGTGATGAGTATTACAATGTGCACCTGTCACACACACACAGGTAGTCACTGAATGTGCTGGGCCTGGTATTGGCACACACACACAGTATGAATTATCAAGGCTGTCTATGCAACACAAGTGTCAGTGGGACACGCACACACACAAAAAATATAGATCACAAGATTAAGATTAGCTCTCAAAAGAGCTGTTGTGGGGTGCTATTTTAGCAATAAGAATCAGCAAGGAGCAAGCTAACAAACTTACAAGAGCCTAACTAATCTTTCCCTATGAGAGAGTCTGATGCAGCTTTCCCTTCTCTAATTAATGCTGGCATACGAGTGAGTATAATGGCTGCCGGGGCCTGCCTTTTATAAGGGGGGGGGGAGTAGCTCCAGGAGGGAGTGTAGCCTAATTGGCTACAATGTGCCTGCTGACTGTGATGTAGAGGGTCAAAGTTGACCCTAATGGTGCACTATGGGGGCGAACCAAACTTTCGGGAAATTTCGCGGTTCTCCGCGATCGCGAACCCCAGAAGTTCGCCGGGAACCAGCGAACCGTTCGGGCCATCTCTACATACCTGCCCTGACCGTGCTGCTTTTAAATGTCCAGAGTGGTAATGTAAGGGTTATTCCTGCTTCACACTGACAGACCAAACTCAGCATTTAATGCAACACAAACAACCGCAAAGAATGATTAATAGTTGACACTCTCAGGACTTAAATGTTAGTCCTCTCAGCCGCAATCTTTGTGTAGTGCTAATGTGCAAACGTTGGCGAGAGTGCAGACCATGGCGGTTTCTTAGCCCCTATGATCAGGCTGAGGTAGCTCAATGACAGTAAAGTGATCCAGAAAACACTGGTTCTGCAGTGTGGGCCCAGTGTTGGCTTAGTAGACTTTATTGAATGATCACCTGAGGTGACCAAAAGTTTTTCTAAAATGTATCCAGCCAATCGATCGAATTTAGTCTGTCCACAATGAAGCAACGACCTTATCCTTTTGGGTGTGCCCCCAACACACTCATATAGGCAGGGGAGGAATGGGACCTTTTGGCCTGGGGGGAAACACAAACTAGAGGCCCATTATCATGGCAGCCCCAGCCCAAATTACATCACACACGCACCCCATGCCGTATATGCCAGTAGTCACGTGGAGCGCCAATGCGGAAATACAGAAAGAACACTCTAGGGACAGCGTGAAAGGTAAAGTGCAGGCATGAAAGGGGGGGGGGGGAGGGCACATAATACATTTTGAGGGACAACGGCCAGGGTTTACGTCGTGTCTATCTGATTATCGCACCTGACAACTACATTGGCCCGAGATTTCCCAACATCTCAGATTGATACATTCAACCAATTTCCACCCAAAATTTTTATACGATTCGATAATGTCAAAACGGTTGGTTGATCGGCTGTCAAGTCAACAGATGTATGGCCACCTTAATTCACCAAAGTTCATTCCTCCCCCCCCCCCCCCTCCCGCCACTTGTGTCCTCCCGTCCGCCACCATTTCTACTAACCCTCAAACATGCCCCTCTTCCACCTCTGATATCCCCTCCCCCTTTACCAGACACTCCTTACTGATATTACTGCTGGCACCATGATCCCTGCCTCTTTAATGCTAATTTCCAAAGTTTCGGTATCCCTCCTTCCACAACAGTTCTCACTCCCTCATCCTCACCAGGATTGCACTTTTAGGCTGCTTTCACATTAGGACGTTGCGTTTGGGACTACGTTAAGGTGGCACAACGTGCCCCTAATGCAACGCATGGTGGTGTTGAGGTTGGACGTTATAAAGAGCCGTGTTATGCGTCTCTTAGTGCGCCGTTTTCATTCCACACTGATAGAACGAAAACGGCGCATGCGTCAAATTTAAAAAAAACAAACAAACATTACTGATCATGTGCAAAAAGTCTAACGCAGCTAACTACAAGTATAACGCACAGCATGCTGCACTTTCATTTAACGTGCAGCGTTATACTCCAACGCAACGTGTACACTATGAACAGCCCATTGATTTTTCATCGCTGTGAGTTGTTCTGCGTTACGGGATGCTGTACCGTGGAAGTCTAACGTCCCACTGTGAAAGCAGCCTTACTTAGCTTTCCTGTATGACAAGAAGACACAGACACCCAACACTGAGGGAAGAGGGGAAACCAAGGTGAATGAGGGAGAGCTGGTGCCCACCAAGTGTGCGTCTGAGCGTTTTTCAAATCGACAGTGATTTGAAAAGTGATTGGCTAATGTTACCCTATGAGGGTGTTCTCACAGCAGCGTTGTGATTTTTTTCAAAATCGCAAACACACTGCATGAAGCATTTTTTGGAGCAATTCATTCAAAAATCACTCTGAAAAACGCTTCACAAAATCACACTCACAAATTGCTAGCGATTGCTATTGTGATTTTGGCGTGCACTAGCCCAGAGAGAGGAGGAGTGGAGAGAGACTGAGAATAGCGTGAGAAGGAGCAGAGAGCTTATCTATATTGCAGTCCCACATCAGACAGGCTACTTGCCTGTAATTTGACTCCTGTCCCTGCCAGTCTCTCACACAAGTCAGAAAGCAACCCTCATCAGGATTGCACTTTTACTTAGCTTTCCTGTATGACAAGAAGACACAGACACCCAGAACTAGGGGAAGGGGGGAAACAAAGGTGAATGAGGGAGAGCTGGTGCCCACTAACAGTGTGTCTGAGTGTTTTTCAAATCAACAGTGATTTGAAAAGCGATTAGCTATGGTTACCCTATGACGGTGTTCACACAGCAGCGTTGTGATTTTTTTCTAAATCGCAAACACACTGCATGAAGCATTTCTTGGAGCGATTCATTCAAAAATTGCTCTGAAAATCGCTTCACAAAATCACACTCACAAATTGCTAGCGATTGCTATTTTGATTTTGGCATGTACTAGCCCAGAGAGAGGAGTGGAGAGAGACTGAGAAGGAGCAGAGAGCTTATCAGAATTGCAGTCCCACATCACACAGAGGCTACTTGCCTGTAATTTGACTCCTGTCCCTCACACAAGTCAGAAAGCAGCCCTCCTGGAGTCTAGGGACTGTCAAAAACTTTTCAACTTGTATAGCACCTTATCCACACATGCAGTCATTATAACATAGGGGCGAGACCAGACAGATGTTTGCCCACAGATCATGCTGTGTAAATTTACCAACTTGCCTGCCCTCTAGTTGCACTTTTATCAGCTAGCCCAGTGTTTCACATTGCAAAAATGTTCAATGTGACATCCGCTCAAACCTTATCATAAGGAACAGAGCTGGAACCAGGCGACTCATACCCCAACCATGGAAAAAGAAAGGTGAGGTTCCGCTCAATGTTGCAAAAATATCAAAAATATCAAAATGCTATGATTAAGGACCAGTGTGTGTCCGAAACATGTCGGTGTATCTTGTGCTGTGTCACTAGTACCTAATAAAGTCATTTTTGATATTTTTGCAACATTGAGCGGAACCTCACCTTTCTTGTTTCACATTGCCTTACAACAAACCTGAATACACCAGACCGCCCTAAATCACTGAATGAAAGGCGGCCTGGGGGGAGATTGCCCCCTTCCCCCCTGGCCAGCCTGCCCCTGCATATACGTAGGTCATTGCTTCATTGTTATAAGCCCCCTCACCACAACAAGGTAACGATCATGAAGGGGAATTGACATCATCTATGTGCCTTTTTTTTTTTTTGCAGCCACAGTTCAGCACCAGAAAAATTAGGCATGTACACATGGCAGAAAAAAATATTTTTTGTAGCAGCAGCGGCCTTAAAATTTCAGGACCCACCTGGAGTCCTGGTCTGGGTCCTGTTGGTGGTGGTGGAGAAGTCAGTCAGTCATTCTGCGTGCAGAGGTGCTGGGTGGGGACTGACTTATAAGTCTTCGAGCAGGCAGTTGCCCTCCAGGATCCATGCCTCATTCAATTGAGGTAATCAACACTTGATATGTGCATAGCTTAGTGCCTTGCACCTATATAGTAAACCTCTTATCACTAAGTAATAAAGACTAGGACTGCTTCTTGACGATGGATTTTTTATTAAGGCCAAAGCAGCCCTTCGTATTAAATAACAAAATAAGTCTTTATAAAATATAACTTTATAAAACATAACTTTAATTTGTACAAAACTGTAAACATATTAGGGCAAGGGCTCCGGGACATTTTGCCCAAAGTAAGACAAAGAACCACCTTTTGCATGCAGCCTGCAATTTGCCGGCCCCCGCCGCATTGGACCGGCTCAGGGACAGCTGCATGCCTGCTCATCACTATTTCTCATAGCAGACACCCTTTGTTTCCTTCAAACCAGAGGAGGGAACCTTTACTTGCCCCCACCATCATAAATTGTAAACCAATCTCCAGAGCCCTACACCCTGCGAGCTGCAATGACATAACCACCACCACAACCAACACATAGCACTGAAATCAAACCCAGAAAATTAGGGAAGGTGGGTGGGAAACACGTCCTTCTGCTGCCCGTGCGTCTGGCCTTCCCCTGCCAACGTCACTTCCTTTGACGTCACTTCCTCTTTCTCCGAGAACCCAGCAAATGGGCGCGCTCCCGGCCAAAGCTCCGGCCCGCCCTCCTTCCCAAACGTTAACCCCTGCCTGGCCAAACTAGCCCCTATCATGGGAGCCATGCGCTCGATTGCGCTGTGCACCGGTCGCTGCGGGCCTTGCTTTTTTACCTAGGCGACTTCTCTTCTCAGTGAAAAATCACTCCTGCTGTGCTGAAGGTCCTCTCTGACAGGACACTTGTGGTGGAGCAAGAGAGAAGTTTGATGGCAAAGTGTAAGAGCTCAGGCCACAAGTCAAAACCTATGCACCCAAAGTCCAGGGGTTCATCGATCCTCAGAGTGTCGATATCGGCAGTTAAGGCCAGGTAGTCCGCTACCTGGCTGTCGGTAGGGACGTTCTCTTAGGGTGTATCCCGAAGGGCGGTGGCAATGAGTCAGACTAAAGAAATTGTGCATGTTCGACATTAACACACATTGGAAGCGTGTCCTGTCCTTGCAGGCGTGGCTGTGGGAGGAGGAGGATTCCTGGCACCTCCCATTGTGCTCCGACATCACCTTTAAAGGAAGTGTACGTCATACTTCGCAGACTGCTGTGGAACTTGTGCATCCTTTCTGACTGATTGTGATTTGGTAGCAGTTCTGCCACTTTGTGCTTATACCGAGGGTCCAGCATAGTTGCCACCCATTACAGGTCCTTGAACTTTTTTATACAGGGGTCCTTCAACAGGAAGGACAGCATGAAAGACGAGCGCTGTGCTATAGGCACAGCGCTACATGACCTAAGCTAGTTCCTGCGGAACTGGTGGCTTAGGTCTAGTTGTAGGGGGGAGGCTTTAGTTAGGGACGCAGATAGCAGGGGATTGGGCAGTTTAGACTAGCAGGGGCGGGGTTAGATAGTCGCGCAGGAAGGTAAGTTACCATTAGGCAGGGAGAGCAAACATGTCCGTTTGCTCTTGCAGCAGAAGCAGGGCTAGCGGCGATCGAGGAGTCAGGAACAGTCAGGAAGAGCAGGATGGCCGAGTGGGATATTTCTGGCGCATTGCGCCAGCTGCATGCGGAGGCAGACAGGCGAGGTCTGGACTGGAGGGGGGCCCTGGAAGCCGCGTCGGAACCGCCGCAACCCACCGCCGGGGGGTCACGTGACACGGACACTGCTACCAGGCCTCAGAGAAGCAGGAGGTCGGTGCAGAGGCTTTCCCCATCCCCACAAGCCACCAGGGCCAGGCATGCGGCGGTCGAGGCTGACAATAGCATGGACGTCCCTCCCGCTGGCACAGAGGTGGTCCTCCAGGTTAGTAATTTGGGGGATGGGGAAGCGGCAAACGGGGAGGGGTCCCAGAATCAGGCGCAGGGGGCTAGGGGCCAAGCCAAGAAGAAGCAGGGGCCAAGAAAGGAGGTAAGGGGGCTAGTGCAAGGAGGGGGAGGGAGGGTGGATCCCCTCAGGCAGGGCCCCGCACGCAACGGCCGGGTGGCAGTGCTCAGGTCGCGGCTTCTCCTCAGTCACACGGCGAGGCCGCACCTGGGCCTTCTCTGGATGGCATAATCCCCCGACCGACGGATGCTATCCCAGCGGGCATTCCCCCATGGGGTGCAGGTAATTTGGCCATGTTCGCAGCGGGGGGCCCTAGCGCAGTGGGGGGCAGTCAGGGGGACGCTGGAGCCGGCAGCTTCCCTCAACAGGCTTGGGGCAATTTCTTCCCAGGCCCTTGGGGTCAGCAACCACCTTGGGGCCCCTTTGGCCCCATGCAATTCCAGGGTATGGGTGGGGGGATGGGCTGGGTACCGCCCTACCCTGGCCCAGGCTGGCAGTTCACACCTGGGACAGGTGATGCTCGTAGTTCTTTTTCTCCACAGGTTTTCCCGGCTGGTGCGGGTCCCGAGAGAGCCTTCCCCTATTCGGCTACTACGGCGCAGTCAGGTCAAGCAGGATCAACGGACATATCAGTAGCCGGTCCTCGGCAGTAGCTGGAGCCACACCGGATGGCAGGCCTGATACCCCTGCGCATCTAGATGGTAAGTCTTTGCCATGTAACTCTATGTCTGACACACAGGGGATGGAGAGTGGTGACCAGAATGCTTGGCAAGGTTTTTTTGGTGGTGTCTGGTCACTCCTGGATAAGTTTCAGGTGGCTGTGCCCGGGGGGAGGAGTTCCTCAGGTACGGATGTTTCAAGGGTGTGGGCCCCGGTGGATGCGGGTGCTGGCAGCAACGAAGTCGCAATTGAGGGGTCAGATGAGGCATCCAATACGGCAGGAAAGGATGTGGTTCAGGTGGGGGTGGCAAACGAAAAATCTGGGGAAAGACGAGTACCTATCTCGGACTCAGCTAAGGGTCACTCTTACATCTGTTTTGAGGGTCCCCTGGGGGCGCATTTGAAGGCTGAGGTCAAAGAGAAGATTTGGCGCAGGGAGTACGTGGATATCTTTACCCTTTTGCCGCTGGAGCGTTTCAGCATTGACCGCTGGGTCAAGGGTAAAGAGCACAGGAAAGAGAAAGATGAGGATAGGAGAAAGTTCCGACTTATACCTCGGACCTTCGGTAATTGGCTCCAGGCCTTTACCATTTTGGGCAGTGTGCTGAGGGAAAAGTTCCCAGAAAAGTGTACCCCTCTTTTCTGTTACTTGGATGCGATCTGGGAGGCTCATAGGGTGTATGGGGGGTTAGCGTGGCTTAGATACGACGAGCAGTTTCGTCAGCGGATGTCGGTGCAAGCAGAGCTGTATTGGCACCATAAAGATATTGGGATATGGCTCAGGGTTATGAGTGGAAAAGGGGGCTCTTACAGTGCAATCTCCGGGGCCTTGCCTTTTCAGTCAGGCGGCGCCTCTGCGGGGTCAGGGGTGGTCCCCACCGGAAAGAGAGGGCTGTGTTGGTCTTTCAATGACTCCTCCTGCAGATGGGGAGCCACTTGCAGATTTAAACACGAATGTTATTTCTGTGGGGGAATGCATCCAGTTACCAAGTGCTTTAAAAAGGGGAAAGGTGCCCCTGGAAACCGGTCCGGGGATTGTTTTAGTAAGAGGGATGACGCCAGTGAGGGTAGAGGCGATGGATCCCTGGTTAGATAGGTATGGGGTTTAGTTGATAGCACAGATGTTGAGGGAGGGTTTCACCGAGGGGTTTAAGATTCCGTCTGGGGTTCAATTCAGGGTGGTGAGAAAAAGAAAAAATCTGCAAGGTTGCACCCGGCGGTTTTCATGGAAAAACTGAAAAAAGAGGTGTTGTTAGGACGGATGGCGGGCCCATTTACTGACTCGCCTATTGAAGAATTGTTGATTTCCCCTTTGGGAGTTGTTCCCAAAAAAAGAGGAGGGGAAGTTTCGTTTAATACATCATTTATCATTCCCAAGAGGCGAGTCAGTGAATGATGGCATTGACAAAGACCTGTCATCGGTTAAGTACGCATCTTTTGACGTGGCACTCCATCCAGATGGTTAGAGAAGCGGGTCCAGGGGCCCTTATGGCAAAAACAGACATTGAGTCAGCTTTTCGGCTGCTTCCGGTTCACCCGGAGAGCATGAGGTTCTTGGGCTGTTATTTTGATGGGGCATTCTATGTGGACCGCTGTTTACCCATGGGATGCTCCATCTCTTGTTCACTGTTTGAGGCTTTCAGTTTGTTAATGGAGTGGGTGATCAGGGAGAAGGCCGGTTTCTCTTCTATCACGCATTACTTGGACGACTTTTTTTGGGTGGCTCCTGCTCGGTCGTGTTCATGCGATTTAGTTTTAAAAGAAATTCAGCGCACGTTCGCCGATTTCGGGGTTCCGCTGGTGGCAGACAAGACCGAGGGTTAGGGGACAGTGAGTGATGAAGTTCCTTGGCATTGAAATTGATACCATCCAACAATTATGCCGCATGCCGTCGGATAAACAGCAGGATCTGATGCACACGGTTCTTGCAGTGAAAGGAGCCAAGAAGGTGACGCTGCAGCAGCTGCAGTCTCTTCTTAGTAAATTGAATTTTGCATGTCGGGTTATTCCGATGGGCAGAATTTTTTGCAGGCGTTTAGCTCTTTCTACAAGCGGGGTTAAGGAACCACATCACTTCATCCGGGTCACTCGGTAGATGCGGGAGGATTTGGGGGATTAGGAGGAATTTTTATCTCAGTTCAATGGCCTAGCCTATTGGCTTGATCCGGTGGTGTCTAACGACCAACTGGAGCCATTTACGGATGCATCTGGTTCAGGGGGCTTTGGGGTCTACTTCCAGGGAAAATGGTGTGCGTCAACCTGGCCCAACAGCTGGCGGGATTCTGACCTGGTCAGAAACCTGGCCTTTTTGGAGTTATTCCCTGTGCTGGTTGCGGTGGAATTATGGGGCCCGTCGCTAAAAAAAAAAAAATCGCTCCATTCGCTTGCGGTCAAATAACATGGCAGTGGTGGGGGCGATCAATGCTCTGTCAGCGTCCTCTCTTCCAGTGGTTAAATTACTTCAACGGTTCATCTTGTTATGTTTGCAGTTCAATTTGCATGTATTAGCTGTACACATCCCGGGGGTGTCTAACGGGATCGTGGATGAGCTTTCTCGTTCACAGTGGGTTTGCTTCCGGGAACTGGCACCAGAGGCTCAAGCGGTGGGAGAGACGTGCCCGGATCACTCGTGGAAGCTAAGTTAGATGGTTTTTGGCAATATATTAGGCGCTCAGTTTCATTGGCCACTTGGGAAGCCTATAATAATTGGTTTTACTGGACTGGTGCTCTCTCTATTCCGGACACGAAAGGAGGTAGGAGGGATCTGATGTTGTGGCTGATGGGCACTTGGTTGGAGGCAGGGGAGTCACATGCGGTCATTGCAAAAAGATTAGCAGCCCTGTCTTTCTTGGCTAAACTCATGGAATGGGGGGATTTCTCCAAAAACTTTTGTGGTGCTGCAGGTCTTAAAAGGTCTAAACAAAGGGTTCGGTGCGGGTGGATGAGAGGCGCCCGGTGTCCTGGGAAATCTTAGTGGGACTATTTGGCCAATTGGGGCGGGTTTGTTTCTCGGGGTATGAAGCTACCTTATTTAAGTTAGCTTTTTCCTTAGCCTTTTATGCGGCATTGCGCATAGGGGAGTTGGTCAGCAGGAATTGCCAAATTCATGGGGGGTTTAGGGGTCGGTGATGTCTGGAGGAAAAGGGAGGCGTTAGCAATCCGTATATGTAGGTCAAAAACGGACCAAGGGGGGAGAGGTGTGACGCTGCAGTTTCCTATAGAGGGTTGCAACACGTGCCCGGTGAGCATGTGGTTAAGTTGCATGTCAGTTAGGCCGCCGGGAGGGCGCTCAGTGCTAGTGCATGAAGATGGGTCCCCCTTATCGCGGTTCCAGTTTACTGCGGTTTTGTGATTATGCCTAAAGGGTTTAGGGCTCCCCGAGAAGGAATACGGTTCTCACTCCTTTCGCATCGGAGCAGCCACCGAGGCTACCAGGTTGGGTCTGTCACCAGAGATGGTGAAGAAGATCGGAAGGTGGCAATCCAAAAGGTTTTTGTTATATGTTCTCCCTCACAGGATTCAAAATTTGCAGTGAACTGATCATCGGGGGGGGGGGGGGGGGTTTGCAGTCATGGGGGGAATGGGGTGTAAGGTAATTTGTGTACATTAAAAAAAGTTTTTTTGCCAGGTTCATGATTTTGATGCTGTTGCTTTCTACAACCCCCCCTTTTTCTTAGATTTTCTGGTGTGTAAAGTGTGGATGCTCATGACTCTTTAATATGCTGGGCGGAACAGAGGGCTGCAATGTGGGTGAACGGAGCTCAGCTGGTATTCTCGCCTCAGGAAGCATTATTAAAATGGAACGGTGTACGCGGTTTGCAATGGGATGCTCTACTGGGGGTTTTTTTACAGGATGGTATAACGTGAGGGTTCCCCTCATGTGGTAGTTGTGCATGCAGGAGGGAACGATCTTGGCTTGACCTCCATGCGGGCCTTGATTAAGTGTATGGTTTCGGGTCTCTCGGTCATGCTGGAAACCGTTCCGGGGCTGATTGTCATCTGGTCGAAAATCGTACCCCGTTTTCGCTGGCGTTATGCGCGGGATTACCGGGCAATAGACAAGGCGCGGATCAAAATTAATAGGGCGGTTGCAAAATTTGTACGGCAACAAGGAGGATTGGTGGCGCGGCACGTTCCCCTGGAAAGGCACCGTGAACTCTTCAGGAGGGACGGAGTCCATCTTACCGACGTTGGGGTTGACATATTAAATCTTCTCCTACAGGAGAAGATTGCATTTGCGGTGGCTTTGTGGAGGGCAAACCAAAAGTAAGGTGTCACTTTTGGTTTGCTATTGGCGGAGGTCCCTTTGCTAGAGGTGGTGGGGTTTGGTAGGTGGGAGGGGCAACGCAAGGTTTGGTGGGATGGCTTTCACGGGAAAGCCATCAGGGTCGAGAGTGCTTGGCAAGAGATGGACTATGTGGTGGCATGTAAGCCCAAGGGACTCCTGAGCCTCAGGCTGCGGCTAGGAGTTTTGGTTTTCATGCGTGGTGCACAAAGTTGGCCTTTATGGAAGAGTGGCAAGAAGAAAGCCATTGCTAACAGAAAAGCATAAGAAGTCCCGTTTGCAGTTTGCCACAAGCCATGTGGGGGACACAGCAAACATGTGGAAGAAGGTGCTCTGGTCAGATGAGACCAAAATGGAACTTTTTGACCAAAATGCAAAACGCTATGTATGGCGGAAAACTAACACTGCACATTACTCTGAACACACCATCCCCACTGTCAAATATGGTGGTGGCAGCATCATGTTCTGGGGGTGCTTCTCTTCAGCAGGGACAGGGAAGCTGGTCAGAGTTGATTGGAAGATAGATGGAGCCAAATACAGGCCAATCTTGGAAGAAAACTTCTTGGAGTCTGCAAAAGACTTGAGACTGGGGCAGAGATTCACCTTCCAGCAGGACTACAACCCTAAACATAAAGCCAGGGCAACAATGGAATGGTTTAAAACAAAACATATCCATGTGTTAGAATGGCCCAGTCAAAGTCCAGATCTAAATCCAAACGAGAATCTGTGGAAAGATTTGAAAACTGCTGTTCACAAATGCTGTCCATCTAATCTGACTGAGCTGGAGCTGTTTTGCAAAGAAGAATGGGCAAGGATTTCAGTCTCTAAATGTGCAAAGCAGGTAGAGAGATACCCTAAAAAACTGGCAGCTGTAATTGCAGCAAAAGGTGGTTCTACAAAGTATTGACTCAGGGGGCTGAATAATTACGCACACCCCACTTTGCAGTTATTTATTTGTAAAAAAATGTTTGGAATCATGTATGATTTTCGTTCCACTTCTCACGTGTACACCACTTTGTATTGGTCTTTCACGTGGAATTCCAATAAAATTGATTCATGTTTGTGGCAGTAATGTGACAAAATGTGGAAAACTTCAAGGGGGCCGAATACTTTTGCAAGCCACTGTATGTATATTTACATTGTTCATTGTAATGTTGTGGAATTGGTTGTAATGTTTATGTTTATGATGATTGTTTATGATGATTTACCTGTAATTGTCACTTTATTTGTGGCCGATACTAAATAAGAGTATCATTTCAAAGAACTGAGTCAGGTCGTCGGTTTAGGGTACGTAGCAGTGCCTTAGAGTGAAAGTGTGAGTGGGGGCAGGGCCGGCGCTACCATAGAGGCAAAGGAGGCAGCTGCCCCAGGGCCCCAGAGCTTGTAGGGGCCCCCAGTGGCTACAAGAGAAAAAAATTTCAAATCGACCTTATAGTTTTTGAGAAAAACCCTAGTCTGCACCCAAGCACACTGATTTCCCCCCCTGCCCCCTGATTGCCCATGGCACCCCTCAGGACCCCCCCCTGCCCACCCCTCAGACCACTGTTTGCACCCAATCACCCCCCTAATCACCCATCAATCACTCCCTGTCACAATCTGTCAACGCTATTTTTTTTTTATTCCCTAAACTGCCCCCTGCTCCCTCCTGATCACCCCCACCCCTCAGATTCTCCCCAGACCCCCCCCCCCTGTGTACTGTATGCATCTATCCCCCTGATCACCTGTCAATCACCTGTCAATCACCCATCAATCACCCCCTGTCACTGCCACCCATCAATCAGCCCCTAACCTGCCCCTTGCGGGCAATCTGATCACCCACCCACACAAATAGATCGCCCGCAGATCCGACGTCAGATCACCTCCCAAGTGCAGTGTTTACATCTGTTCTCTACCCTGAACACCCACTAATTACCCATCAATTACCCATCAATCACCCCCTATCACCACCTGTCACTGTTACCCATCAGATCAGACCCTAATCTGCCCCTTGCGGGCACCCAATCAGCCGCCTACACTCTCAGATTGCCCTCAGACCCCCCCTTATCAATTCGCCAGTGCAATATTTACATCTGTTCTTCCCTGTAATAACCCATCAATCACCTGTCAGTCACCTGTCAATCACCCATCAATCACCCCCTGTCACTGCCACCCATCAATCAGCCCCTAACCAGCCCCTTGCGGGCAATCTGATCCCCCACCCACACCAATAGATCGCCCGCAGATCCGACGTCAGATCACCTCCAAGTGCAGTGTTTACATCTGTTCTCTACCCTAAACACCCACTAATTACCCATCAATCACCCCCTATCACCACCTGTCACTGTTACCCATCAGATCAGACCCTAATCTGCCCCTTGCGGGCACCCAATCACCCGCCTACACGCTCAGATTGCCCTCAGACCCCCCTTATCAATTCGCCAGTGCAATATTTACATCTGTTCTTCCCTGTAATAACCCACTGATCACCTGTCAATCACCCATCATTCACCCCCTGTCACTGCCACCCATCAATCACCCCCTGTCACTGCCACCCATCAATCAGCCCCTAACCTGCCCCTTGCGGGCAATCTGATCACCCACCCACACCAATAGATCGCCCGCAGATCCGACGTCCGATCACCTCCCAAGTGCAGTGTTTACATCTGTTCTCTACCCTAAACACCCACTAATTACCCATTAATCACCCCCTGTCACTGCTACCTATCAGATTAGACCCCTATCTGCCCCTAGGGCACTCAATCACCCGCCCACACCCTCAGAACGCCCTCAGACCCCAGCCCTGATCACTTTGCCAGTGCATTGCTTGCATCTATTCCCACCTCTAATCACACCTTGAGACACCCATCAATCACCTCCTGTTACCCCCTAGCACACCTACCCATCAGATCAGGCCCTAATTTGCCCTGTGTGGGCTCCTGATCACTCGGCCAAACCCTCAGATCCCCCTCAGACCCTCTTCCGATCACCTCCCCAGTGCATTGATTGCATCTATTTTCCCCTCAAACCACCCCCTGAGACACCCATCAATCACCTCCTGTCACCCCCCTAGCACTCCTATCCATCAGTTCAGGCCCAATACAACCTGTCATCTAAAAGGCCACCCTGCTTATGACCGGTTCCACAAAATTCGCCCCCTCCTAGACCACCTGTCATCAAAATTTGCAGATGCTTATACCCCTGAACAGTCATTTTGAGACATTTGGTTTTCAGACTACTCACGGTTTTGGGCCCGTAAAATGCCAGGGCGGTATAGGAACCCCACAAGTGACCCCATTTTAGAAAAAAAGACACCCCAAGGTATTCTGTTAGGTGTATGACAAGTTCATAGAAGATTTTATTTTTTGTCAAAAGTTAGCGGAAATTGATTTTTATTGTTTTTTTTTTTTCACAAAGTGTCAATTTTCACTAACTTGTGACAAAAAATAAAATCTTCTATGAACTCGCCATACACCTAACGGAATACCTTGTGGTGTCTTCTTTCTAAAATGGGGTCACTTGTGGGGTTCCTATACTGCCCTGGCATTTTAGGGGCCCTAAACCGTGAGGAGTAGTCTAGAAAACAAATGCCTCAAAATGACCTGTGAATAGGACATTGGGCCCCTTAGCGCACCTAGGCTGCAAAAAAGTGTCACACATGTGGTACCGCCGTACTCAGGAAAAGTAGTATAATGTGTTTTGGAGTGTATTTTTACACATACCCATGCTGGGTGGGAGAAATCTCTCTGTAAATGGACAATTGTGTGTAAAAAAAATCAAACAATTGTTATTTACAGAGATATTTCTCCCACCCAGCATGGGTATGTGTAAAAATACACCCCGAAACACATTATACTACTTCTCTTGAGTATGGCGGTACCACATGTGTGGCACTTTTTTACACCCCAAGTGCACTAAGGGGCCCAAAGTCCAATGAGTACCTTTAGAATTTCACAGGTCATTTTGCGACATTTGGTTTCAAGACTACTCCTCACGGTTTAGGGCCAATAAAATGCCAGGGCAGTATAGGAACCCCACAAATGACCCCATTCTAAAAAGAAGACACCCAAAGGTATTCCGTTAGGAGTATGGTGAGTTCATAGAAGATTTTATTTTTTGTCACAAATTAGCGGAAAATGACACTTTGTGAAAAAAAACCAATTAAAACCAATTTCCGCTAACTTGCGACAAAAAATAAAATCTTCTATGAACTCGCCATACTCCTAACGGAATACCTTGGGGTGTCTTCTTTCTAAAATGGGGTCATTAGTGGGGTTCCTATACTGCCCTGGCATTTTAGGGGCCCTAAACCGTGAGGAGTAGTCTTGAAACAAAAATGACCTGTGAAATCCTAAAGGTACTCATTGGACTTGGGGCCCCTTAGCGCAGTCAGGGTGCAAAAAAGTGCCACACATGTGGTATCGCCGTACTCAGGAGAAGTAGTATAATGTGATTTGGGGTGTATTTTTACGCATACCCATGCTGAGTGGGAGAAATATCTCTGTAAATGGACAATTGTGTGTAAAAAAAAAATCAAACAATTGTCATTTACAGAAATATTTCTCCCACCCAGCATGGGTATGTGTAAAAATAGACCCCAAAACACATTATACTACTTCTCCTGAGAACGGTAATACCACATGTGTGGCACTTTTTTGCAGCCTAACTGCGCTAAGGGGCCCAAAGTCCAATGAGCACCTTTAGGCTTTACAGGGGTGCTTACAATTTAGCACCCCTCAAAATGTCAGGACAGTAAACACACCCCACAAATGACCCCATTTTGGAAAGTAGACACTATCTTCTATGAACTCACTATGCCTCTCAGTGAATACTTTGGGATGTCTTCTTTCCAAAATGGGGTCATTTGGGGGGTATTTATACTATCCTGGAATTCTAGCCCCTCATGAAACATGTCAGGTGGTCAGAAAAGGCAGAGATGCTGGAAAATGGGAAAATTCACTTTTTGCACCATAGTTTGTAAACGCTATAACTTTTACCCAAACCAATAATAATAGGCTGAATGGGTTTTTTTTATCAAAAACATGTTTGTCTACATTTTTCGCGCTGCATGTATACAGAAATTTTGCTTTATTTGAAAAATGTCAGCACAGAAAGTTAAAAAAAATCTTTTTTTTGACAAAATTCATGTCTTTTTGGATGAATATAATAAAAAGTAAAAATCGCAGCAGCAATCAAATAGCACCAAAAGAAAGCTTTATTAGTGACAAGAAAAGGAGCCAAAATTCATTTAGGTGGTAGGTTGTATGAGCGAGCAATAAACTGTGAAAGCTGCAGTGGTCTGAATGGAAAAAAAGTGCCTGGTCCTTAAGGGGGGTAAAGCCCACGGTCCTCAAGTGGTTAAGGAGATCATTGGGAATAAGAGGAAAAAAACTATTTTTCAAAAAGACCTTATAGTTTTTGAGAAAATCGATTTTAAAGTTTCGAAGGAAAAAAGTATACTTTTAAATGTCACTTTTAGTAACCTAACGGTAGTGTAATTTTACATGTATCAAAAGAAAGAGCAATAAATTTCCTGACGGGGTTTCCAGGGGATGCATACGCAGCCGCAGCGCTTTGGCCAGGGATCGCTATACAGCCGCAATATGGCTGTATGAAGATCTCTGGCATTTTTTTCCTATTTTCCCAATTTTTTTTTTTTTTTTATGTTTAGAGTGTGGGAATTTTTTTTTTTTAATTATGTGGGGTCCCCCCTCCTGAAACTTTTTAACCCCTAGTCCCCCAGGCAGGCTGGGGTAGCCAGAATGTGGAGCTCCGACTGATTGGGGCTTCAAACCCTGACTATACCAGCTGGAAAACAGGTCCCTTAATGCCAATTTTTGCTCCGGGGTATCTGTTGGGGGGGCCCCCCATGGTTTATTTTGCCCTGGGGCCCCATTGTTGCTTAAACCGGCCCTGAGTGGGGGTATCGGTCACTGTTATCTTGGGGTTGGAGGGAGGATTTACTGGATTGAGGGGAGGGTGGGTTGAGCGTAGTTAAGTGGGAGCAGAGTGAACGCTGCTAGGTCAAGACCCCATTTGCACAAGGTTGGATACCAAGCTAGCCAGCTCCTCTTCCTCACTGAGCTCACAAAAGGTCTCCTCCTCCCCTCAGCCACGTACAACACCATGGGTACCTGAAAGTTGACCGCAAGCCCCCTGGGACGCCTGCTGTGGTATTTCTTGCACCTCCTCCTCAAAGCCACCTTCTTCCTCTGACTACTCTTCCTCCTCTGACTCCTCCTTCTGCATTGCCACAGGTACAACAGGTGTAGACGACAAGTCTGGTTGTAGTGGTGGTGATGGTGCCCACAGCTCTTCCTCTTCCTGGTCACTCTCCTCTATGGCCTGATCCAGCACTCTTCGCAGGGCATGCTCCAGGAAGAACACATATGGGATCAGGTCGTTGATGGTGCCTTCTTTGCGACTCATCAGGTTTTTCACCTCCTCAAATTATTATTATTATTATATAGTATTTATATAGCGCCGACATATTACGCAGCGCTGTACAGTGTGTATATATATATATATATATATATATATATATATATATATATATATATATATATATATTGTCTTGTTACTAACTGTCCCTTCAAAGGAGTTCACAATCTAATCCCTACCATTGCCATATGTCTATATTATGTAGTGTAAGTACTGTAGTCTAGGGCCAATTTTAGGGGGAGCCAATTAACTTATCTGTATGTTTTTGTAATGGGCGGAGCTACGTCCACGGCGCGTCTGACGTCACTGCGAGCGGAGCCAGGCCGGGATTGCTAACAGGAGCGGGGGAACGGGAGCCCAGGCGGACGGAGTGAGAGGAAAGCGGGACGCCGCACCCAACCAGATGCCAGGACAGACCCCTCTGCATAGACTACATTGATGTGCAAGCTAACAAGCGAACATACGTGAGTGCGCATTTAGTGCGCGGCGAGCCTGAATGTACTAGCTGTAATACACTATGATGGGCTTTGTGTTTTATGTTTTATATGTAAGAAGAATTTTTTACTTGGATATTAAACTAAAGTTGAAGATTTGAAGTACCAGTGGGATGTTTTAAAAACTCAAACGCTAGATCCACCTGTTCTCTGAGGTGGCTACAATTTGGTGAGCGCATTCTGCTTTGGGGAGTGGATACACAATTGTCACAATATTCACCAGCACTTGGGTGTATGTGATGTTTTAACAGAATTACGCTATGTATAGCACGTTTATGTCTTTTTAGGAAATATTGGTGAGCGCAGCTCAGTGATTTACTATGTTTTTGGAATGTGGGAGGAAACCGGAGAGCCCGGAGGAAACCCATGCAGACACGGAGAGAACATACAAACTCTTTGCAGATAGTGCCCTGGCTGGGATTCGAACCAGGGACCCAGCGCTGCAAGGCGAGAAAGCTAACCACTACGCCACTATGCTGCTCAAATGGATGCGTGAGCCTGCAGGCATTACGCATGAGCCTCCAGTTACACGGCAAAAAAATCCCCAGATCCGCACTGCCTGTCCTACCACCTTACTCGTACAGATACTCACTGATGGCCTATTTTAGTTGTTGCAGCAGGCGGTCAAACATGAGCAGCATTGAATTCCAGCGAGTCGGGCTGTCGGAAATCAAGCGCCTCACTGGCAGGTTCTTTTCTTGCTGAATCTCTGAAAAGAGCGCCATGGCCTTGTAGGAATGCCTAAACTGGCCACACACCTCCCTGGACTGCTGAAGGACCTTCTGTAAGCCTGGGTACTTACACACAAACCATTGTATAATAAGATTCAACACATGTGTCATGCAGGGCACATGTGTTAACTTGCCAAAATTCAACGCCGCCAACAGATTTTTTCAGTTGTCACACACAGACCACTTTGCCGATCTCCAGTTGGTGCTGGGTCAACCACTGATCCACTTGTTATCAGAGCGGCCAGGAATGTTGGTCCGGTGTGACTCTCGACTTTCAGGCAAGTCATCCTCAAGATGGTGTAACAACGTCATACCTGGGATGTGGAATAAACCCTGGGGGCCTGGGGGTACAGTAGTAGTTGTAGAGAGAGCCGCAGTAGCAGAAGAGGAGGACTCAGCCAAGGAGGATAGCGAAGAGGATGGAGGAGGAGTAATACAATACAATACAATAACATTTTTAAAGCGCTTTTCTCTCATAGGACTCAAAGCGCTTAGGCTCTCTCAGATTCAGTAGTTGGTAGTAGGATGAAGTATTCACACAACAAAAGTTATATTTCTGCAAATGCCAAACTGAACAGGTGGGTTTTTAGTCTAGGTTTAAACACGTCCAGGGATGGAGCTGTCCTGATCTGCTGAGGTAAGGAGTTCCAAAACGTTGGAGCAGCATGACAGAAGACTCTAGTATTAAAGGTTTCCAAGTGGACTCTGGGTATGATTAGATTATTAAAACCTGTGGATCTGAGATTGCAGGTATTACTATGCAGCTGTAACATTTCTTTCATCTATCCATGGCCCAGATTATTTAATGATTTAAATGTCAGTAGGCCGATCTTGAATAGGACCATCCATTTTATAGGTAGCAAGTGAATGGGAGTGCAGGACTTACGTTATGTGGCAGTGACGGGGTTGGTTGGTTGACAGTCTGGCAGCAGTATTCTGTACCAGCTCTGGGCGGTACAAGTCCTTTTTTGGAAGGCCAGTGTAGAGAGCATTGCAGTAGTCCAATCGGGATGTAATAAAGGCATGAACTAAGGTTGGTAGATCTTCTGGAGGGATGAGGTTCTTGATTTTTGCGATGTTCTTCAGGTGGAAAAAGGATGATTTCACCACAGCAGAAATGTGAGTTCTGAAGTTTAAATCCCCAGGAGTTGGAGGAGAAGAGGAGGTGGCAGCAGGCCTGCCTGCAAGTCGTGGCGGTGTCACCAACTCTGCCACAAAGCCAAGCATTCCATGCTTGGCATGTGTCAACAGGTTGACCCAATGCACAGTGTACATGATATACTGTACCTGCCCTGAACGTGCTTTGCAGACCAGGTATCAGTGGTCATATGGACCCTTGCCCCAACACTATGTGCCAGAGATGCCACGAGGTTGGGTGGCTTTGAGTTTGTGTGCTGCTTTTATTCATGTGTGCATCCCATTGGTGTTTGTGTTTTGCGATCAGGTGCCTTTACAAAACAGTTGTCCATAGGTGAGTGTTGGACTTCCAATGACTCAGTTTCTTTTGGCAGCGGTTGCAGATGGCATTGCTGGTATCAAAGGTACACAAACGAAAAAAAATGCCACACTGGTAAGCTTTGGAATGTTGGTATTCTGCTGATTGGCAACAGCAGATGTTGAAGGGTGTGTTGGCTGGCTGAACCCAGGTGCCAATACATGCTGCCTGACAGTGCCACTAGCTCCTAGCGACGAGCTCCCCCTGCTAGTTACAACTTGTCTCCTCCTCCTCTCTGTCTCCCCATCTGAACTGTCCCCCTGTTCTTCATCTCTTCTTGCAGCCACCCACATGATATCCATGCACACATCGTCATCATCATCAACCACTTAACTTGTATCAGATACCTCCAAAAAGGCACCAACATAATCCTCACACCTTACGTCCATGTGTACTCATGCCTGACTAAGACATATCACATGGTGTGACATCCTTATCGCCTTCAACTTCTGCCAGTAATGGTTGTGCATAACTAATTTCATCACACAAATGTGTGAACAACTCTTCTGACATATCAAGTGGAGCGGCTGTGGTGCTAGTGGTGGTGGTGTTGGCTGCTGGCCGAGTGCTAAGTTGTTGTGGGGTACTGAATCAGAGAGGGAGGAGGATGGTGCGTCAAGGTTCAGTGTGGAGGCTGTAGAAGATACGGTGTGCTGTGTAAGCCAGTCAACTAATTCCTCTGCATTTTGGGTGTTGATGGTATGTGACCTCTGGCATTCTTCCAGGGCTGCAGGAAATCACAGCGCAGAACCTGGAGGACCCTTGCGGGGTGGCCTGCCTTTGCCTCTGCCTGTCATTGTTTTTATTTGGGGTACTGCGCCTGCAAGTAATGCATTGGAGGTGCTACTTTGCCTGCAACTGAATATGGCAAAAGCAATAGCAGTAGTGTACACAGCTCTGGGTGTCAGTGGGCTGTGTAGAGTCACACACAGACATATGCAATAGTTCAAACACAATAAAGTGATAGCAGAGGCACTAGAGTAGTAGTGTACTTGTTTCTAAGGTGGCACACAATTATACCAGCAGTAGTGGGCACAGCTGTGAGTGGGTGCCAGTGGGCTCTGTGGAGTATCAGACACAGAGATATGCAATAGTTGAAACACAATACAGTGATAACAGAGGCACTGGAGTACTACTCTGTCTGTGTCTAATGTGGCACAGAATTATAGTAGGGGGCACAGCTCTGGGTGGGTGCCTGTGGGCTGTGGAGTGCCACAAAAAAAAAAAAAACACAGCAGGATGAAGTAGCCCTCAGAAGGGCTTTTTGAGGTGCTTTAACAGCAAGTCAGTCAGCAAGGAACAAAAAAATTGGCCTAGCTAACACTTTCCCCATCTCAGCAATGTGTCTCCCCGTTCCTTTCACTACAGCAGTCAAAGAGAATGAAACATGGCCGACGCTGCTGCGTTTTTATAAGAGGGGGCGAGGGGGTTCGTGAGGGAGTTCAGGCTGATTGGCTGCCATGTGCATGCTGACT
Organism: Hyperolius riggenbachi; assembly: GCF_040937935.1. Taxonomy (NCBI): domain Eukaryota; kingdom Metazoa; phylum Chordata; class Amphibia; order Anura; family Hyperoliidae; genus Hyperolius; species Hyperolius riggenbachi. The sequence continues at coordinate 358,172,786 of NC_090649.1, read as the reverse complement.
GTGATGTAAGGGGTCAAAGTTTAGCCCAATGATGATGTATGGGGCAGGTCGAACACCACCATGTGCTCGCCACTCGTGCACGAATACCTGATTTTCGCCGGAACAAGCTCACCAGCAAAGCGTTCAGGCCATCTCTACATACAATTTTGAACTTTCACTGTCTGACATCCTCTATAATAAAACCCCTGTGCCTCTGCGTCCCAGGGGTTGTGTGTGTGTGTGTGTGTCCATGCTTCGCGCAACTGCGCATGTGCAGCGACGCAGAGACACAGAGGGAGAATGACACGCGACTTGCAGGGAAGGACAGGGCCATGGGGCGGGTGTGTGCACATGCGCGGTGGGCGTGTGCACGGTGGGCGCATGAGTGGCAGACAAATGTGCGGAGACAGACCTAGAGCCCGTTTTGAAGCGGGTTTAGGTCAGCTAGTAAGAAAATAATTTCTGTACATTTACTCATTGGAAAGCTGAAAAAAAAATGTTTTATTTCTATCAGACTTCACCTCCTCATCCTCGCGGTAACTTACAGTAAGTGTAACATAATTCTGGTGCATTCAGTTATCGATTTGAGATGCTTTTATTTTAAAATTTAAGAACTTTAATAAAGATGCTTATTAAGAGAGTAAGACGTTTTAAGGAAAGAAAAAACTGTAAATATGGAAACAGGAATTTTTGATAAGCTGACTACATACCCAAGTCCCCTCAAGGTTATTGCATTTGAGGAAGCCTGGCCAACATCACATGAGCCTGAAATAGAATGAAAGAAGTCACATAGTTGTAGTATACTACTGTATTATGGTTTGCCAAATAACAAAAATAAAAAATTCTGACAGTTGATGTATGTGACAATGTGAGCTTCCAAAAGCATTTATTTGATTTACTGTATATTTTATGATTTTTTTTTAAAGAGAACCCGAGGTGGAGTTCTCACAACAAAACCTATAGAGCCCAGCCTCTGTTGCTAATCAGATCCCCCCTATATCCCCCCTGCGCTCAGCCAGACCCCATAAATCTCAGCCACGCTGTGTTTAGCTTCCTAACGTCAGTCTCCGCTCTCCCCCGCCTCCTGTATCGCTCCGGTCCCCGCCCACATCCCTTCCCTCCACGCTGATTGGAGGGAAGGGACGCGGGCGGGGACCGGAGCTCTGCAGGAGGCGGTGGGAGCGCTGAGACGGACGTTAGAAAGGTAAACACAGCCGCTTTGATTTATGGGGTCTGCCTGAGTGCAAGGGGGATTTAGGGGGGATCTGATTTTGTTGTGAGAACCTCACCTTGGGTTCTCTTTAAACATATTTTTATTGAATTTTATCATTTTGATAACAAACTAGCAGGCATAAATTACCTGCTGCAAAGAGAAAAGACACAGATGAACATGAAAGAGAGAAAACAATGAAAAATATAAGCAAAAGTGCCAGTGTTTTAACTCTAAGAAAACACAACCCCCCCCTTAACCCAACCTCTAACCCACCCTCCCCCTTGGTCAACTCTTGCTGTATAGTCCAAGTGTTTTAGGCTAAGTATGGAGTCCAGAAATCAATCTCCACAAGGGAATCAGATTAGTTAAAAATTTTCAGTCTGCCCAGAGAGCCTTGTAGTTGTGCAGTGCAGTACCAGCCAGTATATTTGAAATGCTCCATGAGTTTGTCTTTTTCCAGAGTAGAGAAAGAAGCTAAGATGGAGGGTTTCCAGACTTTGAATAGGTGTTTAGTACGTTTTTCTTTGTGTGCCAGTGCACCCAATCTTTTTAAGATTAAATAGGTGAGTCAGTTCCTCTTTAACATCCCAGATGGTAGGCAATGAAGAGTAGATCCATTTATTGAATATTAATTTCCTGGAAGCAATGAGGACAATGTGAGGGAAAGGACCCAAACCTTTGACAGCCTTATGAGGTTCCCCTGTCAGGGGAGTAGAATCGTAGAAATTAAACAGGATCAAGGCAGGATTCAAATCTAGTTTCAGCTTACACAGTTGATGGAGATAGCCCAGAACCTTTAGCCAAAAAGCTTTGATATGTGAGCACGACCATATACAATGTAGTAAATCTGCATTAGATAGGTGACATTTAGGGCACTTAGGGGTGTAGTAAGAACAGGGTTCACGTACTTTATATTGAAGGTGTATTTGGCCCTGTGTATGAGTATCATGTGGGATTCTCTCCATTTTTCACCTATCATCAATTTCCTGAACACTTCTAACTAGTGTTGGGCGAACACCTAGATGTTCACGAACGTTCGCCGAACATCGCCGCGATGTTCGGGTGTTCGCGCCGAACTCCGAACATAATGGAAGTCAATGGGGACCCAAACTTTCGTGCTTTGTAAAGCTTCCTTACATGCTGCATACCCCAAATTAGCAGGGTATGTGCACCTTGGGAGTGGGTACAAGAGGAAAAAAAATATTTGAAAAAGAGCTTATAGTTTTTGAGAAAATTGATTGTAAAGTTTCAAAGGAAAAACTGTCTTTCAAATGTGGAAAATGTCATGTTTCTTTGCACAGGTAACATGCTTTTTGTCGCCATGCAGTCATAAATGTAATACAGAGAAGAGGTTCCAGGAAAAGGGACCGGTAACGCTAACCCAGCACCAGCAGCAGCACACGTGATGGAACAGGAGGAGGAGGCGCAGGAGGAGAAGGCCACGCTTTGTGAGACACAAAAACCCAGGCCTTGCATGAGGACAAGAAGCGTGCGGATAGCATGCTTTGTACCGCCATGCAGTCATAAATGTAATAAAGATAAGAGGTTCAATAAACAGGGACCACGCGCCGGCAACGCTAACCCAGCAGCAGCAGACGTGATGGAACAGGAGGAGGCGCAGGAGGAGAAGGCCACGCTTTGAGACACAACAACCCAGGCCTTGCATGAGGACAAGAAGCGTGCGGATAGCATGCTTTTTACCGCGATGCAGTCATAAATGTAATAAATATAAGAGGTTCCATAAACAGGGACCATCACCGGCAACGCTAACCCAGCAGCAGCAGCAGACGTGATGGAACAGGAGGAGGCGCAGGAGGAGAAGGCCACGCTTTTTGAGACACAACAACCCAGGCCTTGCATGAGGACAAGAAGCGTGCGGATAGCATGCTTTGTACCGCCATGCAGTCATAAATGTAATAAAGATAAGAGGTTCCATAAACAGGGACCGTCACCGGCAACGCTAACCCAGCAGCAGCAGCAGACGTGATGGAACAGGGGGAGGTGCAGGAGGAGAAGGCCACTCTTTTTGAGACACAACAACCCAGGCCTTGCATGAGGACAAGAAGCGTGCAGATAGCATGCTTTGTACCGCCATGCAGTCATAAATGTAATAAAGATAAGAGGTTCCATAAACAGGGACCGGCAACGCTAACCCAGCAGCAGCAGCACACGTGATGGACAGAGTGGCAGTAAACACAATGCTATATAGTCTGCTATATAGTCACCCCGAACGGGGTGATGTTCTGCAGAACCCGAACAGTGGCGAACACTGTTCGCCCAACACTACTGGGAACGCAGATTTTAGTACCTAAACACACGATACAACATGTTTTCCGGGGTCGGACTCTGAGGCACATACAGATGGTCCCGATCATCATCCTCATCATACAACTCTTCTCCTGAGTCTGACCCACCCACCACCTCTGCCACCCCAACATCCCCAGACACAGACCCCTCATCGTCCTCAACATTAACTTGGGATGCTGGCCTGAGCCAGACCTCCTCCTCCACATCAAGCCCCATCATCTCCTCAATGGCAGCCCTCATTAATCGCTCTGGCGACGGACCGATGGACACAACGTTCTCCTCCGGGGAGGGCTGCTGCTGACCACTGGCTGCTGGGGTGGATGTTATAGCTTGCGTGGGGCGTTGGCTGTTGCTGTTGTTGGGAGTGCTGCTCACAGCGGAGGTCTCTGAGGAACTCATGGTGAGCTCATATAGTGGTTGGCGGTGAGTGGAGTATTACTGATCCCAGCAATATACACACTGACTGGCAGAGTACGCAATGCTATATAGTGTGGCTGAGCGGTGTACACAGAGTGGCAGTAAACACAATGCTATATAGTCTGGCTGAGCGGTGTACACAGAGTGGCAGTACACACAATGCTATATAGTCTGGCTGAGCGGTGTACACAGAGTGGCAGTACACACAATGCTATATAGTCTGGCTGAGCGGTGTACACAGAGTGGCAGTAAACAATGCTATATAGTGTGGCTGAGCCGTGTACCCAGAGTGGCAGTAAACAATGCTATATAGTCTGGCTGAGCGGTGTACACAGAGTGGCAGTAAACAATGCTATATAGTGTGGCTGAGCCGTGTACACAGAGCGGCAGTAAACAATGCTATATAGTCTGGCTGAGCCGTGTACACAGAGTGGCAGTAAACAATGCTATATAGTCTGGCTGAGCGGTGTACACAGAGTGGCAGTAAACAATGCTATATAGTCTGGCTGAGCGGTGTACACAGAGTGGCAGTAAACAATGCTATATAGTCTGGCTGAGCGGTGTACACAGAGTGGCAGTACACACAATGCTATATAGTCTGGCTGAGCGGTGTACACAGAGTGGCAGTAAACAATGCTATATAGAGTGGCTGAGCCGTGTACACAGAGTGGCAGTAAACAATGCTATATAGTCTGGCTGAGCAGTGTACACAGAGTGGCAGTACACACAATGCTATATCGTCTGGCTGAGCCGTGTACACAGAGTGGCAGTAAACACAATGCTATATATAGCGTGGCTGAGCGAGGTACACAGTGGCAGTACACACAATGCTATATAGTCTGGCTGAGCCGCGTACACAGAGTGGCAGTAAACAATGCTATATATAGTGTGGCTGAGCGAGGTACACAGTGGCAGTAAACAATGCTATATATAGTGTGGCTGAGCGAGCGGTGTACTACTGTTCCCAGCAGCGACACACAATGACTGGGGGGGACCCTGGCTAGCGTGGCTGGAGAGCGAACTACCCTGCCTGCCTACCCAAAGCTACACCCACAGAGAAATGGCGGAGATATGACGTGGTTCGGGTATTTATTTACCCGAACCACGTGACCGTTCGGCCAATCAGAGCACGTTCGGGTCCGAACCACGTGACCCGTTCGCCCAATCACAGCGCTAGCCGTACGTTCGGGGAACGTTCGGCCATGCGCTCTTAGTTCGGCCATATGGCCGAACGGTTTGGCCGAGCACCATCAGGTGTTCGGCCGAACTCGAACATCACCCGAACAGGGTGATGTTCTGCAGAACCCGAACAGTGGCGAACACTGTTCGCCCAACACTACTTCTAACCCTGCTATTATTTTGGTGCCTATTTCGGGGTCATCAAGATCTTTACTCCATTTTTTGAAGTGAGGGTCAGCTTTTAACAAACGGTCCTGTTTCTGGAGGGAAGACTGTAACTAGGATATTGTTATTATTGTTATTATTGATTTATAAAGCGCCAACATATTCCGTGGCGCTGTACAAAGTAAGAAATAAACATGGGGTACATAATAATACAGACAATGGTGTACACCAAAATACAAGATACATAATTAGTGACAAAATTCAAATAATGATACAAAATACAAAATATAGAATTGGTAATGACAGTAATAAGCCCTTGCGAGCTTACAATCTAAAGGGAATGGGGGGGGGGGGGGGGGGGACAGGAGGAGGGGTAGCATGCACCAAATTTATAGAGGCTGTGGGCTATATGCAATTACCTTTTTCTCTTGAATTTTCTCCTAAGTGATATTTTCAAACCTGTCAATAAAATGCCTTTTAAATCACTAGCAAGCAAGAAAATACTTAAAATAGTTTTGATAGTACTTTTCATCCTACTTGTTGGTACTTTTTTACATTGCAAAGTGCTGAAAAGTTATTCTAAATAGAAGATGAAAAATTATCTCTAGGGGAGAAAACGCAGGAGAAAAAGTGAATTGCGTATGGGCCATGAGTCCATATGCAATTCCCTTATGCAATTCCCTTTTTCTCCTAAGTTTTCTCCTAGGTGATAATTTTGTATCTTTAATTTCTCAATTAAAAATGTACCAAAGTAGTAGAAAAGGTACTATCAAAATGATTTCATGCATTTTCTTGCTCACTGGAGGTTTAACTGGCATTTTATTGACAAGGAGTGAAAATATCAACTTGGATAAAAAGGGAATTGCATATGGGTCATTTGTCCTTATTCAATTCACTTTTCCTCCTAAGTTTTCTCCTAGGAGAAATTTTTTCATCTCCTGTTTAAAGTAACTTTTTATAACTCTGCAATTAAAAAATTACTAAAAAAAAGTAATTTACTTTTACTATTTTACTATTTTCTTGCTTGTTGGTGGTTTAAGGGCATTTTATAGATATGATGTGAAAATATCCCCTAAAAGAAAACTCAGGAGAAAAAGTTCATTGCATATATGGGCCCGTAGCTTGCTGCCCCCAAGCTTCAAAAGAGCCTTCGCCTGGGAATGACCTGCTGTAAATCCCAGATGTATATAATATTCCATAAACTGCTATATGTGTCATATTTCCTGTATTGCCAGGCAGGCAGACCCTCTAAACTAACAGAGCATGCTGGGCCCTGTCTGGCGCTGGTTCTGAGGAAGTTTCAGAACATTCTGAGGTAAAGACTGCCAGTTAGGCAGTTCGGAAGTGCCCTGGCGATACCACAGGGGTCCTACCCCTCATGTCTGGTATCAGGGCGCTGGGTAAATCGGGACAAATCTGAAAATGTTAGTAAATCTGCCCTGACCTGTACGGCTCTGTGAGATAGAGCCCATATATGGTTAGATATGATTTCTGGTCTCCAGGACAAGGGGAGAACTCATCTCATATTCTAAGGGGGTGTGTGGCTCCCGCACTCACTCCCTCCTACTGGATCAGGGGCATAAGAATGGCAGAGGAGCCAAACTCAGTGTCCTCCACTTTGAACATCATGCTGATTATATCCTTGCCAGCTTGAGGACATGCTGGCACCTGGTTTGTTTGGACTTTGAACTGAAACAAGTTTTCCCAGAACGGACATCTTTCCACGAACCTGAGTATTTTATCCTTTTCTTTTCATACTGGCTATTAATGTGTCTATAATTGTTGATTTTAATAATTTTCTGTATATATTAATTATTTATATTGCTTTCAATAAACCGACGCTATCATCAGTTGTTGTTCCAGCTACCCTATTATTCAGCTATACACAGAAACTGAACCCAGACTTCTGAAGAGACGCTACTACTATTGTCATTAGCTAGACAGAATAGAGTGTGTTTAACGGTTTTATTTGCAGGTCTAGAAATAGCTAGTCAGTGGGTGCTTCTGGCCCAGGAAAGCAGAAGTGGTGGCAGTTATACCCTGAAATAGTGTTTAATTTGTAAGTATCGTAACCTCACAGGCTCCCTTCTGGTCGGTCTGCTGCCCAAATTCTGATGGTTTCTGCGCATCGAATGCGACCACAGCTTGCATGGTCTGTGTGCTGAAACTGATTGGAAGGCAATTTGTAGTCAGGCCACGAGGGGTCCTGTGACAGTGGTTTGGCAGCGTTTGGGATCTGTGTTGAGCTGAAAGTATCTCATAGCGCAATCAGATTAGCCCTGTCGAGAAACAATCTAAATTCGTTGGTAGTAGCTGAAATGCAATATATTTTTTATATATACAGAGAGACTGTGTAGCCACTAGCCAGTACCCCTCCCCAAAAGTTTTATTTTATTTGGCATGCAGATGTCCGGGAACTACCAGAACATGTGCCTAGCAGACCTGGAATATCTTTGTGAAGCGAGGGGCATTGACATCCTCTGCAAAAAAAAACAGGACCTGCTAAATGACTTGTTTCAATGGGATAGCCAGCAACTGCGGGAGCTGGATGCGTCCGCTGAGGTGGACGCCGCCCCATCTGACTCACGTTGAGGGGAACCGGAGACTGAAGAACCTGTGCGTACAGAGGTTGAGCAACCTGCGGGCAATGTGGCAACAGTTACGCAGGAGACTGTCAGTGTGAACCCCGATCTCAGCATTTCTGAAAGTACTCGCCCGGAACCGGCCAGCACTGGAATGTCCATTTGTGCTGACTCGGTAATGCAGCAGGCATTACGGAAGCTGATGGACACTGACCTGGAAAAGTACCTGCAGTACATGGAAGCCCGTGAGGAACGGGAGCACCAATCTGCAGAACGCAAGGCTGCCGCGGCGCGGGAGGAATGGGAGCTCCAATGACAGCATGAGCTAAACATGGCAAAAGTGCAACAGGCCAGCCGGAGTTCGCCGCCCAGCCTCCCTGCTGAAGGAGCATCACCCGTAAGTGCAAAATTTAAATTTGCTAATATTGAAAAAGACACTGACATTGACTTGTTTTTGCAGTCTTTTGAAAAAGCATGCCGTCAGTATTGTCTGTCCCAAGACCAGTGGGCCAGACATCTGACACCTTTGCTGCGCTACAAAGCGCTTGATGCTTTCGCAGAGTTACCTGCAGAAAAAGAGAATGATTATGCAGCTATAAAAGACGCTATCATTATTAAATACCAGCTGACGCCAGAAGCCTATCGCAAAAAGTTCAGGTCCTGGCAGAAAAAATCTTCTGACTCTTATCGAGATGTGGTCAGCAGCTTGCTCACCACACTCCGCCAGTGGACTCTAGGCCTCACCAAAGAGTCTCATGATGTCCTGGAGGACTTGATCGTCCTAGAGCAGTTTCTGAACATTTGCCCTGCTGATGTACGACAGTTTATGCTGGAGCGCAAGCCTGCGTCAGCAACTGTCGCTGCAGACCTCGCTGAAACCTTTGCAACTACCCGGGGGCCTGACACACGCAGAACTGCACCACACAGCTGGAGAGGAGGTCAGCCCAATACTCCAGCAGACTCTCCTGCCCCTGTGAGCCGCCCGCCACAGAGGCCACCCAGCGCAGCTGCTGCGCCCAGGCCTGCAGCACCTGAGGGGGTCACCTATCACTACTGCCGCAAGCCCGGACACATGAAATTCAACTGCCCGGAGCGGAGACCGACAACTCCAACACCTGGACCACCTGCACCTCGCCCGCGGCAGACACCACCCACCAGTGTACCCCAACCAGGAGCAGCATCCCACATGATGTTTGCCAAGGGGGCAGGGAACTCCCCCCTCACGAGCAACCACCAGATGGTCACAGTGAATGACCAGCTTGTCACCGGATTCCGTGACACTGGAGCCGATGTCACTCTGGTGCGTGCGCACCTGGTCCCCACGGAAAACCTCATCCCCGACAAATACCTTACCCTCACGGAAGTGGGGGGCACTCTTTCTCACATTCCCCAGGCTCGGGTGTCCATCGACTGGGGAGTGGGGGTTCAAGAGAAGGTTGTTGGGGTCCTGGACCAACTGCCGGTCCCAGTTTTGTTGGGGACCGACCTGGGCAAGCTTGTGTCCTATTATGAACCTGCCCCAAGCCCCTCAGAATGCCAGGACGGAGAAGGACTCTCTGCCCACACCCAGGTACTTTGCACCCAGGGGCAAGAACAGGGGGGAGGTGGGTTGAACGTGCCCAGTTCAAGGGCACCGGGTTCAATAGTACCTGAGTCAAAGGTACCTGTGTTGAATGTATAAACTGTCTGTGATGAAAATGTTCCTATACCTGTCACTGTCATTAATGCATGTAACGATGATTTGAGTAATGCCAGTCTGTTCCATTCTGAAGGTATACCTGTGCTAGCAGTAACATGCAGCTGTACTACTCAGAACCTGAGCTCAGAACAGGTGGAGGGGGTTCCGGCCTCCTCCCCCTCCTCTGACCAGTGACCACAGGGATGGTACCATTCAGCCACTGACCACATATGCAACGGGCAGGGCCGTGCAGAGGGTCCTTAAGTGGGGGGTGCTCAAATTTAAAAATGGGGCCTGGCAATGCCTTCCCCCGAATGCCCCCCCCCCCCCCTTCCTCATTTCTGGCTAGGGGGGTATTGATTGTCATGCTGCTGAATGCAGATGATGGGTGCCATGTGGGTTCTGGGTGCTGGCACAGGGTGTCATGTGGATTCTGGCTGTATGGGTGTGTATCAACCATCATGTAGGTGTTGATTGCAGGTACTCAGTCCCTTGTGAGTTATGGGTGCATGTACTGGATGTCATGTGAGTGCTTGGTGTGGGTGCTGGGCATCAAGTGGAGGCTTAGTGCAACTGGAACTACTGCAGATGAAACATGTGGGTGTTGAGAGCAGGTACCGGGTATCACATAGGTGGAAATGCTTGGCGCCATGCCTGCACTGGGTGCTAGCTCGGGGTGGGTGTTGTGTGTCACATGGGTTCTGAGTGCAGGTACTTCGGGTGCTAGTACTGGTTATGTGAGTGGGTGCCATGTGGAGGCTGTGCGCAGGTGTGAGTAGTGAGTGACATGTCAGAGCTGGGTGCAAGTACTGTGCCATGTAGGTGTGAGTACTGGGTGCCAGCTATAGGGTGAAGGGGTGCAGGTATTGGGTGTCATGTGGCTGTTTGATGCAAGTACTAAGTGCCATATTATTATTATTATTATTATTTAGTATTTATATAGCGCCGACATATTACGCAGCGCTGTACAGTGTATATATATATCTTGTCACTAACTGTCCCTCAAAGGAGCTCACAATCTAATCCCTACCATTGCCATATGTCTATATTATGTAGTGTAAGTACTGTAGTCTAGGGCCAATTTTTTTAGAGGTAGCTAATTAACTTATCTGTATGTTTTTGGAATGTGGGAGGAAACCGGAGTGCCCGGAGGAAACCCACGCAGACACGGAGAGAACATACAAACTCTTTGCAGATAGTGCCCTGGCTGGGATTCGAACCAGGGACCCAGCGCTGCAAGGCGAGAGAGCTAACCACTACGCCACCGTGCTGCCCGGCCGGATGTGAGTATTGCGTGCAGGGTGCTTGGTGCAAGTACTGGGTGCTTGCTATAGTGGGGGTTACTGGTTGAGTGTAATGTGGGTGCTGAATATTGGTGGGATTGCTGTGGGTGCAGGGGGTGGGAGGTCACTGTGGGTACTGCTATGAATGGCATAGTTGCTGCTAGGGGAGGTCGAGGTCAGTGTGGTTGATGGGGGAAGTGTAGGTCAATGTGGGTGCTGGGGGAGAAGTAACTGTGGGTGCTGTGGAAAGTAGAGGTCAGTATGGGTGCTGGAGGAAAGGGAGGTCACTGTGGGTCCTTTGGGGGAGATCACTGTGGGTCTCGGGAGGTAGAGGTCATTGTCGGTGCAGGGGGTGGGAGGTCACTATGGGTGCTGCTATGAATGGCATAGTTGCTGCTAAGGGAGCAGGGGGTGGGAGGTCACTATGGGTGCTGCTATGAATGGCATAGTTGCTGCTAAGGGAGGTAGATGTCAGTGTGGGTGCTGGGGGAAGGGTAGGCCACTGTGGGTGCTGGGAGAAGTCAGTGTGGTTACTGAAGGAGGGAGTGTATGCTGGGTGTTGGGAGAAGCCACTGTGGGCACTGGCAATGGGAGAGGTCACTGTAGGTGCTGCTTTTGGGATGGGAGGTCCCTGTGGGTGCTGCAGGGGACAGGACGGTAGCCACTGGGGGAGGGAAAATCACTGTGGGTGCTGGGGGAGGGAGAGGTCAGTGTGGGTGCTGGGGCAGGCAGGATCACTGCTAGAGCTGGGGAGGGAGAGGTAACTATGGGCCCTAGGTGGAGGGAGATATCACTGTGTGTGCTAGGTGGAGGGAGAGGTCACTGTGGGTGCTGGGGGAGGGAGAGGTCACTGTGTGTGCTGGGGGAGGGAGAGGTCACTGTGTGTGCTAGGTGGAGGGAGAGGTCAGTGTGGGTGCTGGGGTAGGCAGGATCACTGCTAGAGCTGGGGAGGGAGAGGTAACTATGGGTCCTAGGTGGAGGGAGATATCACTGTGTGTGCTAGGTGGAGGGAGAGGTCACTGTTGGTGCAAGGTGGATGGAGAGGTCACTGTGGGTGCTAGGTGGAGGGAGAGGTCACTGTGGGTGCTGGGGAGGGAGAGGTCACTGTGTGTGCTAGGTGGAGGGAGAGGTCACTGTGGGTGCTGGGGAGGGAGAGGTCACTGTGTGTGCTAGGTGGAGGGAGAGGTCACTGTGGGTGCTGGGGGAGGGAGAGGTCACTGTGGGTCCCAGGTGGAGGGAGAGGTCACTGTGGGTGCTAGGTGGAGGGAGAGGTCACTGTGGGTTCTAGATGGAGGGAGAGGTCACTGTGGGTGCTGGGTAAGAGAGAGGTCACTGTGGGTGCTAGGTGGAGGGAGAGGTCACTGTGGTTGCTAGGTGGAGGGAGAGGTCACTGTGGGTGCTAGGTGATGGGAGATGTCACTGTGGGTACTGGGTAGGGAGAGGACATTATGGGTCCTAGGTGGAGGGAGAGGTCACTGTGAGTGCTAGGGGAGGGAGTGGTCACTGGGTACTAGGTGGAGGGAGAGGTCACTATGGGTGCTGGGGGAGGTAGAGGTCAGTATGGGTCCTAGGTGGAGGGAGAGGTCAGTATGCCACACTAGGATTCCTGTCTGGGCCACTTCACTTGAAAGTGTCCCAGACAGAGGCGGAGCTTCCCGTGGGTGGGCGGGGCTTATCACAGCCGGGGGCGGAGCTTATTTTGTGCGGCGAGAGAGGCCTTTTTTGAAGATTTTAAAAAGGGGGGTGCCTGGGCACCCAGAGCACCCCCCTGTGCACGTGCCTGGCAACGGGCCAGCTGGCCAAAAGCGAGAGTGCTGCATTTATGCAAGCACTCCAGACTGACCCTATCCTCGAGGCACTCAGAAGACAGGCTTCTGAGCCCCTCACAGATGAGGCTACATTCAAGGTATACTGGGAAGATTGGAAGTTGGGAGCCTGTCCACCCCACCGAAGGTGAAATGCGTGTGGGTACCTTGTTGCTTGTGGTACCTAGTGCCTTCTGGGGGCATGTGCTGAAGTCAGCACATGACATCCCCCTGGCAGGGCACCTAGGCATCCGCAGGACACTTGATCGTATCCAGGGACATTTCTACTGGCCTAAAATGCAGATAGCTGTGACGATCTACTGCCGCTCATGTACCGTTTGCCAAAAGGTAAAAAGGGCTGGGAATCCCCGCAAAGCTCCCTGTGTCCACTGCCAATCATAGGTGAGCCCTTTCACAGAGTGGCAGTCGACATAATTGGACCGTTGCCCACTCCCAGCAGCAGTGGCAAAAGGTACATCCTGACGATGGTGGATTACGCCACCCGCTATCCTGAGGCCATGGCACTTTCCTCCCTGAGGGCGGACAAGGTAGCGGATGCGCTACTTAACATTTTCTCCCGAGTCGGATTCCCTGCGGAGATGCTCTCCGATCAGGGACCCCAGTTTATGTCCAAACTCATGGAGGCCCTGTGTACAAAGATACAGATGACGCACATTGTCTCCAGTCCCTACCACCCGCAGACCAATGGACTGTGTGAAATATTTAACGGGTCGCTGAACCAGATGCTGACCACATTTGTTGAGTCGCAAGGTGGGGACTGGGAGCGATACCTGCCTCATCTGTTTGCATACAGGGAGGTGCCGCAGGAATCAACTGGGTTCTCCCCGTTTGAACTCCTGTATGGTAGGAATGTCCGAGGACCCCTACAATTGATGTGGGAGATGTGGAAGGGCAAGGGTGAGCCCACAGATGTCTCCGTAGTTGATTATGTTCTCAAGTTCAGGGACAAAATGGAGTCTCTGACAGCAATGGTGACCCGAAAACCTGGCCCAGGCCAAACAGAAAGTGTGGTACGACTGCACTGCTGGAGAGCGGTCATTTGAAATAGGTGACAAAGTGTATGCCCTCCTCCCCGTGAGACAGAACAAGTTGCAAGCTGCCTGGGAGGGGCCCTACACCATAGTGAATCGTTTAAACCCCCTGACGTACCTAGTGAACATGGGAGGCAGGAAACGGAAAAGCTTCCATGTCAACATGCTGAAGGTCCACCATGACAGGGTCAACTAGGTGTTGCCAGTGTGCAGCCGGTTAGAGCAGGGAGAGGCAGACCCCCTTTTAGATCTGCTGGCTGACACCCACGAGTTGGACGGTGACATAAATGTGAACCCGCAACTCTCTCCATCCCAGACAGAACAGCACCAACACCTTCTCAGGTATCTCAGGGCGAACCAGTCTGGCAGTTCACCAAGTGGATACAGGAACCCATCCCCCCATCAAGCAATCCACTTACCGTGTCTCTCCAGAGGTGCAAGCGGACATGCAGAAAGAGGTGAGGGAGATGCTAGAACTAGGGGTCATTCAAAAGTCCTGCAGTGCCTGGGCAGCCCCAGTTGTCCTGGTCCCCAAAAAGGACCAGACAACTCTGTTCTGCGTGGACTACAGGAAGTTGAATGCCATCACTACTACAGACGCCTACCCCATGCCTCGCATCAATGAGTTGTTAGATACATTGGCGGCCGCCAGGCACCTCTCAATCATGGATCTGAGCAGGGTGTACTGGCAGATACCGCTTGCGCCTGACGCGAGGCAAAAGTCGGCCTTCATCACCCCTTTCGGCCTCTTCGAGTTCACGATGATGCCCTTTGGGATGAAGAACGCACCTGCCACGTTTCAGCGGGCCGTCAACGACCTGCTGGAGGGAATGCAAGGGTTCGCTGTAGCGTACCTGGATGACATTGCAGTGTTCAGCCCCACCTGGGAAGAACACCTCAAACACCTGTCTCAGGTACTAGAGAGGCTGGCCAGGGCCAATCTGATGGTTAAGCCAAGTGTCAGATTGGCATGACCGAGGTGCAGTACTTAGGTCACCGGGTGGGGGGTAATACCCTGAAACCTGACACGGGAAAGGTTGACGCCATCCTGGCATGGCCTCAGCCTATCAGGAAAAGACAGGTCCAGGATTTCCTGGGGACTGCTGGCTACTATAAGAAATTTGTTCCAGCCTATAGTACCTTCGCAAAGCTCCTGACCGATACCACTAGCAAGAAACACCCCAAAATGGTTAGCTGGACCCCCGAGTGTGGAAACGCCTTCCAGGCCTTGAAGCAGGTGCTCGCAAGCGCCCCTGTGCTTCAAGCCCCGGATTTCAGTCGTCAGTTCATTGTGCAAACCGATGCCTCTGACTGCGGTCTCGGCGCAGTCCTCAACCAGGTGGACGGAAAGGGAGACGAGCACCCTATTCTCTACCTGTGCCGGAAGCTCCTGCCCCGAGAGGTAGCCTATTCCACTACTGAAAAGGAGTGCCTGGCGATCGTGTGGGCCCTACAGAAACTGCAATCATATCTGTACGGCCGCTCCTTCACGATCATTACTGATCATAATCCGCTGAGTTGGCTGAACCACACTGCTGGGACCAATGGCAAGCTCTTATGTTGGAGCCTGTCATTACAGCAGCAAGACTTCACGATTCAACACAAGGCAGGCAGCCGACACCAGAACGCCAACGGGCTATCCCGTTGCAACGGGGAACTAGACCAGATATCGCAGGTTAGCTGCAACGACACACATCTTGCTGATGCATGTCTATCTGCCTTCACCCCAGGGGGTGCTGTCACGGAACAGCCGTGAGAAATGCGGGCGAATTGGAAGGATCCGCGCAGCCCAGTTTCTGATCGCTTTCTGGCTAAATTTGTGCAGCCATTGCAGTAATCAGAAACTGACATTCCTGTTTTTTTTTTAACAGTTCTTTGCCTCCTTCCACCAAAAGGCAGAAACCTGCTGCAGAGTGTCCCCAGCCCCCCCCCCCCCCCCAGCTGTGCTAATGGCCCATGCATCAGATGAAGTTGATAAGCAGCATGGCAGAACCAATTTATTTGGGAAAAAGTCAGACTCTCCGGCTACAATCCCAGCAGGGGAGCTGACACGTAGCTTGCTGCCCCCAAGCTTCAAAAGAGCCTTTGCCTGGGAATGACCTGCTGTAAATCCCAGATGTATATAATATTCCATAAACTGCTATATGTGTCGTATTTCCTGTATTGCCAGGCGGGCAGACCCTCCAAACTAACAGAGCATGCTGGGCCCTGTCTGGCGCTGGTTCTGAGGAAGATTCAGAACATTCTGAGGTAAAGACTGCCAGTTAGGCAGTTCGGAAGTGCCCTGGCGATACCACAGGGGTCCTACCCCTCAAGTCTGGTATCAGGGCGCTGGGTAAATCGGGACGGATCTGAAAATGTTAGTAAATCTGCCCTGACCTGTACGGCTCTGTGAGATAGAGCCCATATGATTTCTGGTCTCCAGGACAAGGGGAGGACTCATCTCATATTCTTAGGGGGTGTGTGGCTCCCGCCCTCACTCCCTCCTACTGGATCAGGGGCATAAGAATGGCAGAGGAGCCAGATAGTGTTGGGCGAACAGTGTTCGCCACTGTTCGGGTTCTGCAGAACATCACCCTGTTCGGGTGATGTTCGAGTTCGGCCGAACACCTGATGGTGTTCGGCCAAACCGTTCGGCCACATGGCCGAACTAAGAGCGCATGGCCGAACGTTCCCCGAACGTTCGGCTAGCACTGTGATTGGCCGAACGGGTCACGTGGTTCGGACCCGAACGCGCTCTGATTGGCCGAACGGGTCACGCGGTTCAGACCCGAACGCGCTCTGATTGGCCAAACGTGTCACATGGTTCGGGTATATAAATACCCGAACCACGTCATTCCTCCACCATTTGTCTGTGGGTTTAGCTGTGGGCGAATCAGCTGAGATTTTGCGTCCTAGACATAGTCCCCCCACCAAGAAGGGGTGGAAATAGAGAGCTAATGTTACTACATAAAGAGGCCCGCTGGATCAGATTCTTACAGACACTGACTCCAGCTGGACTCAATGCTTAATATAGACCACTTTAGACTAACTATCGTGCCCATCTGGACACGACCTTATTCTATATGTCTGTTTGCTTGAAATAAATTGTGTTCACTTGAAAGTTTTGTGTTGAAATTCTTTTCGCCTTTTTTCTTACAGCTTCCTCTCTTAGAAGAAATTTGGACCATGGATTATTGATCAATATTACATTTGTGGGCTCATCCGATGTTTTGGGGTTCCAGCTCTCCATCTCCGGTGTGGGTGCCCGGGCGTGTGACATATGGCTTGTCCTCCATTCTTTGTTTTTCTTAGTGTTTTATACTGGTGAGACCTTTATGTATGATGGGATGGCTTACATGGCGACATTGGAGTAATTCTGACATGTCCCTTTAAATTAGCTTTTTAGTGATGTTTCCCGTTTTTTTTGCAAAATTTAAGGATATTCCTGTGGTGTCAGTGTGCGGTTTTTATGACCAGATGTCATATGGGAGCCATTCCCCTATATACATACCTTTCTCTGCGCTCCTGCGTGGCTATGAGTGGTTTACTGTATAGTATATCCCTATTGGTATCTCTAGCGTATACTTACTTCCTCCTGCGCTCCAGCGTGGTTACGAGCTGTGTCCCCATTGGTCCTGACACACTCACTTCCTCCTGTGCTCCAGCGTGGTCACCAGCTGCACTTCTATTGCAAGCTCGACATATTTACTTCCTTCTGCGTTCCAGCATGGCTACTAGCCATATCCCTATTGGTCTCTGAAGAGCCTGACGTCGCTTCCGGTGGGAGGGGGCGGCATCCTTTCCACTACCTCTTATGAGCCGCTCTGTTTACGTGGACCCGATGTCCGGGTCGGAGATGCGCTCCAGGGTGGTTCAGTTTTTGCTAGCTCTGGATTGGTTGCCCCCAATAGACAGCAGTGCCTGGTGGGATATTTAAATGGCAGGGGATGTCATTTCTAGCTGGGTTCCCACCTTGCAGCATTTGTCTCCAGCCGTTGGGAAGGTAAATCTGTTCATATACTTTTTATTTCTTTTTTTCTTTGTAGATTGACTGTTCCTCTTGTCATGGATACTTAATGCCAATGGTCTGCTTTGCGCTATATATAGTGGCTGCATGATGCTTTGTGTACATTACCTATATGTTTCTGCATACATAGTTGTGCCAATGATTAAAGCTTTTTTTTTTTTTGATGCACAATCTAGATATGTCGCCCCAGGTAGGAATATGCATGGATATAATACACGGAAATAGATATCTATGTAGAGGCGTTGTTGGTATTTGTATATTTATGGCTGTTTGACTCTGGGTCATGCTTTTGTGTGAGCCTATATGTGTGCTCACATGTTGAATGTTATATTAAGATGGCCCAAGTTTAACTATACATATGACAGGGTCCTTTTCCTTTGGTGTATGGGAGGTCTGGCTGTGTGTTACATACTTGGGCACTTTACCATATTGGGATGAGCTTTGCTGAGTTTCTATATATTTTTTTACAATTTTATTCTAGATTTTGTGGGTCTGGTGAGTTCAGACGCCCCCCCAGCATTCGGCCTCTGTTGCCTGATTGGTTCCCTTTTCGGTTGAGCTTCACAGGTTTGTTGATCTTTTTTCCATTTTTTCAAACTCTCTGGTCCAGTCACATTTCATGTATTGTATACTTTACACCTCTTTTTGGTGACCAACTTATGAATATGGTGACTGATATTTACTAGTCCCCAGGAAGTTGGTTTACTGTGGCTTACTCTGTTCTTGGGTTCTTATTCTTTTTTCATCTTTATTTTTATCCTCATCTTGACACATTCCTCTACAAGCTCTTCACAAATCTCTGGTCTGATCTATGCATGTAGGTTCTTGGATTGAACCTGGTGTACATGCTATAAACCTTTTTAGGTGGTGGTCTCTTTTTTGTACGACAGTTTTTCTGTCGCACTTGATGAATTGTATTTTGTGATTTTAATATGTTGTCATGTATTGTCTTCATTTTTAGAATTGGGTATCACGGCCTGATGAAGGGCGCATACAATTTTACAAAAAAGCCCGAAACGAACATGTGTCGTTGCCTTGAAGTTTAATACCCGTAAAGCTACAACCATTGGTCTATCCTATGTATCTTAAAAACCAATCACTGTGATGCTGAAGAATCATGTGTTTTTGATGTTTTTCTATATGTGTCAATAAATATTTTTCAGAGTTTTTTTGCCTCTCTGAGATTGCATTAGTTTATATAGTCCTCTTCTAAAGTTATAAATAAGTATTGGTGGGTAAGGTGGATTACCCTGAAAAAGGACTGTGTTTTTAATCCTTCACAATATAAAGGATTGTACCTCCAGTGTTTCTAACAAAGGTTTAGCTTTGGGTAGGCAGGCAGGGTAGTTCTCTCTCCAGCCGGACTAGCCAGGGTCCCCCCCAGTCATTGTGTCGCTGCTGGGAACAGTAGTACACCGCTCAGCCACACTATATAGCATTGTGTTTACTGCCACTCTGTGTACACTGCTCAAAACCACTGTATAACATTGTGCTCTGTGTCGCTGCTGGGAACAGTAGTACACCGCTCGCTCAGCCACACTATATAGCATTGTGTTTACTGCCACTCTGTGTACACCGCTCACCCAGCACTATATATAGCATTGTGTTTACTGCCACTCTGTGTCTGCTGGGAACAGTAGTACACTGCTCGCTCAGCCACACTATATAGAATTGTGTTTACTGCCACTCTGTGTCTGCTGGGAACAGTAGTACACCGCTCGCTCAGCCACACTATATAGAATTGTGTTTACTGCCACTCTGTGTCTGCTGGGAACAGTAGTACACCGCTCGCTCAGCCACACTATATAGCATTGTGTTTACTGCCACTCTGTGTCTGCTGGGAACAGTAGTACACCGCTCGCTCAGCCACACTATGTAGCATTGTGTTTACTGCCACTCTGTGTCTGCTGGGAACAGTAGTACACTGCTCGTTCAGCCACACTATATAGCATTGTGTTTACTGCCACTCTGTGTACACCGCTCACCCAGCACTATATATAGCATTGTGCTCTGACTCGCTGCTGGGAACAGTAGTACAACGCTCGCTCAGCCACACTATATAGCATTGTGTTTACTGCCACTCTGTGTACACCGCTCACCCAGCACTATATAGCATTGTGTTTACTGCCACTCTGTGTCTGCTGGGAACAGTAGTACACCGCTCACCCGCCACTGCATAGCATTGTGCTCTGTGTCGCTGCTGGCAATAGTGGTACACCGCTCACCCAGCACTGTATAGCATTGTGCTCTGTGTCGCCCTGGGAACAGTAGTACACCGCTCGCTCAGCCACACTATATAGCATTGTGTTTACTGCCACTCTGTGTACACCGCTCACCCAGCACTATATAGCATTGTGTTTACTGCCACTCTGTGTCTGCTGGGAACAGTAGTACACCGCTCACCCGCCACTGTATAGCATTGTGCTCTGTGTCGCTGCTGGCAATAGTGGTACACCGCTCACCCGCCACTGTATAGCATTGTGCTCTGTGTCGCTGCTGGCAATAGTGGTACACCGCTCACCCACCACTGTATAGCATTTCTGTACTGCCACTGTACTGCTGCCAGTAAGCGTGTACTTTAAGGATAAGTGAAATGAGGAAGAAATCCGGTGAAAGAGGGAGGGGCAAGGGAAGAGGTGTTTCCCCTGACGGTTCACGTACAGGCCACAGGGGAGCACCCAAGAAAACCCACTCAATACCGCCCATGTTGTCCAGGACAACAACCCTCACAAATCCAAAAGAACAGGACCAGATAATTACTTGGATGACCTCTCAAGCGTCCAGCAGTGGGTTAAGCAGCACCAGCACATCACGCACGAGGTCCGAGTCCTCAGACAGTTACAAGGAGCCAGTGGGCACAAAGCTGACACAACCGGCAGCGACACCACGCACACAACTGCCAGATAACCAGGCCGAAGAATTACCTCAGGACACAATGGGGTATTCGCAGGAGCTATTCCCAGCCCAACAAACTTCCACCTTTGAAAGGTCAATGGAGGAACAGCGAGAAATGTTGTGCCCGGATTCACAACCATTAACTGTGGGAAATGCACCGCGCACTGAAATACAAGGCGAGTCCGAGGACTTTGAAACCCAAATCCCAAAGCAAGTTGGGCAGGAGGGGTTGCAATTGCAGGAGGTCGGCCAAAAAGATCTGGAAGACGACGTTGGAGTGAGCTGCGCAGAGGTTGTTCTGGGGAGCTCTACTCCACGGCGGCGGCCCCCCACAATGACATATGACGAGTTTGAGGAGATGGAAGAGGAGGGTATGGACAATGTGGACATAGACCCAGATTTTGTATGTGAACGAGAACATCGCCGTCGTAGCAGCACAGATGAGTCTGTTGAAGAACCCACTGCTGCACGAGTTCGCCTTGTGCCACAAGGTAGGCGGCGCGAAATTTCAGGCACCACAAGCGTGGAAGTACCTTTGAGACGCAAAAGATGCGTAAACAGAAATAACCAGCAAGGCAGGTGCTCCAAAGTCTGGGCTTTCTTTGAAGACTGCACTGAGGATGGTACCATGGCGATTTGCAAGGTGTGCAAGACCCGCCTGAGCAGGGGGAAAAGTATTAACAACCTCTCCACCACCAGCATGAGCCGCCACATGCTATCCAAACATCCCACTCTGTGGGCAAACGCGGCAGGACAGGGTACCAGCAACACTGCCTCCCTTGGGGTCACCAGACTCACCACCAGACCCGCCTCAGCAGCAGCAGTAGCCCAGCCATTGCGTGGTTCACAACATTCACAAACATCAGACGACGCTGACACTGTCACTTTCCGGAGTAGTGCTCTTGATGTCTCCCAGTGTTCATCAAACACAACAACCAACAGCCCTTCAGTGTGCAGCCCTACGATTCAGTTGTCTGTCTCGGAGACGTTTGAGCGCAAGAGGAAATTGCCAGCAAATGACCCCCGGTCTGTGGCAGTAACAGTCAGCATAGGCAAGCTTCTGGCCTGCGAAATGCTGCCATATCGAGTGGTGGAGACAAACAGCTTCAAGGGCATGATGTCAGTGGCCATCCCACGTTACGTGGTTCCCAGCCGCTACCACTTTGCGCGCTCTGCAGTGCCTGAGTTGCATGAGCACCTGGTCAGCAAAATAACCCGAAGCTTGAAGAATGCCGTTGCCTGCAAGGTTCACCTCACCACTGACACCTGGACGAGTGCGCTCGGCCAGGGTCGATACATCTCCCTTACCGCGCACTGGGTGAACCTTGTGGAGCCTGGCAGCCATTCCTCACCTGCTATGGCACGGGTGTTGCCCACGCCGCAAACAGCTGCACCGACGTCCCTCTCACTGGATAACAACAGCAGCACCTACCTCTCTGACTCCTTCTCCTCCAACGCATCGCAAAGCTGTACCTCATCCGGAAACGCTTAACCCAGCACCAGCAGCAGTAGGATCGTGGAAGCAGTGCAGCACAGCTGTTGGCAGGCGTCAGCAAGCGTTGCTGAAGCTGATCTGCCTTGGGGATAAGCAGCACACAGGGGAGGAAATTTGGAGGGGAATAAAGGAACAGACGGATTTGTGGCTGGCACCGCTGGACCTGAAACCGGGCATGGTTTTGTGTGATAATGGGAGTAATCTCATTTGCGCTTTAAGGTTGGCTAAGCTGACACACATCCCTTGCCTGGCGCACGTGATGAACCTAGTAGTTCAGCGGTTCCTGAGGACATACCCAGGCGTGGCCGATCTTCTGTTGAAGGTGCGACGAGTGGCCAAGCATTGTAGAAATTCCAGTACTGCTTCGGGGGCACTCGCCAAGATGCAGGAGCGCTTCAATCTCCCCCACCATCGCTTGCTGTGTGATGTCCCTACGCGCTGGAATTCTACGCTGCACATGCTAGCCCGCTTTTGCGAGCAGAAGAGTGCAGTGGTCCAGTACATGACGGCGCAGTACCGAGGTGCATCCGGACAGCTGCCAAGCTTCCGTGGATCCGATTGGGCCAACATGTTGGACCTCTGCCAAGTCCTCCAAAATTTTGAGCAATCCACGTTGCTTGTGAGCAGTGACAACTCTTCAGTCAGCATTACCATACCACTGCTGTGTTTACTGAAGAGGTCAATGTTGAAAATCAAGGAAACAGCTGTCATGATGCAACAGGGGGAATCAGAAGGAGAAAACGATCAGCGTGATGGTACCAACATCAGGCCATCTGCCTCAGAAAACTCTGGCCCCAGCAGCTATGACGAAGAAGAGGAGGAGGAACAGCTGGAGTTGGAGCAGGAATTTCATGCCACCACTGACGAGGGCCAGAGCGGTGCACGTTGGACTTCCACAATTCAGCGCGAATGGTCAGCAGAAGCAGACCAGGAAGAAGGTGACGACTGTGATGCATCACAACAATCACAACGCCCACAAGAGGATGATGATGGTTCTGGCAGGACTCTGGCACACATGGCTCAATTCATGCTAGACTGCATTGAACGCGACCCACGCATTGTGCGCATTCAGGACAACACCAATTACTGGGTTTATACCCTTCTGGATCCACGGTACAAACACAATGTTCCAAAACTGCTTGAAGAAAGAGTCAGACAGGTCAAAATGGAAGAATACCAGCAGGCCCTGGTATTGACATCCTCCCCCTCCTCTAGCCAGTTGTACGCCAACAGACTGACTTCCGCAAACTCAGGACGACCAGGAGGGCAGCAAACAACACAAGCTGCAGCTAGTGCACAAAAGGGAATGGTATCGGCAGTGTCCTTGGAGTGGGAAAATTTTCTGACACCCATGCAGCAGCCCACAGAACAGCAAGCGTGCACATCCACCTCCAACACCGATCGCCTGGAGAAGATGGTCAAGGACTACATGTCAGATGGCGTAGCTGTGTTGAACAATCCATCTGCACCCTTCAACTATTGGGTATCGAAGCTAGACACCTGGCACGAACTGGCAATGTATGCAATAGAGGTGCTGGCTTGCCCGGCAGCCAGCGTTATGTCGGAACGCTGTTTCAGTGCTGCCGGAGGCATCGTCACAGATCGGCGTTTCCGCCTCTCCACAGAAAATGCAGACCGTCTGACTCAAATTAAAATGAATCAATCCTGGATTGGAAACGACTACGCAACACTCCAGGACCCCAACCAAGTAACATGAACAATGAACATCTGTGATGGGTGTAACGATTGTGGAACTTTCTCCGTGATCAGCGCACAACGCGTGCGCTGATACGGCGGAAATCCTCCACAAGCGTATATTTGCAGGCACCCAGCAAAAGGTGCTACGCACCTGTAGAGGGAAATTCCTGTCGGCAGATGGCGCTGGGGAGTGCAGAGGAACCAATCCTCTGTACCTCCACAAATGCCAGGCAGGAATTGTACGAAGCGCAGAACGCAATCGCAAGAGAGGCGATTGCGAATGAGAACGAGCAAAGGGACAGGTTGTATGTGTGTGCGCCAATCCAGTCGCCACCCCGCGACCGCGCGCACACAACAGCAGATATGAAATAGAAACGCGATCGCGAGAAGTGCGATCGCCAGACATGACACAAGGCAGATCAGGACAGAATACGAGGTAGCAAAGGCACAGCAAATAATACAATGAGGAGATACAGAAAATAACAAACGCTAGCTAACCGTGAACACCGCACTCATTCGCAACAGTGCACGCGGTTATGCGCAGTCTCCACGTGTTAAGCACAATAGAGACAAGCACGCCTAACTAACCATCGACAGACAAACATGAAACAGAGGACGCGAGTGCTTGCTTAACGGTTACCTCACTGAGCCTGCAGCAAGCGTAGCAGACAAGACAGACACACGAAAACAGGGACAAGCGAGAGATAGGATCCACAGCACTATCGAAAAGTGGCTAGCGCGATCCAGGTACAGAGTAGCAGAACAGAAGGATCCCCAGCGCTAGCGAAAAGTAGCTAGCGCGATCCCAGAAGACAGAACAGAAGGATCCCCAGCGCTAGAGAAAAGTAGCTAGCGCGATCCCAGGAGACAGAACAGAAGGATCCCCAGCGCTAGCGAAAAGTAGCTAGCGCGATCCCAGAAGACAGAACAGAAGGATCCCCAGCGCTAGAGAAAAGTAGCTAGCGCGATCCCAGAAGACAGAACAGAAGGATCCCCAGCGCTAGCGAAAAGTAGCTAGCGCGATCCCAGAAGACAGAACAGAAGGATCCCCAGCGCTAGAGAAAAGTAGCTAGCGCGATCCCAGGAGACAGAACAGAAGAGATAGCTGGTAGCAACCGCTGCACCAGCTATACTCCAAGAACAGAGATCAGAACCATTTCCTGTCGACCACCTTTGGGACAGGACAATGGCAACAGGCAAGACAAGACAGAACAGGCAATACAGATAATACAACCTGACTGGGCTAGAAGGGGAGCCTAAAGCAACCCCCAGGAATTAACTATACTAGATAGCAATGGCTGAAACTCCAGCAGTGTCCATCAGGAACAGACCATGGAAAGGAAATGACCAGCAAAGCCTTCTGGGAAACATAAAGCTCTTATAGTGCCAGTCATCAAAGAAGGCAGGTAGGGGATTTGCATAACGAATGTATGCAAATTCCCCAGCAAGAGAACAGACCAGAAACTTGCAATGGAAAGACAGGTCTCTGTTCCAGAGACCTGCAGCCCACAGACTAGAGGAATGGACAAACAGCTGTCTGCCTGTGCAGCCAGCTGAGCGGATCATCACAGTACCCCCCCTCTAGGGATGGATTCCAGACATCCCTCAAAACTGGTATCATCACAAAACTCTAACTGAAGACTCATGAAGGTCGGGGCAGCCCGACAAGGCCCAATTCCAGAGTCAGTCCATCCGAAACCGACCTCATCGGAAGCAGAAGCCACCGAAACATGCCCATCAGCACTACAAGTCTCAGCGTAACACCCATCAGGACTGTGAACACCAGAGAAGAAGCCATCAACACCCTCCAGACAATACCCACCACCTTCCAAGGAGCGTCCAAGAATACCAAACCTGCCGCAATACCTGTTCGAAGTGTCCCTTACAACACCAAAGCCATTGCTGATCGTATTCAGGGCACCAAGCAAAACCTTTCCCGGAATCTCCCAGAACGCCTTGAAGCTCCGCAGAGATCCCAAGAAGCCAGAACGCTCACCAGGCTCACATGGAGAACCACCAAGAACCCCTATGGAACCTATGATCATTCCAGACTCAAAATTAGCAGGACACCAATCAAGATCAGGACTTTCAGGGACCACTTCTGGGCATGCAAGCAGGCAGGCTATATCAGAACATGTCTCCACTGAGGAAGCATCTGAGTACGCTGGTAACCGAGGCACACTTGGGCTTTCTGGGTCACAGAGCACATCGGGGTACACTAGTACAGGAGAAACCTCAGGACATGTCGGGGAACTGCCAACCTCAGAGTCCGACACGACAAGACCAAAACCAGTACCGGGCAGAAAATCATCACGAGTAAAGGTCACAGGTACTGGTCTTTCAAAAGAAGACTCGGACTCAAATTCAGAATTTTCTATAATTGTAATATCATCATTGACTACATATGAATGAAGCTCCACAAGAGCTGCAAAAGTAGTCAGCAAGGCAGCAATGCCTACTGAAGTGGGCAACACCTCAGAAGGACCTGGGGGGCAGGAGACATCTCCCACAAGTTCTGCACCCTTTGGGAGGAACTCAGAGATCTCCAGGACATCAGACAAGACCTCAGGAACACCATTTCCCAAGTTTTCTAAGAAGGATTCTGAACTATCCAGGTTACAGGGTAAAACTTGAACTTTATTTTGTGTGCATGGCAGATGTCCCAGGGAAGGTTCCACCATAAACTGAGACTGAATTTTATCATCAGGACAGGGATACACAGAAATATCTAGTGAAATTAACTCTGGCCTTCTGAGTTTCGTTTCACTGCAGGGAAATTCCTCCATAGCAGTCAAACCAGACTGCAATTCCAAAATAGCAGAAAAACAGGTAACAATGGTAGCAATACCTAGACGAGCCTCTAGGGGCAGGGCAGGAGATATTGTACAAGGCAATATTGACTCATCCAGAGTACAGGGTGGAGAGTCAGAACTTTCTTCAAAGCAAGAAAGGGACTCCCAAATGTCAGTGTGATTGGACATCGTTTTGATATTCATGGTACAGGGCAGGCTCAGAGAAAGCGTCTCTGAATAAGGCAAAGAAGGTTCAGCATCAGATTCGCAAAACCGAAGCGCTGTCTCACTCTTAGATTCGGCTAACAGTGTCGAATCCGAGGAATCAGAACACAAAACCTGCGAATCAAAATTCACTTTAGGTTGTGAAACTGATGCTTCCATAGCGCAAACCTCCGCGATCTGCGGAGCAGACTGCAAGGCATCTAGGACCGAAACACTGGAGCAACTGTCTCCAGGCAACGGGCCCTTACAGGTGAGAACAGGGTGAGACAGGGAATCATTTGCAGAAGAAATAGCGACATCAACAGGATAAACTTTATTAGGCATATTAATTTTACTTTTGACGCTGCATAGTCGAGAAACTTTCCCCATAGCAGGGTCACAGATGGAAGATCTCAAAGATCTGTTTCTAAATGACAAAGGATCCCACACATCCTTGAGGAAACCGGCAGACTCATGCTGATCACAATCTGCAGGAACATCCGAGAAACAGGCATCAGATCACACAGATTCAAACTGCACACTGTCAGGAGAGAATCCGTCAGGATTCGCACAGGAATCAACCACAGCGGCATACTCATTCATTTCAGATTGCACAAAGTCAAGACTCTCATGCTTTACCCCAGAAAGGCAGGAACAATCATCCGACCACGATGTCTCTTTATTGGAATCAATTGGTTGGTGTGTGTGCAACTCATCCAAAATCGTTTGCCATACATAGATCACCAGATCCACATCATCCTTGTCACATTCATCGGAATCAATCAGAAGGTACATAGAATCAAGACAAGCATTCAAGACATCTTCGCTTTTTGCGATGTAAAAATCGCAAAAGGCTTTCCAATCAAAATCGAATTCCTCCAGCAAGGCCCCAACATCCCAGGAAGCAAATGGGGGTTCAAACAGGCCAGTATCCAGATAATCTCCATGGGGTGGAGTTCAGGAACAAGAACAGATTTTTTAACTGCTTTAATGTAGTGTGCGATCCTACCTATAGCAGGATCCACATAAGCTTTGGATTGGGGCAAAAAACCTGGAAACTGATCAGCAGATGCATTATAAACATCATTATCATACTGCATGGTTTTGCCCATTTCAGACTTGACAGAAATAACCTCTTGATTTGTGTTTGCTATGGGCAACGGATCTTTCCGCTGGGAAGCCTTCCTAGATCTTTTACGTTTAGACTTAGAGGCTTTGGATGGCTGCTTTATGGATGAAAGAGTAGATGGAACAGCTGATTGAGCTGCTGACAACAACTCATTAAGGGGGTATGGTAATTGAGGTAATCTCAGCCAATTGTGAATTAAAAAGGCCAAGAATTCCAGGGGTCTTTGACTCAGGGTGGTATAATCTAACACATCATAAGCCCACATTGACATTTCGCCCCCCAACAGAATGTAGACCATTTGGGGGGCCCAGGTAGACACTGGGGTGCATTGGAATTCAGGGTTCGCTAACAGTTTCGTACACTCAGACAAAAATTCGTCTGCTGATTCAGGTTCAAGTTTTTTAAATCTCTTAAAGGTACAAGAGCCATATTCTACAAAATCGTACAAATCGGAAATTCCGTCTACACTGGGGTTTTGGGTTGGGCTGGTCATTCTGTAACGATTGCGCAGAACGCAATCGCAAGAGAGGCGATTGCGAATGAGAACGAGCAAAGGGACAGGTTGTATGTGTGTGCGCCAATCCAGTCGCCACCCCGCGACCGCGCGCACACAACAGCAGATATGAAATAGGAACGCGATCGCGAGAAGTGCGATCGCCAGACGTGACACAAGGCACATCAGGACAGAATACGAGGTAGCAAAGGCACAGTAAATAATACAATGAGGAGATACAGAAAATAACAAACGCTAGCTAACCGTGAACACCGCACTCATGCGCAACAGTGCACGTGGTTATGCGCGGTCTCCATGTGTTAAGCACAATAGAGACAAGCACGCCTAACTAACCATCGACAGACAAACATGAAACAGAGGACGCGAGCGCTTGCTTAACGGTTACCTCACCGAGCCTGCAGCAAGCGTAGCAGACAAGACAGACACACGAAAACAGGGACAAGCGAGAGATAGGATCCACAGCACTATCGAAAAGTGGCTAGCGCGATCCAGGTACAGAGTAGCAGAACAGAAGGATCCCCAGCGCTAGC
Organism: Hyperolius riggenbachi; assembly: GCF_040937935.1. Classification (NCBI taxonomy): domain Eukaryota; kingdom Metazoa; phylum Chordata; class Amphibia; order Anura; family Hyperoliidae; genus Hyperolius; species Hyperolius riggenbachi. The sequence goes on along the minus strand of NC_090649.1, from coordinate 358,143,860 downwards.
GAAAAGTAGCTAGCGCGATCCCAGAAGACAGAACAGAAGGATCCCCAGCGCTAGCGAAAAGTAGCTAGCGCGATCCCAGGAGACAGAACAGAAGAGATAGCTGGTAGCAACCGCTGCACCAGCTATACTCCAAGAACAGAGATCAGAACCATTTCCTGTCGACCACCTTTGGGACAGGACAATGGCAACAGGCAAGACAAGACAGAACAGGCAATACAGATAATACAACCTGACTGGGCTAGAAGGGGAGCCTAAAGCAACCCCCAGGAATTAACTATACTAGATAGCAATGGCTGACACTCCAGCAGTGTCCATCAGGAACAGACCATGGAAAGGAAATGACCAGCAAAGCCTTCTGGGAAACATAAAGCTCTTATAGTGCCAGTCATTAAAGAAGGCAGGTAGGGGATTTGCATAACGAATGTATGCAAATTCCCCAGCAAGAGAACAGACCAGAAACTTGCAATGGAAAGACAGGTCTCTGTTCCAGAGACCTGCAGCCCACAGACTAGAGGAATGGACAAACAGCTGTCTGCCTGTGCAGCCATCTGAGCGGATCATCACAATGGGTTAGCGTTGCCGTTCCCTTGTTACGGAACCTCTCATCTGTATTACATTTATGACTGCATGGCGGCAAAAAGCATTGCTATATCCGCACGCTTTTTGTCCTCATGCAAGGCCTGGGTTGTTGTGTCTCAAAAAGCGTGGCCTTCTCCTCCTGCGCCTGCTCCTGTTCCATCACGTGTGCTGCTGCTGGGTTAGCGTTGCTGGTCCCTGTTTATGGAACCTCTTATCTTTATTACATTTATGACTGCATGGCGGCAAAATGCATGCTATCCGCACGCTTCTTGTCCTCATGCAAGGCCTGGGTTGTTGTGTCTCAAAGCGTGGCCTTCTCCTCCTGCGCCTCCTCCTGTTCCATCACGTGTGCTGCTGCTGCTGGGTTAGCGTTTCCGGTCCCTGTTTATGGAACCTCTTATCTTTATTACATTTATGACTGCATGGCGGCAAAATGCATGCTATCCGCACGCTTCTTGTCCTCATGCAAGGCCTGGGTTGTTGTGTCTCAAAGCGTGGCCTTCTCCTCCTGTGCCTCCTCCTGTTCCATCACGTGTGCTGCTGCTGCTGGGTTAGCGTTTCCGGTCCCTGTTTATGGAACCTCTTATCTTTATTACATTTATCAGTGGCGGACATACGGCCGTGCAGGCCGTGCAAGCGCACAGGGGCCCCTCAAGCTCCGTTTTTGAGGGGCCCATTAGGTATTGCAGGCGTTTTTTTTTTTGTTTTTTTTTAAGTTTTTTTTTTATCCCGGGGGGCCCGACTCTTATCATTCCCTCACCTCAGCGGGCCCCCCTCCTGTTATGCGCGGCGCCTAGCGGGAGATACAGCTATTAGTCTCCGGGCTGCAGCAGACACTAGAGCTCCAGCCGCCTGCCCACTCCTGTCTACTCCTCAGCAATACCGCTCTGCACTACTTCCTGATTCAGTGCGTGCAGAGCGGTATTGCTGAGGAGGAGACAGGAGTGGACAGGCGGCTGGTGCTCTAGTGTCTGCTGCAGCCCGGAGACTATAGCTGTATCTCCCGCTCGGCGCCGCGCATAACAGGAGGGGGGCCCGCCGAGGTGAGGGAGTGATCGGGCCCTCCTCCCAGCCTCGGCAAATAGTCCACCCACCCGCCTGACCAGGTAATCTTATCTTTCACCCTCCCAGACCGACCAGCCCACCCCCCAGGTAATCCTACAGCCCGCCCCCCAGGTAATCATACAGCCCGCCCCCCCAGGTAATCCTACAGGCCCCCCCCCAGGTAATCCTACAGCCCCCCCCCAGGTAATCCTACAGCCCCCCCCCCAAGTAATCCTACAGCCCCCCCCCCAGGTAATCCTACAGCCCGCCCCCCCAGGTAATCCTACAGCTTCCCCCCCCCCCCAGGTAATCCTACAGGCCCCCCCCAGGTAATCCTACAGCCCGCCCCCCAGGTAATCCTACAGCCCGCCCCTCAGGTAATCCTACAGCCCACCCCCAGGTAATCCTACAGCTTCCCCCCCCCAGGTAATCCTAAAGGCCCCCCCAGGTAATTCTACAGCCCCACCCCCCCCCTGTAATCCTACAGCCCACCCCCAGGTAATTCTACAGCCCCCCCAGGTAATCCTACAGCCCACCCACCAACCCAGACCCAGGTATTCCTACAGCCCACCCACCCAGACCCAGGTATTCTTATAGCCCACCCACCCACCCAGACATTCTTATAGCCCACCCAGACCCAGGTATTCTTATAGCCCACCCACCCACCCACCCAGACCCAGGTATTCTTATAGCCCAACCACCCACCCACCCAGACCCAAGGAATTCTTATAGCCCACCCACCCACCCAGACCCAGGTATTCTTATAGCCCACCCACCCACCCAGACCCAGGTATTCTTATAGCCCACCCACCCAGACCCAGGTATTCTTATAGCCCACCCACCCACCCAGACCCAGGTATTCTTATAGCCCACCCACCCAGACCCAGGTATTCTTATAGCCCACCCACCCACCCAGACCCAGGTATTCTTATAGCCCAAAGACCCAGGTATTCCTATAGCCCACCCACCCACCCAGACCCAGGTATTCCTATAGCCCACCCACCCAGACCCAGGTATTCCTATAGCCCACCCACCCAGACCCAGGTATTCCTATAGCCCACCCACCCACCCAGACCCAGGTATTCCTATAGCCCACCCACCCAGACCCAGGTAATCCTATAGCCCACCCACCCAGACCTAGGTAATCCTATAGCCCACCCACCCACCCACTCAGACCCAGGTAATGCTCCACCCACCCAGACCCAGGTAATCCTCCACCCATCCTCACAGGTAATATTTTAGCCCACCCACCCTCACAGGTAATATTTTAGCCCACCCACCCTCACAGGTAATATTTTAGCCCACCCACCCTCACAGGTAATTTTATTAGCCCACACACCCACCTACCCTCCCGACCAGATAATCTTTTAGCTCACCCACCCTCCCGACCAGGTAATCGTTTAGCCCACCCACCCACCTGCAGCACTTTACAGAGTACATCGTTATGTCGCTCACTGTCCTTTAGAGGAGCTCACACTACTCCTACCATAGTCATAGTTGAATGTCTTATCATATTATTATGTATTTATATAGCTCTGACATCTTCTGCAGCGTTTTACAGAGTACATAGTCATGTCCTGACTGTGCTCAGAGGAGCGCACTATCTAATATCTTCTATATGTATAGTAAATAGCGCATAATTTTTTATTAGGAGACAGGGCTTTACTCAAAGTTCCCTGTTGATGTCAACTGCTGAATTAACTGCTGCTAAGTTCATGTACCCGTCATCGCACGTATAATTGCACGTATTTTCTGGGCATATCTGCCGACTTGCTTGCACGTATTTTCTGAGCATATCTGCCGACTTGATTGCACGTATTTTCTGGGCACATCTGCCGACATGATTGCACGTATTTTCTGGGCACATCTGCCGACATGATTGCACGTATTTTCTGGGCATATCTGCCGACTTGATTGCACGTATTTTCTGGGCACATCTGCCGACATGATTGCACGTATTTTCTGGGCATATCTGCCGACAAGATTGCACGTATTTTCTGGGCATATCTGCCGACATTATTGCACGTATTTTCTAAGCATATCTGCCGACATGATTGCACGTATTTTCTGGGCATATCTGCCGACATGATTGCACGTATTTTCTGGGCATATCTGCCGACATGATTGCACGTATTTTCTAGGCATATCTGCCGACATCATTGCACGTATTTTCTGGGCATATCTGCCGACATCATTGCACGTATTTTCTGGGCATATCTGCCGACATGATTGAATGTATTTTCTGGGCAAATCTGCTCACATTATGTGTATTTTCTTGAGAAAACCTGCACAATTATGTGAATTTTCTGGGGAAAGGGTCACCAAAACTTGGGCCCACTGTCTTTGCGTTGCACTTTTCAAGGGAACCTGAGGTGAGAATAATATTGAGGCTGCCATATTTATCTCCTTTTAAGCAATACCAGTTGCCTGGTTGCTGTGCTGGTCCTCTGCCTCTTATTCTTTCAACCATAGACCCTGAACAAGCATGCAGCAGGTCAGGGGTTTCTGACAATATTGTCAGAACTGAGAAGATTAAGCTGCATGCTTGTTGCTGGTGTAATTCAGTTTATTACTGCAGCCAAATAGATCAGCAGGGCCGCCAGGCAACTAGTATTGTTTAAAAGGAAATAAATATGGCAGCCTCCATATCACTCTCACCCCGGGATCACTTTAAATTACAGTTAGCTCCGCCCTTATCTGGTCATTGCCACGCCCATTTTTTGCGCGCCGCAGGTTCTACCCACACCCATTTTTGGACAGGGGGGCCCACAATTTATATTTTGCACAGGGGCCCACTGCTGGCTGTGTCCGCCAGTGACATTTATGACTGCATGGCGGTAAAAAGCATGCTATCCACACGCTTCTTGTCCTCATGCAAGGCCTGGGTTGTTGTGTCTCAAAGCGTGGCCTTCTCCTCCTGTGCCTCCTCCTGTTCCATCACGTGTGCTGCTGCTGCTGGGTTAGCGTTTCCGGTCCCTGTTTATGGAACCTCTTATCTTTATTACATTTATGACTGCATGGCGGCAAAATGCATGCTATCCGCACGCTTCTTGTCCTCATGCAAGGCCTGGGTTGTTGTGTCTCAAAAAGCGTGGCCTTCTCCTCCTGCGCCTCCTCCTGTTCCATCACGTGTGCTGCTGCTGCTGCTGGGTTAGCGTTGCCGGTCTCTGTTTATTGAACCTCTCATCTGTATTACATTTATGACTGCATGGCGGCAAAAAGCATTGCTATCCGCATGCTTCTTGTCCTCATGCAAGGCCTGGGTTGTGTCTCAAAGCGTGGCCTTCTCCTCCTGCGCCGCCCTCCTCTTGTTCCATCACGTGTGCTGCTGCTGATGCTGGGTTAGCGTTACCGGTCCCTTTTCCTGGAACCTCTTCTCTGTATTACATTTATGACTGCATGGCGACAAAAAGCATGTTACCTGTGCAAAGAAACATGACATTTTCCGCATTTAAAAGACAGTTTTTCCTTTGAAACTTTACAATCAATTTTCTCAAAAACTATAAGCTCTTTTTCAAATAGTTTTTTTTCCTCTTGTACCCACTCCCAAGGTGCACATACCCTGCAAATTTGGGGTATGTAGCATGTAAGGAAGCTTTACAAAGCACGAAAGTTCGGGTCCCCATTGACTTCCATTATGTTCAGGGTTCGGCGCGAACACCCGAACATCGCGGCCATGTTCGGCGAACCCGAACATCCAGGTGTTCGCCCAACACTAGAGCCAGACTCCTTGTCCTCCACTTTGAACATCATGCTGATTATATCCTTGCCAGCTTGAGGGCATGCTGGCACCTGGTTTGTTTGGACTTTGAACTGAACTGAAACAAAAAGGACTTTACAAGTTTTCCCAGAAGGGACATCTTTCCACGAACCTGAGTATTTTATCCTTTTCTTTTCATACTGGCTAATGGCTATTAATGTGTCTATAATTGTTGATTTTAATAATTTTCTGTATATATTAATTATTTATATTGCTTTCAATAAACGCTATCGTCAGTTGTTCCAGCTACCCTATTATTCAGTTATACACAGAAACTGAACCCAGACTTCTGAAGAGACGCTACTACAATTGTCATTAGCTAGACAGAATAGATTGTGTTTAACCATTTTATTTGCGAGTCTAGAAATAGCTAGTCAGTGAATGCTTCTGGCCCAGGAAAGCAGAAGTGGTGGCAGTTATACCCTGAAATAGTGTGTAATTTGTAAGTATCGTAACCTCACAGGCTCCCTTCTGGTCGGTCTGCTGCCCAAATTCTGACGGTTTCTGCGCATCGAATACGACCACAGCTTGCATGGTCTGTGTGCTGAAACCGATTGGAAGGCAATTTGTAGTCAGGCCACGAGGGGTCCTGTGATAGGGCCCCCTCCTCCAGCATCATTACAGTACACAGCACTTGGAAAAGGGTAGAAAGACTGGGGGTAGAAAAGACTATACACAAGACCCTGCTGAACACTGAATAGGGACTGTATATAAATCTTTGTCTGCAAAACTTTGTATGATCCCTTATCAGTGGCTGAGCAGATGCAGTCATTAGAACAATTGTGCAGAGAGCAGAAAGTTTTTTTCTCTTCGTGACCTCAGTTGTTAGTCTCTCAGGACAGGGAAAAGAAACTTCTCCCCCACTGGGCCCCCTGTGGCTTCTGGGTCCCCCTGCAGCTGCATACCTTGCAGGGTCTATTTTTACGCCACTGGACTTTCGGTTCCGGCGCCTGGATGTAAGCGGGGAAGAAGAAGAGCTCCACAGACCGCACTGACTGTTTCCAGCCACCACCACAGATAAGGTGCCCCCACTCACACCTGCGAACTGCGGAAACACCCCGGTCGCCTCTGCGCTCACTCAGACTCCCCACATGGAGCGTTACGTGATGCGGTCTGGCTGCAAACGAAACAACGAGGGCGAGGAGGGGGAAGATAATTCCCAACAAGGCAAATGGGATGCAGCAGGAAGCCCTCAAGAAGAAGGTGAGTAGACACCACAAATTGACTATACGAAAATAGCAGCAGAGGTTGTTAACACACTGAAACTGGAGCTGCACTCTGCCATACAAGCTGCACTAGACAGATCCCAAAAAGACATACAGAGACAGATACAAAAACACAATGGCAGGTTCCAACATGCTGAAGAGCGTATTCAGAACTTGGAAGATGACAGAGCCAAAGATGAGAAAAAAGTGCAGTTCCTACTAGATGACAATAAACAAATGCGCGCCAAACTACAAGATCTAGAGAACCGTTCACGGTGCAACAACATAAGAATTGTGGGCATCCCCGAGACTATGCAATTGAAATCCTTTCACGAATTTTTCTCGGTGACCCTACCCAAGCTACTAGGCCTGAAAAGGGGCTATAAAGTTGAAAGATCACAGAGTCAGGCCTCCTCGCAGCGGCAATGATAAGCGCCCTCCCCGGATGGTAATGACTCGCTACCTCGACTTTGCCAATAAAACTGCTATAATGCGAGCCTTCAGAGCTCTAGAGGGTCCCCTGGATTTTCAAGGCACTTCAATATGTTTATTTAACGATTACTCCGCTGAGGTTTCCAAACAAAGGCAAGCTTTCAACCCAGCGTGCACACTGTGCATACAAATGAAATGGAAATTCTACCTTCAATATCCTGCCATTTTGAAAATAACGGATGATCTAGAGCAGCAGCATACCTTTAACACAGTAAAGGACGCCATGCAGTTTCTAAAAAGATGTCCCCCAGCTCCGCAATGAACTCTCAAAACTCGTCCATACTAGGGCCCTGTTAATTCTCTACAAATGGGGGCCCAGCTATATCTAAGAACAGCTATTAGCCAACAAAAGTTTTATCGGACATTTTGTCCACAGTTCTCACCAGTTCTAAGATGTCAAAGCAAGGTCTTGGAGCCGATACGCGGTGTTCTGCTTCCAGGGAAGAAGCAAAGTTAACCACCTGTGTTTTGGTTTTCAGTTTTTTATTTACTAGTTCTACATTTACTTCTGGGGATCTTTTGGACAACCGCATGGCCTTAGCACGACATCTTCCATGAATATATTCATGGCTTGCTGGGGTTGTGTACACATGCTGCAGGTTTTTACATCATCATTGATCTCCTTATACGGTATAGTTTTTTTGGGGGGGGTGGAAGGGTGGGAATTTGTTGGTCAACTCTTGCTGCTGTATATTTCTTAATGCATTTTATGTGGTTATGCTTGCAGTCAGATTTCTAGATCCAGGATAGGATGGCATTCAAAATCACTACATGACATGGAACGTGAAGGCCTAAGATCACCAGGCAAAAGATCAATAGTGCTATGTCATTTAAAAAAAATCAACACTGATCTTAGACCAGATAATGTATCAAATGTGCAGGTTCAAGAACATTTGGGAAATAGTGATCACAACATGATAACGTTTGATCTGGTGACTGATAGGTCACGGGGCAGCGGGACCACTAAAACTATGAATTTTAGAAAAGCAAAGTTCAATCAAATTAGGCAGACACTAAGTTTGGTGAACTGGGATAATGTACTACAAGGGGAGGACACTGAAGGGAAATGGCAAGCTTTTAAACTTATTCTCAATCAATATTGTAGTATGTATATCCCATATGGAAACAAAATGTCTAGGAATAAAAAAAGGCCTCTATGGATGAATAGAAAGGTTAGGGATAAAATGAAGAGGAAAAGGAATGCCTATAAGGTCCTAAAACAGGAGGGGACCGAGGCTGCACTAAGCAATTATAAGGAGTGCAATAAAAATTGTAAAAAAGGAATTAGGCTGGCAAAGATCGAAGCTGAAAATCAAATCGCTAGGGATATCAAATCTAACCCAAAAAAAGTTTTACAAGTACATCAACTCTAAAAAAAGAAAGGTTGACTGTATAGGACTCCTAAAGGATGAGGGTGGGAACTCAATGGTGGATGACCAAGGTAAGGCAGAGTTATTAAATGCTTTCTTTGCTTCTGTCTTCACAAAGGAAACAGAACTGTTGCAAATTACAGAGTCAGAAGAGTCTCAACCTTCTAACTGTAATATTAAAGACTTAACGCAGGAAGAAGTAAAGGCAAGACTAAATAAATTAAAAATAGACAAGGCACCTGGCCCGGATGGCATGCATCCTCGGGTCCTAAGGGAATTAAGTTCAGTTATAGCTAAGCCCCTTTATCTTATCTTTTGTGACTCTCTTGCAACTGGCAGAGTCCCAGTGGATTGGCGTACAGCCCACGTTTTCCCATTATTTAAGAAGGGCAAAAAATCTGATCCAGGAAATTATAGACCTGTAAGCTTAACATCAGTTGTATGCAAACTATTTGAGGGGTTACTAAAAGATACTATACATGACTTCATAGTAGAAAATAATCTTATTTCTCAGCATCAACATGGGTTTACTAAAGACAGGTCCTGTTTGACTAACATGCTCAGCTTTTATGAGGTAGTGAATGCTAATATGGATATTGGGAATGCTGTAGATGTGATATACTTGGACTTTGCAAAGGCCTTCGACACTGTTCCCCACAGAAGTCTGGTGCAAAAGTTGAGGACGCAAGGACTGGGGAAGAGTTTGTGTGCATGGATAGGGAACTGGCTAATGGACAGAAAACAAAGAGTTGTGGTCAATGGATCGTACTCAAAATGGGAGACTGTTAGCAGTGGGGTCCCACAGGGGTCTGTACTGGGTCCAGTGCTCTTCAATTTATTTATTAATGAACTAGTAGATGCAGTAGTGAGCAATGTTGGTATTTTTGCAGATGATACAAAATTGTGCAGAATCATCAACTCTCAGGAAGATAGTGTCATATTGCAACAGGATCTGGATAGGATGGCTATATGGGCACATACATGGCAGATGAAGTTCAATGTTGACAAATGTAAAGTCATGCATGTTGGTCGTACCAATGGTCTAGCACCATACAAAATAAATGGGATACAGTTGGGGACATCAAACTTGGAGAAGGACTTAGGAGTACTCATCGACAACAAGTTAAATAATCGTACTGAATGCCAAGCCGCTGCAGCTAAAGCAAACAAAATTTTGGGATGCATTAAAAGGGAAATAAAAACGGCGGCGTGGCTGGCGCGCTAGGAAGATGGACGCTTTCTAGTGCAGCTCAGCGAGACCGACTGCCGTTGCCCTGAATTTCAAGCCTCCCAACGGCTCCCTTTCACACCCCTTCCCGAGCAATAGCATCTGCTTACCCCCGTGCACTTATGGACCGAAGATCGAGAGGATCCAGAGAGTCGTCTCCCAGCTCCTCCGCCAGATCATCCAGGAGGCGCCGCAGCCCATCAAGCATGGCGTCCTCGGCCTCCTCTCACTCAGACGCCACAATTGCTTCCCGCCTGCGAGCGAAGAGCAGCAAGTCAGAACATGCCACTCCACGCTCCGCTCGCTCCACCGAAGCAGCCCTGGAATGGACGCCGAAAGATGCGTTGATGCTAGACAAATTTAAGGCGCTCCTCCACCGGGAGCTGGACACAGTAGCCCATAAAGTAGCCTCTCAACTGAAAAAGGAGATCAGAGAGCTGACAGCACGCACAGGAGAGATAGAGGACAAAGTGGACAAAATCAACACCATCGTGAACACACATGAGAAAGAGATGGGCGAGATGAAGATAGAGTTGACAGATGCGAAACTCCGCTTGGAGGACTCGGAGAACCGCTCTCGTCGCAGTAACTTAAGGATCCGTGGGCTCCCGGAGTCCATTTTGGATCTTAACTCTACCGCAACAGCTTTGTTCCAGGAACTGGTGCCTTCCATCCCCATAGAACGTTTAGAATTCGATAGGATTCACAGAGCACTGGGCCCCCAGAAACCCAATGGACCACCGCGTGATATCCTAATCAAATTCACTTTCTATCGCACCAAAGAAACAGTCTTGCAGGCGGCACGAGAGAAAGAACCGCTCACCTTTCAAGACCATCCATACCAAATATATGCGGATTTGGCACCTGCTACTATTCTAAAAAGAAAAGCTATGAAGCCCTTTACCTCTGCCCTTCGCTCACAGGGCATTAAATATAAGTGGGGATTCCCCTTCAAGATGATTTTTGTACACGCTGGGAAATCCTATGCAGTGTCCTCTCCGGATGACGCTCAGCGGCTCCTGGAACAGCTTCGCGTTCTTCTGCCGGCCGACACTTCTGGCGCCTCTAGATCCCCCCCGAAGCAGCCCTCCCAGAGGTCACCTTCGCTGCAAGATGAATGGCGGCAGGTCCCCACCACCGGAAAACCGAGATCTAACCTCAGCTTCCAGGCAGGAGCATCTCCCGGACGCAGCAATCTGCCGCCAGATTGATTTCTGTTTTGCTTCTCCTCGACTCCACTCCTCGTTTCTCTTTTGACACTTTTCACCGAGGCCTCCCCGGTGCGCAGACCACGCTGAACTTGCCATCTGCCGACACGGTTGGGTAAGACTATGAGAGCTGCTCTTCCCTTTTTTCTCTTCCCTTTTTCCCCCCACCTCAGATCCCGATCACCCATGGGACATAACCGGACAGGGGCTTCCTAACCCCCCCTGCATACACAGAACGCCCATGCATGAACAGTACTGCAGGATGTTTGTTATAGCTCCCGCGCATAAGGCTTCCAGCTGGCGAACAATGACCTAACCTGAGCAACAGCCTATAGCAATAACTCTTTTTTACATCCCTGCTCACACTTAAGGATCGCCATATGTGCCTTGTTGCTGTTGAAAACTCTCAACACGGTTATTAGTTTCCAGCGGGCTCATTCTATGGTACCCCCGTCTGAGACATATCGCTATTGACTGCACCACGTGTTATCTTTATGGTTAAAACTGTTTTGTGAATATCACCTCATACCCACCCTCCCTTCTGCCCTCCTCCCCGCACCTGTCCAATATCTGCTTATACCCCAGGGACACCCAGTGTGTCCCTCCGTCACTGAGCGCTCCCTTTCCTCCTTCCCTTATCCCCCCCCCTCCCTTAGTCTTCTCACGATATGTACCATGATAAAAATATAACATGTGGCTATCCTATAATACTGCTACCAGCTCTTAACTTGGCCTAATATGGGCTACCAGTGTATAGAACGAGCTGCTATCCGCATATGAGGTGCCATTTACTGTGTCTACTGTGTTTATGATTGCATGTCGTTGCTAATGTGCCCTTATACCTTCTCTCCCTCCTACCCCTTCCCCTATACCTGACCACTACCTGCTCATACCCCAGGGACACCATGTGTGCCCCTCCGTCACTGAGCATCCCTCTCCCTCCTTCCTCCACCCCTCCCTTCCGAGTCTTTCTAGACTGTATATCATGACAGTGATATAGCACGTGGATACCTTACAACACTGCCATCAGCTCCTAATTTGGCTCAAAACGAGCTACTCGGGTATAGAATGTGCGGTGATTTGCATATGTGATGCCATCTACTATGTTTAGGACTATAGGACCCTACTAAAGTGCCCCTACACCCTCTCTCCCTCCCCCCCACCCTTCCCCTTATGCCTGATCACTATTTGCTCATATCCCAGGGACACCATGTGTGCCCCCCCATTACTGAGCATTCCTCCCCCTCCTTCCTCGACCCCCCCCCCCCGAACCCTTTCATGTTATGTATTATGGCAGTGATACAGTACGTAGATATTCCATTACATGGTTACCAGCCTTTAATCTGGCTCAATATGAGCTATTTGTGTACAGAATGCGCTGCTATTTACAGATAAGGCACCATTTATTGTCGTATGACTATAAGATCTCTTGAATGTACCCCTATACCTCCCTTTCCCTTTACCCTTCCTCCTACACCTGGCTTTTACCTGTTTATACCCCAGGGTCACCATGTGTGCCCCTCCGCCACTGAGCATCCATCCCCCCTCCTCCCTTATCCCCCCCCTCCCTCCCCCGAACCCTTTCAGAATACGTATTGCAATAGTGATATAATATGTGGTTACTCTTTTACATGGTTACCAACTTTCTACCTGGTTTAATATGAGCTACCGGTGTATACTATGTGCTGCTACCTGTATATGAGGCGCCACTTACCGCGCTTATGCTTACAGGATTATTACCAATGTGCCTCTATACCCTCCCCCCCCCCCCCTTCTTTCTCGATCTCTATCTGCTTATACCCCAGGGACACCGTGGGTGCCCCTCCGTCACTGAGCACCCCTCTCCCTCCCTCCCTAACCCTTTTCCTTCTGCCCCCCCGTTAATACCCTCACCACTATCCCTCCCCCTAAACCTAACCAATACCTGCTTATACCCCAGGGACACCACGGATGCCCCTCCGTCACTGAGCATCTTTCTCCCTCTCCCCCTGGCTGTTTAATACCCATCCATGGTATGCACTGGAACACTGACATATTGTATGGTTAGCTCATCACAATGTTGTTTGCCTCTGTTAATTTTAATAGAAGTTATCTCCATTCTTGTATGGTTTTATATAAAAATGAATGCCGGACACTCACTGGTCGCACTCTAAATCTTCTGCCCTCCTTTAACCTTTTATGGCATCAAAATGCGCAGCCTTTCTCCTGCTTAACAGACTAAGCCAAATATGAGGGATTTCCCTCGTTGCATTTACTTAATAAATGCACTCCTTCTCCACCGGGTGGCGCCAAAAGACCACTGATATTTCCCAAGCCTTTTGCGGCCGCGACCATTGAGTGGACCGGTATACTCAATATTAAGCTTTTAATGCTTCTGACCCTTTCCAGTCTTCTTGGGTTACCATTTTCATACACCCCATACCTCGACATCTCCTCCTCCCCTCCTCTACCCTGACCACAGTCGTTGGGACTCTCCCAATCATCTCAGACTCCCATTTAGCCAGCAGGGCAGTCGGTCTACACATGCTCTCCCTATGTACCGGTTAGAGCTTATCTCCACCTGGTACTCTGCTCTCTTCGAGCTAGTCTTACTGTTGACCTATTTCAGGTCTACCCTCTTAACACTTGCTCCTACCTCTCTCATTCTTCTCCTTCTTCCTCTCTGTCTCTTTCTCTTCCGGGCCTCCCGCCTCATGGTCTCCCACCTCTGGCTCGATCCTCATACAGATCCTCCATGACCTCTGACACTTTCAAAATTTTCTCGCACAACGTCCAGGGTTTTGGCTCCCCTAATAAACGTTCCAAAGCATTCTCATACTACAAAGCATGTCAAGCGGACGTAGTCTGCTTACAGGAAACCAGATTAGACCAATCCTCTTGCCCTAGGCACCTAAGCCGCCACTTTCCTGTCGCCCATTTTGCCTGCGCCCGTACTAAAGTCCGAGGCGTCATTATTGCATTCCGAAAAAATTTCCCGTTCAATTGTACGAAACAAATTGCTGACCCTACGGGCCGATACCTCATTTTAACTGGCTCTATATACGACAGAGAAATTACCTTTGCTTCTTATTATGCGCCTAATGCACACCAGTCCAACTTTTACTCCCACTTCCTCCAAGTCCTAACACAACACGGAACTGGCCAAATAATAATCGCAGGTGACACCAATGTCACCCTCAACCCTAAAATAGATAGACAGAGATCTGCTCACCCTAACTCCTCTCCCGAACCCACCGACCTTCAAGGTATCAAAATCAAAGCACTGCTTGATAAATATGGTTACATAGACGTTTGGAGAGAACTTCATCCCACCACTAAAGACTTTACCTTTTACTCAAACCCCCATGACAGCTTTAGTCGTATTGATCATATTTTTACCCAACAGAAATATTTACACCTTGCTCCAGCTGCCAAAATCCACTCCACTACTTGGTCTGACCATTCCCCAATTTCAATCTGCTGCTCACTGTCGCTCCCACTTAAAAGAGAGTTCCATTGGCGTTTAAATGATTCTATGCTTTCTAGAGAAGAAATCCTCAACCAATTAAAAGACAAAGTCACGGAGTACTTTGTTGATAACACAGACTCCGTATCCTCCTCACTGACCTTGTGGGAAGCTCATAAAGCTACCATCCGGGGCTTTCTGATCGGCCTGGCTAGCTCACTTAAACGCCAACGTATTCAAAAGATTACAGACTTAACCAACAAATTCGAAGCGGCTGAACACACTTGGAAACAACATCCCACTCGGATCAACAGAATTATCAAAGACAAACTCCGCACAGAATTAGATTTACTCCTAATGGACAAAGTAGAACGGCAACTGCGTTGGAGGAGGCAATTATATTACTACAACGCCAATAAGCCCTTGGCCCTCCTAGCTAAATGCCTTAACAACAAGCCCCTTCACCCCACCATCCTGAAAGTACGCGACGCTTCTGGTCAGGCAACTGCCAATCCCCGCAAGATAGTGGACACCTTTACCACGTTTCTATCAGACTTATACACCAGCACTAACTCCACTTCCGATAGAGCCATACACGATTTTTTAGACCAAATAAACCTACCAAAACTCACTACAGATACTGCTGCTAGTCTCAGTGCACCTATCACCTCTCAGGAAGTTCTTTCCGCCATAAAAACCCTCAAGGTCAACAAAACCCCAGGCCCAGATGGTTTCACAGCACAATACTATAAAAAGTTAGCAACCTCACTAGCCCCAACCCTAGCTGACTGCTACAATGAACTACGCGAGGGCAAACCGCCTCCGGGTTCCTTGCTATCCGCCCATATTTCCATGATCCCTAAAATTGAACAGGACTGCCTTGCACCCCACCAATTTCGCCCCATTTCCCTCATTAACGTAGACCTCAAGCTACTGGGGAAAATATTAGCCTCACGCTTAAATAGAGTTTTGCCAAATCTCATTCATCGTGACCAGGTAGGTTTTGTCCCGGGCCGTCAGGCAGAAGACAGCACTAGACGAGCAGTCCTTTTGTCCCATTACTTACACTCCCAAAAAATCCCAAGTGTAGCCTTATCCCTAGACATTTTTAAGGCGTTTGATACCCTCTCATGGAATTACCTCAAACACACTTTAAGCAAATGGGGGCTTGATCCCTACTTCCTGAATTGGGTCGGGGGACTGTACTCCACTCCTACAGCCTCGGTGAGATTCTCAGGCCACACCTCACAAATTTTCCCCATACAGAGAGGTACTCGCCAGGGCTGCCCGCTCTCCCCTTTACTTTTCATCCTAGCTCTAGAGCCATTCGCATGTTTTCTACGTGAAAACACTGACATTAGGGGGGTAGAGAGGGCCGGCCTAGCCCATAAGCTACTTATGTTTGCAGACGACACCCTTTTATTCCTCACACAGCCTCATATCTCTATTCCAAATGCCCTCAAAGCCCTCGAACAATTTGCTCTGGTCTCTGGTCTAAAAATCAATATGACAAAATCTAAAGCTTTAGGCATCTCTCTTACACCGCACCTCGCTACTCAGCTCCAAGAATTTTGCCCCTTTCAATGGGTCCAATCTATACCCTACCTTGGCATCACCCTAACCCCCAATTATGCCTCCCTTTTCGCGGCCAACTACCCGCCACTGCTCAAATCCCTATCTACACTAACAGATAGATGGTCTACACTCCCGCTCTCATGGCTAGGGAAAATTAATTCAATCAAGATGACGTTCTTACCTAAGCTTCTTTACTACTTTCGGACCCTCCCCGTCAAAGTGCCCCCCCATTATCTACGCACTCTCCAGCATAAAATACAATCCTTTATCTGGGGTCGCAAACATCCCAGGGTTAATAAGTCAACCCTTTTTGCTCACAAATTAGACGGTGGATTGGGAGTCCCTCAGATTAGCTCTTACTACCGAGCAGCAACTATAACTCAACTAACACGGGTTTTTCAAACCTGTGATACCCCCCTGTGGGTGTTTCTCGAGATCCCAGACAGTGCCCCTATGCTACCGAGCACCCTCCTTTGGGTACCTCAAAAGATGCGGCCCACTACCCTTAGCCCCCCCATGCTTCATAGCCTCCAAGTTTGGGACTCAGTCCGATACTCTTCTCATCTCCTATCCCCCCACCTCCCCCTGCTACCTCTGGTTAACAATCCACTCTTTCTCCCAGGGTATGAGAACCCGGAAGCCTTCAGATGGTGGGTCGATAACGGCCTCACCAAAGTTATGCACTTCATTAACCCTAGAGGAGTATACAGTTGGCCAGCCCTACAAGAAAACTTCCAGGTTCCACCGAGAGAATACTTCCGATTCCTACAAATAAGACATTGGATGCAGTCCCTCACTCAAAATAGGGAACCCCCCTTCGACCCTACTCCATACGAGAACATATGTCTCCACCGCCCTAATTCCAAAGGGTTAATTTCCACAATTTATTCCTTCCTGACCCGCCCAGAACACCCACTCACCCATGCTTACATCACCAAATGGGAATCCGATCTGTCGGGCACGAGAGACCGAGAGGACTGGCTTAATATATGGAGCAGGATTTCCTGCTGCTCATCGAATCTTCACACCATAGAGGCGGCATATAAGGTTATGACCCGCTGGTATCTTGTCCCAGCAAGAATAGCAAAGGTGTTCCCCTCAGCCAGCCCCTTTTGCTTTCGTGGATGTAGATCACACGGGGACATGCTCCATATTTGGTGGACCTGTCCCAGGCTCACTAGATTTTGGTGTCAAGTTTTTAGGCTACTTTCATCCCTTTTTCACATAACCATCCCCAAAAACCCTTGGCAGGCTCTCTTACACGAAAAAATAGAAGTGCTAACTTCACCCCAGAACAAACTGGCCTCTTTTGTCCTATCAGCAGCTACAATGACCATTGCTAACAACTGGAAAAAACCCTCGGTCAGCATTAACGAGGTGAATTCCCGAATCAACTCTTTCATGACTAATGAAAAGCTAACTAGTATCCTGAAGGATACTCACAAAAAATTCGAGAAGATTTGGGACCCCTGGATCCAATTAGAACACCCCCTCATGGAGAGTTCCCTGATCAGGAGGCTATGAGTCGGGATGGCCCTCTTCTCTTCTTTCCTTCTTTCTTTTTTTCATCTTCTTCTCACCCTCTCTTTCTTGATTCTTTCCCTTCTACCTAAACCCCTCAGTTGAGCTTATCATAAGCGACCTCTCTGTTGCCCGTCTATCGCTGGACGACGGGCTCAGGGGATCACAGTTTTCCCTGGCCATTGGCTAGGAACACCCCCTTCCCACCCACATACTTGCCCCAGATAGCTGGACATGGTCCTCTGGGTCACATCTCTATAAATTCTCTAATATGCATTATTCCCTGGTTTACATTATGGTTATGTTATTATTCCTTCTACTGCATGATATCTGACCGATGTTATGTTTATCACCTGGTTATTGTATGACGTCTGACCAATGTTAAATTGACTGTTACGATACCATATGGCAATATTGTTAGCCTTATTGTATCTTTTGAAAATGGAAAATTTAATAAAAATTTTTTGAAACAAAAAAAAAAAAGGGAAATAAAAACTCGAGATGCTAGCATAATATTGCCCCTGTTTAACTCTCTAGTAAGGCCACATCTGGAATATGGAATTCAGTTCTGGGCACCACATTACAAAAAAGATATTGCAGTTTTAGAGCAGGTGCAGAGACGAGCAACAAAATTGATACGTGGGATGAAAGGTCTCGCTTACCAAGAAAGGTTAGATAAACTGGGTTTATTTAGTCTAGAGAAAAGACGCCTTAGAGGAGATCTAATTAACATGTATAAATACATCAGAGGGCAATATAATAGCTTGGCGGATGAGCTTTTTGTCCCTAGGCAGTGGCGTAGCTAAGGGGCTGTGGGCCCCGATGCAAGTTTTACAATGGGGCCCCCCAAGCACTCTATACATAACAATTGATACGGCGAACCAAAACCTGCCAATGGCAACTACAGTGTTAGAGGTACAAGAAGGGGACAGGGAATAGTTTGTTAATGATTACCACTATTCAAATTATCTATAGAAGTGAATATTATGATCACAGGACCAATAGAGAGCTAATACTGTAGTTGAGGGAGGGCCCTTTGGGGCCCCTCTGGCCCAAGGGCCCCGATGCGGTCGCTACCTCTGCACCCCCTATTGCTACGCCCCTGTCCCTAGGCCTTCTCAAAGGACTAGAGGACATGATCTGCGCATGGAGGAAAAACGTTTTAGCCATTTATTTAGGAAAGGGTTCTTTACAGTAAGAGTGATTAAGATGTGGAATGCATTGCCACAGGAAGTCGTTATGGCAAACTCTATACCTGCATTTAAAGGGGGCTTAGATGCTTTCCTTGCGTTGAAAGACATCCATGGCTACAATTACTAGGTTATGCCTAATGATGTTGATCCAGGGATTTTATCTGATTGCCATCTGGAGTCAGGAAGGAATTTTTCCCTTTTGGGGCTAATTGGACCATGCCTTGTGGGGGTTTTTTCGCCTTCCTCTGGATCAACAGGGGTATGTGGGGGACGGGCTGGAGTTGTACTTTGTGCTGGTTGAACTCGATGGACGTATGTCTTTTTTCAACCAAAATAACTATGTAACTATATAGCTCTACTACAGGAAACTCACTTAACCAAAGATCAATTCTTCTATATGAAAAAATCATGAGTTGGTCAGGTGTTCGGGTCCTCCTCTCACGGAAGGAAATCAGGGGTACTAATTTTACTGCATGAAAATTTCCAGGGAGAAGTATTATATTGCAGTAATGATGAAGAGGGTATTTGGGTCAGAATCCGATTGCAAGTACATTGTGAGGAATATGAAGTATTCTTACCTGTATGAAGATGAGGACTTCGCAGCATTACTTCAGCAATGGTGGTGGGAATACAAGGAATCTAATGATGAATACATACACTACATATGCTTGTATTGGGAGGCAGCTAAACCAGTGTTAAGAAGCAGAATAATTAGTTATGTGGCCGGTAAGAGAAAATATTCTAACGCTCAGTATTTAGAGTCAGTGGATTTCCTTCAGACAGCCCATAGAAAATTCCTAGACTCACCATCCTCAGAAAATAAATTAGCCTGGCTTAGGACCAAAGGGCACATGGACAAATGCCTTAAAGAGAAACTCCGACCAAGAATTGAACTTTATCCCAATCAGTAGCTGATACCCACTTTTACATGAAAAATATAATGATTTTCACAAACAGACCATCAGGGGGTGCTGTATGACTGATTTTGTGCTGAAACCCCTCCCACAAGAGGCTCTGGTACCGTACGGTACTCTGGGCAAACTGCCACAATGTAACAATGACACACACAGGAAATGGCTGTTTATAGCTGTCTGTTAAAGCCAGAACAGCTACATAATCTGCCCACAGTAACAATGTCACCATGTAATACATGTCAGAATGTGAATCTGGGAGAGGAAAGATTTTACAATGAGCAAACTCTGACTAAATCATGTATACATAATTATTGTAAAAATTAAGCACCTTTTTATATTAAATTATTTTCACTGGAGTTCCTCTTTAAAGCCAGAGACAAATACCTTAAATCTTAGAGAGACCTCTATTTCCATAAATATGGCAACAAAATGGGCACTCTGCTGTCGCGATTAGCGAAGCCCCCTTGTCACGGACGGTTGCGGGGCCGCAGACGCGTCCTGGAACCACCCGTGAAGAAAACGCGATCGCACGCGATTCTCTGCATCGATTGCGCTTCAGATCACTAGAATCTGGATTGTTTGTGTAGGAGCAGCTGAGTCTTTTCTCAGGAGAGAGATAGCATCAGCTTAACTGCAGGATGGCTCTTTTGATATGCTAATGAGCCTGGGCCAGGCCTGTGTCCGAGAGGATGTTTGTTCTCAAATACCTCCATTTGGTGGTCCCTTTCAACAGGGAGAGCCAGGAAGCTAATCCCAGCGGGGCGCTATTCAAAATCTGCTTCCACCCCAGACCGGCCGGAGCCATATAAGACACAATAAGAAAGCATGGAGTTTAGGATTTTGAGCATGTGTAAGCAATACCGTTCAGGTGAGAAATGTGAAAGTTATATCATTCTGCTGGTCCGGATCTTATGAGTATTTTGATATTAAATTGGGGCCACTGGCATAACCAAGACTCGGGGAATTCCACCGTTTTTTAACCGGGCATGCAAACATGCCCAAGTTTGGTATCAAATGAACTGGGCTAGTCTGAGAAATATGAATATGTGATGGTCATGTGTGTGCGGAAAGCGTAAGCCGAGATATGACAAATGTCATATTTGGTGGGCATAGAGCACCCAGCCAGGGAGCTCACCGCCCCTGTCCAACCCCTGGGCTGTACTTGAGGCTCCACCCAAAGGGGGACATTGTTCAAAAGTGTTTGGAAGGAACCACTCAGGAGTCCTCCCATTCCATTCCATCTTCCTGAGAGCATGCTGCCAGCCAGAGGACACATGGTTGGCGGCCATCTTGTCTGAATTGAAACAAAGGACATCCTCCATTTTGTTTGGATTTTAAAACTTGCTGAACTTTGAATGTATCTCTGGAACAAAGAACTTTGCGAACTTGAAACCGTTTTGTTTGGACTTGATGATTTTCCCACAAAAGGACAGATTTCCACAAACCCTAAGTATTTTCTCCCTTTTATTTTTCATACTGGCTATTACTGTTTTAATAATTGTTGATTTTAATAATTGGCTGTATATATTAATTATTTATATTGCTTTCAATAAACCGACGCTATCGTCAGTTGTTGTTCTAGCTACCCTACTATTCAGCACGCACACAACTGAACCAGACCTCTGAAGAGACGTTACTATTGTTTGTTTTGGCTAGACAGAATACAGTGCGTTTTAACCGTTTTTATTTGCAGGATCAGTCAGGCAGTCGGGTCCACGGGCCCCTACCCGTGGTGGTGGCAGTTATACCCTGAATCGTGTGTGAGTTGTAATTACCCGTATCTCACAGGCTCCCTTCTGGTTTGTCTGCGGCTAATTCCCAACGGTTCCTGCGCATTGACTGCGACCAGAGTTCACACGATCCGTGCGCTGGCACCGTTTGGAAGGCCATTTGCGTTCTGACCACCAGGGCTCCTGTGACAGTGTTAGGCAGCGGTTGGGACCTGTGTTGTGCTGAAAAGTATCTAAGATAGCGCTAGCGCTATCCAGAAACGAACTAATTCATTGGTGTAGCTGGAAGGCAATATATTTTTTATATATACAGAGAGACTGTGTAGCCAGTACCCCTCCCCAAAAGTTTTATTTTATTTGGCGTGGAAATGTCCGGGAACTACAAACTCATGGCCGTATCAGACCTGGAAAATCTTTGTCAGCTGCGGGGCATTTACACCCTCCGCAAGAACAAACAGGACATGGTAAATTACTTGTTTCAATGGGATACTTAGCAACTGCAGGAGCCGGAGGTGTCCGCTGAAGTGGATACCAGCCCATCTGACCCAAGTCAAGGGGAACCAGAGACTGAAGATTCTGCGCGTACAGAGGTTGAGCATCCTGCGGGCCCTGCTGCAACAGTTACGCCAGAGACTGTCAGTGTGGACCCCAATCCCAGAGTTTCTGAAAGTACTCGCCCGGAAACGGCCAGTACTGGACTGTCCGTTTGTACTGACCCGGTAATGCAGCAGGCATTACGAAAGCTGATGGAGACTGACCTGGACAAGTACCTGCAGTACATGCGTGAGGAGCGCCAATCTGCCAAATGCCTGGCTGCAGAGGAACGGGCGCTGCAGGCGGCTGCTACGGAACGGGAGCTCCAACGACAGCATGAGCTGAACCTGGCAAAAGTTCAACAGGCCAGCCGGAGTTCGCCGCCCAGCCTCCCTGCTGAAGGAGCTGCACCACCCGTAACTGCAAAATTTAAATTCACTAATATTGAGAAAGACACAGACATTGACTTGTTTTTGCGGTCTTTTGAAAAAGCCTGCCGTCAGTATCGTCTGTCCCAAGACCAGTGGGCCAGACATCTGACACCTTTGCTGTGCTACAAAGCGCTTGATGCTTTCGCAGAATTGCCTGCGGAGAAAGATAATGATTATGCCGCTATAAAAGACGCTATCATTACTAAGTACCAGCTGACGCCAGAAGCCTATCGCAAGAAGTTCAGGGCCTGGCAGAAAAAGTCTTCTGATTCGTACCGAGATGTGGTCAGCAGCTTGCTCACCACACTCCGCCAGTGGACTCTAGGCCTCACCAAAGGGTCTTATGAGGTCCTGGAGGACTTGATAGTCCTGGAACAATTTCTGAACATTTGCCCTGCTGATGTACGACAGTTTGTGCTAGAGGGCCAGCCGGCGTCAGCCACTGTCACTGCAGACCTCGCTGGGACTTTTGCGACTACCCGGGTGCCTGATGCACGCAGAACCGCACCATCCAGCTGGAGAGGAGGTCAGCCCAATACCCCGGCAGACTCTCCTGCCCCGGTGAGTCGTCAGCCACCGAGGCCACCCAGCACAGCTGCTGCACCCAGGTCTGCAGCCCCTGAAGAGGTCACCTGTCACTACTGCCGCCAGCCCGGACACAGGAAATTCGACTGTCCGGAGCGGAGACAGACACCACCAGCACCTGCATCACCTGCACCTCACCCACTGCAGAGGCAACCCGCCAGCGAACCACAGCCTGGATCATCAGATTTTGTCCTGTTTGCCCGCGGAAAGGAAATCCGCGACCGAACCGACCAGCAGCAACTTGTTAGAGTAAACGACAAAGTTGTCACCGGATTCCGGGACACCGGAGCTGACATCACGTTAGTTCACTCACACCTTGTGCCAAAGGAGAGCCTCTGCTCCAGCCGATCCCTTGCCCTTACTGGAGTAGAGGGCACCCTTTTCACATAGCCCACGCGAGAGTGAAGCTGGATTGGGGAGTAGGGGTCCAAGAAAGGGTTGTTGGGGTTGTGAAGGATCTCCCAGTCCCTGTGTTGCTGGGGACTGATTTGGGCAAGCTTGTGTCCTACTACGAACCTGCCACGATAGCCTTGTCGCTCACGGCAGGAGACAGACTCTCCACCCACCACCAGGTACTTTATACACTTGGGGAAGCACCAGGGGGAGGTGGGTTGAATGTGCCCAGTTCAAGGGTACCCGGTTCAATAGTGCCTGCTTCAAAGGCACCTGAGTTTGATGTACAGACTGTTGGTTGTGATGATGATGTAACTGTACCTGAGTTTACTGTACAACCTGTCTGTAATGAAAAAATGTCTATACCTGTCAATGTCATTAATGCATGCAACGATGATTTGAGTAATGCCCGTCTGTGCCATTCTGAAGGTGTACCTGTGCTAGCGGTACCGCGCAGCTGTACCGCTCAGAACCCGAGCTCAGAACAGGTGAAGGGGGTTCCGGCCTCCTCCCCCTCCTCTGACCGCAGGGATGAGACCTTTCAGCCGCTGGCCTCGTGTGACATGAGCAAGTTGGCTGAAACTGACAGCGTCCTCACAGCAGCACTACAAAGCGACCCAAGCCTGGAGGTGCTCAGGCAGCAAGCCGCTGAGCCCCTCGCAGATGGGGCCGCTTTCAAGGTGTACTGGGAAGGTGGGAGACTGTACAGTGAGTCTGTACAGCCCCCTACAGGTAGAGCACATGCAAATACCAAATGGCTTGTGGTCCCGAGTGCGTTCAGGGGACATGTGCTGAAATCCGCACATGCTAATTCTCTGACAGGGCACTCAGGTGTCCGCAGGACACTTGCCTGTATTCGGAAACAGTTTCATTGGCCCGGGATGAACAGGGATGTAGCCAAATACTGCAAAGCATGTGCCGTCTGTCAGGAGCGGGGGAGGTCCAGGGATTCCCGCGGGGTTCCCTTAGGTCCACAGCCACTTCGCAGTGAACCTCTGCGTGGGCTGGCTGTTGACCTACCCAAACCGCTGCCCGTTGTCAGCAGTCCTGGCAGACACCACATCCGACCGCAGTGGCGCAAACGCCCTGTCCAGAACGGTCCAGGTCGGGTCAAACCTGAGGATAGCAGACCACGTCCGGTCCAGGGGAACCGAGCCGCAGGCTCCAACGGGTTTTCCCGCGTACCGGCAACCCGAGATCCGTCAGCCAGGTTAGCGGTGCCGCCACACATCTTGCGGATGTGTGGCTAAGCCACAGACAAGAGGGGGACTGTCACGGACGGTTGCGGGGCCGCAGACGTGTCCTGAAACCGCCCGTGAAGAAAAAACGCGATCGCACTCGATTCTCTGCATCGATTGCGCTTCAGATCACTAGAATCTGGATTGTTTGTGTAGGAGCAGCTGAGTCTTTTCTCAGGAGAGAGATAGCATCAGCTTAACTGCAGGATGGCTCTTTTGATATGCTAATGAGCCTGGGCCAGGCCTGTGTCCGAGAGGATGTTTGTTCTCAAATACCTCCATTTGGTGGTCCCTTTCAACAGGGAGAGCCAGGAAGCTAATCCCAGCGGGGGGCTATTCAAAATCTGCTTCCACCCCAGACCGGCCGGAGCCATATAAGACACAATAAGAAAGCATGGAGTTTAGGATTTTGAGCATGTGTAAGCAATACCGTTCAGGTGAGAAATGTGAAAGTTATATCATTCTGCTGGTCCGGATCTTGTGAGTATTTTGATATTAAATTGGGGCCACTGGCATAACCAGAACTCGGGGAATTCCACAGTTTTTAACCGGGCATGCAAACATGCCCAAGTTTGGTATCAAATGAACTGGGCTAGTCTGAGAAATATGAATATGTGATGGTCATGTGTGTGCGGAAAGCGTAAGCCGAGATATCACAAATGTCATATTTGGTGGGCATAGAGCACCCAGCCAGGGAGCTCATCGCCCCTGTCCAACCCCTGGGCTGTACTTGAGGCTCCACCCAAAGGGGGACATTGTTCAAAAGTGTTTGGAAGGAACCACTCAGGAGTCCTCCCATTCCATCTTCCTGAGAGCATGCTGCCAGCCAGAGGACACATGGTTGGCGGCCATCTTGTCTGAATTGAAACAAAGGACATCCTCCATTTTGTTTGGATTTTAAAACTTGCTGAACTTTGAATGTATCTCTGGAACAAAGAACTTTGCGAACTTGAAACCGTTTTGCTTGGACTTGATGATTTTCCCACAAAAGGACAGATTTCCACAAACCCTAAGTATTTTCTCCCTTTTATTTTTCATACTGGCTATTACTGTTTTAATAATTGTTGATTTTAATAATTGTCTGTATATATTAATTATTTATATTGTTTTCAATAAACCGACGCTATCGTCAGTTGTTGTTCTAGCTACCCTACTATTCAGCACGCACACAACTGAACCAGACCTCTGAAGAGACGTTACTATTGTAAAGTCAGGCAGTCGGGTCCACGGGCCCCTACCCGTGGTGGTGGCAGTTATACCCTGAATCGTGTGTGAGTTGTAATTACCCGTATCTCACAGGCTCCCTTCTGGATTGTCTGCGGCTAATTCCCAACGGTTTCTGCGCATTGACTGCGACCAGAGTTCGCACGATCCGTGCGCTGGCACCGTTTGGAAGGCCATTTGGAAGGCCATTTGCGGTCTGACCACCAGGGCTCCTGTGACACCCCTCATCTAAATTCAGTGATCTCCAGCGTCCTTACCCCATCTGGCCAAGTCACGCACGACCCAAGGGTAATTAATGACACATTTAGGACCTTTTACGAATCCCTTTATCCCAACCAGGAAAGCCAAATGCGCTCACAAATAGGTTTGGATTAGTTACAGAGTGTTAACCTTGCTAAACTTAGTGAGGATGATCTTACATACCTTAACGCGGAAATTACGACAGCCGAAGTTATGTCTGCAATTAAAAATCTGGCAAATCACAAAGCCCCGGGACCTGATGTCCTGACCTCAGAATTTTACAAATTACTCAAAACAGATTTTTTTTTTCAATTCCATATTGAAACATGGAAAGTACCCCACTTCCTCAAATATAGCTTATATTAAGCTCCTCCTAAAGCCTAGTAAAGACCCTCTGGCCCCCAGTTCATATCGCCCCATCTCCTTAATAAATCAGAACCTTAAACTACTATCTAAAATAATGGCTGATCTAATGCCCAAACTAGTCAGTGCCCACCAAATGGGATTCATTAGGCAACGGTGTACTACCTCTAATATACGCAAACTTTTAATTGCTCAGGACTTCGTTAAAGCATACCCAGCAACATGTAAATATTATGCAGTATTATTAATTGACGTCAAAAAGGCCTTCGATAATGTGACATGGGATTAGTTACACAAGGTCCTGGACAAGATGAACATCACTGGCCTCTTCCGAAACCTTATCACAACTATGCACACTAACCCTTGCGCCCAAATTTATACCACAGGCTTCCTATCTACCAGATTTCACCTAGAAAAGGAAACAAGACAGGGCTGCCCCCTATCCCCTGTCAGGAACCGGCCCCGCGGCAAGCCTGCAGATCTGGTTCCCGACTGCGGGTTTGACCAGATCGAGAGGTGAAGCAGTCTTAGTCGAGCTACAACAAGGCTGTCACCCCTCAAACACTTCTCACTGCCACCACTAGCTGCCGCTAGACACTTCCACTCTGCTGTCGAGTGATCTGCATGCAATCCGCGTTTTCGTACTCGGGTCAGCTTTGCGCTTTAGGCCGAATACGGGAACGCCACGCACACACACACACACAGTACAATCGTACAGTAGCAAGGCACAATCAGGCATTGAACTTTGTAACGCAAGTTACACTGCAGTCTCTTTAGGCTATGAGTGTTGGCTTAGTGCAGCAGAAGTGAAACTTATTAAATAACGATTTAATATTCCAGAAAAAAAGTGGAACAATGCAGAAAATAATATATACAAAAGATTTACAAAAACAAAGTAAAAGTTACAAAGATACACAAGACAATTTGCTTAAAAATAAAACAGGAATAAACAGAAAAAAAAATAAACTTTTACCAGCGCAAATGTCCAACCGTGGAGGGACACAAATTTTCCGATTCGATCGGGATCATCTCTAGCGATGCGCTACCCTCAGGAGAAGATGATTTCTGAAGGTCTTCTACTGGCTCTTATAGCCCGATTTGTTGCCCAATGGATGTTCAGTCCCACAATCTAATGCAATTGCCCCAAAGTGTGACATCACCGTCTGCCGAGCCCCCTGTCACATCTGGGCTAGCTGTGACATGCGAATGTCAAGGCTTTTCCAGTCCCACTTTGGAATTCACAGGCATTTATCATTTCCACCGGTAAAAGTGTATGTACACACATCAAAGACTTCCCTACTCCAAGTTACAGGTGACAAGCACATTGGTGACAACTTTGAGCAAGGCTTTCAACATTCCATCAGGCTGTCATATGTCATTTCCAGAGTTTCCTGTTAGCTCCTTGAAGTTCCCAGACTCCGGTATATTGGCTTGTTTACCTATACACAAAGTTCAAAGCAATGCAAGATCCAGGACAGAATAGAGGGTCGTTATCTCATTACCTGTATCCAGAGGAACTGAATGCAAATGTAGTTTCACAGACAATCACATCTGAGACAGCAGATCAAAGGTGACTGGCTTGTGGCCTAATGAGCCATTTCCTGGCCCAAAGCTAGCAAGTCAATTTAGCAGTTCCTGCTCTATTGTTCACAAGCGTTCACCTTCAGATGCAAATGTACTATTCTGGCCTAAAGGAGATCCAATTAGCAGCATCCAACTTCCAGAGGAACTGAACACAGAAGCTCAAAGTAGCAGCTTTCTTCAGCCTTACACATGACACAAAATGAAAAATATGGCTTCTTTGTTCTGCATATTACCGTACATATCATGATCATCACATAGATCCTCACACCTCCCCTCTTTAGAATGGTACTGGGAGGTGACTCCCATGAATCACCTTGCCAGTGCCTACACTGCCGGCCTGGCCTGGTGGGGTAACTCCTTAGCATTCTCCCGAGGATTCCCCACCTGGCAGTTAGCTCCAAGCTACACAGCTGGAAAACTAGGCCAGGTTGCTGCAATGTGTTGTTGCCCCCGGCAACCTGATGTAACCAACCACGGGAATGATGGTCAGTGATGACCGTGAATTCGCGATCATAGAGACAGTGCTTCAGCTGAGGGAGGGTTACGACAGTCGCTACACGCACTTTCTCTATAGTGGCAGGAGCTATCTCTCTGTCCCTTTGGGGAACGATTATCTGCTGGTTTGCCCCCTCCACTTCGGACAGCTCAGAGGGAATAACTTCCCAGAACCCTCGCTGCCTGCCCCTCCCAGCTGGTGACCTGCTGGTCAGCCCCCTGAGCTCTTCCCGGCGGCTGTCAAATCGAACAGCCCCTGTCACGCATGCCAGGGAGGCTGCAAACTGAGAGGCTCCTGGGCCCTTAGGGCCCAGTTCTGAAGCGGACGCTGCGGACCCGGCAACCAGGGGTGCTCAACAGGACCCCGAATGTGACGTTTACCTGAAAATTCGGGCGATTTTTCAGGTTTGCCGAATGCGAACCCGAAGAATTCAATCCATGCCGAATCCGAATGCGAAGTCTCCGGAATGTGCGCACTCGAATTCGGCCGGATGGATCGGTGGGTTTGGTTTCAGGATTCGGGGCTGAGAAGTCCTCCAGCCGAGGACCTGGCAACCCTAGCAACCAATCAGAGGAGGGGAGCCTGGCCCTTCCACTTCTCTATATAAGGCGGCGGCCATCTTGCGGAGCCACGCACTTGTGTGACTGCTTGGTACTGAGAGATTCTCCAGTGCTGTGCTGTGTCTGAGCAAGTGCATTTCACTGCTAAACCTAGCGTTTTGCTTCCTAAACACCTCCTAAACACATTTATTGTTGTCCTATATAGTTAGCTAGTATTTTGATTGTTTTTAGTCAGCTAGTGCAGCGTTTTTCAACCGCTGTTCCGCGGCACACTAGTGTGCCGCAGGATGTTGCCTGGTGTGCCGTGCGGGGATCCCCAACCTGTGGTCCGTGGGACGCAGGACTTTCCTCTTCCCCCCCCTCCCGCCCTTCCCCGCGGCCGCCGCTGTTATTACCTTAGCAGCGGCCGCTCTCCCCTCTCCAGCGCATGTATTTATTCAAGCAGCCTATCTCCCGGCTTCTCTGTGTGTGATGCACAGGAAGCAGGGCTCGGTTACCATAGTAACGGCGATACATATCGTCGCTACAGGAAGCCGCTGCCCTGCTTCCTGCCGCATCACACAGAGCAGCCGGGAGATACACTGCTTGAATAAATACACACGCCGGAGAGGGGAGAGCAGCCGCTTTTAAGGTAATAACAGTGGCGGGGATGGACGGGGGGCACCACCTACCCATACTGGCTATACCGGGGCACTATACTTGCTATCCTGGGGCACTATTCTAGCTATCCTGGGGCACTATACTGGGGCGCTATCCTGGGGCACTATACTGGCTATACTGGGGCACTATACTGGCTATACTGGGGCACTATACTAGCTATCCTGGGGCACTATACTAGCTATCCTGGGGCACTATACTGGCTATACTGGGGCGCTATCTTGGGGCACTATACTGGCTATACTGGGGCACTTTACTGGCTATCCTGGGGCACTATACTGGCTATCCTGGGGCACTATACTGGCTATCCTGGGGCACTATACTAGCTATACTGGGGCACTATCCTGGGGCACTAAACTGGCTATACTGGGGCACTATACTGGCTATACTGGGGCACTATACTGGCTATACTAGGGCACTATTCTGGGGCACTATACTAGCTATACTGGGGCACTATACTGGGGCATACTGGGGCACTATACTAGCTATACTGGGGCACTATTCTGGCTATACTGGGGCACTATTCTGGGGCACTATACTAGCTATAATGGGGCGCTATACTGGGGCACTATACTGGCTATACTGGGGCACTATTCTGGCTATACTGGGGCACTATACTGGCTCTACAGGAGCACTATACTAGCTATACTGGGGCACTATTCTAGCTTTACTGGGGCACTATTCTGGCTATACTGGGACACTATACTGGAGCACTATACTGGCTATACTGGGGCACTATACTGGCTATACTGGGGCACTATACTAGCTATACTGAGGCAACTAAACTCCCTATACTGGGGCAACTATGCTCCGGGAAACGGCGGGGTGGGGGTGTTTGCGCGACCTAGTGGACAGTGCCGTGCGCAGTAGGCTATGGGGGGGGGGGCTGGGGTGCGGCTGCATAGCTATGCAGCCGCACCCCAGCCCCCCCCCCCCTATAGCCTACTGCGCACGGCACTGTCCACTAGGTCGCGCAAACACCCGCAAGCCCCCCCCCACCCCCCCACCCTGCCCCTCCCAAAAGGAAAATTTGGTCAGAAAGTGTTCCCCGGGCAGGAAAAGGTTGGGAACCACTGAGCTAGTGTATAGTGTATACTGTGCTAGGCTAGTGTTGGTCTGTGTGCAGGCTAGGCCTGCTAGCCTAGGTAGCCTTAGCCTACTAGAGTGGGGCCGAACCTCCGATTTTAGATGTTTCAAGGGGTCTAAGACCTGGACCCCCAGGTGGAGGAGTGGGATACATGCCAAAAGTCCGCGGGAAAAATCTGGATTTGACGCAAAGCAGCGTTTTAAGGGCAGAAATCACATTGAATGCTAAACGACAGGCCTAAAGTGCTTTAAAACATCTTGCATGTGTATACATCAATCAGGTAGTGTAATTAAGGTACTGCTTCACACTGACACACCAAACTCACCGTGTAACGCACCGCAAACAGCTGTTTGTGTAGTGACGGCCGTGCTGGACTGGTGTGCACCATGGCGAGAGTGCAGTGGCGGGTTCACTGAACAGGAATACAGTAGCGGGTTCACTGAACAGAACAGGTATGCAGTGGCGGGTTCACTGAACAGTACAGGTATGCAGTGGCAGGTTCACTGAACAGGTATGCAGTGGTGGGTTCACTGAACAGAACAGGTATACAGTGGCAGGTTCACTGAACAGAACAGGTATGCAGTGGCGGGTTCACTGAACAGAACAGGTATGCAGTGGTGGGTTCACAGAACAGGTATGCAGTGGCAGGTTCACTGAACAGAACAGGTATACAGTGGCGGGTTCACTGAACACAACAGGTATGCAGTGGCGGGTTAACTGAACAGGTATACAGTGGCGGGCTCACTGAGCAGAACAGGTATGTAATAATCTTATCTCTCAGCATCAACATGGGTTTACTAAAGACAGGTCCTGTTTGACTAACATGCTCAGCTTTTATGAGGTAGTGAATGCTAATATGGATATTGGGAATGCTGTAGATGTGATATACTTGGACTTTGCAAAGGCCTTCGACACTGTTCCCCACAGAAGTCTGGTGCAAAAGTTGAGGATGCAAGGACTGGGGAAGAGTTTGTGTGCATGGATAGGGAACTGGCTAATGGACAGAAAACAAAGAGTTGTGGTCAATGGATCGTACTCAAAATGGGAGACTGTTAGCAGTGGGGTCCCACAGGGGTCTGTACTGGGTCCAGTGCTCTTCAATTTATTTATTAATGACCTAGTAGATGCAGTAGTGAGCAATGTTGGTATTTTTGCAGATGATACAAAATTGTGCAGAATCATCAACTCTCAGGAAGATAGTGTCATATTGCAACAGGATCTGGATAGGATGGCTATATGGGCACATACATGACAGATGAAATTCAATGTTGACAAATGTAAAGTCATGCATTTTGGTCGTACCAATGGTCTAGCACCATACAAAATAAATGGGATACAGTTGGGAACATCAAACTTGGAGAAGGACTTTGGAGTACTCATCGACAACAAGTTAAATAATCGTACTCAATGCCAAGCCGCTGCAGCTAAAGCGAACAAAATTTTGGGATGCATTAAAAGGGAAATAAAAACTCGAGATGCTAGCATAATATTGCCCCTGTTTAACTCTCTAGTAAATAACTCTCTAGTAAGGCCACATCTGGAATATGGAATTCAGTTCTGGGCACCACATTACAAAAAAGATATTGCAGTTTTAGAGCAGGTGCAGAGACGAGCAACAAAATTGATACGTGAGATGGAAGGTCTCGCTTACCAAGAAAGGTTAGATAAACTGGGTTTATTTAGTCTAGAGAAAAGACGCCTTAGAGGAGATCTAATTAACATGTATAAATACATCAGAGGGCAATATAATAGCTTGGCGGATGAGCTTTTTGTCCCTAGGCCTTCTCAAAGGACTAGAGGACATGATCTGCGCATGGAGGAAAAACGTTTTAGCCATTTATTTAGGAAAGGGTTCTTTACAGTAAGAGTGATTAAGATGTGGAATGCATTGCCACAGGAAGTCGTTATGGCAAACTCTATACCTGCATTTAAAGGGGGCTTAGATGCTTTCCTTGCGTTGAAAGACATCCATGGCTACAATTACTAGGTTATGCTTAATGATGTTGATCCAGGGATTTTATCTGATTGCCATCTGGAGTCAGGAAGGAATTTTTCCCTTTTGGGGCTAATTGGACCATGCCTTGTGCGGGGTTTTTCGCCTTCCTCTGGATCAACAGGGGTATGTGGGGGACGGGCTGGAGTTGTACTTTGTACTGGTTGAACTCGATGGACGTATGTCTTTTTTCAACCAAAATAACTATGTAACTATGTAACTATGCAGTGGCGGGTTCACTAAACAGAACAGGTATACAGTGGCGGGTTCACAGAACAGGTTTGCAGTGGCAGGTTCACTGAACAGGTATACAGTGGCGGGTTCACAGAACAGGTATGCAGTGGCAGGTTCACTGAACAGGTATGCAGTGGTGGGTTCACTGAACAGGTATGCAGTGGTGGGTTCACTGAACAGGTATGCAGTGGTGGGTTCACAGAACAGGTATGCAGTGGCAGGTTCACTGAACAGGTATGCAGTGGTGGGTTCACTGAACAGGTATGCAGTGGTGGGTTCACTGAACAGGTATGTAGTGGTGGGTTCACTGAACAGGTATGCAGTGGTGGGTTCACAGTACAGGTATGCAGTGGTGGGTTCACTGAACAGGTATGCAGTGGCAGGTTCACTGAACAGGTATGCAGTGGTGGGTTCACTGAACAGGTATGCAGTGGTGGGTTCACTGAACAGGTATGCAGTGGTGGGTTCACAGTACAGGTATGCAGTGGTGGGTTCACAGAACAGGTATGCAGTGGTGGGTTCACAGTACAGGTATGCAGTGGTGGGTTCACAGAACAGGTATGCAGTGGCAGGTTCACTGAACAGGTATGCAGGTATCCAGTGGGCTCACTGAACAGAACAGGTATGGTGGGCTCACTGAACAGAACAGGTATGCAGCCAGGAACAAGCTAAGCCTAACTAATCTTTCCCTATGAGAGACAGTCTGCAGCAGCTCACCCTACTCTCACTAACGCAGGCACACGAGTGAGCATAATACCCGCCGCTGCCTGCCTTTTATTAGGGGGGGAGTGGCTCCAGGGGCTAGTGTAGCCTAATTGGCTACACTGGGCCTGCTGACTGTGATGTAGAGGGTCAAAGTTGACCCTCATGGTGCATTATGGGGCGAACCGAACTTCCGCAAAATTTCGCCTGCGGGACCCGAACGCGAACCACTGAAGTTCGCATGGAACCGTTCGCAGGCGAACCGTTCGGCCCAACTCTACCTACTACTAGCTTAGGTAGGTTAGGGATTCTAGTTAATTGTGTACTTACTAGTACTGGTTTAGTTAATTATTTAATTATTTAGTACTGCTGTAGTCTGTTACTTTATTAGTTTCAGTACTGTGTTAGTTACTGACTGTGTACAGGCCACCACCAGCATCCGTTGTGAGTGACCTGTGACTGTCACCTGCCCGAGCCTATTGATTGATTGATTGCGTCTGACTGTGTGTGACCGATTGTAATTGTCACCAACTGTTACCTGCGTGCGTACTACTACTGTCTACTACTACTACTACTAGTACCCGTTCACTTAATTTTTTTCCACTGTTAGTGTGTGATTTTATTATCATCTGTAGTGTGTGTAATAAATAAGAGTTACAACACAGGCCACCACCAGCTTCCATTGTGAGTGACCTGTGACTGTCACCTGCCTGAGCCTATTGATTGATTGAGTCTGACCGTGTGTGACCGACAGTAATTGTCACCAACTGTCTGCCGCATGACTTAGTTATTGTGTAGTACGCTAGGGATTTCTTAGTTACGTGCTGCTGCTGCTGCTACTACTACTACTACTACTACTACTACTACCCACCAAGTCACCGCCACCAACGACTTTATTAAAGTTTACACCCTTTCCTGCCCTCTTCTACTTTTTTTTTTTTTTACTGTATTTGTATAGTGCACATTGACTGGCAGAGGTAGAGGGCGAGGCACCACCAGGAGAGGCATTGCAGGAGCCACTGCCAGCAGCAGCAGGTCTGGGACTTTTCCGCCGCCAGCCACTGACCGCAGGGAGGAGGGAGCAGAGGCACAACAGCAGTGCGTTGCGCCCATCTTTGTGACGGGTCATCGCCCACGGCCCATTGTGGAGAGTCAGGTGCAGGCTGTGGTGGAAATGATGGCGGAGCAGGAAGCCACCGTTTCCAGCCAGGCCTCCAGCACCAGCGAGACCAGTACCACCACCACCAGCACTCCAGTCCGCATCAGGCCTCCACCACCGCTTGAGGTCACGGTGACCCCATTGACCAGCCTGCCCTCACTGAGCTCGGTCTTCACCCCAGTGACTGCAGCCGTGTACAGGGATGTTGTGGAGCAGTTTGAGCAGGAGATAATGGGGTCATCATCATGCAAGCAGGAGGAGGAGGAGGTTGAGGTGCAGCAGTTTGTGGTTGGCACTGATGAGGAGGGGCGTGATGCAGGGGATGTTGGGGTAGAGGAGTTGGTTGAGGCGGGCTCACAGGATATGTTTGGGGTTGATGATGATGACTTGCTGGGTCCTTCCTATGTGCCACCAGTACCACCAGAACAGTTGGTTGAAGGCAGCTGGTCATCGGAGGAGGAGGCGTCTCTGGTGCAGAGGCGCGGCAGCAGCAAGGCGGCCAGCACAGGGCGTGGAAGGCAGGAGCCACAGCCTGCTGCTTCAGCCGCTACCACCACCCGCAGCAAACCTCCAACTAAAACAAAAAAGGCACAATCCTCCAAGGGCACCCAAAAACCCCAGCCCTCAAGCTCAAAGAGCAGGTTGAAGTCCCCAGTCTGGCGGTACTTCACCAAGTGCCAAGTGGACGTGACCCGTGCAATTTGCAACAGTTGCGGTGTCAGTCTCAGCAGAGGTTGAGATCTACTCAAGTTGGGTACCTCGTGCCTGCAGACCCACTTACAGAGCAGACATTTTGAGGACTTTAGTGAGTTGGAGAAGCTGAGGCAAAGTGGTGCAGGCAGTGGTCAGAGCCAGACAGCCACTGCACAGATTTCAGCAGCAGCAGCATCCGACCCTCCTGCCCATCCAGCAGCAGCAGCACAGCAGCAACTCACTCCCGCCCCCTCCCTCCGGGCAGCCAGTCCTCAGTCGCCTCATCAGCTCCCTCCACAGTGGCCTCCTCATCCTCCCATGCAGGCAAACACTGCCAGACCCTGCTCAGCGAAGCATTCCCCGGTGTGACCAAGGTGCTGCCTCCCGTCCACAGGCGCATCTGGTTGCTGAACAGGTTATTTGCCCGGGCCATGTGCTCCCAGCTCCTGCCATATTCCTTTGTGCAGGAGGGAAGTGACATCAGAGCGCTGCTGCAGATTGGGATCCCGGAGTGGCAAGTCCCCAGCCGCCACTATTTCTACTGCAGGGCGATCCCAGCACTGCACCGCTCTGCCATGGCGAACGTGGGCCACGCACTCGATCACGCTGTGAGTGCGCGGATCCACATAACCATGGATTCATGAAGCAGTCGTTTTGGGAAAGACTGCTATCTGTCCTTTACGGCCCACTGGGTCAGCCTGGTGGAAAGCCTGAGCGAGGAAGCAGCAGGTCCACCCTCGGGCGCAGCAGCAGCGGCACCAGTCGCCCACTATGTGGTGCCACCACGCGGGGTCAGGGGAGAAGTAGCAGCTCCTGCCGCCAAGCAATCCTGTCTCTCCAGCAGTGCGAAGGCCCGCCACTGCCAAGCGCTGCTGGAGATGAAAAGCCTGGGGAAAAACTCCTTGACGGCATCGAACGTGCTCCGGTACCTCAGGAAGCAGGAGAGGACATGGCTGACCCCCAGAGGCCTCACTGTGGGATTGGTGGAGTTCGACAATGCTGCCAACCTGCTGGTTGCCATCAGCAGGGGAGACTTGCTCCACGTCCCTTGCTTGGCCCACGTCCTGAACCTGGTGGTGCAAAAGTTCATGCGCACCTACCAGGGGATGCAGGAGCTGTAAGAAGTGGCGCAGAGGATTGTACGTGCTTTCCGCAAATCAGCAGCTGCTGCAGCCAAACTGGCAGACATCCAGCAGCTGGAGGGCCTGCCACGACACCGCGTCATCATAGATGTGCCAACTCGCTGGAACTCCACCCTGGCGATGTTGGAGCGGCTGGTTGAGCAGAGGAGGGCAGTCAACCGGTACATCTATGATGCCACTGTCGCCGGCACCGGCAGCAGCACCACCAAACTCCAGCTCCTCACCAACACACAATGGGGCAGATGCAGCAGGTCTGCTTGGTGTTGGCTCCCTTCCTGCAGGGAACCAACCTGGTGAGTGAACAACGGGCATCCCTCTGCCAGTGGGTGCCCTTTGTTTGTCTGCTGGACAGGGCACTTGGCGATTTGGTGGATTTGGGAGAGGAGGCCATGAAGCAGCTGGAAAAGCAGCCGCCTGCGCAGTCCACTGCTCTGCAGGTATTTGAGTCCCTGGAGGAGGATGAGGAGGAGTTGGAGGTGCTGGACGTTGCTGCTGGGGGGAACATCGGAGCGCAGCAGCAGTGGTGCGAGGGTGGAGAGAGGAGGAAGAGGCTCAGGGGCCAGAGGAGAAGGAGGAGGACACTGACCCTGATGTCTCTGTCGGACGGTCCGCCCTGTTCCCCATGGCAGCGCACATGCTGCTCTGCCTGCGCACAGACCCCAGGGTCAAGCGGATGAAAGCGAGGTAGGATGCCTGCATCAGCATGATCCTGGATCCATGGCTGAGGGGGAGGTGGTATCAGCTTCTGCCTGCTAGAGACCGTGAGCAGCGAGCAAGGGAGTTGCAGGAGATCCTTGTTCGGCGACTGGAGGAAGCCTTCCCCCCGCATTCCACCCCCTCTGTACCTGTCCAGCAGCCAGCACAGCAGCTGGTGCCTGTGGCCAGCAGAAGCATCAGGCGCCCAGGAGACCTGCTGTCATTGACGCAGGCGTTCTACATGATGGTAGAGCAGCCGAGAGAGGAGGTGCGTGCAGCAGCCACCTTCTCTGAAAGTCACAGCCAACGCATGACACGGATGGTGGCCGACTACATGGGGTCCTTCAGTGGGCTTGACACCGACAGCGCGGAGTCTGGGGACCCCATGGAGTACTGGGTGGAGCGTTTGCCCATCTGGAGGGAGCTGGTGCAGTACGCCCTGGAAGTATTGTCCTGCCCCCCGTCCAGTGTGCTGTCCAAGAGGTGCTTCAGTGCGGCTGGTGGTGTGGTCACCGAGAAGTGCTCTTGTCTGTCCCCAGAGGGCGTGGACAGACTGACATTTTTGAAGATTAACCAGGCCTGGATTGAAGGCACGTTCCTGGCACCTGTTTTTGGCGAGAGGAGGACATGAGGTGCCTGGGAATTACAATACATTGCCTGCTGCCATACGTCACTCCTCCTCCTGCTGCTGTTGTATTTATTTATTTATGAATTTATTTATGTATTTATTGTATTTATAAAGCGCCAACATATTATGCCGCGCTGTTTTCATCCTCCTGCTGTCTGTGGTCCCAACACCAGGGTCCACAACACAATACATTGCCTGCTGCCAGACGTAACTCCTCCTCCTCCTGCTGCTGTATTTATTTATTTATGAATTTATGTATTTATTGTATTTATAAAGCGCCAACATATTACGCCGCACTTATTTTAATCCTCCTGCTGTCTGTGGTCAAAACACCAAGATCCACAACACAATACATTGCCTGCTGCCATACGTGACTCCTCCTCCTCCTGCTGCTGCTGCTGCTGCATTTATTTATTTATTTATGAATTTATTTATGTATTTATTGTATTTATAAAGCCCTAACATATTACGCCGCGCTGATTTTCATCCTCCTGCTGTTTGTGGTCCCAACGCCAGGGTCCACAACACAATACATTGCCTGCTGCCACACGTGACTCCTGCTCCTCCTGCTGCTGCTGCATTTATTTATTTATGAATTTATGTATTTATTGTATTTATAAAGCCCCAAAATATTATGCAGCGCTGATTTTCATCCTCCTGCTGTCTGTGGTCTCAACGCCAGGGTCCACAACACAATACATTTCCTGCTGCCACATGTGACTCCTCCTCCTCCTGCTGTATTTATTTATGAATTTATTTATGTATTTATTGTATTTATAAAGCCCCAACATATTACGCCGCACTGATTTTCATCCTCCTGCTGTCTGTGGTCCCAACGCCAGGGTCCACAACACAATACATTGCCTGCTGCCACACGTGACTCTTCCTCCTCCTCCTCCTGCTGCTGCTGTATTTATTTATTTATGAATGTATTTATGTATTTATTGTATTTATAAAGCGCCAACATATTACGCTGCGCTGATTTTCATTCTCCTGCTGTCTGTGGTCCCAATGCCAGGGTCCACAACACAATACATTGCCTGCTGCCATACGTCACTCCTCCTCCTGCTGCTGCTGTATTTATCCTCCTGCTGTCTGTGGTCCCACCGCCAGGGTCCACACAATACATTGCCTGCTGCCATACATCACTCCTCCTCCTGCTGCTGCTGTATTTATCCTCCTGCTGTCTGTGGTCCCACCGCCAGGGTCCACACAATACATTGCCTGCTGCCAGTGCCACATGTCACTCCTCCTCCTGCTGTATTTATCCTCTTGCTGTCTGTGGTCCCACCGCCAGGGTCCACACAATACATTGCCTGCTGCCACACGTCACTCCTCCTCCTGCTGCTGTATTTATCCTCCTGCTGTCTGTGGTCCAACCGCCAGGGTCCACACAATACATTGCCTGCTGCCAGTGCCACACGTCACTCCTCCTCCTCCTCCTTCTCCTGCTGTATTTATCCTCCTGCTGTCTGTGGTCCAACCGCCAGGGTCCACACAATACATTGCCTGCTGCCAGTGCCACACGTCACTCCTCCTCCTGCTGTATTTATCCTCCTGCTGTCTTTGGTCCCACCGCCAGGGTCCACAGAATACATTGCCCTGCCCCTTGGAGGTCAGTGTGTGTGTGGCTGCCGAGGAGAGAGGATCTCTCCGGCTGAGCTCCAGCAGATACAGCTGCTGGGGAGGAATCCTTCGAACTTCACCCAGGATCCAGGAACCTGTCCAGGCAGTGCACCTAAGGAGGGAGTAGGACTTCGTGTGGAGGTTTTGGGCTCTCCTGGGCTGGACGGCTCTGGGGGGCCTGGGCCTTGAGAAGGCGTCCCTGTCCTCCAGGATGGAGGCTCATAAATCTATGGACAGTGGATCGACAGTTGATGAGACTATAAGTAATGTTGTGGAATGGCACAAAAGTGTTAAACTGGTGCAAGAAACATTGAACTCACTACAGTTTGACTTAAAGAAGCGTATAAATAAGTCGTCTTTTTTAAGAACCAACCCGAAGTTGCTTACACTGCAGGAGCAGATTGTGTTGCAAAAAAGGAAGCTGGAGGAATTAATAGTAAATGGCGGAATGTATGCTGAAGGATTGAAAAATCAAATGCGGTTTGAAAGCGACAAAGCGAGTTTAGAGTTGGATGCGAGTATGCGGAGTCAGAGAGGTGTACAGGAACAAAGTACAATACAGAATGCAAGCAGAATGGAAGGAACTGATTCACCTGTAGTGCCTGAATGCAAGCAATATGCAGGCGCAGGTTATGCAAGAATCTGCTGGTTTAAGCAGCATACAAGGTTTTTCTCCCCGCAGTATGGACAAAATGTGCAGCAATTTCCCGGACAGTTGCAACAATATGGAATGTACCCCAATTTACATTACCAGAGTTATGCTAACAGTATGAATAATCAGTTTTTCCAGCAGAGTTTATCATTAGCCAAACCCCCTTCCCCTTTTCCTAGTGTGTCCCCTAACCTTTTTTCCAGTGTAAGTACCCCAAATGTGTCAAATCCCTACTGGTCAGTCCTTCCCCTGTGTGTCCCCCTTCAGTATTGTCTGGTGGTATGTTTGGGCAAAGTTTGCCCTCACCAAAGATGGCCCCTGGGCCTGGAGTCGGCATGGGGGCAGGGCTTAGCGGCGGCGGCAGGAGCAAAGATGTACAAAATTTGTGCATTGGGGGGGCTGGGAGAGCATCTGTGGAGGTGGGCAAAGGTGGTCAGAGCTCCCCCAGTGCCCTGGTTGCGGCGGAATCAGCGGCGGAAGGCGGCAGCGAATCCAGAAGTGACGTCAGCGCCACTTCCGGTTCAGCGATAGTGCTCTCTGTGAACTCAGTTCAGTCCCAAGGGGTCAGCAGAATGGATGCTGTAGCTGAACCCCCTGGTGACAAGGAAGGGGAAGGAGGTGGAGGCATGGAAACTGGAGCAGCATCGCCAGATGCTGCTCCAAAAGCACAGAATGACAAGTCCAGCAATGAATCAGGTAACACAACAAGGGGCACACAGGCTGCAAAAAGAAGGAGGGAGGAGGGGCTGGAAAAGATGGAGGGAACGAGTGTGAAAAATGTGCAGGGGGAGGAGGGTGGGAGGAATCTCAAGTCTGGTGGTAATGTGGTTAAGCAGAATGAAGGCTCTCCGACTGGTGTGGAAAATGTGCAGGGGGAGAAGGAGGGTGGGAGGTTTTTCAAGTTTGGTGATAATGTGTCTGTAAAAAAGCAAAATGAAGGTTCTGTGACTGGTATGAAAAATGTGTCTTATGCAGGCATGGTTAAAAAAAAAGGTGCGCAATGAAATATTAAAGCAGTTTGCGCATGATGTGGCTGGTCAGTCAGCAGCGAATAGGAGAAATGTTGTAAGAGTGAGTTACAAACCAGGAGAAAACAGTGTAACATATACACGGAAAATGTTTATTCAGCTGCTGCTGAAGATGGGCTTCAAGGCGGTGGACTTTTATGCCATTTTGGCTCCTGAAAGCCCCCCCTCCTTTTTCGATGTCAGCTTTTTGTCCCCAACCGGTCTAGACACATTCTGGGAGAAGTATGAGAAAAACTGGAAAGCAAGTGAGGA
This sequence comes from Hyperolius riggenbachi, assembly GCF_040937935.1. Taxonomy (NCBI): domain Eukaryota; kingdom Metazoa; phylum Chordata; class Amphibia; order Anura; family Hyperoliidae; genus Hyperolius; species Hyperolius riggenbachi. The sequence goes on along the minus strand of NC_090649.1, from coordinate 358,102,399 downwards.
GTGGGCTTGGTTGTTTTCCCAGTCTGTGTCTGGACGGTCTTTGGACAAAAGGGTGACAATTGTGGTCCCGAATGAATCCATCCCTGTGCATGATCTTATGGTATGGCTCAGGAACTATGGGAAACCATTAAATGAGCCAAGAAAGGTGATGGATGAGTTTGGGATCGGGGGGGGGGGGGGGGGGGAGTTTGGAGCTAATGGTAAGATTGGACAGAGTGGGGAATGTGGTTAACCACATCCCTACGTCTGTCTTTATTGGAAAGGAAAGGGTGACGTGCCAATCAGGGACAACCTCGTGCGTGCTATAAATGCGGTTCTCGGAGCCATTACAGCATTTCCTGCAAGGAGGTGAAATGTTCGTGTTGCCATGCTTTGGGGCACTTAGCAAAATATTGCAAAGATATACGGTGCAGTATATGTCTCAAATTGGGACATCCGTATGTGAAGTGCCCTGAAGCATGGACCAATGTGGATGAGGAAGTGGAGAAGAAAATGGAAAAAAATGTAGAGGGCGACCGTGAAGAAGGGGAGGTCGCTGATGGTGGGCCATCATGTCCAGAGTCCACTGCCTTGGAGCCACAGGTGAAAGTGTCGATTTTTTCATCGGTACTAAGGTCAATGCCTCCACCTCTCCCCCCCCCCCCCCGTCCTTGGTACCGGTGGTTGCCAAATTACCGGAGGGAACTCTGGGTACAGATGCTATTTTTAAGATTGCTGCCCCAGGAGATGGGAAAAATATTATTTCTATATGCAAGGAGTTTCTCCAGATGGAGGGGAAACTTATTCTGAAAATGGAATAGATAAGGAGAGGAGTGCTCCTAAAACTAAAAAGGTAGAAAGTGGTGAAAAGGGCAAGAAGAATAACAGAACCCCAAAAGAAGCAAAAGCAGAAGGTGTCGGTGGGAGGGGAAGGAACAAACAAAGTGGGGAGGTGAGAGAGAAAGAGGTGGAGGATGTAGGGGAATTCATAGAAGTTAAGTCCGCAAAAGAAAGGAGGAAGGAAAGGAGGATGCTCCTAACGGAAAAAAAAGTAAACGATGAGTTGGAAGAGATTAAAAAGAAAAAAATCTGTTACTGTGAAGAATAAATTTGATGCACTGTCTAACCAATCTGATATGTCTGAGGGGAATGTTGTAAATAGTGATGAGGAAGTTGAGGCAGTAGATATGGAAGTATCTTCTGGTACAATTTAAAGTGGATCCGAGATGAAAAACAAACTATAACAAGTAACTTATCTTTATACCTTATCTAGAGTTGAGATAGTTTACACAGCAAATCTAGCTGCCAACAGCTTCAAAAGTATACGATGATCTCTTACTGTGATACAATGCGGGCAGCCATGTTCTGCTTGTCCCCATTACACACAGGTAAAGCTATTTTGCATCTCCACTCCTCAGCCTGTGTAAACTCCACGCCCCTCTCCACCCCCTTGCCTCTGAAATCTTGTGCATTCTCAGTGAGAGACAGCAGAGAGGCAAAAAGACAGCTGAGGAAAGAGAAAGGAAGAGGGCACACAGTCACACACAGCACAGTTTCTAGAAAGCAGAAAAATAGGTGTGATAAGATGGTGGCCAGCAAACTGCAGAAGATTGCAGGACATATCACAGAGTTCTCTGACTTCATTTAGAAAACCAATATAGTATTAGCCATTGTGTACCTTAGCATACTACTGTGCAGTGTCAGCGTTCACTTTTTTGCACACTCCAGGCACTCTCTTCTGCAGAAACACTAGCAGCTTTCTGTCCTGGCTCCCTCATGCTTCTGTGTTTGTGTCTGTGAAGGGGGCGGGGCCGCTGCAGATATACAGCACATTCAGCTCTCCTCTGCCAGTCAAAGTGTGTGTCAGATAACAGCAGGGGGGAGAGAGAGCCTGGGCAGCCAGCAAGTTACCCAACTGAGCTCCAGCTGATACGGAGCATTCAGGCACTTTTATTACTCTGCAGGCAGCTGTGCTCGAGTGGACAGGGCTTTTCTGTGATAGGCAATTCAGCATGTGTGGCTCTCCACTGCCCCTTTGAAGTGACAGTGAAGTCCCTTGCACAGAAATCCAGCCCTGGTAGCACGAGTGTGCTGCGTTATTACCCATCCTGACTCCAGAAGATCTCAACATGACAGCACACGAGTTCAATGAGTGGGCACCTCCCTGTCACGGATGGTTGCGGGGCCGCAGGCGCGTCCTGGAACCGCCCGTGAAGAAAAAGCGATCGCACTCGATTCCCTGCATCGATTGCGCTTCAAATCGATACAATCTGGGTTGAGTGTGAAGGGGCAGCTGAAGTCCTTTTCTTAGCAGAGAGAGAGCACCATCCTAAAGGCTGGATGGCTCTTTTGATATGCTAATGAGCCTGGGCCCAGAGAGCCCCTGGCTTCAAGCTGTGCTGATGGCCCATCCATCAGGTATAAGGTGACACCTAGCTGATCTCATGTAGATGTTAATTAACCAAAGGGTGATCAGGATGCCTAGGTGCAGCCAGGCAGGCTACAAATCTCCGGGAGGTCTTGACACCTTGCTCACTGGTAAAGATCAAAGGGAAGTCAGCTGTTAGCAGCTAGAACACCTCCTGAATAAACCTGAGTCTCATAGCATAATCCATAACTTCCCAGATCTGTCATATTTCTGGGGTTCCTGAGATGGCAGCTTCGCCAAACGTGGGGGAAGTGTAGCATGAGCCCCGGTGCTGGTTCTGAGGAAGTTTCAGAACATTCTGAGGTAAGGACTGCCAGTTAGGCAGTTTGAAAATGCCCTGATGATACCACAGGGGTCCCACCCCTCATGTCTGGTATCAGGGCGCTGGGTAAATCGAGACAGACCTGAAAATGTTAATAAATCTGCCCTGACCTGTACGGTTCTGTGAGATAGAGCCCATATATAGGTAGATATGATTTCTAGCCCCCAGGACAAGGGGAGGGCTCATCTCATCTTCTAAGGGGGTGTATGGCTCCCCGCCCTCACTCCCTCCTACTGAAGCAGGGGCATAAGAATGGCAGAGGACCCAAACTCAGTGTCCTCCACCCTGAAAACATCTTGAACTCATCAGATGCCAGCTTGAGGATATGCTGGCATCCACCTGGTCTGAACTCTGAACTCTGATTGAAACTCAGAACTCTGTTTTCCCACAAAAAGGACATCTTTCCAGGAACTAAGTATTTTTCTCCCTTCTTTTATTTTTTATACCGGCTATTACTGTTTTAATAATTGTGATTTTAATAATTGTCTGTATATATTAATTATTTATATTGCGTGAATAAACGACTTTCTCCAAGTCATTCACTGTCCGCTACCCTACTTATCAGCACACACAGAACTGATCCCGGGTCTCTGAAGATACGCTACTGTTTGTTTGTTGTTGGCTAGACAGAATATCGTGTGTTTAACCGTTTTATTCGCAGGATTAGTCAGTCAGTTAGTGGGCTCCACGGTCCCATGATAACCGCGGTGGTGGCAGTTTACTCTGAACCAGTGGGTGAAGTTGTAATCATCCATGTCTCACAGGCTCCCTTCTGAGTTGTCTGCGGCTAATTCTTAACGGTTCCTGCGCATTGACTGCGACCAGAGTTCGCACGATCTGTGCGCTGGCACCGTTTAGAAGGCTAAGTGCGGTCAGCCACTAGGGCTCCTGTGACAGTGTTAGGCAGCGGTTGGGACCTGTGTTGTGCTGAAAGTATCTAAGATAGCGCTAGCGCTATCAAGAAACGAACTAATTCGTTGGTGTAGCTGGAAGGCAATATATTTTTTATATATACAGAGAGACTGTGTAGCCAGTACCCCTCCCCAAAAGTTTTATTTTATTTGGCATGGAAATGTCCGGGAACTACAAGAAAATGTGCCTGGCGGACCTGCAAAATCTTTGCCAAGAGAGAGGCATTGATGTCGGGCGCAAGACACAACGGGACCTGGTAACGGAATTGTTTCAATGGGATACCCAGCAACTGCGGGAGCCGGGGGTGTCCGCTGAAGTGGATACCAGCCCATCTGACCCAAGTCAAGGGGAACCAGAGACTGAAGATTCTGCGCATACGGAGGTTGAGCATCCTGCGGGCCCTGCTGCAACAGTTACGCAGGAGAATGTCAGTGTGGACCCCAATCCCAGAGTTCCTGAAAGTACTCGCCTGGAACCGGCCAGTACTGGACTGTCCGTTTGTACTGATCCGCTAATGCAGCAGGCATTACAAAAGCTGATGGACACTGACCTGGACAAGTACCTGCAGTACATGGCGGAGCAAAAACGAGAGGAACGGGAGCGGCAAGCCGCTGCTGCTGCTGCTGCTGCAGAACGCCACGTGGAGAGGGATGCCGCTGAGCGAGAACGGGAGCGCCAACGACAGCATGAGCTAAACATGGCAAAAGTGCAACAGGCCAGCCGGAGTTCACCGCCCAGCCTCCCTGCTGAAGGAGCTGCAGCACCCGTAAGTGCAAAATTTAAATTTGCTAATATTGAAAAAGACACAGACATTGACTTGTTTTTGCGGTCTTTTGAAAAAGCATGCCGTCAGTATCGTCTGTCCCAAGACCAGTGGGCCAGACATCTGACACCTTTGCTGCGCTACAAAGCGCTTGATGCCTTCGCAGAATTGCCTGCGGAGAAGGATAATGATTATGCTGCTATAAAAGACGCTATCATTACTAAGTACCAGCTGACGCCAGAAGCCTATCGGAAAAAGTTCAGGGCCTGGCAGAAAAAGTCTTCTGATTCGTACCGAGATGTGGTCAGCAGCTTGCTCACCACACTACGCCAGTGGACTCTAGGCCTCACCAAAGGGTCTTATGGCGTCCTGGAGGACTTGATAGTCCTCGAACAATTTCTGAACATTTGCCCTGCTGATGTACGCCAGTTTGTGCTAGAACGCATGCCGGCTTCAGCCACTGTTGCTGCAGACCTTGCTGAGACTTTTGCAACTACCCGGGTGGCTGATACACGCAGAACTGTCCCATCCAGCTGGAGAGGAGGTCAGCCCAATACTCTGGCAGACTCTCCTGCCCCTGTGAGCCGCCCGCCACAGAGGCCACCCAGCGCAGCTGCTGCACCCAGGCCTGCAGCGCCTGGAGAGGTCACCTGTCACTACTGCCGCCAGCCCGGACACATGAAATTCGACTGCCCGGAGCGGAGACAGACACCACCAGCACCTGGATCATCAGATTTTGTCCTGTTTGCCCGCGGAAAGGAAATCCGCGACCGAACCGACCAGCAGCAACTTGTTACAGTGAACGGCCAAGTTGTCACTGGATTTCGAGACACCGGAGCTGACATCACGTTAGTTCACTCACACCTTGTGCCAAAGGAGAGCATCAGCTCCAGCCGATCCCTTGCCCTTACTGGAGTAGAGGGCACCCTTTTTCACATAGCCCACGCGACAGTGAAGCTGGATTGGGGATTAGGGATCCACGAAAGGGTTGTTGGGGTTATGAAGGATCTCCCAGTCCCTGTGTTGCTGGGGACTGATTTGGGCAAGCTTGTGTCCTACTATGAACCTGCCACGACCGCCTTGTCGCTCACGGAAGGAGACGGACTCTCCACCCACCACCAGGTACTTTATACACTTGGGGGAGCACCAGGGGGAGGCGGGTTGAATGTGCCCAGTTCAAGGGTACCAGGTTCAAGAGTGCCTGCTTCCAAGGCACCTGAGTTTGATGTACAGACTGTCTGTTGTGATGATGCTGTAACTGTACCTGAGTTTACTGTACAACCTGTCTGTAATGAAAAAATGTCTATACCTGTCAATGTCATTACTGCATGCAATGATGATTTGAGTACTGTCCGTCTGTGCCATTCTGACAGTGTACCTGTGCTAGCAGTACCGCGCAGCTGCACTGCTCAGAACCCGAGCTCAGAACAGGTGGAGGGGGTTCCGGCCTCCTCCCCCTCCTCTGACCACAGGGATGAGACCTTTCAGCCACTGGCCTCGTGTGACATGAGCCAGTTGGCTGAAACTGACAGCGCCGTATTCTCAGCCGCACTACAAAGTGACCCAAGCCTGAAGGTGCTCAGGCAGCAAGCCGCTGAGCCCCTCGCAGACGGGGCCGCTTTCAAGGTGTACTGGGAAGGTGGGAGACTGTACAGTGAGTCTGTACAGCCCCCTACCGGTAGATCACATGCGAATACCAAATGGCTTGTGGTCCCGAGTGCGTTCAGGGGACATGTGCTGAAATCCGCACATGGTAATCCTCTGACAGGGCACTCTGGTGTCCGCAAGACACTTGCAGGTATTCGGAGGCAGTTTTATTGGCCCAGGATGAACAGGAATGTAGCAAACCACTGCAAAGCATGTGCAGTCTGTCAGGATCCGGGAAGGTCCAGGGATTCCTGCGGGGTTCCCTTAGGTCCACAGCCACTTAGCAGGGAACCCCTGCGTGAGCGGGCTGTTGACCTACCCAAACCACTGCCCGTTGTCAGCAGTCCCGGCAGACACCACATCCGACCGCAGTGGCGCCAACGCCCTGTCCAGAACGGTCCATGTCGGGCGAATCCTGAAGGTAGCAGACCGTGACCTGTCCAGGGGAACCAAGCCGCAGGCGCAAAGGGGTTTTCCCGCCGTGCCGGCGGCTCGAGACCCATCAGCCAGGTTAGCGGCGCCGCCACACATCTTGCGGATATGTGTCTGAGCCGCAGACAAGGGGGAGGGCTGTCACGGACGGTTGCGGGGCCGCAGGCGCGTCCTGGAACCGCCCGTGAAGAAAAAGCGATCGCACTCGATTCCCTGCATCGATTGCGCTTCAAATCGATACAATCTGGGTTGAGTGTGAAGGGGCAGCTGAAGTCCTTTTCTTAGCAGAGAGAGAGCACCATCCTAAAGGCTGGATGGCTCTTTTGATATGCTAATGAGCCTGGGCCCAGAGAGCCCCTGGCTTCAAGCTGTGCTGATGGCCCATCCATCAGGTATAAGGTGACACCTAGCTGATCTCATGTAGATGTTAATTAACCAAAGGGTGATCAGGATGCCTAGGTGCAGCCAGGCAGGCTACAAATCTCCGGGAGGTCTTGACACCTTGCTCACTGGTAAAGATCAAAGGGAAGTCAGCTGTTAGCAGCTAGAACACCTCCTGAATAAACCTGAGTCTCATAGCATAATCCATAACTTCCCAGATCTGTCATATTTCTGGGGTTCCTGAGATGGCAGCTTCGCCAAACGTGGGGGAAGTGTAGCATGAGCCCCGGTGCTGGTTCTGAGGAAGTTTCAGAACATTCTGAGGTAAGGACTGCCAGTTAGGCAGTTTGAAAATGCCCTGATGATACCACAGGGGTCCCACCCCTCATGTCTGGTATCAGGGCGCTGGGTAAATCGAGACAGACCTGAAAATGTTAATAAATCTGCCCTGACCTGTACGGTTCTGTGAGATAGAGCCCATATATAGGTAGATATGATTTCTAGCCCCCAGGACAAGGGGAGGGCTCATCTCATCTTCTAAGGGGGTGTATGGCTCCCCGCCCTCACTCCCTCCTACTGAAGCAGGGGCATAAGAATGGCAGAGGACCCAAACTCAGTGTCCTCCACCCTGAAAACATCTTGAACTCATCAGATGCCAGCTTGAGGATATGCTGGCATCCACCTGGTCTGAACTCTGATTGAAACTCAGAACTCTGTTTTCCCACAAAAAGGACATCTTTCCAGGAACTAAGTATTTTTCTCCCTTCTTTTATTTTTTATACCGGCTATTACTGTCTTAATAATTGTGATTTTAATAATTGTCTGTATATATTAATTATTTATATTGCGTGAATAAACGACTTTCTCCAAGTCATTCACTGTCCGCTACCCTGCTTATCAGCACACACAGAACTGATCCCGGGTCTCTGAAGATACGCTACTGTTTGTTTGTTGTTGGCTAGACAGAATATCGTGTGTTTAACCGTTTTATTCGCAGGATTAGTCAGTCAGTTAGTGGGCTCCACGGTCCCATGATAACCGCGGTGGTGGCAGTTTACTCTGAACCAGTGGGTGAAGTTGTAATCATCCGTGTCTCACAGGCTCCCTTCTGAGTTGTCTGCGGCTAATTCTTAACGGTTCCTGCGCATTGACTGCGACCAGAGTTCGCACGATCTGTGCGCTGGCACCGTTTAGAAGGCTAAGTGCGGTCAGCCACTAGGGCTCCTGTGACACTCCCCTTGGCTTCTGATTGGGCCGATGCGGCTGGGAAGAGGTGGAGTAACCAGAAGAGTAGTTTCTGCAGTCAGTGATGCTGCTCAAAGAGTTCAGCAGCTCCCAGCTGGTAACGCCTTCTCCTCCTCCCCAGACTGAGCTCCCATGAGAACTTGCTACATGGGACTCTAACGCCTCGGCGTTGGAGAGGAGCTGTGGGGGTGGCTTGATTACTTCATATGGAATAAAGGCGTTAAAACTTAAAATAAAAGAAATTTGGCTTGAGGAATGCCCTGTAAAGTATATCTAAGGGGCACAATTGTGAATTGTGTAAAAGTTCATCTCAGATCCACTTTAAGGAAGGTTAAGCAAACTCTTTTACTCTGATGGAGGTCCCCCCCCCCCTTTGAAACTAGCAACCATTAATGTTGCTAGTATGAGATCTGTGAGTGCTCGTAGGGAAGCCATATTTTTTCTCGGTCAGTTTGATGCCGACATTTTATTTTTGCAAGAGACCAGGCTACAAAAGCCGGATGACATACATGAGGTTAAGAGGGATTGGCATTATGGTCCCTCTTATTGGTCTCTTGCGGCTGAGACTTACACTGGGGTGGCGGTCCTTTTTAAGACCGACATGGTAACTTTCCGGCGAGTAAGTGAGGTGGAGATGGGGCGATGCTTGGTCATGGACGGCTCTGTGAGGGGGCAAGATTGAAAGTTGATTAACATATATGGACCTCAATCTGAGAGAGAGAGAGAGAAAGCGCCTCTTCACAGAGATCAAACCATTTCTGTTTACAGCCCAGGAGGTGGTCTTTGGTGGTGATTTCAATACCGTAGTCAGGTTAAGGGACAGGAGAGGTGCCAAGACCCGCCTGGGCTATGATAATAACTTTTTGAATAATATGGTTAGAGATGCTGGTCTGGTAGATGTGCATATAAAGCACACTCCAGATGACACAGGGTTCACGAGAACGTAGCAGTAGGATAGATAGGTTTTTTGTTAAGGAGAGCTCTGCTACCTCATCCTCAAGGGTGCAGGTGGTGGAGTTCTCTGATCACTGTGTTCTATCTATGGTGTTGAATGTCGCAGATGTCCCTCCAAAAGGAAAGGGTATCTGGAGATTAACTTCGTTGCTGTTGAAAGAAGAAAGTGTAAGACAATCTTTCAGGGATTTTTTTCAGGCACAGGTTACTTTGCTAGACTGTTGCAGCAGTAGGTCAGAGTGGTGGGAGATGGTCAAAAGGCGGGCAGTAGGTCTTTTCAAGAACATAGCAAAAAAGAGAGCTTTTGGTAGATATGTTACCGACCAGCGTCTGAGGTGGAAACTTGAAATCGCTGTCTCGAGGGATGGTGATCCGGGGGAGATCAAAAGGACTAGGGATTTGTTGAGCAAGAGTCAGTATGACCGGCATGCTTCTTTGCTTCTGGAAAGGGATTGCTGTAAAAATCACTCGCCGGACCCTTATCAGAATTGCAAACAAAGTGTAGCAGTTAAGGTCGTCTATGGTCTCAAAGATCGTACAGGATCTCTGGTGCAGTCCAGAGCAGGGATCCTGGAAATCGTGAGATCCTTTTATTCTGAACTGTTGGGTAGCAAGCCCCTTCATGAGACAGTGATGGAATCTTTCTTGTGTAATATTCCAGGACTGGAAAATGTAGATGTTCCCCTTGCGTTTTTGACGGAAAGAATTTCTGATGAGGAAGTGGTAAAAGCCATAGAATGTCTTGCTGTTAAGAAGACTCCGGGTCCGGATGGACTGACGGCTGAGTTTTATAAAGTCTTCAAAGACATTCTAGCTCCTGAGTTAGCACAGGTTTACAATCACAGTCTTGCAGAGGATGAGCTTCCTCCCTCTATGAGAGAATCAGCAGTTATTCTTCTGTCAAAGGGTAAAGATTCTTCAATGATTGAGAATTGGCAGCCCATCAGCCTTCTCAATGTTGATCGAAATATTCTGGCTAAAATAATTTTTGGGCGTCTGAGTCAGGTGGAAAATGGGGTTTGTAGTAAAGTAGATTGAACTTCCGGAGGTTCCGGAGGAGCGATCAGAGTTGTGCTGTGTATAGTTGGTGCAGCTCTCAATTTCCGTGCAGGACGGCTAGGATATATGGAGACAAAGTGGGAGAAAGCGCACTCAGTGTGTGGATTATGAAAAGTGGCCAGCCGACCGTAGAATGATCTCACCTCAGTGTAGTGCTGGTTAGCCCATATGGGTGTCCCAGCTCGCAGGCTTTGTCCCTCTGAGCCAGGGACCAGGCTCCTGGCAACCGGGATTCCTTTGTTCCTCTCCTCTCGCAGCTGTGGATAGCACCACTCGCCTTGCAGTCACCAGCGTTCTGCACAATGCAGGTGCTCAGTGGCTATGGCGGGCGCCAATTGTATGAGTATATTCCCTTTTGTAGAGGGATCGGTGTGCAAGCTGTCTTCCACCTTCCAGCACAAGCGTTACCTGCACTCTGCGGGCGCTTGTTAGCTGGTAGTGTATAATGGAGTTGGCATGGGTGAGGTGCAAGTCTGTGCAAACAACAATACCGTGTAATGTAAAGATCTGTTTATTGTAACGCGTTTCGAAAGGGATAAAGCCGCCCCTTCTTCAGACAAAATCTGTAGAATTTGTCTGAAGAAGAAGGGGCGGCTTTATCTCTTTCGAAACGCGTTACAATAAACAGATCTTTACATTACACGGTATTGTTGTTTGCACAGACTTGCACCTCACCCATGCCAACTCTATTATACACTACCAGCTAACAAGCGCCCGCAGAGTGCAGGTAACGCTTGTGCTGGAAGGTGGAAGACAGCTTGCACACCGATCCCTCTACAAAAGGGAATATACTCATACAATTGGCGCCCGCCATAGCCACTGAGCACCTGCATTGTGCAGAACGCTGGTGACTGCAAGGCGAGTGGTGCTATCCACAGCTGCGAGAGGAGAAGAACAAAGGAATCCCGGTTGCCAGGAGCCTAGTCCCTGGCTCAAAGGGACAAAGCCTGCGAGCTGGGACACCCATATGGGCTAACCAGTACTACACTGAGGTGAGATCATTCTACGGTCGGCTGGCCACTTTTCATAATCCACACACTGAGTGCGCTTTCTCCCACTTTGTCTCCATATAGGTGGCAAATGGGGTGCTTTCTCGCCAGCAGCATTGTTCTGTTCAGGGGAGGAGTACTTTTTCAGTGGTATTAACGGTCCAGGAGATCCTGGAGAGGTGCAGGGCTGCTGGTTGGAGAAAATACTTACTGGCGTTGGATCAGACAAAGGCTTTTGATCGTGTCAATCATGAGTATCTGTGGATGCTCCTTAGTAAGTATGGTCTGCCGGGGGGGTTTATCAATTGGCTGAAAGTTTTGTACAAAGGTGCTGAAAGTTTCCCGCTTGTCAATGGTTGCGTTGGACAGACCTTTGAGGTTAGGTCAGGGGTGCGCCAGGGGTGTCCCTTGAGTCCCCTGCTATATGCTTTTGCCATTGATCCTTTCATACGGAGGATTGAGGGTGGAGCGTTGTGTGGGGTGCCGTCGGGCATTGCTGGTGTGCCTCCTCTCAAGGTTGTAGCCTATGCTGATGACGTGACTGTGGTGATCTCTGGGCAGGAGGAGGCAGAGGGCGTTTGTGCGGAGATTGCCCGTTACTCATTGGCATCAGGTTCCAAGATCAATCAGGACAAGTGTGAGGCTTTCTGGATGGGTAAGGGAAATGAGAGCTTCTTGCTTCCGGTCTCTTTTCCAGCACCAAAGGAAAATATTAAAATACTTGGCATAGAATTTGGCCTGGGTGATTATGGTCACCAAAATTGGGAAAGCAGATTAAAATGTGCCAAGGCTAAGGTGGTCCGCTGGAAAGGTTGGCGATTGACTTTCAGAGAAAGGATTGACATAATCAAGACCTATTTGATTCCAATTATGTTGTATGTCAGTTTTGTCTGTATTTTGCCAGTGTCTCTTTATACAAGAATTTACAGCTTGTTTTTCCAGATGCTCTGGGGAAATAAGATGAACCACGTTAGGAGGAATGTCACTTATCAGTCAAGACAGAAGGGTGGCTTAGGTATGGTCAACCCAGTGGTTTTATTTTCTCTGTTATTTAATAAACACAATCTTGGTAAAATGTATGTGGAGTAACTGCCTGGATGGATGGGTATTTTCCAGTCCTGGTTTAAGCCTTTTCGCAGGCAATGGGAAAGTGGTGGTTTGGTGAAAAGACTGAGAGCTGGTCCTGATTATCTCCCGGCCTATGTTGCACCGTGTCTAAAAGTGATGAGGCAATGGGAATTGACGAGGGAGGAGATCACTTCAATCCCTAGGAAAGCCCTGGAGGAGAGAGAGTGATTGAGACCTTCTTTCAAGACCCATTGGCCCTAAGTGATTGCCCAAGCCCAATTATGGAGGAGGGTTTGCGCTTGCTATGTTCTCCTAGGATTCCTAACAAATTCAGGGACCTGGCTTGGCTCTCCTTTCACGGCAGACTCTTTGTTAGAGGAAACTTGAAGTTCATTGGGGATAGGGATCGTAGTTGTCCTCATGAGGAGTGTGGGGGTGTGGAGTAGAGTTGGGCGAACTGTTAGCGCAACTGCAGCCGAACTGTTCGGCTGCCCAACCTGTCATGTGGCTGTGGCTCTTACTACTTCCGGGTCGCAATGACCCGGAGTAGTACGTCTGCGCTGGCCCGGCGGAGCATGTCCTAGATCGCGCTCCCGTTGCCGGGCACTCTCTGCGCATGTGTGTGACGTCATGAGTGACATCACACACATGCGCAGAGAGTGCCCGGCAACGGGAGCGCGATCTAGGACGCGCTCCGCCGGGCCAGCGCAGACGTACTACTCCGGGTCATTGCGACCCGGAAGTAGTAAGAGCCACAGCCACATGACAGGTTGGGCAGCCTAACAGTTCGGCTGCAACTCTAGTGTGGAGGAGACCATGGACCATTTCCTGGTGGACTGTTCCTTTAAGAAAGAAGTATATAAACAGGTGGGTAGGGCTTTAGGTATTTCTTTCTTAGAGCAGCTTAGTTACGCGGAGTGGACATATGGGGCATTCAATAACCGGGGTTCATTTAATTTCGACACTTTGTTTTTAGTTAGTTTAGTGATTCGGTATTACACTTGGAATGCACGGTGTCAAATTGCGATCCATCAGAAAGTCCTCCCTGTCCAGGTGGTGGTGCATGGCATTATTGGTGAGGTTGGGAAAATTCGGGGTCTTGAGGAGGGAAGGTTGAGTCGAGAGGAATGGTGTCTGCTTTGGCAGAACATTAAGCCTCCATGACTTGGCCAAACCTTCTCTTTGGTGAGCTTTCTTTTTCTTCTCACTTAGTTAGATGATCTAAATTTGAGAAATGGTTTGCAAGCATAGGGTGGAGTAAGGTTGCTTAAACTTTCTTGCTGTAATGTAAAGGGTAGATAGTGTTGTAATATAGTGTGTAGTAAGCCCAGGTGGCAAGATTTAATTTAAAGTCTTTAGTTTCAAGTATAAATCTGGAATGGATTAAATTATGTATATTTGAGGCCAAAGAGGCATGGTTTAAGTTATCTTTTTTTTTAAATTTCAGTTTTGCAGGTATGGACTTATTAGAGACTAAAAGTACTAAGGTACTTAAGGCGGCTAGCCTAATGTTTTTGTTATTTGGTTATTTTTATATTTGTATATAAGTTGCAGTCTTTTAATAAAGAATTACAATACATTGCCTGCTGCCATACGTCACTCCTCCTCCTGCTGCTGCTGTATTTATCCTCCTGCTGTTTGTTTTCCCACTGCCAGTTTCCACACAATACATTGACTGCTGCCAATGCCATACGTCCCTTTTTTTGTTTTGTTTTTTAAATACACCGATTAAAATGTGATTTCCCTTTATAAGAAAAAAACGCATCCGAATTCCCGAACACGAATTTTTTACCGAATTTTGTTACCGACACCCGAACCGAATTTCGTGGGCGAATCCGAATGACCTTCAGACCCGAATTCGAATGTACCCTAATTGAATTTTGGTACATCTGAGCATGCCTGAATGCTGCAGCAGGATGTGCCCCTTAGCAACCAAGGGGCAGACTGCTGCAACGAGAAAGGGAATAGAAGTGCAGCTAAGGCTAGACAGGTACTGGTGGTAGGGGATTCAATTATTAGGCACACAGGTAGGGTAATCTGTCGAAGAAACCGTGAATTCCGTACAGTCTGTTGTCTCCCGGGTGCTCGGGTTCAGCATGTAACGGAAAGAATTGACAGATTATTGGGTGGGGCTGGGGAAGACCCGGCTGTCATGGTACACATTGGCACCAATGACAAATTTAGTGGGAGATGAAAGGTCCTCAAAAATGATTTTCAGGTACTTAGAGATAAACTTAAAGCAAGCTCCTCCAAGGTGGTGTTTTCTGAAATACTGCCAGTGCCACGTGCTACATCTGAGAGACAGAGGGAGCTTAGGGAGTTAAATAAGTGGCTGAGAAATTGGTGTAGCAAGGAGGGGTTTCGGTTCCTAGAGAACTGGGCAGACTTTGCAGTCGGCTACAGGTTCTACAGCAGGGATGGGCTGCACCTTAACCTCCCTGGCGGTATGATTCCCGCGGCCCTGCGGTCACAGGAGGGTTTTTTGTAATTTTTTTATTTTTAGCATGTAGCTAGCCTAGCACCAGCTATATGCTTCCCCCCTCCCTGCGGCGTCCCCCCGTATGCGCCGATCGCCGCCGGCGCGTATGCCCATCCGGAAATCCTGTTCTGAAAGGGATTTCCATGAGGGCTTCCCCATCACCATGGCAACGCGCACGATGATGTCATCGACATCGTGACATCAGAAGGAGTCCCAATCTACCCCTCAGCGCTGCCTGGCACTGATTGGCCAGGCAGCGCATGGGTCTCGGGGGGGGGCACCCTCTGTCGCGGCGGGTAGCGGCGAATCGGCGCGGGGCGGCGCCGATCGTAAGTAACACGCAGCTAGCAAAGTGCTAGCTGCGTGTACAAAAAAATTGATGCAGATCGGTCCAGCAGGGCCTGAGGAATCCTCCTGCGTGTTTTACCCCGTGTCCTGCACGGGGTTACCACTAAGGAGGTTAATGGGGAGGGTGCAGCTGCATTGGAGGAGAAGATGGCTAAACGGTTGGAGGAGTTTTTAAACTAGGATATGGGGGGAGGCGGGAGGATAAAGTCTCAATACGTAGACAAGATAAGGTAAAAAGACAGTGGGAGCCTAACATTATGAGGGGTGGAGAGGGGGGTGGGGACAGTGTAAAGATTAAGGAGGTTGGTAAAACTTCAAGTAGCCCATTTCATGTAAACAAAATTGGTAAATGTGGTGGTAAAAACATAACGTGCATGGTAACCAATGCTCGGAGCCTTGCAAATAAAATAGATGAACTAGAGTTCATTCTGAATGACAAAGGCTATGACATTGTGGGAATAACCGAGACATGGATGGATGAAAGCCATGACTGGATAGCTAATTTAGAGGGATACAATGTGTTTAGGAGGGATAGAACAGGAAAAAAAGGTGGAGGGGTTTGTCTCTTTGTTAAGAATTATTTTAAAGCTATCCTCAACGATGAGATGGAGGAAGATTGCGAAGATGTGGAGTCCGTTTGGGTAAATATTCATGGTGGAAATAAAAGTTGCCAATTGTTTATTGGGGTATGCTACATGCCACCTCATATTACTGAAGCTGCAGAACTGCGATTACTACAGCAGATTGAAAAAGCTGCAAGTAAAAATGAGGTCATAGTTATGGGCGTCTTCAACTTTCTAGACATTGACTGGAGAATTAAGGCTACCCATTCTGGTAAAAGCAGCAGATTTCTGGCAGCACTACAGGACATTTACTTGACTCAAATGGTAACGGAACCAACTAGGGGGAATGCGTTACTGGATCTGATCATTTCTAATAGACCAGATAATGTATCAAATGTGCAGGTTCAAGAACATTTGGGAAATAGTGATCACAACATGATAACGTTTGATCTGGTGACTGATAGGCCACGGGGCAGCGGGACCACTAAAACTATGAATTTTAGAAAAGCAAAGTTCAATCAACTTAGGCCTGGTGCACACCAGAGGAGTTTTTCTAAGCGTTTGGAGTTTTTAAATCTGCTGCTAATGTTATCCTATGTGTCTGTGCACACTGGAGCAATGAGGTTTTGTAAAAAACCTCATAGCATTACATTGGGAAGAGCTTTTAGAGGTTTCAAAAGCTCTTCCTAATGTAATGCTATGGGTTTTTTTTTACAAAACCTCATTGCTCCAGTGTGCACAGACACATAGGATAACATTAGCAGCAAATTTAAAAACTCAAAACACTCAGAAAAACTCCTCTGGTGTGCACCAGGCCTTAGGCAGGCACTAAGTTTGGTGAACTGGGATAATGTACTACAAGGGGAGGACCCTAAAGGGAAATGGCAAGCTTTTAAACTTATTCTCAATCAATATTGTAGTATGTATATCCCATATGGAAACAAAATATCTAGGAATAAAAAAAGGTCTCTATGGATGAATAGAAAGGTTAGATAAAATGAAGAGGAAAAAATGCCCATAAGGTCCTAAAACAGGAGGGGACTGAGGCTGCACTGAGCAATTATAAGGAGTGAAATAAAAATTGTAAAAAAGAAATTAGGCTGGCAAAGATCGAAGCTGAAAATCAAATTGCTAGGGATATCAAATCTAACCCAAAAAAGTTTTACAAGTACATCAACTCTAAAAAAAGAAAGGTTGACTGTATAGGACTCCTAAAGGATGAGGGTGGGAACTTAATGGTGGATGACCAAGGTAAGGCAGAGTTATTAAATGCTTTCTTTGCTTCTGTCTTCACAAAGGAAACAGCACTGTTGCAAATTACAGATGCAGAAGAGTCTCAATCTTCCAACTGTAATATTAAATACATAACGCAGGAAGAAGTGAAGGCAAGACTAAATAAATTAAAAATAGACAAGGCACCTGGGCCCGGATGGCATGCATCCTCGGGTCCTAAGGGAATTAAGTTCAGTTATAGATAAACCCCTTTATCTTATCTTTTGAGACTCTCTTTCAACTGGCAGAGTCCCAGTGGATTGGCGTACAGCGCACGTTTTCCCATTATTTAAGAAGGGCAAAAAATAAGATCTAGTAGATGCAGTAGTGAGCAATGTTGCTATTTTTGCAGATGATACAAAATTGTGCAGAATCATCAACTCTCAGGAAGATAGTGACATATTGCAACAGGATCTGTATAGGATGGCTATATGGGCACATACATGGCAGATGAAATTCAATGTTGAAAAATGTAAAGTCATGCATTTTGGTCGTACCAATGGTCTAGCACCATACAAAATAAATGGGATACAGTTGGGGACATCAAACTTGGAGAAGGACTTAGGAGTACTCAGAGACAACAAGTTAAATAATCGTACTGAATGCCAAGCCGCTGCAGCTAAAGCGAACAAGATTTTGGGATGTATTAAAAGGGAAATGAAAAAGCGAGATGCTAGCATAATATTGCCCCTGTTTAACTCTTTAGTAAGGCCACATCTGGAATATGGAATTCAGTTCTGGGCACCACATTACAAAAAAGATATTGCAGTTTTAGAGCAGGTGCAGAGACGAGCAACAAAATTGATACGTGGGATGGAAGGTCTCACTTACCAAGAATGGTTAGATAAACTGGGTTTATTTAGTCTAGAGAAAAGACGCCTTATAGGGGATCTAATTAACATGTATAAATACATCAGAGGGCAATATATTAGCTTGGCGGATGAGCTTTTTGTCCCTAGGCCTTCTCAAAGGACTAGAGGACATGATCTGCGCATGGAGGAAAAACGTTTTAGCCATTTATTTAGGAAAGGGTTCTTTACAGTAAGAGTGATTAAGATGTGGAATGCATTTCCACAGGAAGTCGTTATGGCAAACTCTATACCTGCATTTAAAGGGGGCTTAGATGCTTTCCTTGCTTGAAAGACATCCATGACTACAATTACTAGGTAATGCCTAATGATGTTGATCCAGGGATTTTATCTAATTGCCATCTGGAGTCGGGAAGGAATTTTTTTCCCTTGTGGGGCTAATTGGATCATGCCTTCTAAGTTTTTTTTTCGCCTTCCTCTGGATCAACAGGGATATGTGAGGGAGCAGGCTGGTGTTGTACTTTGTTCTCTGGTTGAACTCGATGTATGTATGTCTTTTTTCAACCAAAATAACTATGTAACAACATTCAGGTATATGCTGTGATGAGGTGCTTTCACTGAACACAACAGTTAGGTCTATGCTGTGATGAGGTGGTTTCACTGAACACAACAGTCAGGTATATGCTGTGATGAGATGGGCTCACTGAACACAACAGTTAGGTAAAGGTATGTGCTGTGATGAGGTGGGTTCACTGAACACAACAGCTAGGTAGGTATATATATATGCTTATTTAAAAAGCTGTCCATGCAACACAAGTGCAGTAATGGGTATTGCACAATGTGCAGCTGACACGGGTGTCTGATTGTGATTGGCCTGGGCTGGCACTGGCACACAGTATGAATTACAAAAGCTGTCTATACAACACAAGTGTCAGTGACACAACAAAAAAAAAAACAAAAAAACACAAGAACAGGATTAGCTCGGAAAAGAACTGTTGCTGGGTGCTATTATAGCAATAAGATTCAGCCAGGAGCAAGCTAACAAGCCAAGAGCCTAACTAATATTTCCCTAGGAGAAACAGTCTGAAGCAGATCGCCCTACTCTCACTATTGCAGGCACACGAGTGAGTGTAATGGCCGGCGGAGCCTGCCTTATATAAGGGGGGAGTGGCTCCAGGACTGAGTGTAGCCTGATTGGCTACAATGTGCCTGCTGACTGTGATGTAGAGGGTCAAAGTTGAACCTAATGGAGCATTATGGGGCTAATCGAACTTCCGGGAAAGTTCGCCGGCGAACCGTTCGGGCCATCTCTACTTGGGGCTAGAGGAGCCCCAGGTGAGTAAAAGACAGATTTTTTTAGTTCACCCCAGAAGTACTTTATGATCTTTACAAATTTTAATGCCAAGATATTGAATACATTTTGGTTTCCAGATAAAGTTGCAAGTTTGGCTGATCTCAATGTGTGTATCAGAAGAGCAGCTTATTTCTAATAAAGTAGATTTCTGTGTGTGTGTTCACTTTAAAATCGGAGCTATCACTGACTTCCTTTAACATATACCTTCATTTCCTAATTGATGTTTGAGGATCCGTCAATGTAAAAAGAAGGTGATCTGCATATGCGAATGATTTCAGTTTAAGGCCTTTAACTTTTATTCTGACTGTCTGTATTGCATGGATAATTGGTTCCAACCCCAAGTTGAATAATACCGGGGAGAGCAGACACCCTTTCCTCATGCCGGTCATAGTTGGGAAGACCCGAGAGCACAACCCATTTACACATGCCGACTGGTTGGAAGAAAGCTTCCTAATTTTACTATCAATTACTCCCCTAAGCCAAAGTTTTGAGTGTTTTGAATAGATAATGTAGATTAATTAAAAAATAGATTTTTTTAGTTCACCTAGGAAGTTCTTTAAGAAACTTTTTCTATATAACCATGATACGTTGCTGGACGACATCAGAAGTAAACTACAAGGGTGGAATAAAGCCCATTATAACATTATAGGTAGAAGTTAAATAATTAAAATGATGGATTTACCAAGACTACTTTTCATAATTCAAAGTCTACCCATTGAAATGAATAAATGGTTCTCAGATGTTTATAAAATATTGAAAGGCTTTTTGTGGAGAGGGAAAAGACCAAAAGCAGCCTAAAAGCGGCTAACAGCAATTAAAAATTTAGGGGGTCTGGGGTTACCAGGTATACAAGGATATCTGTTATGTGTTCAATTAAGTAGGATTCTGGATTGGTGATTGACAGATAAGATAAAAATATAGGTAGAGTTGGTAGAGGCGGAGGAAGATCTGCACCTGGTCCTTACATGGCACTCTATGAATATACAAAACATACGAAAAGGATGTAATCATCCCCTAGTTTTTCCAACTATCCAGGCAGCACTTGGTTATAAGAAAAAACTAACATCTAATGCTTTAACTTCTTTAAGCGATTACCCCGATTTCTTTCCAGCTACCTAGAAGAAATGGTACCAAGCTAACAAATTGATCTACGATATTAAGCTATACCATAGAAAACAGACAATTACTGTAGTTACAGCTCATTTGCCAATGCTCAGATAGTGAGTTTCATTTAAAAAAAAACAGCTTATAACAACTCTAACTCTATACAAGCAAGAAGTTTTAAATCAGGATGATACCATTTATTGGCTAACTACAAATGAATAAGAATAAACAAGCTTTCGGCCTTGCAGCCTTCATCAGGTTTACATCCTGTTAGTTTGCACAACTCTATACAAGAATCACTATCGATATTTGAAGAAAGTTTTCTATAAAAAAATAAAAAAAAATTGAAAACCTGATAAGTCACTACCTAAACTATATAAAGGTTTGCCAAAAATAACTTCTTCCCCCCAAATTTCTCACTTGAAATGGGAGAAGGAACTGCGATATCAATTAGAAGAAGAAGAGTGGTTCCAAATTCATCAAAATATCTGGCATGCTAGAGACTGCAACTGTATTCAAAACTTTTACTGATGGCTAACACAGTACAATACTCTACTGCTAATCTGCTAACACTGTCTTGGAAAGATCTCCTGGATGGGGCAAAATGAATACTACAAACTTTTTATACAAGTGATTAAGGGCGTTTTTAGGCATAGACATTCCAGGCCACTGCCTACAGTGCCATTGGTCCCGGGGGGCGCCATGCCCCTGATTAAGCTGTCTCCCTCTCCTCATGTAGTGCAACTCACTCTCCTCATGTAGTGTGCAATCATGCTACATTCAGTAGGAGATGCTGGACAAGTGGTGAGTGGACAGGTGGAAACACAGGACTGTACTCCAGCAGAGAGATGAGAGCACAGCTTCTGCTGTGCTATACTCTACATTTCCACACTAAGCTGTGGTAGTGCAAGAAGGGGGTGTGCAACGAAATGTGACAGGATCGGTAGGTTGTTTGCATTTCAGGGACTCCCTGTATTATGCATCCACATACACATCTTCCTCTGTCTTCTGGTCCCAATAGAAGCCCCAAAAGTTTTGCCAGTCGGGGTCAGTGGGCGCATGCTCAGTGCGACTGCACGCTCCCCCTCTCACTCCATTGGCCGGGAGTGTGCTGCGCTTGCACAGTAGTACAGCGGGTACTACTCCCAGCCACAGGTGCACAGCAGGGTGCGCGCATGCAGCCGGACCGCACATGTGCAGTGAACCATAAAAATAAACAGAATATATTAGCCATATGTGCATAATATATCACCTTCTTCTATGAAGTACTTGAGCACCCCAGACAGCTGTGGATCTTCATTTATATTTAAAAGATACGGAAATGACTGCATCATTTTTCTTTCCTGAAAAAGTTGTAGATAAAACTTGATGAGTAAATAAGACATTTTAGCATAAAAGAAAAAGAGACACATTTAATTTGATTTTATAATTAATTCTTCCACACCTAAACTGGTGGCAATCCTGAATGATATGCAGCTTTATAAATTTCAACAGCGCTGACTACTGTTACTAAAATGCCAATACTGAGCACCTCTGCCTCCCCAGATTCAACTGGACTTCCTGGTTTGAAAGTCTAGCCACATCACTTCACCATGACTATGCCCCCTCTTGTCCATTCTTTATTCCAACCCCCCACCCAATGCACCTTTACAAAGCTAGTCACATCATGCAGGAACATGGTCAAACCCGTGGTATGATTGTCATCTGACTCCGGAAATATGTTGTGGCGCAGAAAAGCCATTTAAATGACAGCCACCACTGGTACTGAGGTAATATATAAGCAGTTTGCAGTTTGTTGCCTTACCACCTAACAATACAGCATCCCAATACAGGGGTTTTTTTTGGTGATGAGTAAATATTTTAAAATAAAGTTTGCCTACAAATTGCTGAATTTGAAATACATTTGATAAACTTGAATGTTATATGGCATTAAAGGCAGTATAGAACCATATTAATTGGTGGCTGTAAGTAGCTGCTAGCTACTAACAACTATCAATTAATATGGGTAGCAGCTAAGCAAAGTATAGTAACCAAAATGGCATGCCAAGCTCCCATAGTTATTGAAGACATGTACTAATGTTGGAAAACAAATGCAGGTACACAGGGCCGGTTCTAGATGATAGGGGGCCCTGGGGAAAAAAAACCAAGGGGCCCCCTAGATGACTTTCGCTGGCATTACCATGCTATTTCCAAAATGAACTACAGGGTCACTTTATTTTCGGGTTTAGATGGCAGACTTCAAGCCCATCTTGCATGCATATCCCCAGTGCACCCTCTCCCCAACCCCTCCCCCCCCCCCCACTACAGGGTCAATTTAGAGTTTAGGCTAAACCCTACATTAAAATGGCCCTGTGGTGGGGATGGGGGGGTGGAGACTGATTTTGTATGCAAGATAAAGTGAAGCCTACCACCTAAACCATATGAGCGGGGGACGACGACTGATGGACATGAAGCCTGCTATATAAAGTGACGGCAAACTTGCAGCTTGCTATCTAAACCCTAAAAGTGCGTGGTGGCACAGAGCCAAAAGGATCGTCTTTTTCCATGGAGCCCCAGTGTCGGCTATGAGGGTGGACATGCTCATTTTTGTACAAGAGTGTGGTTGCAAGTTTCAAGGAAACCAGTGCTGTAAGAGCCAGGTGAAGGGGACAGGGGAAGCCTTTGGAGCGTTCAGAGGTTTCTCTCAACTGAGATAAGTTCTGCACAGATTTACTTTAAGCAGTGGAACGCCTGCACCCACATAAGCACTAGAGAGGGTTTACTATCAAAATTATGTGTAAAATGAGTGAAGGGTTTCAGTATAATCAGTACAATGAAATGCAGGCAAGAGCATACCTTCTCACTGTTGGGCTCCCTGCACTGTCTGGCCAGACCTCAAATCCCAGCAACAACCTGACCACAGAAGCCAGTGTGCAAAGTGCTCTATTGTTGGCTGCCTCCTGTGGAAATTAACTTCTGCAAGTGTATGCTGCGGTGACAGATCTTATGACCCCAGGGTGACCCAGCGTAGTGTTGGGCGAACAGTGTTCGCCACTGTTCGGGTTCTGCAGAACATCACCCTGTTCGGGTGATGTTCGCGTTCGGCCGAACACCTGATGGTGTTCGGCCTTTTAAGTTCGGGTTCGCCCCGAACTTCTAATGGCCGCCGAACAGGGCCGAACAGGGCCCCTGTTCGGCCGAACAGGGCCCTGTTCGGCCGAATACGGCCCCCCTATGGGGTCGCAGGCATAAGGGGGGAGCATGCCCCGATCGCGGTGGGGGGTCGGAAATTCCCCCCACCCCCTCCGCTAGCGCTCCCCCCTCTGCCCGCTTCCCCATAACAAAGTTTCAAGAAGTACCTGCTGTGTCCGGTGGTAGTGTGGGTGGCTGGCAGTGGGCGGCACTATGCAGTGACTGAATGAGGAGGAGGAGTCCGGAGAGTGACGCGTTGAGGGAGGCCGGGCAGCGGGCGGTTCAGCAGTGAACCGCCCGCTGCCCGGCCTCCCTCAACGCGTCACTCTCCGGACTCCTCCTCCTCATTCAGTCACTGCATAGTGCCGCCCACTGCCAGCCACCCACACTACCACCGGACACAGCAGGTACTTCTTGAAACTTTGTTATGGGGAAGCGGGCAGAGGGGGGAGCGCTAGCGGAGGGGGTGGGGGGAATTTCCGACCCCCCCCGCGATCGGGGCATGCTCCCCCCTTATGCCTGCGACCCCATAGGGCCCCCAAAAGCTGGATGTTCGGAAAGTTCGGTGTTCGGCCCGAACATGCCGAACATCTCGGCCATGTTCGGCGAACTTTCCCGAACCCGAACATCCAGGTGTTCGCCCATCACTAACCCAGCGCTATAGAGCGGAAGGAGAAAGACGAATGTGCTCGGTGTGCAGCCTCTCCAGATACTTGAATACAGGAGCCTCTTTCTGACTTCGGGTGGCTGATAAGATCTGAAGCTCTGTCCATGCAAAGCTCGGTCCCTGCATCTGGTCATTTGCTGCTCACCTCCCTATTTCCTCCCTGGCTGTTCTGCTGCACAACTTTTTGGAAGACATTGTACTGTCTCTGCACAGCATCTGTAGAGCAGAGCGCGGCACTTCCTGGACAGAGCTTCGTGCAGCAGGGGAACAGGCGTCTAGTGAAAAATGGCGCCGGCAAAAAAATGGCGCCCCCTTCTGCCCGATATATGTTTAAAACGATATTTATCGTTTTAAAGGTTAAAATAGTGCAGAACGAAATTTATCGTTTTAAAACTGTTTTTTTTTTTTTTTTGTTTAATAGCAAAGCCCCCTTAAAAGCTAAAAACACCAAATTTGCAGGGAATGTTAAGAAGAAAATTGTGAACAAGAGGAAAAATTTTTTTTTCAAAAAGACCTTATAGTTTTTGAGAAAATCGATTTTGAATATTCTTCTTCTGACCGTGGGAAAATTAAACGCCCGCCAACTTTAGCGGTTAATAGCAAAGCCCCTTTAAATGCCAGAAACACCAAATGTGTAGGGAATGTTAAGAAAAATAGTGGGAACACGAAGAAAAAAAAATTGTTCAAAAAGACCTTATAGTTTTTGAGAAAATCGATCTTAAATCTTCAAAGGAAATGTAACTATTTAAATCGCGTACTGACATTCCCGTGGAAACTTTTTCCGCCGATTTTAGCCGTTAATAGCAAAGTCCCCTTAAATCCTAGCAACACCAAATTTGCAGGATATGTTAAAAAGATACCGGGAAACAATATTTTTAAAAAAAAATTGAAAAATTTTATTTATTTTTTTTTTTAATTAAAATTTTTGGGTTATGTTCAGAGTGTGGGAAAAGTTTTGAAAAAAATGACGTGGGGTCCCCCCTCCCGAGCCTCTGTAACCCCTTGTCTCCCATGCAGGCTGGGATAGCCAGAATGCGGAGCCCCGGCCGACTGGGGCTTCGCACCCTGAGCTATACCAGCCCGCATGGTCCATGTTATGGGGGGGGGGCTTCGGGGGGGAGCCTTCCCCTCCCCCCCGGAGCCCTTGTCCAATCCATGGACAAGGGGCTCTTCCCCGCCTCCCTTGCCCCAGGTGGAGGTGGGGGCGACGGCTCCCTGGGTGGGGGTTCATGGTGGCATCTGGGAGTCCGCTTTAAGAAGGGGACCCCCAGATGCCCACCCCCTCCCAGGAGAAATGAGTATAGGGGTGCAGGAGTACCCCTTACCCATTTCCACAAAGGGTTAAATGAAATAAAAACGCAACAACGAAAAAAGTCCTTTAATGTTCTAAATTAACCACAAATACTTGCCTGTACCTTTAAGAAAAAAATCCCACGCCAATCAGGTCCCACGACAGTATCCTCTATCTTGCGATCTTCTGATACATGTTGATTGAAGATCTCCGCCGCCCCGACGCCACACACGCCGCCTCCGCCGCACTGCTCTCAGCTATACTAAGTATAGCTGAGAGTTGCGTCTATGCGTCTATACAGACGCATTAGCGCTAGCTGCCGCTGCCCTCCCTGCCTCCCCCCACCTGTCACCCTCACCCATGCTGGCACCCAATGCACCCATGGGTGCCAGCATGGGTGAGGGTGACAGGTGGGGAGAGGCAGGGAGGGCAGCGGCAGCTAGCGCTAATGCGTCTGTATAGATGCATAGACGCAACTCTCAGCTATACTAAGTATAGCTGAGAACAAAAAGCATCTTTAAATTTTGGCTCCAAGGCTCCCCATTGGTTCCTTATCGACCAATGGGGATCCTCCTGATCCCCATTGGTCTGTTAAGGAACCAATGGGGACCATTGGAGCCAAAATTTAAAGATGCTTTTTGCTCTTAGCTATACTAAGTATAGCTAAGAGCAGTGAGTGCGGCGGGGGCGGCGGGGGCGGCGTCGGGGCGGCGGAGATCTTCAATCAACATGTAACTGAAGGTCGCAAGATGGAGGATACTGTCGTGGGACCTAATTGACGTAGGATTTTTTTCTTAAAGGTACAGGTAAGTATTTCTGGTTAATTTAGAACATTAAAGGACTTTTCTCGTTGTTGTGTTTTTATTTCATTTAACCCTTTATGGAAATGGGTAAGGGGTACTCCTGCACCCCTATACTCATTTCTCCTGGGAGGGGGGCAGGCATCTGGGTTCCCCTTCTTAAAGGGGACTCCCAGATGCCACCATGAAACCCCCCCCCCAGGGAGCCGTCGCCCCCACCTCCTCCTGGGGCACCGGAGGTGGGGAAGAGCCCCTTGTCCATGGATTGGACAAGGGCTCCGGGGGGGAGGGGAAGGCTTGGCCGCCCCTCCCCCCCGAAGCCCCCCCATACCATGGACCATGCGGGCTGGTATAGCTCAGGGTGCGAAGCCCCAGTCGGCCGGGGCTCCGCATTCTGGCTATCCCAGCCTGCATGGGAGACAAGGGGTTACAGAGGCTCGGGAGGGGGGACCCCACGTCATTTTTTTCAAAACTTTTCCCACACTCTGAACATAACCCAAAAATGTTAATTAAAAAAAAAAAAAATTTCATTTTTTTTTTTAAATATTGTTTCCCAGTATTTTTTTAACATATCCTGCAAATTTGGTGTTGCTAGGATTTAAGGGGACTTTGCTATTAACTGCTAAAGTCGGCGGAAAAAGTTTCCACGGGAATGTCAGTACGCGATTTAAATAGTTACATTTCCTTTGAAGATTTAAGATCGATTTTCTCAAAAACTATAAGGTCTTTTTGAACAATTTTTTTTCTTCGTGTTCCCACTATTTTTCTTAACATTCCCTACACATTTGGTGTTTCTGGCATTTAAAGGGGCTTTGCTATTAACCGCTAAAGTCGGCGGGCGTTTAATTTTCCCACGGTCAGAAGAAGAATATTCAAAATCGATTTTCTCAAAAACTATAAGGTCTTTTTGAAAAAAAAAAATTTCCTCTTGTTCACAATTTTCTTCTTAACATTCCCTGTTGGTGTTGGTGTTTTTAGCTTTTAAGGGGGCTTTGCTATTAAACATTAAAGCCGGCGGGCAGATATTTTCAAAACGGCAGCAAAGCAAGGGTTAAAACGAAAATTATCGTTTGGGAGCAATACAAATATAAATGATAAATATCGTTTTTAAAGCCGGCGCCGTTTTTTAGCTGTCAAAAACGAAAAATAACTAGCGATAGTGGTTCTCTATGGGGCGCCGTTTTTTAACTACGATAACTGGCGCCATTTTTAACGGACCCGGGGGAACAGAGCTTCCTTTGCAGGGCCTTTTATTGAATATTTAAAGAACGGGGGTGCTTGAGCATCCAAAGCAACCCCCTCTGCATCACATGGAGGAGGGAAACGCCACTATGACTGGCTACGTGTAGGAAGGGAACCATGGAGACCAGGACACCAGGGATCACCCGGATCAAGTATATATGGTTTCTCTCTCCCCCCGCATCACCACCTGCTCAGACCACACACACAGGGCAGCCGTCTAAGCATTCAGCGGCTGCCACGGCCAAGTCACAGGCAGGCGGACATCTTTGGTTGGGAAAGAGGGCCCCCAGGGACTCTGGAGCCTCAGGGCAATTGCCCCCTTTGCCATACTTGTAGTGCCGGCCCTGCAGGTACAGTGTCAGTAGGTGCCTTCTTGTTTGGCTTTGGGAATCACAGAACCTTTTATAGACTGGGGGATTCATATTCTAGAAAAAGTGGTAGAATCAGCACTTAAACTATCAGCATTCCCAAGCAAGACAGACCAGGGAGGGTTTAACAAAACTTCTGCATAGTTACAGCATAGGTGTAAAGTTAAAAAAAAGGTGGTAAACAAATAAATGGCATCACATATATTTATATAAAATAAACAAATCTTCAGTGCAAGCACACCAAAATTACTCAAAAACACAGCATAAATAAAAAGGATGGGCTCGTCTGCTTAGCCATCTCACAACACCACAGACTAATAACAGTGGAAATGTAAATATCCAGAATCACAAAACATTAGTCATATACAATTTAGCAATCAATACATCAATATTCTATGCAGATGAAGGGAGGCCCCATCATTCCTAGCAAATCATGTATGTACATGCTGTGTAAGTGAATATATAAATACTATAAATAGATAGTAAAAGTTAGTGCATATAAAAACAATGAATTGTATAAAATCAGAGCATTACACCAATCGGGAATTATTGCAATATGCATCACCCCACTTTGGGGGTCTCCTCCCATACTTTCCAATGCCACATTCAAACCATACAGTGTCAGGCATCTCAGCTGGACGATACAGAATGTTAAGGCAGCCATACACTGGTCGATTGCCACCAGATCGACCAACAGATAGATGCCTCTCTGATTGAATCTAATCAGAGAGGGATCTAATGGCTGCCCATACACTGCACACAGATTTTGAATCGATTTCAGCATGAATTCGATTAACAATCTGTGCAGCTGCCGCTGAGTACATGCAGGCATGTACAGCCCCTATGCAGTATGGGAACCGACACTTGCTCCAGAATTTAGCTGCTATGTCCTCTCAGTGTTGACAATCTGAGATGGGCATGTAAGCCTGGTGAAGCTTCCTCCACAACAAGAGTCAGGTCTCTCTGACAATCCGAGATATAGTGGTCCTTCCTATTCGAAAACTGAAATGCAAAGATGCATAGGATTGCCCGGTAGCCAGAAACCTATGGAGAACATATAGCTACATTAGAAATGTACATTGCATTCATGTTACAGATGATGTTTGTGTGGTCTCTGTTGCATTGCATCATAGCCGCTACATCGGCCGAGCACCCTGATAACAAAAAATTATAAAGACATTGTTTGTGGTAGTATTACCATGCACAATGTAACGGCACTGTACTGTCATACTGCTATACCACGCCCACCCTAGCTACAATGTATTGAAAGACAGTCCAACACTACCACTACCACTATCTCACAACACAGTATCTTACCGAAATGTCAAAAGCAGTCTCTCCTTTGGAATGATGGTGCTTCAAAACATGCTGAGCAGCAACACCTCCTCAAAATCCTGAAAAACATTTTTTTCACACCACACCACTAAACTACAACCTTTTCTATCTCCTTCACAAAAAACCCACAAAGCAAAACAGGAAGGAAGTTGATATATGCGAATTTCCACACAAAAAAAAAATCTTCCTGCAGTGACAACTTCCTCTTTTACATCTTCCTGAGCATCTAAGGCAGTAACACGGTAAATATTCGCACATGCGAATTCGCATTAAAATTTGCATACAAATCTATGCGAATTTGCACCCGCATGCGAAATTGCATGCGCGTTTTTTGCTGCGATTTCGCACCGCACAAGTGGAGACGGGCCGTGAGACTCAGGTCTCTGATCCTAATGTTTTATTTCCTAGCTGTACTACACATGCAAATCATTATATCATCATTTTTTATTTCCGCTTCGGTGTCTTTTTAAACCCACTAATATCAAATATGCCCAGCATAAACTTGTTGTAACAAACGTATCTGGTCTTGTCTATGGAGGCTGTTCTGATAGTGTTGAGCAGCTGGAGGAAGCTTCCTCTTCCTTTTTGGTCAGTCGCATCCCTGGCTCCCCTGTAGATGTGAATCAACATGTTTGCATCCTCGGCTCCCCTGTAGATGTGGGTTAGCGTGTTGTTTCTGTCAGTCTCCCTAGAAGGACGCGCGCAGCTCAGAGCTGCCTTTATAGGTTAAGGAGGCGTGTCTGAGGTGTGTCAGCTGATTCCTGCGGTCAGCTGACACTTGCTGCAGGGATGTTATTGATTGGTCTGATTTTCCTGGAGGCTTGGTCTGTGCTCTAATCCTGCTATATAAGCCCTGGGCATTCAGTTACTTGCTGTCCGTTATAGCTATCAGTTCACTGAGCGCTGGACCTTGTCTTGCTACTGAGTCTGTGCCTAGTCAGCTAGTTTCCAGAGCTATATACAGTGGGTTGCAAAAGTATTCGGCCCCCTTGAAGTTTTCCACATTGTGTCACATTACTGCCACAAACATGCATCAATTTTATTGGAATTCCACATGAAAGACCAATACAAAGTGGTGTACACAATACTTTGTAGAACCACCTTTAGTTGCAATTACAGCTGCCAGTCTTTTAGGGTATGTCTCTACCGGCTTTGCACATCTAGAGACTGAAATCCTTGCCCATTCTTCTTTGCAAAACAGCTCCAGCTCAGTCAGATTAGATGGACAGCGTTTGTGAACAGCAGTTTTCAGATCTTGCCACAGATTCTCGATTGGATTTAGATCTGGACTTTGACTGGGCCATTCTGACACATAGATATGTTTTGTTTTAAACCATTCCATTGTTGCCCTGGCTTTCTGTTTAGGGTCATTGTCCTGCTGGAAGGTGAACCTCTGCCCCAGTCTCAAGTCTTTTGCAGTCTCCAAGAGGTTTTCTTTTTACGTTTGCCCTGTATTTGGCTCCATCCATCTTCCCATCAACTCTGACCAGCTTCCCTGTCCCTGCTGAAGAGATGCACCCCCCGAGCATGATGCTGCCACCACCATATTTGACAGTGGGGATGGTGTGTTCAGAGTGATGTGCAGTGTAGTGTTGGGCGAACAGTGTTCGCCACTGTTCGGGTTCTGCAGAACATCACCCTGTTCGGGTGATGTTCGAGTTCGGCCGAACACCTGATGGTGTTCGGCCTTTTAGTTCGGGTTCGCCCAAACTGCTCAATGCCCGGCCGAACAGGGCCGAACAGGGCCCCTGTTCGGCCGAACAGGGCCCTGTTCACCCGAATATGGCCCCCCCCTATGGGGTCGCAGGCATCCCCATAAAAAAGTTTGCGTAAAGTTAAATAGTACCGGTGGTGGCTGCTGCAGTGGCTGACTGGCAGTGGTGTGAGTGATGAGGAGGAGTCACGCGTACCCTCGTATGCGTCATCACGTAGAGGACGTGAGGTCAGAGAAAGGGCGGAAGTACCACAAGGGTACTACCGCTGAACCGCCCGCTGCCCGGCCTCAACGCGTCCTACTCGGACTCCTCCTCCTCACTCACACCACTGCCAGGCCAGCCACTGCAGCAGCCACCACCGGTACTATTTAACTTTACGCAAACTTTTTTATGGGGAAGCGGGCAGAGGGGGGAGCGCTAGCGGAGGGGGTGGGGGGAATTTCCGACCCCCCCCCCCCGTGATCGGGGCATGCTCCCCCCTGATGCCTGCGACCCCATAGGGGGGCCGTATTGCGGCATGTTCGGGTCCCCATTGATTTGCATTGAGTTCGGGGTTCGGGCCGAACATGCCGAACATCTGGCCCATGTTCGGCCTGTTCGGCCCGAACCCGAACATCCAGGTGTTCGCCCAACACTAGTGCAGTGTTAGTTTTCTGCCACACAGAGTTTTGCATTTTGGCCAAAAAGTTCCATTTTGGTCTCATCTGACCAGAGCACCTTGTTCCACATGGTTGCTGTGTCCCCCACATGGCTTGTGGCAAACTGCAAACGGGACTTCTTATGCTTTCTGTTAACTATATATATATATATATATATATATATATATATATATATATATATATATATATATATATAGTAAATTCTGATTGTTATTCTGTGTATGGCCCGGCTAAACCCTCACTCTGATTCTGTCTCCCCCTTGTCTGTACCTCAGCCATCTGATCTAAGTGTATGACCTCAGCCCGTTTAATGTTTTGTCTCTGTCTGTAACCTTCTGTACTATAGCCATCTGACCACCTGTGTATGATATCAGTCTGTTATTGACCTAGCCTTGCCTCAGTTCTATTGTACCACAGTATCTCTGACTACACGTGTATATCTTTAGCTGACGATTTGACCACGATTTAACTATTTAGTGATTACGTCTAATACCCAGCGTTACATTATAACGGACACACAAAAATCCCCTACTAGAGGAGATTACGGGGAGTCCCCATCATGGAGGATCTACAACAACAAATAGTGCTCCTCACCGGAATCGTGAATCTTCTCTAGGAGCAAGTATCTGCACAACAGACTCAATTGACTCAATTTGCCAATGTCTTGTGTAATCTGCTGGACGTCTTGTAATTCCTCTAACTCTTCGAGAAACTGTGGATCCCATAATGCCTATTCCAGAAAAATTATCTGGCGCCAGAGCTCAATTCAGTAATTTTATGAATAACTGTGACATATTTCAAAGTATGATCTCAATCTTCTGGTTCTGAAACTCAAAAAGTGTCATTTGTTATATCTTTGTTGCAAGGAGATCTGTAATCCTGGGCGTATGGCCTACCTCCTGAGCATAAGCCTTTACATCTGTAAACAAGTTCTTTGAGGCGGCTGTGATTTATGCCGATCCAGATGTAGCCTCTACCGCAGTTTGTAAGCTTTGCGAACTCCGGCAGGGTCGTCATACTGCAGAAGTTTACACAGCTGAATTTAAGTGTTGGTCAGTTTCCTCCAAGTGGGGGGAGGCTGCACTTCTTGACCAGTTTTTATTAGGTTTGGCTGACTCTGTAAACGATGCTCTGGTCACTCATCCTGAACTTACTTTGGCTATCAGGGTAGATAGGGGTGTCAGGCAACGCCGTCAAGTAAAGTCTCAGGTATTAATTTCCCCGATTCCTGAGGAACCTCCGAAACCAATTACTGAGTCTCATATACCGGACGATTTCATGGAAATAACTTCAGAATCTCCTTTGTTGGATGATCCTGAACCCATGCAGTTAGGCGGAGCTAGATTAACTGCAGTGGGAAAAAAAAAAGGAGAAGAACTTGGGGTCTGTGCTTGTATTGTAGGGGTACCGAGCATTTTGCAGTTTCATGTCCTATAAAGAAAAAGAAGTTGCAACTTCAGCACTTAAACAGGGTCCAGAGACCTCCTTTAAGTAGACAGGTACTGCCCTCTACAGGTGATGGGGTTAAAAAAAATCATGTACTGCTCAAAATTTTTATGTGATTG
This sequence comes from Hyperolius riggenbachi, assembly GCF_040937935.1. Taxonomy (NCBI): domain Eukaryota; kingdom Metazoa; phylum Chordata; class Amphibia; order Anura; family Hyperoliidae; genus Hyperolius; species Hyperolius riggenbachi. The sequence continues at coordinate 358,069,478 of NC_090649.1, read as the reverse complement.
TTCCTACCACGGTTTCTCTTAATGCCATTGTCACCGAGGAACCAATGTATATGGGGGTTACAAAAGTTTCTAGGTTAGTGTGAATTCGCAGGAAAATGCAATGTTTATGTTTCTATTGTGGTGAGTCAGATCACATGGTCAAGTCATGTCCCAACAAACCTGAGAGTTGGGGAAAGCCGGGAAACTACCATGCTTAGCTGAAGTGGAGAGAACTCAGCTAGGCGTACAAGGTTTCTCTCCAGAAAATCATGTTGTCATGTGTGCCCCTCCTTCACCCTTTGATAGGGATGGTGATAAAGGTTATGAAGTTGGTTTGGAGTGTTCGGAGACCACTCCTCGAGAGGGGGGAGGGGGGGGGGGGTGTAATGTAACAAACTTATCTGGTCTTGTCTATGGAGGCTGTTCTGATAGTGTTGAGCAGCTGGAGGAAGCTTCCTCTTTGGTCAGTCGCATCTCCGGCTCCCCTGCGGACGTGAGTCAGCATGTTTGCATCCCCGGCTCCCCTGTAGATGTGGGTCAGCGTGTTGTTTCTGGCAGTCTCCCTAGGAGGACGCGCGCAGCTCAGAGCTGCCTTTATAGGTTAAGGAGGCGTGTCTGAGGTGTGTCAGCTGATTCCTGCGGTCAGCTGACACTTGCTTCAGGGATGTTGCTGATTGGTCTGATTTTCCTGGGGGCTTGGTCTGTGCTCTATTACTGCTATATAAGCCCTGGGCATTCAGTTACTCGCCGTCCGTTATAGCTATCAGTTCGCTGAGCAATGGACCTTGTCTTGCTACTGTGCCTAGTCAGCTAGTTTCCAGATACATATATATATATATATATATATATATATATATATATATATATATATATAGATAGATAGATAGATAGATAGATAGATAGATAGATAGGATAGATATATTGTAAATTGTATATAATTCTGATTGTTATTCTGTGTATGACCCGGCTAAACCCTCACTCTGATTCTGTCTCCTCCTTGTCTGTACCTCAGCCATCTGATCTAAGTGTATGACCTCAGCCTGTTTAACGTTTTGTCTCTGTCTCTACCTTCTGTACTATAGCCATCTAACCACCTGTGTATGATATCAGCATGTTATTGACCTAGCCTTGCCTCAGTCCTATTGTACCGCAGTATTTCTGACTACACATGTATGACTTTAGCTGACAATTTGACCACAATTGAACTATTCAGTGATTACGTCTAATACCCAGCGTTACACTTGTCCAATTTATATCTTTGGCAGTTAAATTACATATTGCACACCTCTGGCTGCAGCCAGATTTGCATTATTCTCGAAATTTTGGATAGAATGAATTATATTATGCAACTTGACCAACTTAATGCGAGAGTGTCCGATACTTCGGATCAGAGCCGGGACAAGGTCCTCCAGCGCCCAAGGCTGAGACACCAAAGTGTGCCCCCCCATCCCTCCTACTCCAGCCGTCACACACTGATTGCTTTTAGACTAAGAGGCGCCCCAGGGCCCCCAACACCTAAATCTCTAGTTATCTGGCTTGCAGTCTCTGCCATGCATCCCTTTTTCTTATTTCTCTACTTCAAACACAATAGTGGAATGAAAGCTGAGTGAACTGTGCGCCCCCTCTTACACTGCGCCCTGCGGCTGGAGCCTCTCTCGCCTCTACCTCGGCCCGGCCCTGCTTCGGATCATTTTGTTAAGGTTTGGCAACCATGGCTGGTGAAAGCATGCTCCAAAGGTGTATCCTCTTTACTTTAGGATATTGATGGTTTTTGGATTGCTAGGTCATCTGTTTGAGAAACCTTTGAGGTTTCCATTCTACAACTCTCTCCACGGTCTTCCAACATGATATCCATCGCTGGTTGATCGATATTGCTGATGCACATACATTTAGATTTCTGTTGGCAAGGTCCCTGTATTAAGGAAACCAACTCTCTTAAAGAGAACCTGAACTGAAAATAACAATTCAAAATAACCATACACAGGTCTTACTTACCTCCTGTGTAGTCTACTCCTCAATCTCTTTCTCCTCTCCTGCGACCCATTTGTCCACTGTGGTCAATGGAATTCTCCGTTCTCCATTTTAGAAATGGCCATTACTCCATAACAGCTTCCTGGTCAGCACACTGTTAAACTGTAATATAACCCACTTGAGACATGGACATTACCTTGCACATTCAGTTGTAACTGACAGCTGCTGATATATAACTGACGGCAACTGGTATATTTCAGTTCTGACAAAATCTTGTCAGAACTGGAAGGGATCACTGTAAGAAGAAAATGGTGAGCTTCTGAGAGGAACTGACGGTGAGGTTAGTATATAATATTCATTTTTAGCTACGTCATGTGCTATTTTAAATAATTTTACTCGCTTCAGGTTCCTTTTAAACCTCCAAGGTTTTTTTTTTAATGAGGAGGTTCTACATCTGTTAGGGATTATACAGATTTTCTTGTCTCAGCTGTTTCTAATAAAATATATAGCAATGTTAATATGTGACATATGTGTAGCTGAAACTGTATATTCTCTGTGATAATGTTTGTATCTAATTGTTCATTTTTTTTTCTATGGCTAACTTCAATAAAAGTCTTTGAAACTAAATAAATAAAATGAAAAAAAAAACGCTTCCTACTAACCTGTTTTAGAGTATGATACTGAGCTAAAACCTTCTGATATAACTTTTCTTTCCAGGTTTAAAAATGAACCCGCTGCATTGCGGCTCGCGTTTGCACGTTATAACATGTGCAAAACGCTAGTGCGGCTGTGATATGAGTTATCACGGTTTAGTGAATCAAGCCCCTAGTGTGAAAGCCCCATACCCACACCATTGCAACACATTGCAATGCTATGGTCTGTTGAGCCGCAATGCAACAAAATTATTGTGAAAGGGCCCTTGCTGCTGACGTGTTACTTGTTCCCTCCTGTTGACAGGTGCCATAGTAATCAGATATTCTATGTTATTAATTTCACCTGTCAGTGATTTCATTGTTGTGATTAATCAATGTATATTTTCATAAAACTTTTCCCTATACATATTATTTCCAGGTTCAGCTATGTTTCCATAAAGGAGAAACTAGCTACCGAATGCAGCCTCTACAGCAATAACATAATAAAAATGTTGCCGTCAGCATGGCATCATTCTGTTATCTTTAGGGTTTTACACTCTGTTATTTTTACAGAAAGAGATACATTTTATGTTTCATGTGCAAATCAATGTATGTGACTGACATCCAAATTCAAAATCGAATGAAAGGACATCAATAAATGAGCAACAATAAGCAGTTGATATAAACTAAAATTCCAGCACATTATTCAACAACTAGTCTACCTAAACCTGTTTAAAAATGGGTTATAGGTAGTGATCCTGCGCCAGCGCAGCCAGTCAGTGCGCTCGCACTCGCCGCCGCTCGCGCGCACACAGCCGCTCTGCTGCCTGGCCCGTCCTCCCGTCCCAACGGTTGGCTTTACTGCGCGCATACACAGTACAATAAAACCACGGACGGACAGACAGGGAAAATGGATGAAGCAGGGACAGTTAGGTTTTATTGTAAAGGATTTGAGATTTATTGAGTAATATTGATCATATATCATGGACTAGCAAGGAACCTGTAAACTGAGGTAATGTAAAGCAAACAAACAAAAAAAAAATTATACATATCCCTTCTCTGCTTGATTTGGACATAGGTAACACCTGTGATAGACCTTTTGTTTCTGGTCTGTGCAAGTTACCCAAAGCCTAGGTTTAGCTTGGAGTTACAAAAATCCTTTGCACTCATGATAACCCATTATATTTATATGCACTTGTGATGTTCAGTACAATATATTACATGCACTGCCCAAAAACTAGCAAGGCTCAATTCCATTTGTGGAATGACCTCCAAGAACCTTTCCTCCTATCAAAAGCGCAAAAAAAGCTGATCAGCTGCTCCTTCGCCCACCTGCTTGCTGCAAATAAAAATACCTGCTCCACCGGGAAACCAGGCTCAGCGTACCCTCAGCAATAGCACTCGGAGAACGCAGCACTTGGAGCAACCAGAGTCATCGCCATTCAGCTACTGCTTGCGCCCTTGTGCAGACCAGCCAGAGGAACACCCTAGCACGCCGTCAGCCCTTTTAATCCACCACTGATAACTCACCTCCTGTCATGTGGGTGGCAGCGTGCACCGACAAGCTTCCTCCTAGCCCGCACGCCCACCGCAGATGCAAGGCTACTCTACTGGGACTGCAGGCACAGCCCACCTCCTTCGATCACAGCCCTCAGAACACCTGGGGACATACACCACAAGTCAGTTACTGCTCGCTCTTTCACACTGGAACCCGCTGATCCTCACTGAGGATATATCGCAACACAGAAAGCTGAGAGGCAGACCATGAGGCAGAGCAGAGACAGAGCGGCTTGGCTTTTATTTAAATATGTACATCAGGGGGGCGTGGCCAAGATGGCGGAGTGAGAGGACGCAGATTCAAGAGCTCCGCTGCCTGGCATCTCATATTCCACCCTTCCTCCCACTATACAGCGCTGCAACTCCACACACAGCACCTACGGAGCACTTATGTCTGAGCCAGACATACAAGAGCGAGAACCGGCTGCAGATCCTAACACCGCAGCGGACGAGGCCTGGTGTCTTCCCCCGGGGCCCTCCCGCCATACCCACGTGTCACATCGGCAGTCTCCCTACCCCACCGCCATGGCACAGCGGAACACCAAAAAGGACAGAGACAAAGCCGACAAAGGTGGATCGCATGCAGACATACCATCCACTCCTGCCTCCGCCAAACAAAACACCCGCTCCAAACCTAACAAAGGCGAGGAAGCGGCAGACATCGAGGCGGAAGACTATGACGCAGCCCCAAGCACAGTGGACTTACTTGCGGCTATCCAGACCTGCCAGGCCACCCTTACACAAAAATTCGACCATCTAGACTCCAGGTTCGGCCTTCTCCGGGAAGATCTTGCCGCCATCAGGTCACGCACTGCAGAGCTGGAGAGACGAGCATCGGGCACAGAGGACCTGGTTCATACTCATGATGCCGCCATTCCACGCATGGATAAACGCCTCACCGCCTTAGAACACCGAGCGGTGGACGCAGAAAATAGGAATCGGCGTAACAACCTCAGGCTGCTGGGCCTCCCGGAGGGGGCTGAAGGTAAGGACGTTCCTTCATTTATTGAAACACTGCTCAAACGGCTTCTCCCGGATGATATTTTTTCTGCACATTATGTTATAGAACGGGCCCATAGGATTCCAGCTAAGCAAAATCTGCCGGGCGCCCCTCCACGACCAGTAATTTTCAAGCTCCTTAATTTCAAGGACAGAGATGCTATATTAGAAGCTGCTAGACAGGCCGGGGAACTAAGTTTTGAAAATGCTAAATTAATGCTCTTTCCCGACTACACCATTGAAACACAAAAGCAACGACAGTCCTTTGTGCCAGTTAAAGCCAAGCTCAGAGCACGCAACCTGAAGTATGCAATGCTTTTCCCCGCTAAACTACGGGTGCAGGACGGGGAGACTGTGAGAATCTTTGAAAAACCCGAGGATGTCTCAAAGTGGCTGGACACCATCCCAGACAAATAACTGCCATTTATGTATGTGATCGTGCCACAATGTGACTGGGACTCACTCCTTCTCTCTTCATGGATATATAGGAACATTGCCCTCTGACCCTAGGAGTTATGCCGGAATAAGAAAACTCAAAGCGTCGCAAAGATTGAACAATAATGCCTGATGAATACATCATTTTTGCTTAAGATCATACAGAACTTACAGCCTCTACTTATACCACCAGATGTCACTGTTACACCACGAATGCTGTCCTTCAACAAATATATATGTAGCTACCATTACATGGTACACAGAGCCAGGACTGTTCTGGAACATTATCTGCAGTTGATGCACAGTTATATGCAGGCTAACGGCGCAGCTTTAATAACTTAATGTGCTGCAAGGCACGCACTTTTATCTGCATAGACGCTCGGTGATGTACTATATTACATGATACAATATATAATTCACATATATATGATGTTATCACCATCAGGATGTATGCAATAGAGGGGTTTTGAGGGCATAATATCTATAGAGTTAGCCTTACCCAATTTTATTTCTCTTGACAGGGGTAATGGGTTAGTCCCCCTTTCATTACTAATGTGAGCACATTATTTACAAAGGCCTCGGTCCTTAATGTATGACCAGTGCAGGTAACTCTCCCAACCCTGTGAAATAGCTGCTCATCATTTAGAGTTACTTCACGCTAATTCTCAACACTAATTAGATGCAATTTCCTAGCGCTTTAAGAATTATTGGAAGATGCCAGGCGGCGGAACTTCCTCCTCCTCTCCTCCACACTATCTTTGGTACCCCCAGTATAGTCTCGCTATAGTTAACGCGGGCTTCTCTCAGTTAATCCTGCCCCTTGACGGATAGTTAAGGAAGGAACAAGTTCAGGGATCAGAAGCTACTCCGGACAGGTTGTTAGGGTGTAGCGGGGTGGGGGAATTGGGACTCAGGGATTGATGGGCCCTAGTTCTTTTTGGCCTAATGTTGCTAATGTTGTTGTTTTTTTTTCTGTTGACATTTTCTCTATTTTCTATGATATAGCTTTGACTCATAGATGGCCTGACTCGAGTGCATACTCAGTGCTTTACACCACGCGATCTCCGGATGGTAAATATGTAATACCTGTTATATTATTTTATATGCTCCCCACTTACTCTAAATGGTAGTCAAATTAATACTATGGAACGTTAGGGGTTTAAACTCCAAAGTCAAGAGATCCCTAGTATTTAACTATCTTAAAAGCCATAATCCCCACATCTGTATTTTAACAGAGACCCATCTGCATGGCAGCAGGATACTCGCATTAAAAAAACCGTGGGTTGGACATTATTATAATGCTACGTACTCATCCTTCTCTAGAGGGGTCGCAATCCTTGTGCACAAGGCGGTGCCTTTCCAGTTGATTAATTTGCATATAGATGAATTGGGTAGATATATAATCATTCATGCTCGTATCTATACGGAGGAGGTTGTGCTGGTGGGACTATACAACCCCCCTCCAGCAAATCTTCCGCTGCTCAACGAGATCATGACTAAGGTGGCTAAGTTCCCAACGGACAGGCTCCTGCTTTGCGGCGACTTTAACATGGTCCTTTCTCCCTCTATGGATAGGATGACCCCCAACCCGAGAGACAATTTATTATTCTGTAATTGGGCACAGTCCTATAACCTACTAGATATATGGAGGATGCATAACCCACATCAACCAGGATACACATGTCACTCAGCATCATACCAAGCACTATCAAGAATAGATCTACTACTGGCTTCCCCGTTTATGGCCATGCAGATGGGTCACACTAAACTGTTACCTAGAGGCATCTCTGACCACGCTCCCTTAGAGACCACTTTGCTATTATCCACCAAATTATCCAAACCCCTGTGGAAACTATCCCCGGGTTGGATCAATCACAACTATGTAGAGATGGATATGAGGCAGCCCCTAGAGGAATATTGGCGCTTCAATGACCTCTCCACCGCCCCCTCAGTGGTATGGGACGCATACAAGGCGGTTACTAGGGGTAACTACATCAAAACAATATCTGAGGCCAGGTTCCAGGACAGAGTTGTTCTACACAATGCAGAGCAAGAGGCTGAGACAACAGAGAAAGCCTTTTTGCGCAGCAAAACTAAAACTACATATGATAACTGGCAGGTGGCGCTGGCACACTTATCAAACAGACAGCTAATTGCTACTACAAGGGTAGAGTCAGCGCGCCGCATGCGAATCTATGAGCAAGGGGATAGGACGGGTAAGCTCTTGGCCTACCTTATAGGGGAGGAAAGGCAAATATACCATATTGGAGCTATTAAAAACTCTGTTGGTGATATGTTAACTCTACCTGGAGACATCAACGAGGAATTTCTTCACTACTACCAAGCCCTATACACCTCAGACACGGACTATTCCAGAATCCAGCTGGAGGGATTTTTGGGGGGGATTTCCTTTCCGAAATTATCTGCTGAGGATAGAGATTTTCTGGAAGCGGATATTACCAGAGAGGAAATACGGGATGTCATTAAGGGTCTGCCCAATGCCAAAGCACCCGGTGCCGACGGCTTACCGGCGGAATTCTATAAAAAATACAGCAAAGATATAGTCCCATATTTACAAAAAACATTTAAACATATTCTTGAAAAGAATGACCTTCCTGGATCCATGTGCGAGGCCCTAATTACTGTTCTCCCTAAAAAGGGAAAAGATCCCACCTTATGCAAATCTTACAGGCCAATCTCGCTGCTTAACCAAGATTATAAAATTCTTGCGAAAATATTATCCTCCCGATTAAACACATTAATTACAAAACTTATACATCCTGACCAATCAGGATTTATCCCTGGGAAAGGGACGGATATCAATCTAAGAAGGCTTATGACCAACCTAGCGGTCACTCACGACCAACCGGGTGACCGCATTATAGTATCGCTCGACGCGGAAAAGGCCTTCGACGTGGTGGATTGGACCTTCCTTTGGGAGACATTATTACATTTTGGACTAGGTGACAAGTTTGTCGGCTGGCTCAGGACCCTCTACACCACGCCGAGGGCCAGAGTACGCACGGGCCTCTCTATGTCTGCTCCCTTCTTACTCTACAGGGGAACGCGGCAGGGCTGCCCCCTGTCGCCTACCCTATTCGCCATGGTGGTGGAACCTCTTGCTATACTTTTACGCAATAGTGCATCAGTTAGGGGCCTCGTGTATGGTGCTAGGGTTGAGAAACTCTCACTTTATGCTGACGACCTTTTATTATACTTATCAGACTCCGGCCCTTCACTAGTTAGGGCCTTAGAAATTATTAAGGAATATGGCAGATTTTCAGGGTTTAAGGTAAACTGGGATAAATCCACTATTATGCCACTAGACGGACAACTGCCAATATTTCCAGCTCCTACTCCACTTCAATGGGTTACGGAATTCACTTATTTAGGGATAAAAGTCACTAGAAACATTAATGATTATTACACTCTCAATCTGGACCCAATTTTATCCAAACTCAGGCAGAAATGTAAGACATGGCAGTCCCTCCCATTATCTCTGCTGGGGCGCGCTAATGCCATCAAAATGAATATGCTCCCCAAATTTTTGTATTACTTTAGGAACAGCCCTGTATACATCCCAGCCAAATACTTTCAAACCATTAACAAAGCAATTACATCCTTGTTATGGTACCCCAAGAACCCACGCATAGCATTATCCACTCTGCAGCGTGACCAAACAAGTGGGGGCATTGGGCTACCTGACTTTGAGCATTATTACTGGGCATCGGCTGTAGTAACTGTACGGTGGTGGTTCGAACAGTCCCCAACTAATCCGGCAACTGCCCTGGAAGCGGAGATAATGGGATCTTTCTTGGCCCTTTCTAGCTTACCATATAGAGGGAGCAGGCAAATCCCCCGAGCTACGCCAAATATGCTAGCGACAGTTAAAATATGGGAGAGAATAAATAAAATCTCGCACCAATCCGGGCAAATATCCCCATATACCCCACTATGGATGAATCCCTTACTGCGTGAATTCCTAACTGTACCTGACCCTAAAATCTGGGCAGACCATGGAATATATAAACTAAAAGATATCATAGATGGTCACCAACTAAAATCCTTCTCTTCCCTTAAACAAGATGCTAACCTAGGCAGTAATATGCATTTTCGGTATCTACAATTACAGCACGCCTTTGGGGTACAATTCCTGAAGGGAAACAGAACACTGCTGGTGAAGACCCATACCACTGAGGGGGAACTCATCAAAAAAGATTTAGAGCATGTGGTTTCTGTCATATATAAAACATTCCCCTCTAAAGGACAAGCCAAAATGAACAAATTGTTCCTGGCATGGCAGGCAGACATCCCAGACTTGACACCTGAAATGTGGAATACTGTTTTGGGCTATTTTGTCACAGTGAATGTTGCAGCACGAGACCGCCTTATTGCACTTAAATTTTTACACAGAAGCTACCTTTTCCCAGCTAAATTATGTAGAATTGACCCTGCTGCATCGGGAAGATGTGGTAGATGTCAGCAACCGGGTGCAGACTTCTTTCATATGGTATGGTTATGCCCACGTATCTGCTCCTACTGGTCACAGATACACCTAGAACTTCAACGGGTATTTGGAATTGCGTTTGATCCAAAACCTGAACAACTTCTGCTGGGATGTCTGACTGAAAATGCACTATCCAGCCATAAAATGCAGGCCTACAGGTCCCTTATAGCGTATGCTAGAAAAATGATCATACTCCGATGGAAACAACCCTCACCTCCCACCAAAAAAGACTGGTCCTCATATGTTCATAAGGATCTAGCCATCATCAAACCTATCTATCTTAAAAGAAAATGCCCCAAAAAATTTAGGAAAATGTGGTCTTGCTGGATCTCGCACTACAAGCTCAAATTTGACGATTAAGTCAATGTGACACCACGTTTTCACTGGAGTCTCGCGGGGAGTTGCACTCGAGTCAGGTCCTACTCCTTGTGGCACAATTGCTTGTTATCCTACGTTATGTTTCTCATTGATATTTTGGGCCACATGGGAAGATATCATGCTATTTCCTATGCACTCTAATGGAATGGAGAGTAACTATGTCAACAGTTATGTTATAATTGTTTTTTAGTGCCACCACTGTTGGCAGGCACACCTGTTTTTGTTTTCTATGAAAAATCTTCAATAAAAAATATACTTTCAAAAAAATATGTACATCAGGGACATAGGGGGACATGGGACATCGGAGGACACAGGGATACTGGGCACAGAAGACACAGACACGGGGATACTGGACGCAGGGACATTGGGCACATGGGGATACTGGACACAGGGACATTGGACACAGGGGGACTCTGGACACAGGGACTAGACACGGGGACATACTAGACACAGGGGCACACTGGATACAGGGGGACACAGGGGCACACTGGGCACAGGGGACACTGGACACAGTGGGCACTAGACACAGGGGGCACTAGACACAGTGGGCACTAGACACAGGGGGCACTAGACACAGGGGGCACTAGACACAGGGGGCACTAGACACAGGGGGACACTAGACACAGGGGGACACTAGACACATGGGGACACTGGACATGGGAAACAGGAGCACAGAGGACACAATGGGACAGAGGAGGACACATGGAGCACAAGGGGGACATAATAAATGGGGCTAGAAGGTCCATAAGACGCCCCTGCAACATGCATGCACCAGGTTTTGTATATATTTTATTCTTGGTTTATGTCCTCTAAACCTACGTGCGTCTTATAGTCCGAAAAATATGGTAAATGACAAGAAAATATACTCTGTACAGTGCTGCAGAAGATGTTGGCACTATATAAATAATAATAATAGTGTACCATTTCAAATGTATCCACTTTTGGAATAAACGTACAATATAAATTTACCTGTGTTATTGAAGAAAACTGTTGCTCCCATTCTTTCCTAGCTGCCTGTAGCTGTATTTCCCATGCATTTTGCATTGCCTGAATTCGTAGTTCATTCTCTGCAAGCAATCTGCGTAGCTCTTCTGTAACAAATTTTAAAAAACTTCAACAGAAGATTATATTCAAAAACTGTATTCTAGCAGCTTTAGAGTGACTATTTGTCCAGTAAACACTATTAAAATAATTTAAAGTAAACCTGAATTGAAAGGCATATGGTATCTGCCATATTTATTTATTTTTAAACAATACTAGTTGCCTGTCAGTCCAGTTGATCTTTTTGTCTGCAGTAGTAACTGAATCACACACCTGAAACAAGCATGTAGCTAAACTAGTCAGACTTCAGTCAGAGTACCTGATTTGCATGTTTGTTCAGGGTCTATGGCTTAAAGCCTGGTACACACCTGGGACATCAACTTTGATTGGCCAATCACTGAACAATTTTACCAATTAAATATGAGAGCTTATCTACACAATATGTTCATAGTATTCAAAATCTGTTGACCCTCATACTACAAGGAGGAGGTAAAAGCTGGCCAATCAAAATTGAAGGTGTGTACCAGGCTTTAGCCTGACTGGTGAGGCCTTCTCACTTTATCTCATCTGTCCTGCTGTTGCCCTGCATGTTTTATTTTCTATAGAGGGTGGAAGATTACCCTGACCTTTCAAGGTGCATTGATGGGCATTTCTAGTTGAAGCCGGGCAAGTTGAACATCGTGCAGACGTTGTTATGACATTTCTATGGCACTACCATTCAAGTCAGTTATGGCGCTTGCACCCATTATAACCACCACAACAGAAAACTATTGCAGAAGACGATTTGCCTGACATCACCTAGCATTTTCTGATCAATGGAAAACAACGGAGTTTAACTCAAGAGTAAATCTAGCCTCAATTTTTACTATGCAGACTGCAGCATCCTAGTAACCGTACAGACAGTATAAGCAAAAACAAAACTGTTAATAAATAATGGTACTTGTCTTTTAACATACTGGTCTCTTTTTCCACTCTCTTTCCTGAAGTCCCTAGTCCTGCAAGCCGGGATAAAAGCTTGTTATTTTCTGCTTTTAGCTCCTTCATAAGGTACTCTGTGGGACTGGTATTGATAATAGCCTTATTCTTTATTTTCTTTGCTCTAGTGCATGAACATAAAAGAAGAAAACAAGTATGTTAGTAAATAGCATAAGTCTGTTTTGTATAAACATAATAAAAGACACGGCTTTACCTTTCAGCATATCTGAGTGTTGATAAAGTTTCCTCATAGCAGATATCTGCTGGACTCACTGCAGCAATCTATGGAGAAAAACACATAGGAGTAGGTTTGCCATGATTCTTGAGCACAATTGGCCATACAGGTAATAACACTAGTGACTCAGATGTATGTTAATCAGTGGTATTGCACCATTAAGATTTGTTGTGCAAAGAGCTGGATTTCTGGAAAGGCCACAAACACCTGAGCTGTGGGTGGGTGCTGCCCTCCGATTTTAAGACCTTAAAGTGTACTCGAGATGAGCATGAAATGGAGGCTGCCATATTTGTTTCCATTTCAGCAATACCAGTTGCCTGGCTGTACTGCTGATCCTCTGCCTCTAAAACTTTCAGCCATAGACCGTAAACAAGCATATGCAGATCAGGTGTTTCTGACAATATTGTCAGAACTTACAAGATTAGCTGCATGCTTGTTTCTGGTGTAATTCAGACACTACTGCAGCCAAATAGCAGAGCTGCCAGGAAACTGGTATTGTTTAAAAATAAATAAATATGGCAGCCTCCATATCACTCTCGCCCTGGGTTCACTTTAAAAGCATTCCTTTTCAGGTTCATTTTATTTTTTAACCTTTCTATTCATCCATAGAGATAGAGATAGTTAGGGATTAGACCGTGTACTCCTCTGAGGAACGGTTAGTGACATGACTATACATAATACGTAAAAGTGAAGATTTGAGGGCTATATAAATATGCAACAATATATACAGGGAGTCCCTGACAAACGCCCAAGATATGAACGACACACTGAGACACACGACTCACCTATCCCGTTGCGTCACATAGGGGGGCTCTGCTTGTGCCACCTTCTATCCCCTTAGTGCTGGCATTTCATCCTGCATAACGCCTAATTACACCCAACGTACAGCAGGTGATGCCGGGCACTAGTGTGAGCTGTGTGGAGAGGAAGGTTGCACAGGGCTGGATTCCGGTGGGGAGGTGTGTAGCTTCCAGCTGCACTTTAATTACTTTACTTGGCACAGAGGCAAAAAGGGCACACAAAGGAGGCACAGGGGGACATAAGAGAGGCAAAGGGAGACACCAAGGGGGCATAAAGGTAAACACAAGGAAGCACAGGGGGACTCCAGGAAAGGAGGACACAGAGAGATGTAGTGGAGGCACAGGGGGCAGAGGTGGCAAAGAGGAGGCACAGGGGACAGAAGTGGAACAGTGTTTTGACTTACAGATTCAGGTTAAAAATGAACCTACAGTCCTTATCTTGTTCATTAACAAGGGACTACCTGTAATAATAATAATAATAATAATAATAATAATAATAATATCTAGACATAGACTTTCTCTCATACCACTGATCTTTCAGTGAAAGAGTGATAAGAGAAGGAATGGGTCATAGTGATTGTGCCCAATAATATTGTTCCCCTACTTTTTCAAATAAACATCTGTTCCCCACAGGTGTTATTTTTAGGGATAGGCAAACCAAAAAGAAAGTTGGAGTGACACCGGCAGGAAAAGGAACCACAGACAAAGTCTTAGCACGCTGCGCTTTATGGAATTCTTATACACAACTGCTACTTCCATTAAGACAAACCCTTGGTTCAATGGAAAAATAAGGTTGACACTTCTCTAGAGCCCCCCCTCCCCCCATGACCTCCTTGCCTTGACCACCCTGTTGCTCGCCAGGCCCTTTTCCTCTTTGTGGCTACACTCCCCTTCATGTACGAGAGTTAACGTACTGCATATGCATGAGCATGATTATGCCTGCAAGAAACACATTGGGCTCGATTCACAAAGCGGTACCCAGTTAAAGACTTTAGGCGTGATAACCATTTTATCATGCCTAAACTCAGTTTAGGCATGATAAGTTTAGGCATGATAAGTTTAGGCATGATAAGTTTAGGCATGATAAGTTTAGATCGCGCGCAAAGTCCCGCACGCAAAGCAGCGCTATTAAACTCTATGCAAAGTGCACCAGACTTTGCTAGTGCAAAACTTTTGATCAGCTGTGCACTGCGGTGCTAACCCAGTTGGTGCTTAAACTTATCACGCCTAAAAACTTATCACACCTAAACTTATCATGCCTAAACTTATCACACCTAAATTTATCATGCCTAAACTGAGTTTAGGCGTCATAAAGGGCTTTTCACTAGCGTGCTAACTGTTAGCACCGCTTTGTGAATCAGGCCCAATGCCTTGTGCACAAGAGGCTTTCGTGGTACTGCACATGGGTGGCCATACTCGTGCATGCACAGTATGGTGCGTGTACACAGAGGGGCGTATAGCTATGGGAGAAATTTGGCCAAGCTCAAGTAGAAAAATGAAAAAAAACAAAAAAAACAACAAAAAAAAAAAAAAAAACTTGAGAAATACAATCTAAATAGGTTTTAAAGGGGAAAAGGCAAATATGTTTAAAGTAGTTAATACTATACCATAACCGTCCTGCTATTTCCTCCCAGAGCAGACTGAAGAAGCCTTGTCAAGACAGAGTCTCTATATGGGATGTGGATAACCTTTTTCCCCAATGCAGCCTCAGCAAGTGCACTGAAATAACAGATGTGACATATTAGGAAAAAAAAAACACTACTATGTTTGATTATGTTCTTTAAAGGCAGTGGTGTTCCTTCCTGGTTGCTGCCTGAAATGTCATTTTTAATTAAATCTCTCTGCCTCCCTCAGTCACTACCAGAGGCGGCCTTAGAGTATGCGGGCCTGGGGCGAGTGTCACATGCGGGGCCTAGAGCCATAAGTGTAGGCCATATATAACGTATCGCCACGTTCATGGGCTTGTCCACCTTTAACCTTCCTGGCGGTAAGCCCGAGCTAAGCTCAGGATATGCCACGCAGGAGGATATCTCAGCCCCTGGTGGGGCGATTTGCCCCATTTAAAGTGCTGTGCGCGCAGCTAGCACTTTGCTAGCCGCGCGCACAGCTTGATCGCCGCCGCTCTACGGCGATCAACCCGCACGCAGCAGCGGAAGAGGGACCCCCCGCCAGAGCCCTGCGCTGCCAGGACCAATGAGTTCCAGGCAGCGCTATGGGCTGGATCTGAGGCGTCTGACGTCAGGACGTCGGCTGACGTCCATGACGTCATTCCGATCATCGCCATGGCGACAGGAGAAGCCAAACGCGTTCCCCTGTTTGCTATTGATGCCGGCGACGATCGCACTAGAGGGACACGTGCGCCCTCTAGTGGTGTTTCATGTAGCTACCACTCTGGTAGCTTTACATGAAACAAAAAAAAAAGTAAAAAAAAAAACGGATTTCTGCCTATTTGGCAGAAAAAAATCAACCGCCAGGAGGGTTAATGCAGTATTACTTATTATTATTGTTTAAAAAACAATTATGTCAGGTAAAGGCCACTAAGTCAACCAATATAAAAACAAACATTTGCATGGTGGTTTTAAGTGTGGGGGAGCTCATGCTTCAATTAATTTGGAAATTCTAAGGTTCATGGTTCACAAAATTCACATTGTTGTAGTAACTTTTGTCTTGCAAAATTCAGCAAATTCAGCAATCATAAGGCCCCCAACATGACCAATTCAGCAATCATGAGGCCCCCAACAAGACAAATTCAGTAACCATGAGGCCCCCAACAAGACAAATTCAGCAGTCATGAGGCACATAAATAGACAGCATTTTACATAAATAGGCAGAATGCCCCCTTAATATGGTAGACACCTCTCACCAGGCAGCAGTTCCCCAAAATACACAATCTGACAGCAGTGGTTCCCCAAAAAAAGGTGCCCCAGGTCTATAGGTGTCCCTAGAATAGGTGACCAGCGGTATAGATGTCCACAGAATAGATGGCCAGCGGTATAGATGTCCCCAGAACAGGTTGCCAGGAGTAGAGATGTCCCGAGAACAGGTAGCCAGGGGTATATGTGCCCAGTATATGTAGTCAGGGGTATATGTCCCCAGTATATGTAGCCAGAGGTATATGTGCCCAGTATATGTAGTCAGGGGTATATGTCCCCAGTATATGTAGTCAGGGGTATATGTCCCCAGGGATATATGTGCCCAGTATATGTAGCCAGGGGTATATGTGCCCAGTATATGTAGCCAGGGGTATATGTGCCCAGTATATGTAGCCAGGGGTATATGTCTCCAGTATATGTAGCCAGAGGTATATGTGCCCAGTATATGTAGCCAGAGGTATATGTGCCCAGTATATGTAGTCAGGGGTATATGTCCCCAGTATATGTAGTCAGGGGTATATGTGCCCAGTATATGTAGCCAGGGGTATATGTCACCAGTATATGTAGTTGGGGGTATATGTCCCCAGTATATATAGTCAGGGGTATATGTGCCAAGTATATGTAGTCAGGGGTATATGTGCCCAGTATATGTAGTCAGGGGTATATGTACCCAGTATATGTAGTCAGGGGTATATGTGCCCAGTATATGTAGTCAGGGGTATATGTGCCCAGTATATGTAGTCATGGGTATATGTGCCCAGTATATGTAGTCAGGGGTATATGTGCCCAGTATATGTAGTCAGGGGTATATGTGCCCAGTATATGTAGTCACAGGTATATGTGCCCAGTATATGTAGTCAGGGGTATATGTGCCCAGAAATGTTCCAAAACCTTGCGCTCCTATCCTGAGGATGACCGGCTATTGTGAAAACCCCCTTGGCTCGATGCACTGTGCTGCTCCAATGGAAATGGCACAGAGAAATTTTCTAAAAAAGATGAAGCGCTCTATAGTGCATTATCCAACAGGTAGTTTATTCGCAAATAAAAATTCTACTTACAGGATGTAGAATGACAATACGCTTCTCAGCGGTATAATCCACCGCTACACACATAGGCAGGGAGGCGACAACGCGCTGTGGCCGGTAGCGCGTTCTCCGATGACCAGGAGAGCAGTCCCGCTGTCCTGCTGTAGGTGTGGGCGTGGTGATAGGTTAGCGTGCGTATAGCATCATTACGCGTTTCGGCGCTCTGCGCCTTCATCAGATGACGCCTATACGCACAGCACGCTAGTTTTATCTGTCCCAGCCGCCGTGATCATGGCTGCATGGGAGGATCAAACCATTTGAAAATTAAAACTTTATTAAAAAACTGACATTTTCTATATGTACAAGTAGAAAGCAGTACGCCAGGATTACTACTGGTTAGAAACCTCATGTGGTGTCAAGAATTGGCTCATGCTCACATTTTAACATGGCCAAAACACGTAATACCTGGGGTGAATCGTGATCAGAGGATAGCTAAAAGTTTTTTTAAAAAACCATATAAGGCAGTAAATAATTTATAAAAAACGCTAAAGATTAACAAAATTATATATATATATATATATATATATATATATATATATATATATATATATATATATATATATATATATATATATATGAGGATTAAAATACAGCAGAAAATGGGAGGGTATGACCTAAATGGTAAAAAGGAAAATCAAGGGCAGTATGCGACAGCTCACAGCGCGTTGCGGACACCTGATTATGTTACCTTGGTTTACAGTAAAGGAACACTCATTGTTATCCAGCACAATATGATAAATTGATACTAACATGGATGTGAGGTGACTATAAAACAATTTCACTCAAAATCTAATAAACACATACAACATCATTGTCATGACTTGGTTAACAATATTAAAACCCATTTTTGTTATGCTACACAGCAATGGTGGAACTGAAATTACTCTTGCATATCTGTTGACAGAAATATATGCGTCCACATCCGGGGAAGGGGGGGGGGGGTTTGGGGGGGGGGGAAGGGATGAAGGGAAAATGTTATGGATGGGGGGGGGGGGAAATATTAGGGACAAGGAGGATGGGGAAAAAAAGGGGAAGGAGGCCAAACTAAATGGGGCAACAGCTGCTACTATACGTACAGTGAAAATTACTTGTTTATTACACCCGAAAGGCAAAGGTGTATGGCCTAATAAAGGGTATTCAGGTAAATATAAAACCATGAGCAAAGGATTCACTGTTAGGGATCCTCATAATCCAGGTGACCCGGAAAAGAGGGTGGAGGGGGACCCCTTAAAATGCGGATTCAATGTGGCTGTCGTGGTTCTACTGTTAGCAGTGTTGGACCCCAAAGAGCCATTCACCCTCCGTTAGTATCGCTGCATCGGAGGGGGCTCTCATAGGTTTAGTAGTACAAAATGTACTGCTCTATATAACCCATGGGTAATAAAGATTTAGGTACATTCTCCCAGGGTCCCTAGGGGATATAGGTAGAAGTAAACCCAGCTTGAATAGGGGTGGTGCATAGTAAAGTGACCCTATGATGTTAAAAATACAGTAAGATTAACATGGGCCTACTATGGACGGTTCTAATCTATGGCATACTCACCACCCTCATCTAGTGTGGGTTTCTGCTAAGGGATATGAAACAGCTGAAAAAAGAGAAGGGGATGTGTCAATAAATGCACATAGATGAACAATTCCTATTACCGTAACTTTAACTTGTCACAAATATGTTGAGACCTCTAAACTCTCATTCATTCCATTTGGTTTTAGTGCATTCATCTTAAAGATCCAGAATGTCTACCTTTCGCACAATTTTTTGAGTCTTTCCCCTTGGTGAAGGCTTTTAGAAATCATTTCCAAACCCATAATCTTGAGTGATTCTACTGAACTACTGTGGCATTCTTTAAAGTGCCGGGGAACAGTGTGTTTCTCAGTCCCTTCAAGAATATTACGCTTATGCTCACCTAATCTTTGTCTGAGCGGTCGAGTAGTGCGTCCAACATATATTTTAGGGCAATCGCAAGTGAGTGCGTACACCACGTGGTCACTCCCACATGTGATAAATTCTTTGATCTTACACACCCCTCTATTGCCATCTAATACTTCACAAACTCTGTGTTGGATGAACTGGCAACAGCCACATCTTTTCACGTGACATCTGAAATTACCAGTTACTGCGGGAAACATACTTTGTGGTTTTTCCTTGATTTTTCTTATATTACTGGGCGCAATTTGGTTTTTAACTGATCTGGCTTTTTTGAAGATCACCCCTGGTTGGTCTGGAATTATATTTCTTAATACAGAATCTTGTTTTAGAATAGGCCAGTTTTGTCTTATAATTTTCTTAATCTTTCTATGTGCCTCTGAAAAAGGTGTAATGAATGACACCTCAGAATGAATATTAACTTCAGGGTTGTCACCCTTTTGATGTTGTGGCCTGGTCCTAAACTCCTCAAAAGTGGCTTGTATATAATCTGTTGTGTACCCCTTTTCGAGGAATTTTTCCTTTAAGATCTCACCTTGTTCACAATAATCACTATCAGAAGTGCAATTACGTCTAAGCCTACAGTATTGGCTTCTAGGTATGTTTTGGACCCACTTAGGATTATGGCAGCTCTTAGCATGCAAATAGGAGTTACCAGCTGTGGGTTTGACATAAGTTTTAGAGCATATATTCCCCCTTTCATCCGAGAATAATTCCAGATCTAAAAATATTATACTTTTGTCAGAAAATACATGCGTAAAGGTCAACCCAAATTCATTGTTGTTACACCACACAGAAAATTTTTCAAAAGTATCTATATCTCCGTCCCAGATTATTAGTATATCATCGATAAATCTTGTGTAAAAGACAATATTTCTTGCATATGGGTTGTTACCCCATATCTGCTGTTTTTCCCAATAGGACATGTAGAGATTGGCGAAGGAGGGGGCAAACCCTGCCCCCATCGAAGTCCCACAAGTCTGCAGATATATCTGGTCCATAAAACTAAAATAGTTGTGCGACAGAGCATACTGTAGTAGAGTATGCCATAGATTAGAACCGTCCATAGTAGGCCCATGTTAATCTTACTGTATTTTTAACATCATAGGGTCACTTTACTATGCACCACCCCTATTCAAGCTGGGTTTACTTCTACCTATATCCCCTAGGGACCCTGGGAGAATGTACCTAAATCTTTGTTACCCATGGGTTATATAGAGCAGTACATTTTGTACTACTAAACCTATGAGAGCCCCCTCCGATGCAGCGATACTAACGGAGGGTGAATGGCTCTTGGGGGTCCAACACTGCTAACAGTAGAACCACGACAGCCACATTGAATCCGCATTTTAAGGGGTCCCCCTCCACCCTCTTTTCCGGGTCACCTGGATTATGAGGATCCCTAACAGTGAATCCTTTGCTCATGGTTTTATATTTACCTGAATACCCTTTATTAGGCCATACACCTTTGCCTTTCGGGTGTAATAAACAAGTAATTTTCACTGTACGTATAGTAGCAGCTGTTGCCCCATTTAGTTTGGCCTCCTTCCCCTTTTTTTCCCCATCCTCCTTGTCCCTAATATTTCCCCCCCCCATCCATAACATTTTCCCTTCATTCCTTTTCCTCCCCCCCAACCCCCCCCCCCCCCTTCCCCGGATGTGGACGCATATATTTCTGTCAACAGATATGCAAGAGTAATTTCAGTTCCACCATTGCTGTGTAGCATAACAAAAATGGGTTTTAATATTGTTAACCAAGTCATGACAATGATGTTGTACGTGTTTATTAGATTTTGAGTGAAATTGTTTTATAGTCACCTCACATCCATGTTAGTATCAATTTATCATATTGTGCTGGATAACAATGAGTGTTCCTTTACTGTAAACCAAGGTAACATAATCAGGTGTCCGCAACGCGCTGTGAGCTGTCGCATACTGCCCTTGATTTTCCTTTTTACCATTTAGGTCATACCCTCCCATTTTATGCTGTATTTTAATCCATATATATATATATATATATATATATATATATATATATATATAATTTTGTTAATCTTTAGCGTTTTTTATAATTTACTGCCTTATATGGTCTTTTAAAAAAACTTTTAGGTATCCTCTGATCACGATTCACCCCAGGTATTACGTGTTTTGGCCATGTTAAAATGTGAGCATGAGCCAATTCTTGACACCACATGAGGTTTCTAACCAGTAGTAATCCTGGCGTACTGCTTTCTGCTTGTACATATAGAAAATGTCAGTTTTTTAATAAAGTTTTAATTTTCAAATGGTTTGATCCTCCCATGCAGCCATGATCACGGCGGCTGGGACAGGTAAAACTAGCGTGCTGTGCGTATATCATCTGACGAAGGCGCAGAGCGCCGAAACGCGTAATGACGCTATACGCACGCTAACCCATCACCACGCCCACACCTACAGCAGGACAGCGGGACTGCTCTCCTGGTCATCGGAGAACGCGCTACCGGCCACAGCGCGTTGTCGCCTCCCTGCCTATGTGTGTAGCGGTGGATTATACCGCTGAGAAGCGTATTGTCATTCTACATCCTGTAAGTAGAATTTTTATTTGCGAATAAACTACCTTTTGGATAATGCACTATAGAGCGCTTCATCTTTTTTAGAAAATGTATATGTGCCCAGTATATGTAGTCAGGGGTATATGTGCCCAGTATATGTAGTCGGGGGTATATGTGCCCAGTATATGTAGTCGGGGGTATATGTGCCCAGTATATGTAGTCGGGGGTATATGTGCCCAGTATATGTAGTCGGGGGTATATGTGCCCAGTATATGTAGTCGGGGGTATATGTGCCCAGTATATGTAGTCGGGGGTATATGTCCCAGAATAGGTAGCCAGGTGTGCCCCCAGCAGGAGGGGAGCAGCGCAGAGAAGAGGGAGAGCTGTGGGCACAGTGGGGAAGGGCGGACATCTCCCCCCCCCCTTCCCTCACCTTAGTGCTTTCCCTTTCTCGCTCTCCCCTCCGGAACTAATGTGCGGTGGCTGGCAGGCAGCGGGCGGAACTTACCTCCGTCTCGATGAGGGCCGGCGCGGGATGGATTAGCCGCTACTCTGGTCTGGTCTAGACCAGAGCAGCGGCACCAGAACTTCCGGCGCTGGAGTGAGACGGAAGGTAAGTTCCGCCCACTGCCAGCCACCGCACATTCGTTCTGGAGAAGAAAGCGAGGGAGGGAGGGAGAGCACTAAGGTGAGATGGCCCCCCTTCTCCACCGCTGCCCACAGCTCTCCCTCCACTGCGCTGCTCTCCTCCTGCTGGCCGCACAGGCACGCGGCCAGGGGGGGGGGGGCAGCGGACGGTCAGGTGGCGGCGGAGCCTCTTCATGCGCGGGGGCCTGGGGCGACTGCTTTTTTCACAGTTAGGAACATACTGAGGAAATGGAAGACCACAGGCTCAGTTCAAGTTAAGGCTCGAAGTGGTAGACCAAGGAAAATCTCGGAAAAACAGAAACATTGAATGCTGAGAACAGTCAGAATTAACCCACAGACCAGCACCAAAGACCTATGGAGTGACATGGAGTCACTGCGCATCGTTTAACCATTTGAGGCACTTTACACAAGGAGATGATGTATGCGAGAGTGATGCAGAGGAGGCTTTTTCTCTGCCTAAGGCAAAAGCAGAGCCGCTAGAGATATGCTAAAGCACATTTGGACAAGCCAGCTTCATTTTGGAATAAGATGCTGTGGACTGATGAAATTAAAATTGAGTTATTTGGGCATAACAAGGGGCGTTATGCATGGAGGAGAAAAAACACAGCATTCCAAGAAAAACACCGGATACCTACAGTAAAATATGGTGGTAGTTCCATCATGCTGTGGGGCTGTGTGGCCAATGCAGGGACTGGGAACCTTGTAAAAGTTGAGGGATGCATGGTTTCCACTTAGTATCAGCAGATTCTGAAGACCAATGTTCAGGAATCCGTAACAAAGCTGAAGCTGCGCAGGGGCTGGATCTTTCAACAATACAACAACCCTAAAAACTGCTCAAAATCCACTAAGGCATTCATGCAGAGGAACAAGTACAACATTCTGGAATGGCTATCTCAGTCCCCAGACCTGAATATAATTGAAAATCTGTGGTGTGAGTTAAAGAGAGCTGTCCATGCTCAGAAGCCTTTAAACCTGAATGAACTAGAGATGTTTTGTAAAGAGGAGTGGTCCAAAATACCTTCAACCAGAATCCAGACTCTCATTGGAACCTACAGGAAGTGTTTAGAGGCTGTAATTTCTGCAAACGGAAGATCGACTAAATATTGATTTCAATTCTTTTTTTGTGGTGCCCAAATGTATCCACTTGCCTAATTTTGTTTAAACAATTATTGCACACTTTCTGTAAATCCAATAAACTTCATTTCACTTCTCAAATATCACTGTGTGTGTAACCTATATGATATATTTAACTTGCATCTTTTATCGTAACAACCAACGATTTATACAGGAAAATCATGACTATTAACAAGGTTGCCCAAACTTTTGCATCCCACTGTAATTAAAAGCATCTTAAATAAAATGCAATGACAGTTTTCAGAGCACATAAACTGCACTTTGGGAGTTTGTAATTTGTGAACAGACACTATTACTTGTGCACAAAAGCATACATGGTAACATAATAGCCAGAATAAAATACAAAGTAGTTCAGTTCCATCCCAAGATAGTGCACTATATATATGCAAAAGTCCAGAACAAGAAAACACAGGGTTTTAAATTGTAGCAGGATAACACGGGTTCCAGGTAGAGTAAAATTAATTAAAATCGTTAAAAAGGGCGAAGTGGGTGGACTCACCTCCCTTCTGGAAGAAATGGCCGGACAACGGGCAAGTTACTTGCACTTAAAAGTAATATTTAATAATAACTCCAAAAGTGCAACGCGTTTCACGGGTAACAGTCCCGCTTCTTCAGGCAAACGATTTTTGGAGGGTACTGGGGGAGGGAAAAAGGAAACAAGGGAATTGCCAGAGGAACGCAAATACCAAGCACCAAAAAGGTGCACCACAGATCTACAACAAAATGATGTGCAATGCGACATATAACAGCAAAATATGCATAAACAATAAATAATGTGCAGATCACATATATAAAGTGGCAAGTTGCATATATAAAGTGGCAGTGCGTACAACCAAGGAATAAACAACATATAGCAGCCAATTCTGCATATAGCAGTAAATTATGTATAAAAATTAAATACAATTTAAAATAAAATTTTTATTTAATTTTTATACATAATTTACTGCTATATGCAGAATTGGCTGCTATATGTTGTTTATTCCTTGGTTGTACGCACTGCCACTTCATATAAGTGATCTGCACATTATTTATAGTTTATGCATATTTTGCTGTTATATGTCGCATTGCACATCATTTTGTGGTAGATCTGTGATGCACCTTTTTGGTGCTTGGTATTTGCGTTCCTCTGGCAATTCCCTTGTTTCCTTTTTCCCTCCCCCAGTACCCTTCAAAAATCGTTTGCCTGAAGAAGCGGGACTGTTACCCGTGAAACGCGTTGCACTTTTGGAGTTATTAAATGTTACTTTAAACTGCAAGTAACTTGCCCGTTGTCCGGCCATTTCTTCCAGAAGGGAGGTGAGTCCACCCACTCCGCCCTTTTTAACGATTTTAATTAATTTTACTCTACCTGGCGCCTCTGTTATCCTGCTACAAAATAATTTAATCCACCCTTGGTGGAGGGGTGTATCCCCACCAGGGATGCTCAGCAGAGCTCGAATATTTGAGTAGCTCGAATATTCAAGCTCTTTTTCAGCTATTCGAGCTCGCTATTCGAGCTCGAATAGCTACAGCTATTCGAATGGGCTATTCAAGTGAACTCGAATATCCCATTCACTATTCGTGCTATTCGAGCAAACAGCGGTATTCGAGCTTGAATACCGAGCTCGAATAGCGTCATAGCCCAGATTGATGTCCTTAGAGCCAGAGGGTTCCCAGGCCCTCTGACGGCAGCCAATCACAGAGGGGGACCCTGGCCAGCCCCTACCCTATAAATAGCGGCAGCCATGTTCGGTTTTTCCGTCCTTGCTTGAGACTTGTACAGAGAGAGAGCTGCTCCTTTGTGCTTTGGCTTAGCAAGTGCTCTATTGTGGTCAATCACCTAGCGTTTTTGCTCACATACACCTGCTATACACACCTATATTGTTGTTAGCTAGATAGAGATTGTATTTTAGTTAGTAGCTTGTGTGTTACATAGAGACAGCTGCTGCTGCAGGCAAGCTTACAGCTTTAGGCCTCAGGGCCTTGCCTGTGTGGGCAGCTGTCCTCCTGTCCTCTGTTTATTTCTCATCTATACCTGTGTTTCTGCTGTGTATTCTACCCTGTCTTGTCCTTTACTACTGAGTGATTATTGTATTTTGTAGTTGTACTGTACTAGGGGCACTCACTGTCACTGTTCATAGCTCCTGCGTGTGTGTGTGCGTGCACTGTCTGTAGTGTACAGTACACACACTCTATTTCCTTCTACTGAATCATCTGATTAATACTGATTATTGTATTTTCTAGTTGTACTGTACTAGGGACACTCACTGTTCATAGGCTAGCTCCTGCGTGTGTGTGTGCGTGCACTGTCTGTAGTGTACACACACTCTATTTCCTTCTACTGAATCTGATTACTACTGATTATTGTATTTTCTAGTTGTACTAGTGTACTAGGGGACACACTCACTGTTCACTGTTCACACTCACTGATTACTGATTATTGTATTTTGTATTTGTACTGTACTAGTAATCACTTAGCGATCTAATCACTTAGTGATTAGTGTCACCTCACCCACCAACCCACTCCCTTAAAGTACCCCACTTTTTCACCCGCCCTTTTAAAAAACTTTTTTGTTTACGCCAAAAACATCTAAGATGTCTGGAAGTGGCAGCCAGCGCGGTTTGGGCAAGGGGAAGGGCAGCAAGGGAATCAGGAGGAGAGGGAGCAGCATTGTGGCAAGCCGCGCCACCATGCACAGTTCCGCAGCAGCTGCGTCAGTGGCTAACATTCCGCCTATAGCCACTGGCCGTGGACGCCTTGGGCGCCCAGTAGGACCATCTGCAACTCACGCTGCAGAGACACAGCAGCAGCAGCGTGTAGTACCTGCTCCTATTTTCCTCCAGCCGGGTCGGAAACGTCCCATTGAGGAAAAGGATGCAGCCACTGTGATGCAACTGATGACGGAGGATGAGCAGCCTGCCATCAGCTCTGCATCTGAGGCCTCCACCCTCACCACCACCACCACCCCTGTTCGCAGCAGCCGCCCAGCAGGGCCTGGGGAGGAGGCCAGTTCACCGTCACAAGTTGGCGACCTGTCATTCAGCAGTATTTTGACCCCAGGCATCATGCGGGAATTGTCTGCTGTTGGCGATTTTGAGGAGGAGATGCTGATGGGCACTTTGGGGGAGGAGGGATTGGACAGCAAGACTGTGGTGACAGTCAAGCAGCCCATCCAGGCATCAGGAGAGGAGTTTGGGGGTCATCATCCCAGCAGGACATGTTTCAGGAGGGGGAGGATGATGATGATGATGACAGGGTGACGGACAAAGACTGGATGCCACCAGCTCCTGGGGATGTCATCATCAGCAGCTCTGAGGAGGAGGAGGAATGCGCTTGTGGGCCTTGCAAGGAGGCGCATCATTGCAAGCATTGGCAGCAGTAGGCAGGTTCCCACAGCCTGCTGGTGTCTCAGGCTCAGCAGCAGCAGCAGCAGCAGCATCTGCCAGTACCACCACCAGCCGCACCCAAGCCCCACCCCCAACCACCACAGGGAGACAGGCAGCAGCGCCTCCAGT
This sequence comes from Hyperolius riggenbachi, assembly GCF_040937935.1. Taxonomy (NCBI): domain Eukaryota; kingdom Metazoa; phylum Chordata; class Amphibia; order Anura; family Hyperoliidae; genus Hyperolius; species Hyperolius riggenbachi. The sequence continues at coordinate 358,042,279 of NC_090649.1, read as the reverse complement.
TCGTAGGGGGTATTTCACGTCACCAATCTGGCAATTTTTCACCATGCCCACAGTTGACAGCAAGTACGCCACTTGCAACCACTGTCAGCGGAAGCTGAGCAGAGGTGCAGACCCCTTAAAGTTCAGCACCAGCTCTCTTCTGAACCATCTTGCTGCTAAACATTACCACCAGCATGAGGAGTTCAAGAGGCTGAAGGCATCTGGCGCTGGCAGTGGCACCACACCCACCACTGCACAGCCTTCAGCAGCAGCAGCAGCAACAGCAGCCACCCGCCCTCCTGCTCCTCCAGCACCACCAGCAGGAGTGCGGAAATGCACTGCTCCTCCCCCTCTGCAACTCCTCCCGCCGACACTGAGGCCTGTTCTGGCAGCCAGTCCTCAGTGGCCTTCTCTGCTGTCTCCGCTGATTCTCGTGCTAGCAAAAGGTGACGCCAGAGCCTTTTGAGCGAGTCCTTCCAGGGGGTGGTTAGGGCTCTGCCTCCCAGCAGCCATCGCGTGCGGCAGGTGAACGGCTTGCTGGCACGGGCCATGTGCTCCCAACTCCTGCCGTACACGCTCGTGCAGGAGGGGAGCGACATGCGTGCGCTGCTTGCTTGTGCAGCCCCAGACTGGCAGCTGGAGCACGCGGTTGGTGAAAGGGTCCACATCACCATGGACTCCTGGAGCAGCCGCTTCGGGACAGGCCGCTACCTGTCCTTCACTGTCCACTGGCTCAGCTTGGTGGAAGGGGGTGAGGATGGGAGAGCAAAAGCGGGCACAGCAACACAGTGGGTGGTGCCACTCCGCAGGGTCAGGGGAACTGCAGCAGGTTCCTCCGATCCTATGCCATCCTCCGGCACACCTGGCCAAACCCCCCGCCTCAGCAGCAGCGTGAAGCCACGCCACTGCCAAGCTATGCTGCAGTTGGTCAGCCTTGGGAAGACCAAACTGACGGCAACCCATGTGTTGGCCAAACTCCAGGAGCAGGAGAGGAGTTGGCTGACCCCCAGAGGCCTCAGAGTCGGAGAGGTGGTGGCCGACAATGGGGCCAATCTGGTTGCCGCAATCGACAGGGGAAACCTGACCCACATCCTCTGTCTTGCCCACGTGCTGAACCTGGTGGTGCAGAAGTTCTTGCGCACCTACCAGGGGATGGGCGAACTGCTGGAAACAGCAAGGAATGTTGTGCGTCACTTCTGGCGCTCGCCTGCAGCCTCTGCGAGCCTGGAAGACGTGCAAAAGGAGCTGGAGCTTCCACGCCATCGGCTGATCCTTGACGTTCCAACTCGCTGGAACTCCACCCTGGCGATGTTGGAGCGTCTGGTTGAACAGAAGCACGCTGTCAACCAGTACCTTGCCCTGGCCACTGTGTCCGCCGCTCAGAAAAGGGACAAGACCAGCAACATCCCGTCCATCGTCCCCGATGATGACTGGGGGCACATGCAGCAGGTGTGCTTAGTGCTGGCTCCCTTTCTGCAGGCCACCAACATGGTGAGCAGGGACCATGCTATGGTGTGCGAGTGGGTGCCCCTGGTTTGTCTGCTGAACAGGGCCCTCGATGTTTTGCTGGAACAGGGGCGGCAGCCTTGGCCCAGCAGGAGCGGCATGCAGCTGCACAGTCCACCTCTGAGGAGGATGAGGACAGCACTGCCGTCGATGTGCCAGCACACGTGGCCCGCTTCTTCCCAATGGCAGCGCACATGCTGACGTGCCTGCGCAGGGACCCCAGGGTGATCCAGATGAAGCAGAGGGAGGACATCTGGATCAGCATGATGTTGGACCCGCGCCTCAAGGGGAAGTTGAGCCAGTTCCTGCCTCCTGCAGGAGGAAACCCAGCACAACAAATAAGGAGCTTGCAGCAGGCCCTTGTTGAGCGCTTGGAGGAAGCCTTCCCCCAGCCTTCCACCCCCCCCCTGTCCAGCCAGCACAGAGGCAGCAGCAGGTGCCTGCATCCAGCAGCAAGTGCACCACAGACCTGCTGTCTCTCAGCAACGAGCTCTACAGGACTGTAGAGGCTCCAGCAGTGACTAGAGAGGAGGTGCATGCAGCAGCATCCTCCTCCGGTCACAGCCAGCGCCTGACCCGCATGGTGGCTGACTACATGGGGTCCTACAGCGGGTTTGACAGCAATGCCCCTGTTGATCCCATGGAGTATTGGGTCAAGCGCCTGGAGATCTGGAGCGAGCTGGCGCAGTACGCCCTGGAAGTGCTGTCCTGTCTCCCTTCCAGCGTGCTGTCTGAGCGCTGCTTCAGTGCAGCTGGTGGCGTGGTCACCGACAAACGCTCACGTCTGTCTCACAAGTCTTTGGACAGACTGACGTTTCTCAAGATGAACCAGGCGTGGGTGGAAGGCGAGTTCCTGGCCCCTGTTGTCGGCGAGAGGGGGACATGAAGTGGGTGCCAGAACCATCGTTAATATGCCTTACCACCCTTTACCACCTCCTTGCTCCTGCTCACTAAGCCAGCCTGGTTCAGTTTGACTATTACGTCGCCTGTGTAGCCACACATTTTACAAGTACAGTGGGCTGATGTGTACTGCCCTTCTGCTGTCTGTCTGTGTTTCCCACTACCAGGGTACACAGAATTAAAATCTGCTGCCACTCTGCCACCAGCTATTACGTACAACAATAGCTATATCTGTAAAAAAATAAAAACAAATAAAATGGTTTAATTTTCCTGAGGTGCCCGGGTTGAAAACTATGTTGTCCCAGTTGTGTATTGGACACGACGTGGGCTGCACGACCGCTGTCTGGGACCTCTTGTGTTTATTTACAGCCCTGGTATCACCGCTTGGTACCAGGGTTATTATGTCACGCTGCCTGCCTGCTGCCACACTCACACTACTCCTCCATTCCTCCTGCTGCTGCTGTCTGTCTGTGTTTCCCACTGGCAGGGTACACAGAATTACCTTCTGCTGCTACTCTGCCACCAGCTATTACACCCAACAATAGCTATATCTGTGTAATTTGCTGTAAAAAAAATAAAAAAAAAATAAAAAAAAAAGGTTTAATTTTTCTGAGGTGCCCGGGTTGAAAACTGTGCTGTCCCAGTTGTGTATTGGACACGATGTGGGCTGCACGACCCCTGTCTGGGACCTCCTGTTGTGTTTATTTACAGCCCTGGTATCACCGCTAGGTACCAGGGCTATTATGTCACGCTGCCTGCCTGTTGCCACACTCACACTACTCCTCCATTCCTCCTGCTGCTGCTGTCTGTGTTTCCCACTGGCAGGGTACACAGAATTACCTTCTGCTGCCACTCTGCCACCAGCTATTACGTCCAACAATAGCTATATCTGTGTAATTTGCTGTAACAATATAAATAAATTAAAAAAAAAAGGTTTAATTTTTCTGAGGTGCCCGGGTTGAAAACTGTGATGTCCCAGTTGTGTATTGGACACGATGTGGGCTTCACGACCGCTGTCTGGAACCTCATGCTGTGTATTTACGGCCTGGTACCACCACTAGGTACCACAGCCTATTATGTCTCGCTGCCTGCCTCATTGACTGCCTGCTGCCACACACTCATCCTCCTCCTCCTGCTGCTGAATTTACCTCCTGCTGTCTGTGTGTTTCCACTGCCAGGGAGCACATACAATGGCGCTTCCACTATGCGCCACCAGCTATTTATTACGCTCAAAAATAGCTGCATTTCTTTAAAAAAAAGAAAAAAGATATAGAAGAGAAAGAAGTGAAGAAGATATAGAAAGAAGAAGATATAGAAAAAGTAGAAGTAGAAGAAGTAGAAGTAGAAGTAGAAGAAGTAGAAGAAGTAGAAGTAGAAGTAGAAGTAGAAGAAGTAGAAGAAGAAGAAGTAGAAGAAGAAGAAGTAGAAGTAGAAGAAGTAGAAGAAGTAGAAGAAGAAGTAGAAGAAGTAGAAGAAGTAGAAGTAGAAGTAGAAGAAGTAGAAGAAGTAGAAGTAGAAGAAGTAGAAGAAGTAGAAGTAGAAGAAGTAGAAGAAGTAGAAGAAGAAGTAGAAGAAGTAGAAGAAGTAGAAGTAGAAGTAGAAGAAGTAGAAGAAGTAGAAGTAGAAGAAGTAGAAGAAGTAGAAGTAGAAGAAGTAGAAGAAGTAGAAGAAGAAGTAGAAGAAGTAGAAGAAGTAGAAGTAGAAGTAGAAGAAGTAGAAGAAGTAGAAGTAGAAGAAGTAGAAGAAGTAGAAGTAGAAGTAGAAGTAGAAGAAGTAGAAGTAGAAGTAGAAGAAGTAGAAGTAGAAGTAGAAGTAGAAGTAGAAGAAGTAGAAGTAGAAGAAGTAGAAGAAGTAGAAGTAGAAGTAGA